>NC_045975.1:22000243-22725243 GCF_010909765.2 Amblyraja radiata | reverse complement strand
ACGGAATATGAGGTGCTGTTACTCCAATTTCCGCTGTTGCTCACTCTGGCAATGGAGGAGACCCAGGACAGAGAGGTCGGATTGGGAATGGGAGGGGAGTTGAAGTGCTGAGCCACCGGGAGTTCAGGTAGGTTATTGCGGACTGAGCGGAGGTGTTCGGCGAAACGATCGCCCAACCTACGCTTGGTCTCCCCGATGTAAATCAGCTGACATCTAGAGCAGCGGATGCAGTAGATGAGGTTGGAGGAGATACAGGTGAACCTTTGTCGCACCTGGAACGACTGCTTGGGTCCTTGAATGGAGTCGAGGGGGGAGGTGAAGCGACAGGTGTTGCATTTCTTGCGGTTGCAACGGAAAGTGCCCGGGGAGGGGGTGGTGCGGGAGGGAAGGGAAGAATTGACGAGGGAGTTGTGGAGGGAGCGGTCTTTGCGGAAGGCAGACATGGGGGGAGATGGGAAGATGTGGCGAGTGGTGGGGTCACGTTGGAGGTGGCGGAAATGGCGGAGGATTATGTGTTGTATTTGCCGGCTGGTGGGGTGAAAGGTGAGGACCAGAGGGACTCTGCCCTTGTTGCGAGTGCGGGGATGGGGAGAGAGAGCAGTGTTACGGGGTATGGATGAGACCCTGGGGTGAGCCTCATCTATGGTGGCGGAGGGGAATCCCCGTTCCCTGAAGAACGAGGACATTTCCGATGCCCTGGTATGGAATGTCTCATCCTGGGAACAGATGCGGCGTAGGCGGAGGAATTGGGAGTAGGGGATGGAGTCTTTACAGGGGGCAGGGTGGGAAGACGTGGGAAGACGTGTAGTCCAGATAGCCATGTGAGTCAGTGGGTTTGTAATGTATGTCGGTCAATTGTTACATACTGTATTCCATTTGGTTTCATTTTTAAATAATGAACATCTCCCAAGCAAAACACGACTACTTAATCAGCAAGCGATTTGTGAATGTATTGAATTTTCACACTGTTAATTCAGTAAGTACATAGTCTGAATGTCCGAAGCAGGGTCCAGACCCGAAACGTCATCTATCTGTGTCCTCCTGAGATGCTGTCTGTCCTGCTGAGCTATTCCAGCACTCTGTGCCTGCTTTAGTAAATCAGCACCTGTAGTTCCTTATTCCTTGGAAGAATGGCGCACAGTGGCGCAGCGGTAGAGTTGCTGCCTCACAGCGCCAGAGATCTGGGTTTGATCCTGACTATGGGTGCTGACTGTACGGAGTTTACACGTTCTCCTGGGTGCTCCGGTTTCCTCCCACATTCCAGACCTAGTGAAGGTTTATAGGTTAATTTGCTTGTTGTCCCCTAGTGCACAGGATGAGAAAGTGAGATAACATAGAACTAGTGTGCGGGTGATCGATGGTCAGCCAGAACACGTTCGGATGAAAGGCCCTGTTTCCATGCTGTATTTCTAAATGAAACTAAACTGAACTGCAAGCAGATACAAATTGCAGCTTTGGAATCATTGATTCTTGAGTACTTTGGTTCTTCCATTGTCCTAAATTTTGTTTCTCTTCTTAACACACTTCTTCTCTTCTCAAACACTTTTATTGCTAGATGAGCCCAGAGAGAGAATGCCAGCTGGCTATTTAGCTGTTGTAGACACTATCTGATTCTACATAGACTCACTGTTGGGATTTTATTCCCTCAGTACAGAGATGCCAAGGCACCTATGACAATTTTTTCACAGAGCAGATCTAAAAAACTGAAACTGGTTATCCTTTATTATTAGTGCTATTCGTGCAAATGCAATTCTAGCATTTATTTCGAGAGGACTATAATATAAAAACAGAGATGTAATGCTGAGGCTTTATAAAGCTGCATATGGAGTATTGTGAGCAGTTTTGGGGCCCATATCTGAGCAGGGGTGTGCTGCATTAGAGAGGGTCCAGAGGAGGTGCACGAGAATGATCCCAGAAGTGATCAAGTAAACATATGATGAGAGTTCAACAGCATTGGTCCTGTACTCGCTGGAATTTAGAAGGATGAGAGGGAGGGACCACATTGATAGTTACCGAATAGTGAAAGGCCTGGATAGAGTGGATGTGGAGAAGATGTTTCCAGCAGTGGGAGAGTCTAGGACCAGAGGCCACAGCCTCATAATAAAAAGGATGTACCTTTATAAAGGAGATGAGAAATTTCTTGAGTCAGAGGGTGGTGAATCTGTGGAATTCATTGCCACAGATGGAGACCATGTCAATGGATATTTTTAAGATGGAGATTGACAGATTCTTGATTAGTAAGAGGTGTCATGTGTTAGAGGGAGAAGGCAGGAGAATGTGGTGAGAAGGATAGATCAGCCATGATTGAATGGGCAGAATTTGATGGGCCGAGCGGCTTAATTGTGCTCCTGGAACTGATGAACATATGATGCAGTATTACATTTTAAGACGTGAATTAAGATGTAATGATCAATATCTTGGTCTAAAGAAAGGCGTAGGAATGCATGTAAGATATGGAATCCAGGGTTCAGTAAAAGGAATTGGATTAATTTAGAAAGCTTCATTTATTCCTGTACTTTCTGCGTGAATGAATTAAATCTCAGTAGCTGTTCCAACTTGTTTGTGCCAATTTTTAAGGTGGAGATTGTCAGATTGCCGGTAAAGTACTGGGTTCCCATAAGATCATAAGATTTTCATCATAAGATCAGCATGGACTCATTGGGCCGAAGGGCCTGTTTCAACTCTGTATCTCTAAAACTAATTCAACTACCGTCATTGTTATCCACTGAAATAAATCTGTACTCGTCTCACTTTTTAAATTCCCAGCAGGAGCACAATATACACATGTAAAAAATGTTGGTATGACACATTAAAACATTCCCTATCTATGTCATCTGGAAAACCTTCTTTGGAAGCTGCATAAAAACAAATTAAAGTCATGCAAGGACTGCTTTATATGGTTTTTTTATACTAGAGGAAGACATAAACAGTTATAATGGAATCAGAGGTTGAAAGAAACCTGCTACATGGTTTTCTCTAAGAAGTGATTCAAAGCTGAACTAAAGAAAAAACCATGCATACTTTATGAGCCAAATGACTATTGATCTTTCAATGAATGGATTTATTGCATTCTGTGAGATGCACTCATAGCTGTCAAAATCTGAGAACTATATTCTGTACCTTTCCCTTTGCTCTACCCATTGTTCTTGAGATTAGCTTAATTATATTGATGTATGATATTACATAGAACAGTACAGCACAGGAATGGGCCCTTCAGAACACAATGTTTGCGTCGAGCATGATGCCAAGTCATCTGTCTGCACATGATCCATATCCCTCTGTACTTCCATGAGCCTATCTAAAAGCCTCTTAAACATCACTATCGTATGTCTCTTCTACCACCCCTGACAGCAAGTTCCAGGCACACATCACCATCTATGTAAAAAAAACACTTGCATATCTCCATTAAACGTTCTCCCTCTCACCTTAAAGCTATGCCAGAGGCAGAGTTGGACATTTCTACCCTTGAAAAAAGGTTCTGACTGTCTATCTTATTGTTCGATTTGATTGGATAGCATGCAAAACAAAGCCTTTCATTGTACCTCGGTACACGTGACAATAATAAACCAGAACCTAAAACAGACACAGACCTTGGTGAGTAATGATGTTGAGTAAGCTTACTCGATGAACAGTGATTTGTTGTCCTTTAAAGCACAGTAACTATGATATAAAATACGTGGGGTGGCAACACCAGTTATGGAATCGTTCAGTGTTTCCAATGCAGAGTAGACATGTTTCAGTCACTTGACATACACTAAAAATAACTTTGATATTGAAACTTGGATTGTCTTCTCAAACTTGGGTTTTTTCTCAAACTTAGGTTGTTTTCTCTGGAACATCCTGCATGAGTCTAAGGGGAGACTTGAGAGAAATATATAAAATTTAGCAAATGGCCAGAGGCAAAGTTGGTGCTTTGGTGATTGCTATATCTCACTGCCGACCCTGCCACTTCTTTATAGAAATGAAGGTAAGTCGCAGGATTACAATTTTAAGGGTCATTTGGACAAGTAAATGGACATGAAGGGTTTAGAGGGATATGGACCAAGCACAGGCAAATATGACTAGCTGAGATGGGGCATCTTTGGTCAGCATGGACAAGTTGGGCGGAAGGGTCTTTTTCCATGCTGTATGATTCTCTAACGCTTTAACTGCTGGTAAATCAGCAAGCCAATTAGGTTTGATTACATCCTGTACACCTGATTGCTTGAGTACGTTCAGGTCTCCCAAGCCCACCATCATGCAGAGAACTTCCTGCTGCCGCTCCCCTGGTCACAAGTCATAGGAGCAGAATTAGACCATTCGCCCCGTCAAGTTTACTCTGCCATTCAATCATGGCTGATCTATCTTTCCTTCTCAACCCAATTCTCCTGTCTTCTTCCCATAATCTTTGACACCCGTACTAATCACGAATCTGACAATCTCACTTTAAAAATACCCAATGACTTAGCCTCCACAGTCATCTGTGGCAATGAATTCCACAAATTCACCACCCTCTGACTAAATAAGTTACTCCTCCTCTCATTTCTAAGAGTACTTCCTTTTATTCTGAGGCTGTGCCCTCTGGTCCTAGACTCTCCCACAAGTGGAAACATACCCTCCACATCCACTCTATCCAGGCCTTTCATTATTCGGTAAGTTTCAATGAGATCCCCCTCAACCTTCTAAACACCAGCGAGTAAAGGCCTAGTGTCACTAAATGCTCATCATATGGTAAACTTGACCTAAAGGCAACAAAGTGCTGGAGTAACTCAGCAGGTCAGGCAGCATCTCTGGAGAACATGGATAGGTGACGTTACGGGTCAAGACCCTTCTTCATACTCCAGTCGTCTAGAGGGACCATTACTGGACTTTGAAATAAGCCTGTAGAATCAAGGATCTGTTTGAAGAAGGGTCCTGACTCAAAGCATCACCTATCTATGTTCTCCAGAGATGCTGCCTGACCCACTTAGTTACTCCAGCACTTTTGTGCCTTCCTTTGAAATTGGCCTGTTCTTCAAAGATGGCTTATGCCATTAATAATGAATAAGGTAGAGTATTCATGACTGTTAAGTGCTGTCGTTGGCGCAGACATTGAGACGGCACACAAGGAGTTGTGATGCTATAACAAAATCACTTACTGCCATTAAAAGGTATTTGCAACTTCTGCATCACATTTACAGCCTTAAGCACACATTGTTCTTTACAAAGTTATCTGTGCTTGATTTCTCTTGCATTTTTCAGTCTGCATGAATGAATTGGAAGCACGTGATCGGTGAAAAGGATATGATGCTGAAAACTGATTAAAAACTGGAATGTATCTGGCATCATAGAGTGCGTGTGATAGTATTGCAGCTTTATTTCCAGCTGCCTTTGGTACATCAAACACCACATTATGATTTATTTATTCCACATGAGATAATTAAACTGTGTCAAGCTGGGCTGTAAAGCAAAATAATTCTGCTTGTTCAATTGGGTAGTTGTTGATTGACAAAGTTTATCCAGCTCAACTTCATATCATTTAGCACAAACCATTCTACAACAAAAATGTTGCTGTTGTTTACTTTTGCTTATTTTCAAATACCTCAAGGATGAGGGGTGATCTTGCAGTTTAAGATCATGAGGGGAATAGATAGGGTAAATGCACAAAGTCTTTTAATCAGGGTTGGGGAATAGTAAGATTAAACGTGAACTTACCAGTTTGAAGTTTGATCTTGATTTTATGAGGAGTTACGATGAGCGATTACGTGAAGAAGGGCCGTCCGTCTGCGTGCGCGTCAATCTTCAAAGCAGCGGTGTTAAATCACAGATAAAAAGAAGACCTGAGAATAGTAAGATTGAAGAAACTAGAACTTCCATGTGACCTTGATAGTATGAGGGTGGGAGCGGAGGGCACTTAATCGCTCATCGTAACTCCTCATAAAATCAAGATCAAACTTCAAACTGGTAAGTTCTCGTTTAATCTTACCATTTTACTTCGGAGTCACGTGAGTGACTACGTGAAGATTTCAAAGCTCTGTGATTTTACGCCGGTTACGAATCCAGGCGTCACACACTGAATGGATTGACCATGGATGCGTGTAATCATTAAAGCATTCAGACATTACGTAGTTAAGTAAGGACACTGATGCTTTAAATGAAAGAAAAGTTTTTAAAAACTAGTTTCCCCTCCCAACCTTGGGGGTAAACTATGGGACAGAACTTAAAATGGTACGTGCAAACACCCCCAGTCCGGTAATAGGTTTGTTATAAAACCGGTGGACCGTTATTTCATTCGTCCATCCTGCAGCCACTAGGATGTTGTCAAGAGGCACGTCCATTGCTCTTGCTGCCGACGTAGATGCAGCCCTGGTGGAGTGAGATTTAACCATATGAACGTTCACTCTGTTACCACCATTACCCCCTTTGACCATCTGGAGATGGTTTGTGTTGACACCTTCTGGTCTGTTCTGAGCCTCTGTGGTTCTCCGTAACTCTCAGATAGTGGTGTTAGTATGTTACCACACACACAACCGTAGGTCCTCTGGATATGCCAAGAACTGGATCTCCATCCCTGGCATTCCTGGCCTGCTATGTTTATATCAGGTTCCTGATTATGAATGTTATGTTGTTCATATTGGTGGTCATGTGGTCCAACCGTAGCTTTTGCAGTGTCTGGACTCTTTGTCAGCATACCACCTTCAGGGTTAGTTATAGGCGGTCCCCACTGTCAAAGTAGGGTTAGTACCACGCTCACATCCCATGTCCGTGTACCTTGGTCTTAGAGGCATTAGATTGTAAATTCTCTTCATGAATTTTGTTGTAAAGGGGTGCGTTCCTATCGACCTGTGCCCTGCTTGCAGCATCAGATAGGAGGAAAGTGCGCCTCTGGCACTATTGATTGCACTATAACTTTGTTTATAGTTATAGTACAGAGTTGATAGGAAACTCCAAGACATCTGTTATCCGAACTGTGTTGTATTTGTTCGGACAGTCCTATGCCTTGAAATGGCCTCCTCAGAATCTGCAGACCAACAAGTTAATACGTTCGTGTAGTGGATGATTACTCCCTGTAACTGGGTTCACTAGGAGGTCCCTGCTCTTGGGTACAGCCATAACTGGCTGGACTATAGTTCCCAAATTTTTTGGGGACCAGGCTTGAGTAGGCCAATCTGGCACTACCAATATGCCTGTGGCTTAGTCTTGCTTGGTTTTGGTCAAGCATCGGTTTGTGAGACAAATTTGCGGAAAGCATGCAGAAACAATCCTCCCCAATTGAGGGAGAAAGCATCCACTGCCTTTGTTCCTGGATCCTGCTTGCAGGACACATATCTGGGTAACTGATGGTTTAGTCTAGATGCAAATAGATCAAATCTGGTATGCCAAATCATGTAGTTATTTTGTTAAATACTGCCTGATTCAACATCCATTCTGTGTTGTTATTAAACATCCGTGATCCAGCATCTGTCAACGTGTTATATCTACCTCGTAGATTTCCCAAATATTCCTCTTGATACACCAGTGCCAAATGAGGTTCGACAATCTATCGTAAGATACAGATTTTACACCACCCTTGTTAGTGGATATGTGCCACCGCAGTGGTGTTATCAATCTGAATTTGAACAAGCACCGGTTGCATATTGCTACAGAACCCCTTGAGTCCAAATTGTGCCCCCAACAATTCTGGGTAATTGATTCCATGTGTTGGGGCCATTAGTGGCTCCCCATCCTTAGCCGCTAGCATAGGTCTGAAGAACCCTTGATGGCTTTCAAGCAAATTTACTTTGAGCTTTCTCACGTTCGTTATCCACCGTAGTTATTCAACAAAGGCCTCTGCTGGCAATCCATAGTTTTGCCAATTTTGCCTGCATGGAATCTGAGTGTTCGTTCCTTTGCTTGCTGTAATTCTGGTAATGCAAAGGCCCGTATGTACTGCTGGAAATGCGGCTACTATTTGCCAATTACACTCGCTGTTTACCTGATAGATGACTAGTATTTGACTATCAGGTCATAGCAAGCTTGATTAATATAGTCGTTTGCCCCTAGGCAAAGTCACCAACATATTTACTGTTTTTGATAGTAAATTATAGGTAATCAATTACCCTTGTAGGTGTCAATTTTGATTTAACTGGATGGATGAGGTAACCAATTCTATCAAACAGGGTTTTGGTTTGCTTTGACTGATGCTTCTGCCAATTCTTGGTGCCTCCAAAATGAAATTGTCCAAATATGCCATTACTATGTGGTTCTGAGACCTTTGTAGACCCAGAATTGGTTTCCGTAGTTTTGTCAATAGTCTAGGAGCTGATGTCAACCCATTTGGCAGATCCATACCATCCAGTTAAACTTCAAATATCTCCTGTTCTTAGTGAATAGACACCGAATAGTATGCATCTTTGAGGTCGATGCATGCCATGTGACCATTTTATAGGAAGCTCCTATAAAACAGTAGTTAGACCGTAACAAAATTATTGTTTCTAAAAGTCTATACTGCACAAATGAGTTAAACCTGGTTGAAGTGACATCCTCCATCTGTCACATGTCCTGAATGGCAATCCTGCCCAAAATTACTGGGCCTGCCTCGAAGACAATTCCAGTCCGAGTTCCAAGTCTGCTTGGAACCTGTGTATGTTGTGCAGTAAAATTATCACGTTATCAGACCCACCTACCTCCATGGCTACCGGTGGTCTTGTGGTGAGCCCAAAGGCCCCTGATGCGGATTCCTTTTCTCTCCTTGATTGGGAGTAGGACTGGTAAGGAGTGTGGATTCCATGTTTCTCCCGGGTCTGGTCTGAAAACCTCATCATACTGAGCCTGCCTTGTAGGACAATTCTGGCCATTATTTTGAGTCTGCCTTGAAAGACGACTCTGATCGTATTTCCGTGCCCAGCTTTCAAGCTACCACCGGATTCAGTGAACCGCTTACCCCCTATGGAGGTGTGGGGTGTGTTGTCGCCTATGCGGATATTCTGCCAACTGCTGGCTCTTGAGGCCATATGCATGCTTCAGTATGTTCATACTTTAAATTCGAGATCAGTTACCTACTGATCATTCACACTCCCCTCCACTGAGAGTGAGGTTCGTAGGCAGCCCTGAAAACAGGTGCTGCCGCAGGCCCCTGAGGATACCTGTGCTGACATGGCCCTTCCAGTGGACCTAAATGAGATTCTAGCTTTGGTCAGACTGAAATGGACCATGAATGCTCCTCTCCTCAGAGCAGGAGACATTTATGCAGCCCTGAAAACAGGTGCTGCTGCCTGCGGGTTCTCCATAATACCCGGGCTGTCAAGAGCTAGATTCCATCCAGGGAAGCACCCAGTGGAACCTGGATGATTGCAGAAGCACTTATTTTCTGTTTGTTTGTATGGAAGCTTATTATTCCTTTTATGTAAAGCATTTTGGTGTTGACTTAAACAGTGCAATATAAGTAAAACTTACTTACTTACTTCCTTTCTTCTGCTTGTCCCTGAGAAGGTTTCCCCACCCTCTTCTTTGTACTCTGATTCAGAGTGTTTTCTTCCACATGTGCGAGGCTCCCGGCACCGGCACTGCTGTAGGCCGTGCTGATACTGCTCCCTCCTTTGGAGCAGATCATTGTTGGAGCAACTTCTCCATATGTTGCTCCATGTGGGAGAAGTCGTCCTCAGACGCTCTCCGTTGAGGGAGGGTATCCCTCTTTCCCGGACTCATCTGAGTCAACGGGTTCGTTTAGACTTGCGGGTGGTATTACATCCTGCAGGTCAACCACGGAGCTTCTGCTCCCGCGCAAAGTCTCCTGCCGATTTTGCTGTCCGCGCTAATGTCGGGAAGCGAGGCTCCCAGCACCGGCACTGCTGTAGGCCGTGCTGATACTGCTCCCTCCCTTGGAGCAGATCATTGTTGGAGCAACTTCTCCATAAGTTGCTCCATGTGGGAGAAGTCGTCCTCAGACGCTCTCCGTTGAGGGAGGGTATCCCTCTTGCCCGGACTCATATGAGTCAACGGGTTAGTTTAGACTTGCGGGTGACATTACGCCCCGCAGGACAACCATGGAGCTCCTGCTCCCGCGCAAAGTCTCCTGCCGATTCTGCTGTCGGCGCTAATGTCGGGAACAAGACCGTCGCCCGCTATTTGGAAAGCTGCGGTCTTCGGCAGCCGTCATCCCCGCGGGCCGTCTCCTCGACACCTGGGCTCTGAAAAAAACTTCAAGCCCGAAAGAACGCAGGTAAGTGATTCAACTTTCCTTACCTGCTCATCCCGACGGCCTGGGAGGACTCAGTGCCTGCCAGTCCGTCGTGCGTGTTGCGTTCAGACGTAAATGACGCGCACGCAGACGGACGGCCCTTCTTCACGTAGTCACTCACGTGACTCCGAAGTAAAATCAAGAATTAGAGGACATATGTCCTGAATGGTCCTTCCATAAGCTAAGGTACTGTTCGATTCACCTCTACCCCATTGTGGACATTGGACTTTGTCTCTGGAACTGATGCACTACAATGCTGAAAACGACTGTATATCCTGCACTCTGCATCTTCCCCTATGTTCTACCTATTGTACTTAAGCCTGTCTTAAGTATTTGGCTTATGGTATTTATGTATAGGATGATCAGGTTTGATCGGACAGCATGCAAAACAAAGCATTTCACTGTACCTCAGTACATGTGACAATATTAAACCTAAATCATACTCGAAGCACATCAAACATAGTCATAGTCAGTCATACAATGTGGAAACAGGCCCTTCGGCCCAACTTGCCCACACCAACCAACATGACCCATTTACACTAATCCCACCTATCTGCTTTTGGCCCATATGCCTCTAAACCTATCCTATCCATGTACCTGTTTCTTAAATGTTGCGATAGTACCTGCCTCAACTCCCTCCTCCAGCAGCTCGTTCCATACACTCACCACACTTTGTGTGAAAAAGTTACCCCTCATGTTCCTATTAACTCTTCCCCTCCTCACACCTTAAGCCTATGTTCTCTGGTTCTTGATTCCCCTACTCTGGGCAAAAGAATATGTGCATCTACCTGATCCATTCCTCTCATGATTTTGTGGTGGATATAATGGGCAAATTAATTTTGTACAAATAACATCTCATCTGCCGTGCGTGCCATATCTACCCAATGCTCAAGGTCAGATATCACTTGTCAAGATATACACAGTGGGCTCACAACAAACCTATTGACCAACATGACACATGCAACAAAATCTATTAGCATTTTGCAAATTTGAGTTTGATTATATTGAGTGGATGTGGAGAGGATGTTTCCACTAGTGGGAGTGTCTATAACAAAGGGCACAGTCCCAGAATAAAAGGACGTACCTATAGAAAGGAGTTGAAGAGGAATTTCTTCAGTCAGAGGGTGGTGAATATGTGGATTGCATTGCCACAGATGGCTGAGGAGACCACGTCATTAAAGCAGAGATTGATAGATTCTTGATTAGTCAAGGTGTCAAAGGTTACAGGGAGAAGGCAGGAGAATAAGGTTGAGAGGTAAAGTTAAATCAGCCATGATTGAATGGCAGGGTAGACTCAATGGGCTGAATGGCCTAATTCTGCTCCTCTGACTTATGAACCGATATTTCTTAATTATGGAGCATTAAATTATTTTCTGCGACTGCGATTTTTAGCGAGAAATATTTAACTTGCAATTTTCCCAGGCAAGGAATCCACGCCAGATCCAGTCCCACGTTGAAATTCAAGCGATTCACACAGGAAGGCACTTAAAAACCTTCCCAGATAGCGTTGCATTCACAAGCATTTCACCGTACTGCCTGATAAACATAGAACAGTACAGCACAGGAACAGGCCCTTCAGCCCACAATGTCTGTGTTGAACATAATGCAAAGATAAATTCTTATCTGCCTGCACATGATCCATATCCCTCCATTCCCTGCATTTCTACATGTCCATCCAAAAGTATCTTAAACACCACTATTGTACCTGCCTCCACCACTAACCCTGGCAGCATGTTCTGGGCACCCACCATCCTCTGTGTATAAAAACTTGCACCGCACATCTATTTAAAACTTTGCCCCTCTCCCCTTAAAGCAATGCCCTCTAGTATTTGATGTTTCCATCCTGGGAAAAAGGTTCTGGCCCTGTCTGTGCCTCTCATAATTTTATATACTTCTATCAGGCCTCCCCGTAACCTGCAGTGTTCCAGAGAAAACAATCCAAGTCTGTCCAACCTGCTCTTTAGCTAATATTCCCTAATCCAAACATCATTCTGGTAAAGCTCCTCTGCATCGTCACCTCTGCACCCTTCCAGTAATCGGCCAAACAGAAATCCAATATTAAAATAGTTCAGTTGGGTCAGTTTAAATATGTTAACTAAAGCACAGGGAACATTTGTATTCTTGCTGAATAGTTGAAATTTAAATATATATATTGCCAATATATATTTCATGTTAGGCAGAGATTCACTTCAACCTCATCTACTGTATCCCTTGTTCAAGATGTGGACTCTTATACATCGCGAGACCAAAAGTAGAATAGGCGATCGTTTCGCACAGTCCGCCTGAACCTACCTGATGTCCCGGTTGCTGGACACATTAATTCTCCTTCCCATTCCCACACAGACCTTTCTGTCCTAGGTCTCCTCCATTGTCAGAGTGAGGCTAAACGCAAATTGGAGGAACAGCATCTCATATTTCGCTTGGGCAGCTTACAGCCCAGTGGTATGAATATTGATTTCTCTAACTTCAGGTAGCCCCGGCATTGCCCCTCTCTATCATTCCCCCCACCCAAGTCGCACCAGCTTCTCGTTTTCACCCAACAAACAACTAACAATCACCAGTATCTCTCGTTTCCCTTATCCCTAACCAGTCTGAAGAAGGGTCTCGACCCGAAACGTCACCCATGCCGCCTGTCCCGCTGAGTTACTCCTGCTTTTTGTGTCTATCTACCTCTAAACCTTTCCTATCCATGTACCTGTCCAAATGTCTTTTAAATGTTGTAATATAGTGCCTGCCTCAACTAAATCCTCTGGCAGGTCGTTCTATATATCCACCACCGTCTGAGAGAAAAGGTTGCCCCTCGGGTTCCTATTAAATCTTTCTCCTCTCATCTTTAACCTATGCCCTCTGGTTCTTGATTCCCCCACCCTGGACAAAAGGCTCTGTGCATTCACACTATCAATTCCACTCAATAGTGATAGATGATGCCTAGCAATCGGTGAGTGGTATTAGTTGACGGAACCAGTACTTACAACTGTGTCCAAATTGAGTGCAATTTGATGAGTGAATCCAGTGCTTCGGTCAGACTTGTTTGCAATTACAGGCAGGAATTCATCTCCCTGTGTAACAAACAGTGAAGAAGGATGTCAATTTTCCATCTGAGGGGTCTACTTACAGTATAATAGTCTTCTGGCATTATTCAATAAATCTGAATAGGTATGGACAAACACAAAATACAGTCATACATGGAGTCACACAGGGTGGAAACAGGCCCTTCGGCCCAATTTGCCCACACTGACCAACACTAGTCCCACCTGCACATTCATTAATTCCCTTCACCCAAATCGTAAGCCTGATAGAAAAATCATCCTTGAATTACACGCTGCCTCAAGTCAGACTGGGAATCAATAAAGATGTAGAAACTGGGAACTGCAAATGCCGGTTTACAGAAAAAGACACAAAGTGCTGAAGTACCCCCACTGAGTTACTCCAGCATGTTGTGTCTTTTTTAGCAGTGAATAAAGTTATCTTCAGGCAGATGAAGGAAACGAAAACATCCAATGTTTTGTGAAGCTTAATCCAGTGACTCTGAAGTTAAAATGCTGATCATTGAACTGCAAAATCAGATGACTGAAATTTTTTTTCTATCTGTCCTTCATGTAACGCGTTTATTTATGGACCTACTAACATGTAGAGTTGCAGATGGCAGATAGTCTGATTTTGTTATGGAGATTCCAGTTGGCCTGTCTGTGCAGAATGCCTGAAAAGAAAGCATAAATTATAGTCAAATACAGCTGGAATAACAATGGTAAAACCCCCTTCTTTCATTATTATGTGATTTCCTAACTTGATTTAGACAAGAGCACTTCTCAAATTAAATGTACATACAAAAAACATAGGGGTGGCACAGTTGTTCAAAGTAGCTAGAGGGTTAAGGAAGGGGAGGAGACAGCAAGGGCTAGCAAAATTGGGAGAATTCAATGTTAATGCCATACGGACGCAAGGTCCCCAGACGGAATATGAGGTGCTGTTCCTCCAATTTCCGCTGTTGCTCACTCTGGCAATGGAGGAGACCCAGGACAGAGAGGTCGGATTGGGAATGGGAGGGGGAGTTGAAGTGCTGAGCCACCGGGAGTTCAGGTAGGTTATTGCGGACTGAGCGGAGGTGTTCGGCGAAACGATCGCCCAACCTACGCTTGGTCTCCCCGATGTAAATCAGCTGACATCTAGAGCAGCGGATGCAGTAGATGAGGTTGGAGGAGATACAGGTGAACCTTTGTCGCACCTGGAACGACTGCTTGGGTCCTTGAATGGAGTCGAGGGGGGAGGTGAAGGGACAAGTGTTGCATTTCTTGCGGTTGCAACGGAAAGTGCCCGGGGAGGGGGTGGTGCAGGAGGGAAGGGAAGAATTGACGAGGAAGTTGCGGAGGGAGCGGGTGGCACAGTTGCTGCCTTACAGTGCCAGAGACCCGGGTTCAATCCTGACCACGGGTGCTATCTGTACGGAGTTTGTACGTGCGCCCCGTGTCCGCGTGGGTTTTCATCGGGTGCTTTGGTTTCCTTCCACTCTCCAAAGACACATGCAGGTTTGTAGGTTAATTGGTTTCTGGAAATTGTCTCAAGTGTATGGGAGTGTGAATGGGTGATCGATGTTCAGCGTGGACTTAGTGGGTCTTCAGAGTTAATTACTATAATTCCATTTCTTTGTCACAGACATAATATATTCGTTATCCTGTAATTTCCTCGACACACTATGTTATTTTTGGTATTTCTTCGCCTTGAGGTCAGTGCTGGAAATTGTCATCCCTTGCTGACAACTAATATCAACATCAAATGCTCTCAAGACATGATCAAGTCGATTCAATAAATGGCAAATTCTTGCGTCGCATCAAAAAGCAGAAATCTAACATTTATAGCATCGGGCACAGGGCTGATGGATAGGCTGAAGAAAAACAACAAGCAGTCATGCGAGCGGTGTTAAGCACAGTCGCTCTTATGTTAATAAGTTAGCTTATATTTTTGCAGTAATGAAATCAACCAGAATGATTGTAACATTTTAATTCTCCCCTAGAGAAATAAAACTAGGACACAATGTAAAGTCTGCGAGAGTGATGTCTGCCCTCTCATTTCAGACCGACTAGGTCAATAAGGAAGGAAAGAAATTAGCCAGCCAACACCAATTTCAAATTACAAGCAATTTGAAACTTCTGCTCTGATGGAGGTCTCCACAACATGTCTGTAGTCCAGGCATTCATTTAGTTACTCTGTGGGTACAACAATGCAGATCATTCCATGGAGCCAGGGGCGTAAAACCGGGGGGGGGGGGGGGGGCAGAGGGGACACGTCCCCCCATGTTTTGAGAGGTGGGGGACATCCCCCCCAATTTTTTGTGATCCCGATTTTAAAATCTCCGCTTTTAGCGCTGGATTGAGCCTCCGAAGCCTCGCGCGCGTGTGTATGTGTGTGAGTGTGCGCATGCACGAGTGGCAGCCAAAAAATTGTGTCCCCCCGTCCCCTCCATGTTTTGATAGCCATAGTCATACAACACAGAAACACAGGACCTTTGGCCCAACTTGCCCACACCGACCATGATGCCCCATTTAAGATAGTCCCACCTGCCCACATTAGATGATATCCCTCGAAAAACTTCCTATTCATGTACCAGTCAAAGTATCTTTTAAATGCTGTTATATTACCGGCCTCAACTACCTGCTCTGGCAGCTCGTTTCATATATCAATTACCTTTCTATCCATGCACCTGCCCAAAAGATGCAGCAAACTCTCAATCTCTCCGCCCGTTCCATCCAGGAAGTTGTACGTACAAACCAGAAACAACGTCAGGGATCAGACCCGTGTCACAGTGAACCCGAGCTTCGAGTCATACAGCACAGAAACCAGCCCTTCGGCCCAACCTGTCTAGCCCGATTAGTGAGTGTAGATGGGGCATCTTGGTCTGCGTGGGCAAGTTGGGCCGAAGGGCCTGTTTCCGTGCTGTATGACTCTATGACTCTCTATCTCCCTGGCCTCTGGTTCTTAATTCCATGTTCATAAGTTCATAAGTTGTAGGAGAATTAGGCCATTTGGCTCATCAAGTCTACTCCGCCATTTAATCATGGCTGATCTATCATTCCCTCTGAACTCTATTCTCCTGCAAATAACCCTTGACACCTTTACTATTGAAGAACCTATCAATCTCCACCCTCAAAATATTAATTGGTGGCCCCCACAGCACTTCTGTGGCAATGAATTCCACAGATTCATCACCATCTTCTTTTATTTTAAAATCTTTTTATTCGTTTTTTTCAAAAGCAAAAACAAAACAACAAAAAAGTAATGATAAACATAACAGTGATATTGATACATAGGGATTAGGGTTACATTAATGGCAGATATAACCTAAATATAGGTCCAGTGTCAAAATACACATTGAATATGGACCTTTCGATCTCTATGTAAATATAGTTACGTTTTTAAAAGAGCTTATATGCATAAAAACAAAAACATAAAAAGAAAAAAAAAGAGAATAAATGAAAAAAAGAAAATAAATGAAAAAAAACCCTAAACTAAAGAAAAAAAAAGGAAAAATCAGAATCTGGGCTGCAAAGAGTTTCAACAATTTAAGTCCCTGTTTGTCGTCAAGTCCCTTCCACCATATAACGGTAAAAGAAATATTATAACAGTTGAAGAGGGGACAATTTATGTGGTATGAAAATGTTGAATAAATCTTCCCCAAGTCCTATCAAATTTCACCAAGGGTTCAACAATGTCACTCCTAATTTTTTCTAAATTTAAACATTATATCGTTTCAGAGTACCAATGGAGTGTGGTCGGAGGATTAGAATCTTTCCATTTAAATAAAATGGATCTTCTGGCAATTAATGTGTAAAAGCAATCAGCCAATGGGCGGAACGGGACAGATGAATAGAATCTAACATTGGTAGCCCAAAAATTGCAGTAATAGGATGAGGTTGTAAATCAATACCTAAAACTACAGAAATAGTATCAAAAATTTATTTCCAATATTTTTCCAAAAGTGGGCAGGACCAAAACATATGAGTCAATGAGGCCACTTCAGAATTACATCTGTCACAGGTAGGATTTATATGACCATAAAAACGAGCTAACTTATCTTTTGACATATGAGCTCTGTGAACCACCTTGAATGTGTCTTGCACACATTGAAGAGGTATTAACTAATTGAAGAATCCGCTCCCATTTCTCAATAGATAAAGAAATTTGAAGTTCTCTTTCCCAGTCATTCTTAATTTTATCAAATGTGTCTTTTTTTAAATTTCAAAATCAACTCATAAATAGTCATTATTAAGCCCTTCTGATAAGGGTTCAAATGTAAATGTAGAATAGCCCTCAAAAAATGTCTAAATTTTAAATATCTAAAAAAATGTGAGGGGTAAGACATAAAACAACCATCTGAAAACAAATCACGAAAAGCTACTAATCCCTTCCTCTTCCATAACAGAATGGCTTGATCAGTGCTTGAAGGTTGGAAGAAAAAATTAGATATGATAGGACTCGATAAAATAAAATCATTCAATCCAAAAAACTTACGAAATTGAAACCATATTTGAAGTGTATGTCTTAATATTGGGTTAGTCGTATATTTATTCAATCTCGTAATTGTAAAAGGTAACACGGCCCCTAGAATAGAAGCCAATGATAGCCCTTGCAAAGAATCACGTTCAAGATTTATCCATCCTCGACATTGGGTATCTTCTAAATTTTTTGTCCAAAACGTTAAATAGTGAGCATTAAATGCCCAATAGTAAAATCTAAGGATCGGCAGTGCCAAACCACCATCTTTTTTTGATTTCTGTAAGTATTTTTAACTTAGTCTGGAATTTTTATTCTGCCAAATATATAAGGAAATTTTGGAGAATAATATCAAAGAAAGATTTAGGAATAAAAATTGGTATCGTCTGAAATAAATATAAAAATTTAGGTAAGATAAACATTTTAATAGAATTGATTCGCCCTATTAGAGATAAGGACATCGGTGACCATTTAGTGAACTGTTGTTTGATATGGTCAATTAAAGGCATAAAATTGGCTTTAAATAAATCCTTGTGTTTCTTGATAATCTTAATGCCTAAATAAGTAAAACATTCAATAGTCAATCTAAATGGAAACTGTCCATAATTCGAAACTAGATTGTTTAATGGAAAAAGCTCACTCTTACTAAGATTCATCACCATCTGACTAACGAAACACCCTCTCATCTCCTTTCTAAAGGTATGCCCTTTTATTCTGAGGGTCCACTAGTCTCCCACTAGAGGAAAAATCCTCTGCAGATTGAGAATGCACTAGATTAACGAGATGTTGGTTACAGTGAATAATTTCAATGAATAACTTACTGGTTTGTCACCACGAAATGCCAAAGGGGGATGGAAAGTGATGGGTTTCAGTGGAGACCCTTCTGTGAACCCAGTGTTCTCTTTCTTCCCAATTGTTTTGAGCTCGGAAAGTGCTGTTGATATATAAAATAATCAATGGACGTCTGATGACGCCCGATCATATATAAAAGCATGAAAAATCACCTCTGCAAACCCAAGATCCAAGATGGCTTCTAAGCCAGGCGACTATTTGTGTGCTAGTCACAGAAGTGCAACTGCAATCGCTCCACTCTTTTAAATCTCTACTCCAACAGCAGCATTTCTTCCCTTTATCCTGTATCTGTACACTGTGGGTGGCTCGATGTAATTGTGTAGTCTTTCGGGTTAGCTTGTCACCATGCCTTAGTACACATGACAGCAAACTAAACTAAACTCATATTAAGAGGCATTTAAGAGGCTTTTAGATAGGCACATGGATCCGTAGGGAACGGAGGGGTATGGATCACGTGCAGGCAGATGAGAATAGTTTATCTTGGCATCATGTTCGGCACAGTCATTGTGGATTAAAGGGCCAGTTCTTGTGCTGTACTGTTCTATGTTCAATGACATAGGGGAGCAGCACAGTGATGCAGTTATTAGAGCTGCTGCCTCACAGCGCCAGAGACCCAGGTTCGATCCTGACCTTGGGTGCTTCTGTGTGGAGCTTCTCTGAGGAAACCCATGTGGTCACAGGGAGAACGTGGAAACTCCACACAGACAGCACCCGAGTTCAGGATCGGACCCTGGTCTCCGACGCTATGAGGCAGCATTTGTACCCGCTGCAACACAATGCCACCTCATGCAATCCAGCAGATCCTTGCACATTAAGAAAGGTTACTTGAATAAGGAACTACTGTATTTACCAGGGGACTACATGATTCTTATACCCTTAGGCCACAGGAGTGCTGGCCAATTACTAAATTCCAACTGTATATAATATTGATCTCAACTAGATTTTAAGCTGTCCAGTGCCTTAAAGCGCCAGAGACCTGGGTTTGATCCTGACCATGGGTTCTTTCTGTATGGAGTTTGCATGTTCTCCCTGTGACTCCGTGGGTTTTCTACAGGTGCCTTGGTTTCCTTCCACTTTCCAAAGACGTGCAGGTTTGTAGGTTAATTGGCCTTTGGAAATTGTCCCGAGTGTGTAGGCGTGTGAACAGGTGATCGATGGTCAGTGTGGACTTGGTGGGCCTATGAACCTGTTTCCAGCTAAATTAAATTATGCTAAACTAAATTTCTCATGGCTGGACACTGAATTTGGGATTCCATTCATATAAAACCCTCACCAATTTACTTCTTTAACCACTTAAGCTCGAGGGAGTTGGGAGAAATTTTAATTGCAAATGAAAATCGAATTATAGATTTTTTACCTCTTGTATATTTCTATAAATTGAGTGGGCAAACATAACTTCATGCTTACATCATAAACTCTCAGAACATAAACATATTTCACATTGAATTTCAGAGGCTTGCTGCAAGTGAAATTGAATACTTATGTGTAATGGCTTTAATGTTGTAAATGAGCCATTACCACAAATGCAAAGTTTGGTTAAGAAATCAATCTTGCATTTTAATTACAAAATGAGCACATATTTCAGAGTGACCGATAGAACTGCAATATTTTCCAAACTATAAAAAGTTCTTAATGGCTCTTCAAATAGTTTGTACATTACTTATTGATCTCTGGCATTAGTTCTAGCAGATTTATTTTTTTCCCAGTTCACTATTTCATTACATTTATTAAGTAAAAAGTGTTCCCAATTTCCAATAATGGCCAATCATTCAACTCTCACTTTCACAGTTAGTAATCTCATCGGTGAAAGGTGATTCATCATGTGACCACTATTTTGTTATGTTCCTGCTGTGCTTTTAACTTCCAACACGAATAAAACTGATTAATTGATTGATTGATTGAAAACATGATGCAAAGTTGATTGGCCTCTGCCCAATACTAGGTCTCTGGGTGAACACCATTAAAGAGATACACAGAGAGAAAATCTGCATGTTTCTACCTATAGTTATGGGATGGCATAGTACAGAAATAAACCCCTTGGACCAGCATGGAAACAGGCCCTTCGACCCAACTAGTCCTTACCAACCAAGTTGACATTTTGGCTTGTCCCAATTAACTGCATTTGACCCAAATCACTCTAAACCCATCCTATTCATATATCTCTGCAATACCTTGAAAATGTTTTTCTGATTCATCCACTGCACCATTCGTATCTATCTATCTATCTATCTATCTATCTATCTATCTATCTATCTATCTATCTATCTATCTATCTATCTATCTATCTATCTATCTATCTATCTATCTATCTATCTATCTATCTATCTATCTATCTATCTATCTATCTATCTATCGGATAGATCTATCTTTAGTTATAAAGCTCTGATTTTGTGCTCTTCCGGTTTGCCCTTTTTTTCTATTTGCGCAAAAATGGTACATGATAGGGCTACAATTTTTCGCCAGCTCACTCACCGTTCTCCTGTGCCCCGAGTGCAACAAGTTGCATTCCGATCGGTGGTATATTGTAAAAGTTAGTGAGGTTTAAAATTCTTAAAAACCGCTCTTGCGCAGATCGATCCCCTCTCCTGCCAATCAGCACCACGCGGATTAGTCTCTTCTCCTGTCACTCCGTGGGATGGTCCAGCCCTTCCTGTGCTATCGCGCCTTTACTGGAGCTGCAGGGTGCTGTGGGTGGCTGGCGGAGGTCTCCAACTGGACACAATTTTCGGAGGGACCGGAAGCGGCGCGGCAGATGTCGCCATACAGAAAGCGGTGAATCTGATCCCGACGGATGAGAGCGTCCAGCGCCCGCTGTGAGTCCCAAATGCACGGCCATCGCAACGCCCCGCAGCTACAGCCCCTTCCCCTCTGGTCCCCCTCGCTGGCTCCTGCCCCCTCCCCTGTAATACCGTCTTCTCCCCCGTGGCTCTTTCACCGTCTTTTCTCCGAGCTCCCCCCCCACGTCCCCCCTCCCGCCCACAAGCCCCCCCCCCTCCCACGGCCGTAGCTGCTGGTGCTTCCGGGCCAATCCGAGGCCTGGCTCTGAGGGCACCGACGGCTGATGCTCCTCCGACGCACGCAAGAAGGGAGAGGAGTGGCATCCTCTAGATCCTGCGGAGGGAGAGTGGGGGAGGAGAGGGGATAGAGGGAGCGGAGGGGAGAGGAGTTATGGAGAGAGGGAGGGAGTGACTGAGGGTTGGGAAAGGAGAGGTGAGGGAGGGATAGGGGAAGGTAGGAGGAGAGGGAAAAGAAGTGGGAGGAGGCAAGGAAGGAGAGGAGGGGGGAGTAAAGGAGAGGGAGTGGGGGATAGACGGAGAGGATGGCAGTGGGGAAGATGAGGAGTGGGAGATAGAGAGATAGGAGAGAGGCAGGGAGGGGGTTATGGAGGGAGGGAGGGAGGGAGTGACGGGATAGGGGGAAGGAGAGGGAGTGAGAGGTGAGGGAGGGATTGGGGGAGGGGAGGAGGAGAGAGGAAAGAAGAGGGAGGGTAAAGAGGAGGGGGAGAGAGTGCTAGGGATGAGGGGGAAATGAGCTGTGCCTGTACAGTTGGGGACTATGTGTGAGTGGTGGAATATTGTGTTGGGGGACCAAACCTCCTATGTGACAAGGACCCAACAGGTCCCACTTAGTTTAGTAACTATCAAATCTTTCACTTTTCAAGTACATATCCAGTTCAACTTCAAACATTGAGTCTGGTTTTACCAACCCCATTGTTATTCTTATGGTTTAGGTTTAAGTTTAGGTTTATTATTGTCATGTGTACTGAGGTACAGTGAAAAGCTTTGTTTTGCATGTTATCCAAACAGATTGGATAATCCTGTACATAAATAAAATGTTCAAATTCAACCACAATAGGCAGAACAAAAGGGAAGATACAGTGTGCAAAATAGTTCTCAGCATTGTAGTGCACCATAGATAGAGACAAAATGCTGGAGTAACTCTGCAGGGTCAGGTGGCATCTGTGGAGAAAGGAAATAGGTGATGTTTTGGGTCGAGACCCTTCTTCACACTTCATTGTAGTGTATCAGTTCCATAATGTCTAATGTCTGCAAAGGGGTGGAGGTGAATAGGACAGTACCCTAGCTTACGGAAGGACCTATAACACATGAGGTAGTTGTTCCTGAGTAGGGGGAGGCATGTTTTCAAGCTTCTGTATCTTCTCCCGGATGAGAGCAGGAAGAAGAATTCTAGTCTGGTCTGTGTGATGGGCTGGGCTACTTCTACAACTCTCCTAGTCTGCAGACGGGTCTCGACCCAAAACATCACCATTCCTTCTCTCCAGAGATGCTGCCTGTCCCGATGAGTTACTCCAGCTTTTTGTGTCTATCTTCGGTTTAAACCAGCATCTGCAGTTCCATCCTACACATTACTCTGCAATTTCTAGTGGTCTTGGACAGAGCTGTTCCCAAACCACCTTTGATGGTTCCATCTGCTTTAGATTCAGAAAATGGGTACAATGCAGACCAAACTCAACCACTGTAAACACATTCATTTCCTGACAGTATACCTATTGTGCCATTTATATAATGATTTCCCAAACACTTTATAATACTTCAGTAGCAATTGAAATAAAGTGAATGGAAATCAGGCCACTGATCCAGTTTGTTGCCAAGCAACAACACTGAAGAAGTTCCCTCAAGCCTACATTTTCACTCTGCAATGTAGCATTTACAGTTTAGTTTGGTTCCGTTTATTGTCAGTCCTTGATTAAGCTGGTGGCCTTGCTGAGGCTGTTTGAAGTGAGATTTACAGTCATAGAGTCACACAGCACTGAAACAGGCCCTTTCACCCAACTACCCCATGCTGACCTAGATGCCCCATCAACACTAGTCCCACCTGCCCATGTTTGGCCCATATCCCCCTAAGCCTTTCTCCCCATGTACCTGTCCAAACGGTTTTAAAATGTTATTATAGTTGCTGCTGCAGCAGATGGTTTGAGTCTGGGTTTTAACAGAATTCAAGGACATTTTAACACTTTTGAATTACATACCTGGCGGGTTCAGCGGCTTGCGTTCATATTTGGTACAATACTCAGTGGACATGTAGAGTGGTCCCTGGAAAGGAAAGGAAGTAATTGTCAACTCATTTCAAAAATCAAAGGGCGGAACTCCACCCCGTGTCATTGATTTTCCTCCTTCTTGGATAATCTCCTCTCAACAAGAGAACGACCTTCAGGGCAGCAGAGTGGCGCAGCGGTAGAGTTGCTGCCTTGCAACGCCATAGGCCGGGTTCGATCCTGAACTCGACCCATTATACAATCAGTCTGAGGATGGGTCCTAACCTGAACACATCGCCTATCCATGTCTTCCACAGATGCTGCCTGACTCACTGAGTTACTCCAGCTCTTTGTGTTCTGCACAAGGTTCCAGCATCTACAGTTGCTTGTACCTACTTACGCCACATTCTTTATTATGTATCAATAGAAAAGTTATTTAAAAGAACAGCTACTTTATTTTTGATTAAAAACAACTTCACAGAATAATAAATTCTTTAAAATGTTTGTAAATAATTCTAATTAACTGTTCATATTCTGAATAAGAAAGGAAATATATATGGTGTACATATGGTGTACATATAGCTGCTAAATTTGTATAAGATAATTATAAGCAGTTGAATAAGGGGTGGGAATTAATAAGCTTTGGCTTCTTCCTGCTCCTTTTCGGACACATACGATTTCATTTATTTATAGATATTGTTTATGACACTTTATAAATATTCTTGTTTTGTTTTTTGTATGCTGTTTCACACTTGCTTTTTATTCTTTTATTCTGTTCGAAATATAGAATTTTTTTTTTTTTAATATATATATATATATATATATATATATCCTACTTGAGTAAATGGTTCACCCTGTCTGTCCCTTAAAGACCATTTACAGGCCATGAGCATAACATCAATAGATTCAAGGAGGGTCCCTGCTCTTGAAACTGGATCTCATGGATGTGAGGAATTTGATCTAAGGTAGTCAGTGCTAACTTGCCTATAATGCAGCTGGTAGAACCGCTGCCTCATAGTGCCAGCGACCCGGGTTCGATCTAGACATCGGCCAATGTCTGTGTGTGAAGTTTGCACATTCTGCCTGTGACCTCGTGGGTTTCCTTCGGGTGCTCTGGATTCCTCCCACAACTCAAAGGCATAAGGGTTTGTGGGTTAATTGGCCTCTGTTAATTGTGTGTAGTGAGTGGAAAAGTGGGATAACATGGAACTAGTGTGAACGGGTGATTGATTGGTCGGCGTGGACTCGGTAGGCGAAAGAGCCCATTTCCACGCTGTGGTTCTAAATGAAAGTAGAAGATGAAGAGCAAATTTAATGATAGTGCATGGGCTCAGGCCATTTGTCATGGCGACAGATTTCAGGAACACAAATTAAAATGTAATCTTAGTGCAAATAGTTATCTGTCCAAATTTGGAAAATAGGTAATAAATAGTTCAACTAATTCAATGATTTTTCCACCCTACATCTGCCAGCAAAGACGTTGTTTTTTGCAGTCTTTTTATTTTTACTCTTGCAAATCTATGTGTCATTTAAGTACAATTTATGTTTTTGTGTGTTTATCTGTGTTTAAGTACCTGTAATGCTGCTGCAAGCATAATTTTCATCGTAGCTATACTTATAACCATATAATAATTACAGCACAGAAACAGGCCATCTCGGCCCTTCTAGTCCGTGCCGAACACTTACTCTCACCTAGTCCCATCTACCTGCACTCAGACCATAACCCTCCATCCTTTCCCGTCCATATACCTATCCAATTTATTTTTAAATTATAAAATCGAACCTGCCTCCACCACTTCCACTGGAAGCTCATTCCACACAGCTACCACTCTCTGAGTAAAGAAGTTCCCCCTCATGTTACCCTTAAACGTCTGTCCCTTAATTCTCAAATCTTCACCACATTGTGAAGACGGCAATAAATTCGACTTATGTAGAAAGGAACGGCAGATGTTGGTTTATACCAAAGATAGACACAAAGTGCTAGAGTAACTCTGCGGGTCAGGCAGCACCTCTGGAGAAAATGGATGGGTGACGTTTTGGGACAGGACCCTTCCTGAGACTCACATGACTACTTACATGGCCTTCATTTTCTTGTAGCGCAGGGTCTTTTGGTTGAAGTTGATGCAGTAATGGTACATGCTTGGGTTCCTTTCTTGTGATAATCGGTGGTACATGATCTCGTGTATCAATGTGAACTTCTTTCAGCTGTGTGATAGAGGTGAAAATTAAACTAACACATATTAAAAATAAATATTAATAATATAATAAATATGAATTATACATTGAATATTAATCAACTAAATATATTAAAGTGTTCTATAACACAGCAGAGTTAAAGTCTGAAATATATGATTTTCAATTCTAAAAATGTTTTTGATAGGTTTAATAGAAAAGATCCAACCTGGAAATGTGTTATTTGATTAAGACATAAAATATCCAGTATTTAATTATTTGGCTGATCCAAAGATTGGAAAGATTTCTTAAATTGGCATAAAGTTTCTCAGCTCTCAAACCTGTTAAAATATTGTAACTTAAGTTGCTGCATATTCTGGAAAAAAACATAGAGTGCTGGAGGAACTCTGCAGGTCCGGCAGCATCTCCGGCAGCATCTGTGAAGGGAATGGACAGGCCTTCAGGTCTGCACCCGCCTTCAGTCCGAAATGTCACCTATTCATTGTCTCCTGAGATGTTTGATGCCTGACCCGCTGAATTACTCCAGTATTTTGTGTCTTTCCTTAGTAAACTAGTATCTGCAGTTCCTTGTGTCTACATGTAAGCATTTCTTTCGATGCTTTAACCTGCCCCTTCTCTCTTCCCGCTTTCTCCCCCCCCCCCCCCTCCCATCACTACAATCAGCCTGAATAAGAGACCTGACCCAAAACATCACCTATTCATGTTCTCTGAGATGCTGCCTGACCCACTGAATTACTCCAACATTTTGTGACTCTTTTTGTAAACCAGCATCTGCAGTTCCTTGTATCTACATTTAGTTCTCCACACATTACAATCATGTAAGAATGTTCTAAGTGATTAAAGGAAATGTTACGTGCATTGATAAAGTTTGGCTAGGCTCTCCATAATCTTCAAAGATGAAAAATAAATTATCTGAATATTTTTGAATATCATTTTCTTTATGAAGAATAAATTTGGCCTTTGGGGTTAATTTAGCAACAGGCTCATAACAAAAAAGTTGGATCAAAGAGTTGGGATACTGTTTACTTATCTCTGCTCCATAGCCCTAAGTACTTGGCAGTCACAAGCCTAGATCTTGGGAGATGGAAGAGAACAAAGACCAGCAATATGAAAAATAATCTGTGATCTTTCTTGAAATTGACTCAACGGAAAAAAACAAAGGGTTCCATCCACTATGGTCACAGTTATTACATTTCAACTTGCCCTGCCAAAAGAGTAGCAATATTTGCAGCTTTTAAGATGAACTTTTTTCCTGTCAATTTTAACATTCCTTATGGTGGAATGTTATAGCGTTAGCACATGGGGATCTGGGGTAGAAGCTACTTAAAATGAGAAAAATTAAAATTCCTACCACTGGGTTGTAAGCTACCCAAGCAAAATATGAGGTGCTGTTTCTCCAGTTTGCAAGTGGCATCACTCTGGCAATGGAGGAGGCCCAGAAAAGAAAGGTCAGTGTGGGAAAGACACAAAAAGCTGAAGTAATTCAGCAGGACGGGTCAATGTGGGAATGGGAGTTGAAATGGTTGGCAACCGGAAGATCCCGTAGGCCTAGGTGGAGTGTGCAGTGTTCAACAAAACGGTCGTTGTGCATACGTTTGGTATCGCCAATGTACAGGAGGTCAGATTGGAAACACCGGATGCAGTAGTTGAAGTTAGAGGAGGTACATGCAAACCTCTGTGAGTGACTCCAGCACCTTGTGTCTCTCTTTGCCAGCAACAGCTTCTCATAGTTTTGCTTGGCCAGCTTACAACCCAGCCGTATGAACGATGATTTCTCTCATTTCAAGTAACTCCTACATTCCCTCTACTCCTTCCTCTAGTTATCCGACCAGTTCCACTGTTCGCATCCTTGTATCCCTCTCTTTAGCACATCTTTCCTTGCCAACAATAGGCCATTATGGACTCCAATCTTTCTGACGTCATCTGTTGCTGGCCCTGTTTTGTTCTTGCCTTTCCTCACCTCCAGTTTCCCCAAAAACATCCCCCCAATCCCCCCAATCCCCCCCCCCCCCCCCCCAACCTCTAGTTTTCAGTCCGAAGAAGAATTCCGACCCGAAATGTCACCCATTCCTTTTCTCTAAAGATGCTGCCTTACTCTCTGAGTTACTCCAGCATTTTGCGTCTATCTGCAGGGTTTTGATTCTATTTCTCAACTTGATGTTGCATTCGTATTATTTAACTGCAATTGCGGGGTCAAGGAAAGAGCGTTCACGTCGTGGCCCTGTTTCCACCAATCTTTCCACCACCGCGCACAAGAAGCACAAGAAGCGACAAGACAGACACCATTGTATGCAGATGCCGAGAAGTCTGTTCAGCTCTGGCTGAACAACTTCTAATCTTGTGTGTGGACTCAACAAGAAGAAGACTGAAATTGCAATCTGGCCTCTAGTCTGCGTCAAGCCCATTAACCACGAGACCCAATGGATGGCCAACTTTGAGAGCTTCCTTACATCTTTGAGGTATGGGAAGTGTAGTGGCTTTGTCCGCATGAATCCACTGCCCACCGAATGTAATTTGTGAGGAAAATCTTCTTTGCCATCAGGATGTCCATAAGGCACAAAGTTCTTCTTTGTTATCGAGAGGTAATTATCTTTCAACATCTGCCTAAAGGGAAATAATGTGAATAGGTAAGTTAAATATTTCAAGCTATTTATCTCCACCTAATCAATGTCATCGCTAGCATCCTATGTTTAGTTTAGTTTAGTTATTAGCTGAGTTTAGTTTAGAGATAAAGTATGGGGACAGGTCCTACAGCCCACCGAGTCCACGCCATCCAGCTATCACCCGTACACTAGCATTATCCTTCACACATGGAACAATTTACAGAAGCCAATTAACCAACAAACCTGTACGTTTCTAATGTGGGGGGAAGCCATCGTTTAGTTTAGTTTGGTTTAGTTTAGAGATACCACATGGAGACAGGCCCTTTGGCCCACCGAGTCCACGCTGACCACCAATCATCCCATACACTAGCACTATCCTACACACTAAGGACAATTTACAATTTACAGAAGCCAATTAACCTACAAGCCTGCATGTCTTCGGAATTGGGGGGGAAAACTGGAGCACCCGGAGAAAACCCATGTGGCCACAGAGACAAAGTACAAACTCTGTACAGACAGCAGCCATTGTCAGGATCAAACCTGGGTCTCTGGCACTGCAAGGCGGTAATTCTGCCGCAGCGCTACTGTGCCACCCTGTCTCCACTTCATGCTGACATCTGGTTTCATGTGTATTCACAGCTGTCATTTGTTGCTCAACAGGTTTTGCCTGCTTGCAATTTATTTAAATATATGGTGATCAGTACCCCTTATTTCTGTCACGGCACCACTGCACATTGACCTACAGATTCTATCCAGCATGTTACATTGAACATTGCATTGGTCTTGACTTTATTTACCAATTATATGTCATACCCACTAACTTGCCTATGGCCAACAATCACACCTACCTCTCCCCTCCCCCTCCCCCTACATTCCTTCATCTACCTTAAAAATTCACAACTCTTCAATCCTTTAAGGCTTCTGAATGCTCATTCCATAAACTAGGGTACTGTCTGATTCATCTATACCCCATTGCAGACATTGGACTTTGTCTCTGGAACTGTTGCTCTACAAAACTGAGAACTATATTCTGCACTCTGTATCTTCCCCTTTGCTCTACCTATCATGATTGAGTTTGGCCTTATTGTATTTAGTTTTTTGTTTTTCTAGAGATACAGCATTAAAACAGGCTCTTTGGCACACCGAGTCTGAGCCGGCCAGTGATCACCGCACATTTACTCAAGCCTACGGACACTAGGGACAATTTACACTTATACCAAGTATACAATTAACCTACAAACCTGTACGCTTTTGGACTGTGGCAGGGAGATTGGAAGATATCGGAGAAAACTCATACGGCACAGATAGCACCCGTAGTCGGGATCGAATCCGGGTCTCAGGCGCTTCAAGCGCTGTAAGGCAGCAACTCTACCGCTGTACCACCATGCCACCCATTTATTTATGTATAGGATTATCTGATTGGATTGGATAGCATGCAAAACAAAAGCTTTTCACTCTACCTCAGTACGTGACAATAATAAACCTAATCATAAACCGAGTCTATCAAACAGTCAGCAACGTTTTAATGTTTTAAGCCATTTTTCCAATCAAAGGCACTTAGGAAGGACCAAAGGATAAAGAGAGCTGGAGTAACTCAGCGAGTCTGGCAGCATCTCTGAAGAACATGGATAGGTGACATTTCAGGTCGAGGTCCTTCTTCACACTAATTGTAGAGGGGAGAAGAAAGCTGGAAAAGGGGAGAGTCAGGACAAAGCATGGCAGGAAATAGGTCAACACAGGTGACGGGGTTTCATAGGCAGATAGTTGGAACAATCAGTCTGAAGAAGGGTCTCGAGCTGAAAAGTTTTTGAGGTGATTCACTGCTTATGAACCACATTAACACTTTCCATTCATGTACATATGTACACAACAAATAGCAGGAACATAAAGGTATACAGCAGACCCAATTGAACAAATGATTGGTGTGAATTGTTACCAATGTGACTTCTTTGTTAAATTGGTAATTAAATAAATTTAACAAGCAATCAAATAACAGAAAATAACATATGACACAAAATGCTGGAGTAATTCACTGGGTCAGGTAGCACCTCTGGAGAACATGGATAAGTGACGTTTCGAGTCCACTATGTTACATATGTCACCTCTGTCCCAGCTGTTATCATGCAACTGAATCATCCTATCAATAGACAGTGGTTCTGAGCTACTATCTACCTCACCTGAGACCCTTGGGCTATCTTTAATCAGACTTTACTAGACTTTATCTTGCACTAAACGTTATTCCCTTCATGCTGTATCTGTACACTGCAGACGGCTCGATTGTAATCATGTATAGTCTTTCCACTGACTGGTTGGAATGCAACAAAAGCTTTTCACTGTACCTCAGTACACTTGACAATAAACTAAACTCAACTAGGTTGTATGCTATCCAAGTGGAATATGAACTGCTCATTGGTTTATAATGAAGTAACATTGTTTTCAGCAGCTAGCTCATGCTAGGCCTTCGATTTGCTGTAAAACTGAAGTACAAATAGTCTGCAGTGAAAAGGCAGCAGGAGGGCACTCTGACTGCTGAACGGACTTTGAGCATTGACCTGAATGATTCACGCCCTGAAGGGTCACAAACAGAAACATCACCTAACCATGTTCTGCAAAGATGCTGCTTGGCCTGCCGAGTTACTCCAGCACTTTGTGTCCTTTTGTGTATTGACCAGCGCCTGCAGTTCTTTGTATGTACTCCGATGAAGGGCCGCTTACCCAAGCACTGGATTATCAAGTCTGTCTAAAGAGGGTGTGTAGTGCTGCACAGGTCTGATATTAGTCACAAATCCAGCTCCAGAATGGTTACCTGTCCTGGGTACAAAGCCTTCATGACCTAGAAAATAAACATTTGGTTTAATTAAATTGGCCTTTAATCACTCCCCATCCCGCAACCCCACCCCCCTTTTTCCTGCCCCCCTCAACAATCTCCTCCTGCTAAAACCTCCAAGATCTTAAACTTCTCCACGTCCACTCATTGCAATTGGAGACTTGCAGATGTGAAACTCAATTAGCAGAGAACTGGGGCAGAGCAAAGTGTGTTTCTGTAACACGTCCAAAAATTGATGGCTGCAAGCGGCAGACAGATGAAGTTCCATCAGAGAGCGCGATTTGATCAGCTTTTAGCAGCGTCTTCTAATAAGTTAAATTATGTGTGGTATTAATAACAATCTCATTAAACTTATGCCTGCTAGGAATGCATGGCAGAAAACTGCGCACTCACAACCCATCATTTTAAAAGTAATTTGTCTCCACCACTGGCAGGCATGGGTAAACTATAAACGCCTCAAAGATGATACAAACATCAACATTTTTTTTTTCTTTTTGGTTTACTTTGCTTTAGAGATACGGCGCCGATACAGGCCCATCGGCCCGTCGAGTCCATGCTGACCAGCGATCACTCCGCACACCAGCACTATCTGACACACGAGGGTCAATTTTACAACTTTTACCGAAGCCAATTAACCTACAAATCCGCATGTCTTTGGAGAGTCGGAGGAAACCGGAGCACCCGGGGAAAACCCACGCTGTCACGGGGAGAACATAGAAACTCCGTACAGACAGCACCCGTATTTAGAATTGAACCCGGGTCTCTGGCGCTGTAAAGCAGTAATTTACTGCTGAGCCACTGTGCCGCCCTAAAGCACTAGGGGCAATTTAAGGAGGCCAACCTCTATGAAGGAACGTATAGCTTTTATATGCAATGTGTGTGAACGAAAACACAAATGAATCAAAAATTATTTTAAAAGAACCTGAGAGGCAACTTTTTCCACACAGGTGGATATTTGGAGCAAGCTACCAGAGAAGGTAGTTGAGGCAGGTACTATAACAGCATTAAAAAGACATTTGGACTTTTAAATGGATAGGACAGGATTAGAGGGATATGGGCAAATGCAAGCAGGCGATACTAGTGTAGATGGGGCATGTTGGTCGGTGTGGGCAAGTTGGGCTGAAGGGTCTGTTTCCTCTCTGCATGACTCTATGTTACTTGTACTGAACTGTATAGAAAAATGAATTTTGCTGTACCTCAGTACATATGACATATAAAGTACCATTGAATAAAGTCCTAGTCTGAACCAGTTTTAAACGGTGCTTCCTTAACACCAACTTAGTGGCACTGCATACTTCTCTCTTCCATTGAATCCATGGCACCAGGAACCGCTCTGAACTCTCTTACCAAAAGATGTTGAATATGTTGTAGAGTAGAATTTCAGGGGGTCTACATCTGCGCCGAAGCTTGTCTTTGTATAGTGTGGTGTTCTGTCAACAGAGAGCAATGCCATTGTGCAACAACTTCACTCTGAAACAAGATAGTTTTTTGGAAATGTTAATATGAATCCATTTATCAAAAATGCGCCAAGCTTTCATCAGAATTTATACATAATTTATATTTTTGTATGCTATGTGCTGCTCCAAGCAACATTTTCATTATACCCGTAACTCATAGTTTTAGTTTTTAGTTTTAGTTTTAGAAATACAGCGTGGAAACAGACCCTTCGGCCCACTGAGTCCGTGTCGATTAGTAGTCACCCTTTCATCCTACACACTAGGGACAATTTACAAAGTCCAATAAACCTATAAACCTGGTCATCTTTGGAACGTGGAAGGAAACTTGAACACCCGGAGAAAATCCACGCGGTCACAGGAGAACGTAAAAATTCCATACAGACAGCACCTGTAGTCAGGATCGAACCCAGGTCTCTTGCGATGCGAGGCAGCAACTCTACCGCTGCACCACCATGCCACCCAATTGCCACCTCATCTTACTTGTCCTTATGATATTGAACTTGACTTAAATTGATCAGGTGGAATAGAGTAAAGAACTACAGATCACAGAGAAAAAAGTGGGAGAAAAACATCGTGGTCTGGAAGATCACTTTAACAAATTAATATTTCTCATTTCAATAAAGTGCTCTTTCCATTTATAGCTGTGGTGCCAAACATCTTTACACAGCTACTTTCCTCTTAAAATATTCTTGCACAGCAGACAATCCACACATAACTTTACAAGTGCACTTCAGACCATTGGCATTTCTCTGGAGCTTTTCCAAGAACAATTTATTTCCCAAAAAATTCCTATTGAAGTCTCTTCCCATAGCATAAACGCACAAATATTTAACATGAATTTGCAAGCTTTCTTTCACTTCAAGAAAAGTTATATATGCAAATGGTATACTGAATTTGTATGAAATATAAACAGAGAAATCACATCCTTTGTTTCAAGTCTTCTTTCACAGATTACGAACAAGAGATATCCATGGAACAGTACAGGACAGGATCTCCTGGTCGGCAAACGCTTTAACTCCTCTTCCCATTCCCACACTGACCTTTCTGTCCTGGGCCTCCTCCACTGTCAGAGTGAGGCCACACACAAATTGGAGGAACAGCACCTCATATTTCACTTGGGCAGCTTACAACCCTGTGGTATGAATATTGATTTCTCTAATTTCACTTAACCCTTGCATTCCCTCTCACTCCACCCTTCCCTCACCCTAATCGTCCAGCTAGCTCCACTGTTTGCATCCATATATTACTTTGTTACCACCTTTTGCACAGCTAACAGTTGACCATTGTGGGCTCCACCTTTTCTTGGGCATCGTTCTGATTTGTTCTGAGCCTTTTCATACCTCTAGTTTGCCTCTCCCCTGACCCTCAGCCTGAAGGAGGGTCTCGACCGGAAACATCGCTTATTTCTTTTCTCCAGAGATGCTGCCTGACTCGCTGAGTTACTCCAGCATTTTATGTCTATCTTTGTGTAAACCAGCAACTGCAGTTCCTTCCGACACAGGAATAGGCCCTTCAGCCCACAATGTCCGTGCCGAACATGCCAAATTAAACTAACCTTGTCTGCCTGCACCTGATCCATATCCCTCCATTCCCTGCATATTCATGTGCCTATCCAAGAGCCTCTTAAATTCCCCTCTAATATCACCACCTCTGACAGCACCTTCGAGCTGCAAACTTCACCACTAAATGCTGCCCAACAAAACTTGGCAATTTCTACACAAACAACATTCATTATTTTTGTGTTGCTTTTTTACAGAAGTGAAAGAATAATTCTTCCAATTAGAGATAAAATGTCTTGAATTTATCTCTTGAATTTATGTACTCAGTGCATAACTATTTTTTAAATCATTCTCGTTGTCCTCCTCTGCATTGTTATCTAAGTCAATATGTCATCCACAATATAAAGAACAAAGTGAGCCAATGCATTCTAAATGGTTGAGCTAAGGAGCAATTGCTCTGTGCGTTGTGTCTATATTGTGCTCTATTTGCACAATATACACAATATAGAAAGGAACTGCAGATGCTGGTTTATACCGAAGATAGACACAAGGTGCTGGAGTAACTTAACGGGTCAGGCAGCATCTCTGGAGAAAAAGAATGGGCGACGTTACAGGTCGGGATCCTTCTTCTGAAAAAGGGTCTCGACCCAAAACATCACCCATCCTTTTTCTCCAGAGATACTGCCTGACCAGCTGAGTTACGCCAGCATTTGGTGTCTATATTGTGCTCTATTTGTTATTATATGTCAAATAGCACAACTTAATATTTTATTTGCTTTAGTCATAGCTTTTGGACAATGGTTCGCAATTAATGGCAAGACCCTTAACAGCAGTGATGTAGAGATGATAGCATCCAAGTCCATTGCTCTCTGGAAGTGGCAACACAAGTAGATGGTGGTAAAGAAGGCATATATCCTGATCTTTTCTCGCCTCCAGCTATTCACCCAAGATGCTGCCTGACTCTCTATGGCACTCCAGCACATTGTGCCTTTCTGTGGACCCTTGCCTTCATTAGTTGGGGCATTGAGTATGTCAGGAAGTCATGATGCTGCTTTATCGGGCTTTTGTTAGGCCGCATTTGGTGTATTGCGGGAAGTTCTTGTCGCCCCGTTACAGGAAGGTTGTGGGGGCTTTAGATAGGTTGCAGAAGAGGTTCATCAAAATGTTGCCTGGATTTGAGGGTATTACCTACAGGGAGGGGTTGAACAGAATTGGGTTGTTTTCTCTGAAAGGTTGGAGGCAGAGGGGAGACCTGATTGAAGTATATAAAATGACTAGAAGAATAGATAGCATGGGTAGGCAGAACCTCTTTCCCAGGATGGAGATATAAAATACCAGAGGGCACAGCGTTAAGGAGAGAGGGGCAAGGTTTAATGGAGAGGTGCAGAACAGGTGTTTTTTTTACACAGAAGGGTGGTGAGTACCTGGAAAGTGTTGCCAGGGGTTGTGGAAGCAGATGTGATAGTGGCATTTAAGAGTTTGTTGGATAGGCACATGGATTTGCAAGTAATGGATTATGTGTAGGCAGAGGATATTAATTTAACCTGGCATCATGTTCGGCACAGACATTGTAAGCCACAGGGCCTTTTCCTATGCTGTACTGTTCTATGTTCTGTGTTCCATGGACACTTAATCCTAGGCTTGCCTGCAAAACACATATTCCATAAAGTCAAACTTTTAAAATCATAAATTGCAACATCACTTTTACCTGCCAGCTGATTCATTTTTAAGTGTACATCGCGCTCGTATCTAAAATGCTGTTTCTTGAATATATTAAAGTGTATCTAAATTTGCTTTGCAAAGATTTGTTCTTCACAGTCATTGCAGCCAAGTCAACATGTTCACACCATGTTTTTTGGACCTAGATGCAGCAATGTGGTAGGGAAAAAAAGCTTGATATGAGATCAGAGCAGCCTATAACACCAGCGATGCCAGCATATATAAATAAATAGAACTTGCCATGAAAGAGAAATCTGCTTCTTCTTAAGCTTTTGAAATCTAGAATGAGTTTGGAAATCATATTAGTTACTCGTCAACAGAATAAAATGGTCCATGCCATGATCAGAGATGATTCCAAATTATCTTTCCTGATATTTCTAAGTACAAAGCAAAATTTTCACCTGATTGATTGATCAATTGAAAGATACAGCAGGGAAACAGGCCCTTCGGCCCACTGAGTCCATGCCAACTATCGATCATCATTCACACTAGTTCCATGTTATGGTCTGCACTCTGTATCTTTTCTTTCACTCTGCCTGGTGTACTTGAGTTTGACTTTATGTATTGTGTTATTTATGTATGTATTTATGTATAGTGTTATCCGATTTAATTGGATAGCTTGCAAAATAAAGCTTTCACTACGACACATGACAATAATAAACCTAAACCTAAACGATATATCGAGTCGCTGCCTCAAAAAATCAACCAGCATAATCAGAGACCCACAACACCCCTGCCATCGGGAAGAAGGTGCAGGAAACTGAAAACTGTAACGTCCAGGTTCAGGAACAGCTACTTCCCTACAACAAACAACCTCCAAATAGGCTCCAAACTATATAGACTAGGGGACATTATTTTTGACTTTGCGCTACTATTGTCTATTTTTTTAATGTACTGAACATTTTTATTACTATGGGTTTTACATAGTAAAATGTTTACACGGCTGTTGTGCTGTTGTAAGTAAGAATTTCATTGTTCCGTTTCGGGACATATGACAATAAAACACTCTTGACCCTCTCTTGACTTTATATTGAATACTGTTTATGAATAAAGATTATTTTTAAAATATACAAAAGTAAATGAACTTCAAGTTCAAGTTCACGGTTATTGTTACTTAACCAACTAAAGTACAGTGAAATTTGAGTTACCATACAGCCATAGTAAGTGAAAAAGAACAATACACACGTAAAATAAAATTTAACATAAACATCCACCACAGTGGAATCAACATTCCTCACTGTGATGGAAGGCAATAAAGTGCAGTCATCTTCCTCTTTGTTCACCATGGTCGGGACCTTCAGGGTCTTACTTCAACGTGCTAATGTTATTACATGGCATGTTCAATTCAGTAAATGAGGGATGAATTTCCAAGCGACTGTACCTTAGATGGTCTTTCCAATTATACTCTATTGCTACTATTCCCCTGCCCTCTGGTGGACTTAACCAATCTGTACAAGTTAGGTTTTAGTTTAGTTTGGATACAAGGAACTGCAGAAGCTTTAGACTTCAGATTTTCAGAAATTGGTCCTTCGGCCAGACAAGCCAGCAATCGCCCCCATACACTAGCACTATCCTACACACTAGGGACAACTTACAATTTTTTACCAAAGCCAAATTAAACTACAAACCTGTATATCTTTGGAGTGTGGGAGGAAACCGGAACACCCGGGGAAAACCTACGCAACCACAAGGAGATCGTACAAACCTGGTACAGACAGTACCCATAGTCAGGATCCAACCCAGGTCTCTGGTGCTGTGCCACCGTGCTGCCCCTGGTTTACAAACCGTTCACAAAGTGCTGAAGTCATTCAGTGGGTCAGGCAGCATCTCTGGAAAATATGGATAGGTGACATTTTGGGTATGGAACCCTTCTTTCGGGTGAATGGGTGATCGACAGCTGGTGCGGACTCCATGGGCCAAAGGCTTTTTTCCATGTTGTAACTCTATTGTCTATTGTCTATAACTCCAAACTAAACTAAACTAAACTTAATCGTGAGAACAAGTCGCAACCACAAGAATCTGCAGATGCTGGAATCTTGAGCAAAATGCAAAGTGCTGGAGTAACTCAGCGGGGGGAGGCAGCATCTGTGGAGGGAATGGATAGATAATGTTTCGGGCCGGGACCCTTCTTCAAACTGATTGTGGCAGGGCGTGAAAACTGGAAAAGGTGTGGGGGCAGGATAAGTAGAAGAAATACGATATTTGAAAAAGGAAAGAATATAGATGGAGTGGACACAGGGAAGAGAGGGAGAGGAAAAATTGTGTGTTTGTAGGTTACTTACCTAAAACACACCTATCCACAAACATCTTTGCTGCTTTGGGCAGTTAATCTGCAACTTTAGTTTTCATTTTAGAAATAAACAGCCCGTTGGCACACGGAGTCCATACTAATCAGTGATCACCCGTACACTAGTTCTGTTCTGCACACTAGTCAATTAACCTACCAATGTGGGATGTGGGAGGAAACCGGAGCACCTGGGAAAACCTCACGCAAACACATTGAGAACATGCAAACTCCGTATATACAGCACCCGAGGTTAGGATCGAACCCGAGTACCTGGTGCCGTGCGGCAGCAACTCTACCGCTGTGCGGCAACAACTCTACGGATGCGACGCTGTGTCACCCCCTAATGGAATTGCTGGAACCTGGGATCAAACCAGGGACCTTAATGCCCCTGTCCCACTTAGGAAACCACTCCCTGCGCATCCGTGTGTCATCTACAAACCTTTTAAACGCCACTATCGTATCGGCCTCCATCATCACCCTTGGCAGCATGTTCCAGGCACCCACTACCCTCTGTCTTTGAGAATAGTATTGCAAATTGTAATTTTGAGGAATTAGAGGGCCAAGGATAGAATCTTCTAAGAAATGTGTAGATAATCTGAAGGTGAAAGAGGGGACAGAGATGAACTGATCATTTAACCTGGTTAATTGTGGAATCACACAAGTAGGCCATTGGAGGTGAGAGAGTGCTGGAAAATAACTCGTTTAAAATGCGTCATCTTTCACACCGAATTATTGAATATGAAATGCATTGACTTATATAAGCATCCACTTTGCAAGCAAATTACTTATGATACCCTGATAAAATGGGTGAGTTGTTATGATGGATGAAATAGATAAATAATAAAATTAATACGGTATATTATCGATTTAAATTTGCAAACAACGCTTTCTATTATGAGAGGTTTACGTTTCATTGCCTTATGCCTAATTCCTATTTGCACGACTCTTTTCCATGTTTACCACAGTGTCGCAGCGGTAGAGTTGTGTTAAGAGGGAAAGATAGATCAGCCATGGAGGAGTTGACTTGATGGGCCACATGGCCTAATTCTGCTCCTATAACTTATGAACTTATCAGTTGCTGCCTTTCAGCGGCAAAGACCCGGACTTGATCCTGACTCTATGGGTGCTGTATGTACGGAGTTTGTACGTTCTCCCTGTGACCACGTGGTTTACTCCAGTACTTTATAACTTTTTTTGTAAACCAAGTTTTTTTACATAAAGGGTGATGAGTGCCTGGAACGCTGCCAGGGATGATGGTAGAGGCAGATTAGATGGTGGTGTTTAAGAGGCTTTTGGATAGCACATGCATATGCAGAGAGTGGATGGATAAGGACCATGTACAGGCAGATGAGATTGGTTTATCTTGGCATCATGTACGGCATGAATGTTTTGGGATAAAGTGCCTGTTCCTGTGCTGCATTGGTCTCTGTTCTATTACTTAAGCTTTTGCATCATGGTAACATCCTGGTGAATCTGTATTCCATGTTCATAGAAGAATTTTAGCAGCAACAGAAAACATCAGTATGCCAAGACTACATCATGAAAAGTTTGCTAATCTCAGACACAATAAACTGCAGACGCTGGTTTACAAAAATAGACACCAGGTGTTGGAGTAACTCCGCGGGTCAGGCAGCTTCTGTGGAGGAAATGGTCAGATGGCATTTTGGGTCAGGATCCCTCATCAGACTGGAAAATAAGGCACTTTCTCCCCCTATTATAATCAGTGGAAAGGTCCCAACCCGAAACATCGCCTGTCCTATCCATCCACAGATGCTGCCTGACCTGCTGAGTTACTCCAGCACTTTGATCTACAAACAATTTCAATGTTCTGGATGCGTGAGCGGAGGTTGAAAAAGGGTTCCAACTCAAAACAACACCAATCCATGTCCTCCAGAGATGCTGCCCGACCCTCTGAGTTACTTTTGGTACTATGCAGAACATGGCTGGGTGAAGTAGAGAGGCAGGCGGATAGTCAATGAAAATGAATGAATTAAGGGTGGCACAGTGGTAGAGTTGCTGCCTTACAGCGCCAGAGACCCAGGTTCGATCCTTACTATGGGTGCTGTCTGTACAGAGTTTGTGTGCTCTCCCTTTGACTGTGTGGGTTTTCCCTGGGTTTGCTCCCACCCTCCAAAGACGTACAGGTTTACCCGTTAGCTGGCTTCAATAAAATTGTAAGTTGGCCCTAGTGTGTAGGATAGTGCTAGTGTACGGGGTGATCGCTCGTCGGCACGGACTCAGTGGGCTGAAGGGCCTATTTCCGCACTGTATCTCTAAAGTAAAGTCTAAAGAAATCTGGAAGTGCATCTCATTCCAATGAAACCTCAGAGTGCATCTCACTTGAGGGCTATTACTCTGTGTTGGGGCCACCATCTCTGATCAATGTGAAGAAGGGTCCCTCTTATCCAGGCGGAATCGTGGTGAACCTATTCTGCATCATATCCAAAGCCTCCACATCCTGTCTGTACTGGGGTGACCACACCTGCTCCCTCCCTTTTGCCCCTGATGCTTTGCCCCTGGTATCTGATCTCATACCCCTTGCCTCTGCTCTCGCATCCCTTGCCTCTGCTCCCTCACCCCTTTCCCACCACTCGCACACCTCTGTCCCTACTCCCTTGCCCCCTGATAACTGCTCCCTTACGCATTACTCCTGCCCCTCACTCCTTACCCTGCTCCCTTCCACCATGTCCCTACTTCCTCACCCCTTTCCCCTACTCCCTTGCCCCCTGATAACTGCTCTCTTATCCCTTAACCCGTCCCCTCACCAGCCCCTGACCACTCATATCTTTCCACTGCTCCCTCACCCTTTACTCAGTTCCCTTGCCCCTTGCCATCTGCTCTTACCCCTTGCCCTTGCCCCACCTCTCTCGCCCCTTAATATCTGCTCTCACACCCCTTACCCCTACCCCCTTACTCCCCTAGCACCCTGATATCTGCTCCCTCCCCCATGCCCCTACTGCCTGTTTCCACATCTCTCACTCTTGTCCCCTTACCCCTCGCCCTTGAGTCAGCCCCTTGCCTGCCGCTGCCTCTCCAGCTCCCCTCCAGCCTTGCCCCTTGAAATCTGCTGTCTCACCCATCACCCCTTGCCCTTCTCTTCTCCCTTACCCCCCAGCCGCGGTATCTGCCCCTTTACCTGCGGCTGTCTCTCCAGCTCTCCTGCACCCTCGCGGCGACGCTTACTGTTCGCAGCCTGGCAACCGTTGTCTCGGCAACTCGGTAACCATTGAGGCAGCAACAGTGCGCGGCACCGGCGCAGCTCCCAAACCCCACTCTACACCAATGTAATGCAGTGCAATGCAGACCCTCCCCGCAGCGTCAAAGGCAGAGCGCAGCCCGCGTTACATTTTGCATTAAACCCATCTTTGCCATTTATTAACGTTGCTGAATGCACGTGTTTATAGTCAGAATTGCGTAAAATGTCATCTGTCCGGACAGCAGAACAGTGAAGTTGTTGCTTGCAGCAGCTTAACAAGTTCAAGTGTTCAAGTGAGTTTATTGTCATGTGTCCCTGTATAGGACAATGAAAATCTTGCTTTGCTTAAGCACACAGAAAATAGTAGGCATTTACTACAAAACAGATAAATGTGTCCATATACCATGATATAAATATATACACACATGAATAAATAAACTGGTAGTGCAAATAACAGAAAGTGGTTGCTAATAATCAGAGTTTTGTCCGAGCCAGGTAGTAGGAACAGGAAGTGGCTATTCCTGAACCTGGTTGTTGCAGTCTTCAGGCTCCTGTACCTTCTACCTGAAGGTAGCAGGGAGATGAGTGTGTGGCCAGGATGGTGTGGGTCTTTGATGATACTGCCAGCCTTTTTGAGGCAGCGACTGTGATAAATCCCCTCGATGGAAGGAAGGTCAGAGCCGATGATGGACTGGGCAGTGTTTACTACTTTTTGTAGTCTTTTCCTCTCCAGGGCGCTCAAATTGCCGAACCAAGCCACGATGCAACCGGTCAGCATGCTCTCGACTGTGCACCTGTTGAAGTTAGAGAGGGTCTTCCTTGATAATCCGACTCTCCGTAATCTTCTCAGGAAGTAGAGGCGCTGATGAGCTTTTTTGATAATTGCGTTAGTGTTCTCGGACCAGGAAAGATCTTCAGAGATGTGCACGCCCAGGAATTTGAAGTTCTTGACCCTTTCAACCATCGACCCGTTGATATAAATGGGGCTGTGGGTCCCCCTCCTACTCCTTCCAAAGTCCACAATCAGTTCCTTGGTTTTGCTGGTGCTGAGGGCCAGGTTATTGTGCTGGCACCATATGGACAGTTGCTCGATCTCTCTTCTGTACTCTGACTCATCCCCATCAGTGATACGCCCCACAATAGTGGTGTCGTCAGCGAACTTGATGATGGAGTTCTCACTGTGGTTCGCTACGCAGTCATGGGTATAGAGTGAGTACAGCAGGGGGCTGAGCACGCAGCCTTGAAATGCTCCCGTGCTGATTGTTGTTGAGGCTGACACATTTCCACCAATACGAACAGACTGTGGTCTGTGGACGAGGAAGTCGAGGATCCAGTTGCAGAGGGATGCGCAGAGACCCAGTTCTGCGAGTTTGGTAACCAGTTTGGAGGGGATGATTGAATTAAATGCCGAGCTGTAATCAACGAATAACAGCCTGACATATGAGTTTTTGTTGTCCAAGTGGTCCAGTGCGGAGTGGAGGGCCAGCGAGATCGCATCCACCGTTGATCTGTTGTGGCGGTACGCGAACTGCAGTGGGTCCAGGTTTTTGTCGATGTAGGAGTTGATTTGCTCCATGATCAAACTCTCAAAGCACTTCATCACCACCGGCGTTAGTGCCACTGGTCGATAGTCATTGAGGCATGTCACCTTACTCTTCTTGGGCACCGGTATAATTGATGCCCTTTTAAAGCAGGTGGGGACCTCAGACCTCAGAAGTGAGAGGTTGAAAATGTCCGTAAAAACTCCTGGCAGTTGGTCCGCACAGGTTTTTAGAACACCTGCAAGCACGACATACATAGATAATATATAATAAACATCTTACAAGTTCATGTTGCTGGGGGTTTCAGAGGGCTCTGCTTCTTCCTAACAGATGATGGCACTAAATTGAAACAATATTTGGACAGGTACATGGATTGGAAAGGTTTAGAGTGTTTAATTGTCATATGTAAGGACAACAGAACAATAAAGTTATCACTGTGTAGCAAGGAACTGCAGGTGCTCGTTTACACCAAAGATAGACACAACATGCTGGAGTAACTCAGCGGGTCAGGCAGCATCTCTGGAGAAAAAGAATAGGTGACGTTTCTGGTCGAGACCTTTCTTCAGATGGAGTTCATATTTGCAGCAGCATACCATGGCTGTAAACACAGTACACAGGGGTGGCACAGTGGTAGAGTTGCTGCCTCACAGCGCCAGAGACCCACCTACATTGGCCATAGGTCAATTGGCTTGGTAAGTTGTAAATTGTCCCTAGTGTAGGATAGCGCTAATGTACACAATGTTCGCTGGTCAGCCCGGAATTGGTGGGCTGAAGGGCCTGTTTCCGCGCTGTATCTCTAAAGTATCTCTAAAGCATACCGAATCTCCTCAATCCTCCTTCTTCATGCGTATCGCATGCACAGCCTAAAGTTGTAGGACAACTTATCGGCTTTGTTAAGACATGTAACACTATCGATAGCACCGTTTCATTCCTTTACTTTTGAATATGCACTGCATGTAAAAATATCCCCCAATGCACACGTCTTCTTAAGACAGTCTTCAATGGCATTCCTTTTTAGATTATACAGCTTGGTTCACCAACAGACTGCACCAGGTACTGTGCCAGGTGTACCTTTAAACAATTTAAATTCTGTATTTATTGTGCAAATAGTCACTAGATATTGATTTCAAAGTTTATGGTTAATTCATACCTGCTGCTTATACCAAAGCTAAAAATAGAACTAGCTTGAAATACAAAACTAACTTAACAAAAGTGAAAGAGCACTATTTCAATAGCACTTAATAGTGTATTGCAATGTCCCCCAGCGCTTGTTACAACTGCACATTGAGTGGAGATATTGTTCTTTATGTTGTCATGCAGCGACTAAAGAGAGATACTTTATGGATATTCATAGAAACATAGAAACATAGAAAATAGGTGGCGGAGGAGGCCATTCGGCCCTTCAAGCACCACCATTCATTGTGATCATGGCTGATCGTCCCCTATCAATAACCCGTGCCTGCCTTCTCCCCATATCCCTTGACTCCACTAGCCCCTAGAGCTCCATCTAACTCTCTCTTAAATCCATCCAGTGACTTGGCCTCCACTGCCCTCTGTGGCAGGGAATTCCATAAATTCACAACTCTCTGGGTGAAAAAGTTTTTTCTCACCTCAGTCTTAAATGACCTCCCCTTTATTCTATTCAGTTTCTTCTTCATTCAAAATGTTAATCATTCTTTTGAATATTAAAGTTTCTATTGAATATATGCAGTATTTTATGAATGAGAATTAAAAAAAAAAAATCAAATACAGATCACTGTGAATGATAGACGGGTCTCAACCCGAAACGTCACCCATTCCTTCTGTCCAGAGATGCTGCCTATCCCGCTGAGTTCCTCCAGCTTTTTGTGTCTACCTCTGTGACTGATTCTCAGGTACAGTGTCTTTTAGACAAAAGGGACTGCGGATGCTGGTTTACAAAAAAGTTACAAGGTGCTGGAGTAACTCAGCGGGTCAGGCAGCATCTCTGGAAAGCATGGATAGGTAACGTTTCGGGTCGAGACGCTTCTTGAGACTTCATGGATTTACAGTTCATGTAAACACAATTCGCACCCTTTATCTCACACATTTGTCTTTTCATCTCTGGTTTTTGTCCAACCATCTGCCCATCAAAACCCCCCTCACCTATCACTTGCTAGGCTTTGTGCTGCCCCTCCTCTTTTCCAGCTTTCTTCCCCTCCATCACTATCAGACTGAAGATGGGTCTCGACCCGAAACATTGCCTATCCGGTTGTTCTCCAGAGATGTTGCCTGACCCGCTCAGTTACTTCAGCACTTTGTGGAGAGGGAGAAATGGGCTGCAAAGAGCATCTGCAAATTACAATCTGAAAGGACTGTACATAACACATTTTCCTCTATTGCAGAACCTGAAACTCAAAATTAGCTTACTCATATAAAAGTTATTAACATCTCAAAGTTTTTTTAACTTTAGTTTAAAGATACACTACAGGAGCAGGTCCTTCGGCCCACCGAGACCATGCCGACCAGCGATCCCTGTACACTGGCACTATCCTACGCACTAGGGACAATTTGCAATTTTACTGAAGTGAATTGACCTACAAACCTGTACGTCTTGGGAGCATGGGAGGAAACCAGAGCACCCAAAGAAAACCCACGTGTTCACAGGGAGAACGTACAAACTCTGTACAGACATACCTGTAGTCAGGACTGATCCCGGGTCTCTGGCGCTGTAAGGCAGCAACTCTACCGCTGTGCCACTGTGCCACCCCAAAGTAAGACAAAATCTCCCAGTTCCAATTCAACAAATCCCCCTAAGATGAATAGATAAGTGGGTAAGCCATAGATTGCAGGATACAGAATAAGATTTGATGTTAGAAATACATCATCATCATCATCGTTGAAAACATTAGCGCCGCAGTGGTGCTGGTTTCCAATGGGAACGGTGACGGACCACACATCTCTGTCCTCCAGTTCCAGCGGACTTCCGCCACTGGAAGTAGAGGATTTTGGTGTGTGTGCTTTATCATCGTTCCTTACAATGCTATGTACGACAGTGATCGCAACTTCTACTGAAGTGTGGATGGCCGTTGGCTCGCTAGAAGCTCATCCGCTCTTTGACAGGTCTTGTTTTTGGTCCTGCTGAGGGTCCACAGCCCCCTCCTCACCTGGCAAACCACGTGGGGGAGACAGTTTAGTCGCCGACTATCCGAGCATGGAGCAGGTAGCACGGGATTACATGGAACCCATGGCGGGGGGAACTCCCCCCGACCTGACCTGAAATACAGTATAAGTAATTATGTCATATTTATACTTCCAGTCTTCATTTTATATTGCTGATGGTGATACAGGCCTTTGTTATTTTTAGCAATTATGTCCCCTTTAAGGTCGGTTCCTCTTCCGGCCACAGGTAAACGAGCAACAGCCAAGTCCAATTAAGGTGCGTTGGACCAATGAACCCAATCCTTCAGACCTACACCTTATAAACCTTGGAGCCCAGAGGGGAAGGAGGAGAGGACATGGTGGGGGTTGAGTCTAGAGTGCATCATTTATTGCCCAATGGATGAGTTCACCTTATTGTGTGTGCCAGTGTATTCATTATTGATGTGGTGTCATGCTTAATGCCACACAATATCTATATTACTAAAAGTCTGATCTTGACCGCTTTTGGCCCACTGTGCTGCGATTTCCGAGAGAACGCCTCCACCTACGGCCGTCATTTTTGGCCACCTCGCTCAGAGCCCACGTCTGCCTTCCTGGACCAGAGGATGTTTCCCATGGATGAAAAATCAGAGATATTAATGATTTTTTTTAAATCACCATTCTCTCTGCTGCCCCTGCTGGAGGGAGGGGGAGGGACTATAAAACCAGGAAGTGGTGTGCCTCACTCAGTCTCTGCAAGATGGAGGTCACGTCTCTCTGAGCTCTGAATAACACTGAACACATGTCTACTCAACTGTGAGTGACCTTAATGTGGTTTGAAAATGAAAATATGGTTGGTTTGAAGTAAAAAGGCACTGCCTGCAAATGGTTGGTTGGGGGGTTTGGGTTGAAGTAAAAAGTTGAAGTCTCCCCTCCTCTCTTCCCACCTCTCCTCCCCCCCCCTCTCTCTCTCTCCCCCCCCCTCTTTCTCTCTCCCCCCCCTCTCTCTTCCCTCTTTTTCTCCCCCTCCTCCCCTCCCCCACCCTCCCTCCCCTAAACCCCCCTCCCCTCCACACCCCCTACCCCCTTCCCTCCACCCTCCCTGCTCCCCACCTCTCCCCCCTCACCCCACCCCACCCCCTCTCAGCACCCCCTCTTTCTCCCCCTCACTCAGCACCCCCTCTCTCTCCCCCCTCCCCCCTCTCTCTCTCCCCTCTTTCTCTCCCCCTCTCTCCTCTTCTCCCCCACCTTTCCCCCCTCACCCACCCTCACTCTTCTCCTCCCCCCCACCCCCTCTCCCTCTTGCCCCTCTCTCTCGGTTTCTGCCTCTCTATTTGTCTCTGCCCCTTCTCTCTCTGCCCTCACTCTCTACCCCCGCCCCCCCTCTCTAGATGTGACTGCGTTGGGGGCTATGCGTCAGTAGATAGGGTGCTTATGGGGTAAAAGGAGCAAATTAATAATATTAATATAATATCAAGGGGGGTAATTAGCGTGTGTGGGGGGGGGGGGAGATAGTTAGTGTGTGTGACGCTGCATGCCGCCTCCCCCCCCCCCACAACCGCACGTTGGGGGAACAGACCCAACGGGTCTGCAATTGGTCTAGTAACTGTTAAAGGTACAAGATGAAAATATTGTAATCACTATTTTAAGATCACCAACTTATAATTGTTACATTTTGATAATTGAGTTCAATATGCTGCATATTGATCTATACATATATAGTTTTGATATATAGTTTAGAGATACAATGTGGAGACAGGCCCAATGAGTCTGCGCTGACAAATTAGATTAGATTTTAGATTAGATTAGATAGCCTTTATTGTCATTCAGACCGAAGTCTGAACGAAATTGAAGCAGTCATACATACAATACAATACAATAAAAAACAACAATAAACACATATTAACATCCACCACAGTGAGTCCACCCAACATCTCCTCACTGTGATGGAGGCAAAAGTCTTAGGTCTCCAGTCTCTTCCCTCCTCTTCTCCCTCTGCGCTGAGGCGATACCCCCCGGGCGATGTTACAACTGTCCCGCGGCTCAAACACCGCGGCCCGGGGTGGTCGAAGCTGCCGTCCACCAGTCCTGCTGACACAGCCGCTGGCCCGCGGCCGAACCCCGGACTCAGGCCACCACCGCCAGAACGCCGTCCCAGCCACCGGAGCACCGTTCCAGCCCCAAGCCGGATCGCCCCCACGTGAGTACCGTTACCGTCTCAGCCTCGCGCCAGGCCGCCCCGACGGCGCCGCTCCTCCTTCGGGCTGGGCCGCCCCGACTGGGCACCGCTTCTCCCTCGGGCTGGGCCGCCCCAACATGGGCGCCGCTCCTCCCTCGGGCTGGGCCGCCCCGACTGGGCGCCGCTCCTCCCTCGGGCTGGGCCGCCCCGACATGGGCGCCGCTCCTCCCTCGGGCTGGGAACGCCATACCTCCCCGAGCTCGGCCACTCCGACGGGAGCACCGTTCCTTCCTCGGGCCAGGCCGCCCTCCCGGGAGCGTCACAGCCCCTCACGAAAGCACTGTTCCAGCCCCGAGCCGGGCCGTCCTCACGGGAGCGAGCTTAGGGCGAGTCCAGGCGGGCTCTGCCTCCTGAGCCTCGAGGTCGCCAGCTCCGCCATTAGGCCTCAGCGCAGACGGAGGCAGAGAAGGGGAATACGACAAAAAAGTCGCATTCCCCCGCAGGGAGAGACAGCAAGCCCCGTTTCAACCCCCCCCCCCCCCCAAAACAGAAACTAAAAACCAAAACTAGACTAACCAAAACGAAAATAAACAACACAAAAAACACAAAACAAACAGGACTGCCGGAGAGCCGCTGCAGCCAGAGCCGCGCCGCCACTAGGCGTTCATTAGAACTATCCTAAACACTAGGGACAATTTACAATTTTTACGAAAGCCAATTAACTTTCAAGCCTCAAGTCTCTGAAACCATGTCTGGTTTTAGTTTTAGAGATACAGTGTGGAAACAGGCCCTTCAGCCCAATGAAAGCATACTATCCAATACATTAGTTCCTTCCGACACACAAGGGACAATTTACAGAAGCCAATTAACCTACAAACCTGTCTTTGGAATGTGGGTAGAAATTGGAGCACCCAGAGAAAACCCATGCGGTCACAGGGAGAATGTACAAACTCCGTACAGACAGCACCTGTAGTCGGGATCGAACCCAGGTGTCTGATGCTATAAGGCAGCAACTCTACCGCTGCGCCATTGTGCCGCATATAAGCTTTCCTTTGAGAAACCCATAATGCCACATGCCAAGATAGAGTGTGGATAATTAGGCGTGAGGAACTGCAGACACTGGTTTAAAAAAAGACACAACGTGCTGGAGTAACTCAGCGGGTCAAAAAGCATCTCTGGAGAGCATGGATATGTGATGTTTTGGGTCGGGACCCTTCTTCATTCTGATTGTGGTGGGGGGGGGGGGGGAAGAAAGAGGGAAGGGAGGAGGAGCAGGACAAAGCCTGGTGAGTAATAGGTGGATTCAAGTGCGGGGCGGGGGGGTTAATAGGCAGATGGATAGACAACGGGCAGAGATGAAAGGACTAAAGGTGTGAGATATGGATAGAAGTATGTATTGTGAAGCAAGATAAATGAATATAGGTTGTAGGGGAGGATGAAGGGCAGAAATGGGTGTGAGTCCAGATGGGGCATGGGAAGAGTGACTGGGGATGCTGGAATCCTGGGCAAAACCACAAACTATGGTTTGTTCACAAACAGCTTCATCCCATCAGACACGAACACTGGCCAACACTGATCCCAGCACTACCTCAGCAACTATGACCTACTATGTATATTGATTTTGTTGAGCTACAAACTTCCATATTGGATTATAACAGTCTGATTACCGAGTATTGCTGATTATTATTGTATAATTGTGTATTTAGAAAGGAGATGATGGGGGATTTCTTTAGTCAGTGGGTGGTGAATCTGTGGAATACATTGCCACAATGAATGGCTGTGGAGGCATTTGGTATTTTTAAAGCGGATATTGGCAGATTCTTGATTAGTAAGGGTACCAAGCATTATGGGGAGAAGGTAGGAAAATGGGTCTGAGAGGGAAAGATAGATCAGCCATGGTTGAATGGCGGAGCAGACTCAATGGGCTAAATGGTCAAATTCTGCTCCTTTGACATGAACTTATATTTAGCTGTGTGTTATTGTGTTAATGGGCTTGTTACGCTACAGCAAGTAAGAATTTCAATGTTTCATTGCTGGTATATATGACAATTCAAAGCTCATGGCTATCTTGACTCTTGAATAAAATTGAGTTTGACTCGAGTTTCATTTTTTCAAACTGGAAATAAAAGAGGGCAGTGTTCCCAGTAAAGGGACACAAAAATCAGATTGTCCACAGTGTTTTGCACGATTTCAACTTAAAACAGAACAACACTACACCCAGCAGGCAATGCTGATGAATGGAGATTGAGCTTTGCAGGTAATCTCTCTGCCGCCTGTATAGGAGTGAAATTGGTTTTATTATCAGCAATGAGGGAGTTTTTCTGTTTTTCTGAAGGAGAGGTTGAGCAGCCGAGGACTTGGAGTGCCTTGGAGTGCAGGGGGAGGAGGGTGGGTGATCTTAGAGGTGCACAAGACCATGAGAGGAATAGATCGGGTAAATGCACAGCCTCTTGCCCAGAGTAGGGGAATCGAGAACCAAAGGACATAGGTTTAGGGTGAGGGGGGAAAGATTTCATAGGAACCTGAGGGGTAACATTTTTATACAATGAGTGGTGGTACATGGAATGAGCTGCCAGAGGAGGTAGTTGAGGCAGGTACTATCATAACGTTTAATTGACATTTGGACAGGGACTTGGATAGGATAGGTTTAGAGGGATATGGGCCAAAACGCAGGCAGGTGGGTCTAGTGTAGATGGGGCATTATAGTCGGCATGGCCAAGTTGGGCAAATTACCTGGTTCCATGCTGTGCGACACCATGACTGACTTTATTGCTTCTGTGAAGTGCATAACATCCAACGGTCACATTGGTGTAGTACTGACGGGATGTTGCACCGTCTAAGTGAAAGATCTGCAAACATAAGGAAAGATAGATGGCCTGAATTTGCTCTTTCCAATTATTATTTATTTTTGATAAAGCATGAAAATCTCTAAACATTATTCCCTTTTCCCTGTAAATGTACACTGTGGACGGTTTGGTTGTAATCACATATAGTCTATTTGCTGAAGTAGGTAATTCGGCCCTTCGAGCCAGCACCATCATTCAATATGATCATGGCTGATCATCCAAAATCAGTACCCCATTCCTGCTTTCTCCCCATATCCCTTGATTCCGTCAGCCCCAAGAACTATATCGAATGCTCCTGTCCCACTTAGGAAAAGTGAATGGAAACCTCTGGTGACCTTGCGCCACACCCAAGGTTTCCATGAGGTTCCTGGAGGTTTTGGTCACTCTCCCTAATGGTCGAAAGTGGTTTCCGCGTGGTTGAGGCTTCTTCTATGCTCCTTCGATTATTTCAACAAAATCAAAACCGGCCTTGACTAATACTAGGTTGCCATTTGGTCGAAGCCAGTGGAGTGGGGCCGCTATTTACTTACAGGCAGTCAAAGGCAATCTCTTTCACTGACCGGTCATTTTGATTGGCTCATTGGAGTTTCACGACCTAGAAGGACCCACCTTGCTAACTTTATTAAACTTCTTAAAACTGTCTCCACTCCTTCTCCCCCCTTCTCCCCACCTCTCTCCCCTTGAACTCACTTGAACTTGAACTTCTCTCCCCCCCTCCCGCGCTCTCTAGAGGACTTACCGTGCTCTGTGGCAACCGTTTACCTTCCTCTACATCGCGCAGACAGCGTTCCTCCGCCGTCCCAGGCCTCCACCATCGCGATGTGTGTGTGTGTGTGTGTGTGTGTGTGTGTGTGTGTGTGTGTGTGTGTGCGCGCGCGCGCACGCGCGCGCGCAGTAGGTAGCAAGGATCCTATAGGATCTTTGGTCAGTAGATGCAGCTCACGCTGCGGTCGAGGCTTTTCAGGCGGGTGGGGCGCAAGGTCACCAGCTGTTTCCGTTCAGGTTTCCTAAGTGGGACAGGGGCATTACTCTCTCTTGAAAACATCCAGTGAATTGACCTCCTTGCACCTGAACTCAAATGAAGGCCAACATAGAAACATAGAAAATAGGTGCAGGAGTAGGCCATTCGGCCCTTCAAGCCTGCACCATCATTCAATATGATCATGGCTGATCATCCAACTCAGTATCCTGTACCTGCCTTCTCTCCATACCCCCTGCTCCCTTTAGCCACAAGGGCCACATCTAACTCCCTCTTAAATATAGCCATTGAACTGGCCACATTAACATGCCATTAGCTTTCTTCACTGTCTGCTGTACCTGCATGTTTACTTGTACTGATGTACAAGCCCACCCAGGTCTCGTTGCACCTCCCCTTTTCATTATCTGACACCATTCAGATAATAATCTGCCTTTCTGTTCTTGCCACCAAAGTGGATAACTTCACATTTGTCCACATTATACTGCATATGCCATGCAGCTGCCCACTCACCCAACCTATCCAACTCACCCTGCAGCCTCATAGCATCCTCCTCGCAGCTCACACTGCCATCCAGCTTTATGTCATCCGCAAACTTGGAGATGATACATTTAATTCCCTCATCTAAATCGTTAATATATATTGTAAATAACTGGGATCCCAGCACCGAGCCTTGCGGCACCCCGCTAGTCACTGCCATCCATTCTGAAAAGGATCCGTTAATTCCTACTCTTTGCTTCCTGTCTGCCAACCAGTTCTCTATCCATGTCAATACCCTACCCCTACTACCATGTGCTCTAATTTTGCACACTTGTAATTATGCTCCTATAGCGAACCCCCTTTAGTCTAGTTCAGTAAAACACAGAGTCAAGCACTGGACCACTAAACTTAATTTTATGAAACAATAGCGAATCCCCTATACAATACCTAACCACTGCGGGATTGATCCTTGTCTCTGCTTGTCCAAGCCCTTTAGCCTCATGCAAGCAAACACCTCCAAAAGGTTACGCAGTCCGAAGCGCTCCTCCAGAAGATCGACAACAAACCTCTTGGGGGTTACCTTTTATAGGTCACCAAACCCTGTGGGGCAGAACTACATGGGAGTGGTAATCCCTACAAATCAATCACAGATATCAATTACATTAAAGTGTTATTGACAGTTCCCCAATCCAATTACAAAGCACCCCATTCTGGAAGGAAGTCAATTAATCAAATAATGCATCATTCTCCCAGGGAGTATAAACAATTCAAACAAGGCTTCACACTTCAGTCAATCATCAAACAGCACAAATGCCTTGCAACATTATTAACTATTTACAACCCTTCTGCAGTCAGCCAATCCTGCTAATGCATGTCCAACACCTTTGGGTTTCTCTGCTAATTCCTCATACATTTTAACAATAGAGAGGACATCTGGATCTTTCCCCCATCCTGCATATCAATCTAGGAGCCAATCCACAGCCTGCAGCTTTTCACAGACAAAGGCCCAGCAAATCCTGCAGGGGCAAAGATCCTCCATTTTATATATAACCATATAACCATATAACAATTACAGCACGGAAACAGGCCATCTCGACCCCTCTAGTCCGTGCCGAACACATAATCTCCCCTAGTCCCATATACCTGCGCTCAGACCATAACCCTCCATTCCTTTCCCATCCATATAACTATCCAATTTATTTTTAAATGATAAAAACGAACCTGCCTCCACCACCTTCACTGGAAGCTCATTCCACACAGCTACCACTCTCTGAGTAAAGAAGTTCCCCCTCATGTTACCCCTAAACTTCAGTCCCTTAATTCTCAAGTCATGTCCCCTTGTTTGAATCTTCCCTACTCTCAGTGGGAAAAGCTTCTCTAAATATATCTCTATTTTGGCCAATATTAACACACTAACCTCTTGTGTGGGACCCTGTCAAAGGCTTTTTGAAAATCCAGATACACCACATCTACTGGCTCTCCCTTATCCATTCTATTTGTTACATCCTCAAAAAATTATTGGAGTGCAGGAGGATAAGCATTATTCTTATAGAGGTGTACAAAATCATGAGAGGAATAGGTGGGGTAAATGCACTGTCTTTTACCCAGAGTAGGGGAATCAAAAACCAGAGGACATAGGTTTAAGGCGAGGGGGGAAAGATTTAATAGGAGCAGTGGGGCAACATTTTTACACAAGGTGTAGATGGTGCGAGCCGCCGGAGGAGGTAGTTGAAGCAGGTACTATCGCAACGTTTAAGAGACATTTGGACAGGTACGTGGATGGGAATAGCTTAGAGGGATATAGGCCAAGCAGGAGAATGGGACTAGTGTAGATGGGGCATGTTGGTTGGCCTGGGAAAGTGGGTCAAATGGCCTGTTTCCACGTTGTATGACTCTTTGGTAAATTCGTTTGGCAGAAAAGAGGTTGGGTGGAAACTATTAAAGACATTCAAGGATGCCATAGGGCATCAGTATTAAGTCTCAAACAAACAATGGTTCTGAAGAAATGCAGCACATTCTCTGAAGTATCCTGGTCAACATTTGATTCTGAATAAACACCCCTAAAGCAGACTATCTGCCCTTTCTTGCATTAATCTTCATGGAAACTTGCTGTGGCCATTAGCCACAATTCCCTTCATCGTAACAATGGCTTAACCTCAAAACAGGAGAAACTCTGGAGGACATGGACCATATTGATGTGTAGTAAGGAACTGTAGGCAGGAAGGAGAACCTTCTTTGACCCAAAACGTCACCCATTCCTTCTCCCCTGAGATGCTGCCTGTCCCACTGAGTTATTCCAGCTTTTTGTGTCGATCTTCGGTGGACTATATCAATGTTCTCCTGAGATGCTGCCTGACCCATTGAGTTACTCCAGCACTTTCTGTCCTTTTGTGTAAACCAGCACCTGCTGGATGAACTCAGCAGGTTAGGTAACATCTGTGGAGGAAAAAGACGAGTAATGTTTTTGGTCGGGCGCTTCTTCAAACCCTGCTCATTCCCTCTACCAGATGCTGCCTGACCCATTGAATTTCTCCAGTACATTGAGTTTTACATTTTGAATAGTTTACCCAATTTCTCATCTATCACACCAGGTGGCAGTGTATTTTGCAGTGATCAGCCCTGTTGTACACAAAGAATATAAATCATCTTGAAAATTTAATTGTAGGCGCCATATTATTGTGAGCTGCCATCACAATGTCGGGGAACCAGGACTTATGAGAAGAAAATGAGAAATGCATACCTGCTTGATGGGCAGCCATGTGGCACGGTGGTAGAGTTGCTGCCTCACAGCACGAGATACCTGGGTTCGATCCTAACGTTAGGTGCTGTGTGTACAGAGTTTGTACATTCCCCCTGTGACTGCGTGGGTTTTCTCCAGGTACTCTAGTTTCCTCCCACATCCCAAAGATGTACAAGTTTTGTAGATTAATTGGCCTCTGTAAAATTGGTCCTAGTGTTTAGGGAGTGGGTGAGAAAGCGGGATAACATAGAACTAGTGTGTACAGGCCCTTTCCAGGGGATATCCCAAAGTGATCATCAGCTGATTAAATGCATGAAGGAAATAATGTTTGTTATTGTTGTAACATGGGAAATAAAGCACCCGATTATGCACCGAGATACAGTGATGCAGAGTTTGCAACTTCTCCCTGTGACCAAGTGGGTTTTCTCCGTGTGCTCTAGTTTCCTCCCACATCCCCAAGATGTGCCAGTTTGTAGGTTAATTGGCTCTCTGTAAATTGTCCCTAGTGGGTAGGGAGTGGATGAGAAAGTGGGAGAATAATAGAACGAGTGTGAATGGGTGATCGCTGGTCGGCATTGACTCGGTGGGCCAAAGGGCCTGTTTCCATGCTGTATATTTCAATCATTCAATTAAGCAGGTGAAAAATCTGCATTGTTTTTAGAAATATTAGTTGAAGGATAATTTGGATTCCTCTCAGATTGTTCCATGGAAACTTTCATTCTGTTGACATTATAAACAGTGTTAAAGTAATATTGATGGATTAAGTGTGGCAGTCGGATTTCATAGTAGGTACGTGTGAGAATCAAACCAGATTTTTTTTTAAATATGGAGCAAAAGTAAGAACAATGGCGGTCTATAGAGATTTGGAAATATGTTTAAACAGACCAATTAAATATTGCGGTCATGTAAATGTAAAAAAAAACAAATGGAATATTAATCCTTACATCAATGAGGTCGAAATATTAACAAGCCAAATTTTGTTCTACAAAAAACACAAATTGCTGGAGTAACTCAATGGGTCAGGCAACAACTCTGGAGAATATGGATAGACATCGTTTCAGATCAGGATCTTTCTTTAGACCTGACACCTCTCTTCCAGCTTTTTCTCCTCTACCACAATCAATTCGAAGAAGGGTCCTGACCCGAAATGTGACCTGTCCCATGTTCTCCAGAGATGCTGCCTGACCCACTGAGTTGAGTTGAGTTTAGTTTAGAGATACAGTGTGGAAACAGACCCTTCGACCCACCGAGTCCACACCAAACAGAAATCCCCACACATTAACACTATCCTACACACACTTGGGGCAATTTACAATTATACCAAAGCAATTAGGAGTATGGGCGGAAACCGGAGTTCCCTGGTCAAAACCCACGCAGGTCACGGGGTGAACGTATAAACTTCGTACAGACAACAGCTGAAGTCAGGATCGAACCCGGGCCTACTGGCGCTGTAAGGCAGCAACTCTACTGCTGCGCCACCGTGTCGAGTTACTCTAGCAACTTGTGCCTTTTATTGTAAATGCAGTTCCTTGTGCCTCCACATAATTTTCTACCCATGTACCGAGTCCCAATCAAACCATAGACAGAGGATTATTCACAGCTTTGTACACTGGCACTTTAGAAAATATACAAGTAATACAAAGAACATAGAACAGTACAGAACAGGAACAGGTCCTCCAGCCCATAATGTCTGTGCCGAACATGATGCCAAGTTAAACTAATCTCCTCTGCCTGCATGTGATCCATATCCCTCCACTCGCTACCAATGCCTGTTTCTATCGAAAAGCTTCATGAGGAGAGTTTATATTATTGAGATCTGTACAATGGATTTTAGAAGATTAAAGGTCTCCAATTTCCAGTCTGGTTTGGAGACAGGCAAGTGTGCATAATATGAAAGAAATGCAGTATATTGATTACCCCTCTTGAGAAAATGTTTAATCCATACCTGCTTTGCCATTCTAAGGGCCAAAGGATAAGAAAGCAAAGCCTTTTCTTGTTGATCCTGAAGTCTGGCGATCCTTCCGAATGCCGCTGTGAATCGCAGATGGCAGCACAGTGATGTAGCTCATCGAGCTGCTGCCACACAGTGCCGGAGATCTGGGTTCAATCCTGACCTCATGTGCTATCTGTGTCTTTTTTACGTCAGAGCACAACAAAGTGTGTGTGGAGTTTGCACATTCTCCCTCCATTCAAAACACTAGGTGCTGGAGGAACTCAGCAGGTCAGGCAGCATCTGTGGAGGGACGTAACATTGAATATAGAACATAGTACAGGAACGGGCCCTTTGGCCCACAGTGTTTGTGCCGAACATGATAGCAAGCTCAGGACCCTTCTACAGGTGCACCATACTGTCGGGTTGTATCGCAGCTTGGTTTGGGAGCAGCTCCCGCCAAGACTGCAAAATATTTACAGAGCGTGTGGATGAACCCCAGTCCATCCCACAAACCAGACTCTGCTTTGGCTCGGGACTCTTCTTCAGACTCATTCAGAGACTGCCTGACCCACTGAGTTCCTCTAGTGTTTTTGTTTTGCTCAAAATGCCATCTTCTGCAGTTCCTTCTGCCCAGTGAAGAAGGGTCCGATCCAAAATGTCACCTGCCTATGCCCTCCACAGATGCTGCCTGACCCCCTGAGTTCCTCCGGTACTTGGTCTTTTGCTCAAGATTCCATCATCTGCAGTGTCCTGTGTCTCCTGATGATCACGTGGGTTTCCTCCGGGTGCTCCAGCTTCCTCCCACTCCCCAAAGCTGTGCTGGTTAGTAGGTCAGTTGACCCTCTGTAAATAGCCCCGAGTGTATAGGGAGTGATAAAATCTGGAGAGGGTGACTAATGGCCTGTAAGGATTCGGTACGGGGTGGAGGAGGGAGAGGGGCAAAGGGCCTGTTTCTGCGCTGTGTGGCCGTGTGACTTTATGGCAGAGTGAGAGATGTGAATGAGATAAAGTGCAGGTGCCTGGAATAATCTTGAGGCTCGGAGATAGCGAGGAACCCTGACCTTTGTGTACAATGACAAAGCACTTCAGGCACATTTGTGATGGCGTAATTGAGGCCACAGGAGGTCAAACAACTTAGTGAGGATAAAGAATGCAATTTGCATTTGGGCTCATTAAATAGCAGAGGGTTTAGTTTAGAGTTTTTTGGCACATGTACCGACCGAGCTACAGTGCAAGGCTTTTGTTGCATGCTAACCAGTCAGCGGAAAGACTACACATGATTACAATCAAGCAATCCACAGTGTACAGGTACAGGATAAAGGGTATAACATTTGGTGCAATATAAAGTCCAGTAAAGTCCGATTAAAGAGGGTCTTCAATGAGGTACTGTGCTGTGCTGAAGTACTGACACTTTTGAAAAATATAAAAGTGGATAAGTCTCCAGGTCCTGACAGGATATTCCCTAGGACATTGAGGGAAGTTAGTGTAGAAATAGCCGGGGCTATGACAGAAATATTTCAAATGTCATTAGAAACGGGAATAGTCCCCGAGGATTGGCGTACTGCGCATGTTGTTCCATTGTTTAAAAAGGGTTCTAAGAGTAAACCTAGCAATTATAGGCCTGTTAGTTTGACTTCAGTGGTGGGCAAATTAATGGAAAAGATACTTAGAGATAATATATATAAGCATCTGGATAAACAGGGTCTGATTAGGAACAGTCAACATGGATTTGTGCCTGGAAGGTCATGTTTGACTAATCTTCTTGAATTTTTTGAAGAGGTTACTAGGGAAATTGACGAGGGTAAAGCAGTGGATGTTGTCTATATGGACTTTAGCAAGGCCTTTGACAAGGTTCCTCATGGAAGGTTGGTTAAGAAGGTTAAACTGTTGGGTATAAATGCAGGAATAGCAAGATGGATTCAGCAGTGGCTGAATGGGAGAAGCCAGAGGGTAATGGTGGATGGCTGTTTGTCGGGTTGGAGGCAGGTGACTAGTGGGGTGCCTCAGGGATCGGTGTTGGGTCCTTTGTTGTTTGTCATGTACATCAATGATCTGGATGAAGGGGTGGTAAATTGGATTAGTAAGTATGCAGATGATACCAAGATAGGGGGTGTTGTGGATAATGAAGAGGATTTCCAAAGTCTACAGAGTGATTTAGGCCATTTGGAAAAATGGGCTGAAAGATGGCAGATGGAGTTTAATGCTGATAAATGTGAGGTGTTACACCTTGGCAGGACAAATCAAAATAGGACGTACATGATAAATGGTAGGGAATTGAAGAATACAGTTGAACAGAGGGATCTGGGAATAACCGTGCATAGTTCCTTGAAGGTGGAATCTCATATAGATAGGGTGGTAAAGAAAGCTTTTGGTATGCTAGCCTTTATAAATCAGAGCATTGAGTATAGAAGCTGGGATGTAATTGTACAAGGCATTGGTGAGACCAAATCTGGAGTATGGTGTACAATTTTGGTCGCCCAATTATAGGAAGGATGTCAACAAAATAGAGAGAGTACAGAGGAGATTTACTAGAATGTTGCCTGGGTTTCAACAACTAAGTTACAGAGATAGGTTGAATAAGTTAGGTCTTTATTCTCTGGAGCGCAGAAGGTTAAGGGGGGACTTGATAGAGGTCTTTAAAATGATGAGAGGGATAGACAGAGTTGATGTGATCAAGCTTTTCCCTTTGAGAATAGGGAAGATTCAAACAAGAGGACATGACTTCAGAATTAAGGGACATAAGTTTAGGGGTAACATGAGGGGGAACTTCTTTACTCAGAGAGTGGTAGCGGTGTGGAATGAGCTTCCAGTGGAAGTGGTGACAGCAGGTTCGTTGGTATCATTTAAGAATAAATTGGATAGGCATATGGATGAGAAGGGAATGGAGGGTTATGGTATGAGTGCAGGCAGGTGGGACTAAGGGAAAAAAATTGTTCGGCACGGACTTGTAGGGCCGAGATGGCCTGTTTCCGTGCTGTAATTGTTATATGGTTATATGGTTATAGGTAGATGGTAGCTCAGGCCCACTCTCTTGTTGGAGATAGGATGGTTCAGTTACCTGATAACAGCTGGGAAGAACCTATCCCTAAATCTAGAGGTGTGCGTTTTCACATTTCTGTACCTCTTACCTGACGGGAGAGGGGAGAAGAGGGAGGGAGAAATAGAATGCCTACCTTGTTCTGTTGTGCTGAAGCAAAGCAAGAATTTCATTGTCCTATCAGGGACACATGACAATAAACTCTCTTGAATCTTGAATCTTGAAGTCTGGAGTCCTTGCTGAGGCAGCGTGAAATTTAGATGGAGCAAGGTTGTACATATAAACTTTGATCTTCCTTTCCAATCAGGTGACACATACTAGAGGTGACATTTGGACATTGGGCTGTTGGTGATTCCATTGTGAAGATGTGTCACCAGACTAAGGGGGGTAAAGTGAATGTAAAACGACACCAAAGTCAGAGGCCAGAAATATGAGCACCGTTGCACTCCTTCAGGTTAATCTCATTTTTAATTCCACAGCACTGTTCTCCCTCAGACTTTGGCACAGGGGTTGTTCTGCCACAGTCATTATCTTAAAAGACGAATCAGGGCATTCAGGAAGGAAGTTAGGAAGTATTTCTTGCCACCAAAAAGCAAGTAAGGTGGGGCACAGGAGCACAGTGGTCGACCCAGGTTCGATCCTGACACTGGGTGCTGTCTGTACGGAGTTTGCACGTTTCCTCTGTGGGACTGCGTCGGTTTTCTCCGGGTGTGCCGTTTTCCTCCCACACTCCAAATATGTCCAGGGTTGCAGGCTAATTGGCTTTGGTAAATATGGTAAAATTGTCCCTAATGTGTAGGATAGTGCTAGTGTACAGGGATGGCTGGTCCGCGCGGACTTGGTGAACCGCAGGGCCTGTTTCCGTGCTGTACCTCTAAAGTAAATGTCAACACAGCGTGGCACAGTGGTTGACCCGCTGCCTCACAGCGCCCGAGACCTCGGTTCGACCTTGACCTCGGGTGCTCTCTGTGTGGAATTTGCATGTTCTCCCTGTGTTTTCTCTGTGGGACTGCGTGTGTTTTCTTCCGGATGCTCCGATCTCCTCCCACATCCCAAAGACATCCCATAATTGTCCTCTGTAAATTGCCCCGTGTGTGGATGAAACATAGAAACATAGAAACATAGAAAGTAGGTGCGAGAGTAGACCACCAGGTCCGTCGAGCCCGCACCGCCATTCGCTCATGGCTGAACACTAAACAGACACACTTACCCACAAACAGTAGACACAAGACACAGAACACAAGACACTACCCTCCCCTTTATACCGCTATCACCCCTCTCCACCCCAAGAACCTCGTGATCTCCTGGGGGAGGCAAAAAAACGGATAAAAACCCAGGTCCAATTCGGGAAAAAAATCCGGGAAATTCCTCTCCGACCCCAATCCAGGCGATCGACACTTGTCCAGGAGATCACTCAGGTCTTACTATACTAACCATACCTAGGTCCATATCCCTGCCCTCTCCCCGTAGCCCCTTATCCCCTTGGCAGCTAAAAAACCATCTATTTTAGTCTTAAATATATTTAAAGTTTCTGCTTCCACTGCTCCCTGGGGCAGTGAATTCCATAAATTAACCACCCTCTGGGTGAAGAAGTTCTTCCTCATCTCAGTTTTAAAAGAGCCCCCCCTTATTCTGCAACTATGTCCCCTAGTTCTAGTTTCCCCCGATCATTGGGAACATCCTCGGTGCATCCACCCGATCAAGGCCCCTCACGATCTTATATGTTTCAATGAGATCGCCTCTCATTCTTCTAAACTCCAAAGAGTAGAGTTCCAGCCTACTTAACCTTTCCTCATATGTCAATCCCCTCATTGCAGGAATTAATCTTGTAAACCTTCGCTGCACTGCCTCCAGGGCTAGTACATCCTTTCTTAAGTATGGAGTGGTAGGATGCGGAGAAATTGATGGGAATATGGGCAGATTAAAAATGGGATTAGTGTGGAATTCGCCGAAGGACAGTGTGGTCACGATGGGCCGAAGGGCCTGTTTCCATGCTGTACGTCCCCATGACAACTTTGGCAAATGGGGATTAAAATGCAGCCTTATGATTAAATCTGGAAATTCATGCTGACATTAGTACATTCCACCACCGATTTTCCGCCACCCTTGGTTCCAGAGCCTTGCCGTACTATCCGTTTTGCCAAACTAATAGAGTTCACGGCCTCGGAGGGGCCAGATACCGGCCTGCAAAGTCCGCCATGGAAGTCGGCTATGGGAACGGATCTGCTGGCTCCGGCCGCAGGAGGCAAATTCGACCTGCCGATTGGTGCGGAAGTCCTGTTGAGGTAGAGGTAGGTCGCCTCACCTGGCCGAGGTGCCACATTTTCAGGGCATGAGGGTATGAGAGAAGGTCTCGCTCAAGTTGACTGGAGCAATTTATTTGAGGGGAAAGGAACATCGGTTAAGTGGGATGTTTTTAAAAGTGTACTGAAGAGAGCTCAGGATGTGTACGTCCCCGTTAGAATGAAAGGCAAAGCAGGCAAACGGAAGGAAGCTTGGCTGACGAGGGAAATTAAGATGTCAAAAACAAGAAAAATGCCTGGGACAGATTTAGGCAGCTGGGATAAAGTGTATCCCTGGAGGAGTTTCAGGAACTAAGGAGCAAACCAAAAAAGGGAATCAGAAAGGCAAAAATGGGCCAGGAGATAGCTCTGGTGGGTAGCATAAAAGACAATCCCAAAAGATTTTATAAATACATAAGGGGGAAAAGGGTAACTAGAGAGAGAGTGGGACCTCTCAGGAATAAAAGTTGGGAAAAGGGGAAGTACAACGAGATCTGGTGGGTCCTTATTCATCGGTCACTGAAGGTAAGCATGCAGGTACAGAAGGCAGTGAAGAAAGCGAATGGCATGTTGGCCTTCATAACAAGAGGAGTTGAGTATAGGAGCAAAGAGGTCCTTTTGCAGTTATACAGGGCCCTAGTGAGACCTCACCTGTATTGTGTGCAGTTTAGGTCTCCAAATTTGAGGATATGGGGAGAAGGCAGGATCGGGGTATTAATTGTGGATGATCAGCCATGATCACAGTGAATGGTGGTGCTAGCTCTAAATGGCCTAGTCCTGCACCTATTGTCTATTGTCTGTAGGGTAGCTAAGACATTGTTGCCGGTGTGGCTGAGTTGGGCCGAAGGGCCTGTTTCAACACTGTATCACTCTATGCCTCTATAATACCAGGCCCGTACGAAGCTTTTCAAAAAGGAGGGTGGCATGACAGGATTACAAAAAACAATGTGAAATAATGTGTGCGCTGCACACATCGCGAGCGCGAAGCGTGAAGTCTCTCGATGCCGGGGTCCAGGGCCCGCTTAAGGGCCCTGGAAGCTCAGGGGTTTTAGATGCTTTCTGATCCATTCTGAGCCTTGTTTTGGAGCATTTTTGCACCAAATTTATGACCAATATTTCAGAAATTAACAGGAATCTGAGGTAGCTTTTTCACACAAAGGGTGCTGCGTGTATGTAACGAGCTGTCAGAGGAGGTAGTTAAGGCTGGGACTATCCTAATGTTTAAGAGACATTTGGACACGTACACGGATAGGACAGATTTAGATGGATATGGGCCAAACGCGCGTGAGTGGGACTAGTTTAGATGGGACATGTCGGTCGGTGTGGGCAAGTTGGGCTGAAGGGCCTGTTTCCACACTGCATCATTCTATGACTAAAAAGTGAAGAAGAAAAATGCATGTAGATAAGTAGAGCAGATTTGAAAGAGGAGTGAAATGTAAAGGCAGAGAGAGGTTTATGGGTGGAAAGGAACATAGGAAAGGAGGGGGAAGAGTGGGCTTGGGCAAATGGGCAAAGGGAAAATAGTCACAAAGTGCTGGAGTAACTCAGCGGGTCAGGCAGCATCTGCGGAGAATATGACTAGGCGACGTTTCACAGAATGCTGGAGTAACTCAGCGAGTCAGGCAGCATCTGTGGAGAATATGGATAGGTGACATGTCACAGAGTGCTGGAGTAACTCAGTGGGTCAGGCAGCATCTCTGGAGAAAAGGTATAGATTATAGTTCGGGTCAAGACCGTTCTTCAGTAATATTCATGATGTGCAATGCATAGACATTCCTGAATGTTACCCAAACCATCGTGAGCTACTTTGTTACGGTGCTTGCCCTCTCCTATAACATCTCCGCTGCCTTGGGTGATGCAGGACAGGACACAAGCTTTGGGACATGGTGTGAAGTTGTTGCCGTCTGTCCCAGCCTGGTAAAAACCTGGATGGAGTGGATTTGGAGAGGATGTTTCCACTAGTGGGAGAGTCTAGGACCAGTGCCCACAGCCTCAGAATTAAAAGATATTCCTTTAGGAAGGAGATGAGCAGGATTTTCTTAAGTCAGAGGGTGGTGAACTGTAGAATTCATTGCCACAGACAGCTGTGGAGGTCAAGTCACTGGACTTTTTTCAGGAGGAGATTGATAGATTCTTGATTGATAGGGGTGTCAGAGGTAATGGGGAGAAGGCAGGAGAATGGGTTTGAGAGGGAAAGATAGTCATAGAGTGATACAGTGTGGAAACAGGCCCTTTGGCCCAGCATGTCCCATCTGCACTAGTCCCACCTGCCCACGTTTGATCCATATCCCTCTGAACCTGTCCTATCCATGTACCTGTCTAACTGTTTCTTAAATGTTGTGATAGTTCCTGCCACAACTACCTCCTCTGGCAGCTTGTTCCATACACCTACCACCCTTTGTGTGAAAACCATACCCCACAGATTCCTATTAAATATTTTGCCCTTCACCTTAAACTTATGTCATCTGCTCCTCGATTCACTTACTCTGGGCAAAAGACTCAACCATATCTATTCAAATCATGATTTTATACACCTCTATTAGATCATCCCTCAGCCTCCTAGACTCCATGAAATAGAGTCCCAGCCTACTCAACCTCTCCCTATAGCTCTGGCCCTCTAGTCCTGGCAACATCCTCATAAATCTTCACTGTACCCTTTCCAGTTTGATGACATATTTCCTATAACATGGTGCCCAGAACTGAACACAATACTCTGAATGCGGCCTCACCAACTTCAACATGCAACTGCAACATGACCTTCCAACTTCTATACTCACCCGACATGCTGAGTTACTCCAGCACTCTGAAACGTCACAGAACAGGGCAAGGTTAGCAAGTTTGCTGATGATACAGAAGTGAGTGGTTTTGCAGATAGTGAAGATGGTTGTGAAAGATTGCAGCAGGATCTGGATCAATTAGCCAGGTGGGCAGACAAATGGTTGATGCATGGTTCCTTGAAGGTCGTGTCGCAGGTATATCAGGTGGTCAAAAGGTATTTTGGCACTTTGGTCCTCATCAGTCAGAGTATTGAGTATAAAAGTTGGGAGGTCATGTTGCAGTTGTATAAGACGTTGGTGAGACTGCATTTAGAATATTGTGTTTAGTTCTGGGCACCATGTTATAGGAAAGATGTCAAACTGAAAAGAGTACAGAGATCCCCATCCTGGATCAGTCCAATCAGGGTTTTGTTATCCACAAACTTGAGAAGCTTGACAGAGGTGTCTGTGGAGGTGTAGTCATTGGGTGTGAAGTGGTGATTGGAGTGAGTGGTGATTGGAGTGGGGTGGGTGTAGAAGGGCCCAGTCTTTACAGACTGAGGTCAGGCTGTGAGTGGGTGTGAAGTGGTTGGGTGGGGTGGGAAAGGTTCCACTCTTTTCATACTGGAGTCTTGCCTTAAGTAGGTGTGAAGTGGTGAATGGGAAGGAGAGGGTGCAGGGTCCATTCTTTGCAGACTGGGGTCTGGCTGTGTTTGTTGGGGAGGGGGTTTCAGGGTTACGTTTCTGATTTTCAAGCCTGCAGTAATACTCATTCAGGTTGTTCGTCAGCTGACGATTGTCCAAAGAGCGGGGGGCTTTCCTCTTATAGCTGGTGATTTCTTGCATGCCCTTCCAAACTGAAGAAGATTCACTAGCTGAGAACTTGCTCCTCAACTTCTCAGAGTATCTTTCCTTAGCAACTCTGATTCCTCTTCTCAGCGCTTTATCGATTAGGCTATCTTTTAACTATTTAACGATTAGGCTATCGGCTTGATGCATATTTGCCCCCAACACCCCCCCCCCCCCCCCCCCGATCTCAAAATGGAAATGTTACATCTGTATATAATGATCCCATTAAAATGTGTATTTATGTCACAAACTATGGAATTCATATTTTTCAGTATTGTTATCGAAAAGAAAGCAGTTCCAATTGTTTGATATTATTTGATATTGTTTAATATTATTCATATGGAGGAGAAAATATAATAGCTCTAAAACCTACCTTAATTTTGCAATCTCACTCAAGATAATCCCCCTTTCCCTCTCCCCTCCCCATGACTCTCCCCCTCCCCCCTCTAACATCCCCCTCTTTCTTGCGGGGGGGGGGGCGAAGATGGAGGTGGCGCGGGCCCAGCGGGCGGGGGGGATGAAGGTGGCGTGGGCCCCGTGGAGGTGGCGGGGACCCAGCGGGTGTCAGTGGGGGTGGCGTGGGCCCAGCGGGGGTGGCTTGAGCCCAGCGGGGATGGCGTAGACCCAGCGGGGATGGCGTAGACCCAGCAGGGGTCAGCGGGGGTGGCGTAGGCCCAGCAGGGGTCAGCGAGGGTGGCGTGGACCCAGTGAGGGTCAGCGGGGGTGGCGTGGGCCCAGCAGGGGTGGAGTGAGCCCAGCAGGGATGGCGTAGACCCATCGGGGGTCAGCGGGGGTGGCGTGGGCCCAGCAGGGGTCAGCAGGGGTGGCGCGGGCCCAGCGCGGGTGGCGTGGGCTCAGCGGGGGTGGTGTGGGGGGGGAAGATGGTTTGGGAAGCGGCGGGGGGAGGCAAGGGGAGCGGGCACCGCCGCAGTGGCGACTGGTGTTGGGGTTACAGCCATTGGGTTCAGATTCAGCCACTCCCGCCCGGGGACGAGAGAACAGAGAACTGGCCGTTTCCAAAGTGGAAACGTTGATTTTTATTTTTTTTTCAATTTTTATTTTCCGAATTTAAAAAACTTTTTTCTTAAGGGAAAAAAAGGGGAGTGCGGTCGCACCCAACCTTCGGATGGCCATGAACACCATTCAATGCCAATGAAAGAAAAGCAAAGTTGTATCAGCCAAGAGCAATTACAACTAATTTCTTTGTGCAAAATTAGTCCTGTCTACCACAGAGACTTAATTATTAATTATTAGTTGCTCTCAGTTTTCCGCTTATTTTTGTTTTCAGAAATTCAACCACCGACAAACTTTAAAAGGCCACTGCTTTTTGTTCAACACTTACCATGGCAATAATCTTTCCTCGTCTTGATGGAAATGATTCCTTTCTTTACGTTGGTTTCAAATATTTTTTTCTCATTAATTAACATTCCCTGTACGTAGAAGAATAGGAAGGCTTTAAATTGCAGCAGGCCAAATACGGCCAAATGATACTTACTCAATATGCCAACTTGGTCAGCATAGACAAGGTGTGTCGAAGTGGCCTGTTTCCATGCTGTGCAGTTCTATGACTCATGCAATAGTGTTGGCTGTAAGCATTTGCAGGTATGAGGAAGCCCTGAGCAAAACACAAATTGCTGGAGGACCTCCCTGCATCAGGGAGTATGTGTGGAGGGAACAGGACCCTTCTTCAGTCTAAGTTTGCAGTTGTCCCTAACAGATTCAAGATTCAAGATTCAAGAGAGTTTATTGTCATGTGTCCCTGATAGGACAATGAAATTCTTGCTTTGCTTCAGCACAACAGGACATAGCAGGCATAATTAAAGAACAGATCAATGTGTCCATATACCATTATATTAAATATATACACACATGAATAAATACATTGATGAAGTGCAAATAACAGATAATGGGCTATTAATGTTCAGAGTTTTGTCCGAGCCAAGTTTAATAGCCTGATGGCTGTGGGGAAGTAGCTATTCCTGAACCTGGTCATTGCAGTCTTCAGGCTCCTGTACCTTCTACCTGAAAGTAACGGGGAGATGAGTGTGTGGCCAGGATGGTGTGGGTCCTTGATGATACTGCCAGCCTTTTTGAGGCAGCAACTGCGATAGATCCCCTCGATGGAAGGGAGGTCAGAGCCGATGATGGACTGGGCAATGTTTACTACTTTTTGTAGTCTTTTCGTCTCCAGGGCGCCCAAGTTACCGAACCAAGCCACAATGCAACCGGTCTGCATGCTCTCGACTGTGCACCTGTAGAAGTTATAGAGTCCTCCTTGACAAACCGACTCTCCGTAATCTTCTCGGGAAGTAGAGGCGCTGGGATGCTTTCTTAATAATTGCATCAGTGTTCTCGGACCAGGAAAGATCTTCAGAGATGAGCACGCCCAGGAATTTGAAGCTCTTGACCCGTTCAATCATATAAACAGGACTGTGGGTCCCCATCCTACTCCTTCCAAAGTCCACAATCAGTTCCTTGGTTTTGCTGGTGTTGAGGGCCAGGTTATTGTGCTGGCACCATATGGACAGTCGCTCGATCTCTCTTCTATACTCTGACTCATCCCCATCAGTGATAAGTCCCACAACAGTGGTGTCGTCAGCGAACTTGATGATGGAGTTCGCACTATGACCGGCTACGCAGTCATGAGTATAGAGTGAGTACAGCAGGGGGCTGAGCACGCAGTCTTGAGGTGCTCCCATGCTGATTGTTATCGAGGCTGACAAATTTCCACCAATACGTACAGACTGTGGTCTGTGAATGAGGAAGTCAAGGATCCAATTGCAGAGGGATGTGCAGAGACCCAATTCTGCGAGTTTGGTAACCAGTTTGGAGGCGATGATTGTATTAAATGCCGAGCTGTAATCAACGAATAACAGCCTGACATATGAGTTTTTGTTGTCCAAGTGGTCCAGAGCGGAGTGGAGGGCCAGCGAGATCACATCCACCGTTGATCCATTGTGGCGGTAAACGAACTGCAGTGGGTCCACGTTTTTGTCGAGGTAGGAGTTGATTTGCTCCATGATCAACCTCTCAAAGCACTTCATCACCACCGGCGTTACTGCCACTGGTCGATAGTCATTGAGGCACGTCACCTTACTCTTCTTGGGCACCGGTATAATTGATGCCCTTTTAAAGCAGGTGGGAACCTCAGACCTCAGAATGAGAGGTTGAAAATGTCCATAAAAACTCCAGCTAGTTGGTCCGCACAGGTTTTTAGAACACGACCGGGTATACCATCAGGTCCAGGTGCTTTTCGGGGGTTCACCCCTCTGAAGGATTTCCTGACGTCGGCCTCTGTGACTGAGACTGAAATACCATCACAGCGAATGGGGGCTCGGGAAGGCACATCAGTATTCTCCCTATCAAAGCGTGCGTAAAACGCATTGAGCTCGTCAGGGAGTGATGTTTTGCCGACATTCGAGCTGCCTCCTGATTTTGCCTTGTAGGAGGTGATTGCATTCAGGCCCCGTCACAGCTGCCGAACATCTGTCTCATCCTCCAGTTTGGAGCAGAAGTCCCTTTTGGCCTTTTTGATGGCCTTACCAAGGTTGTATCTGGACTTCTGTAGACCACTGTATCATCAGACATGAATGCCCGGTGTCTGGTCTTCAGAAGAGTGTGGATCTCAAAGTTCATCCAAGGTTTCTGATTGGGAAACACTCAGAAGGTTTTTGTAGAGATACAATCCTCGACACATTTCTTTATGAAGTCTGTAACGACTGTGGCGTATTCGTTCAAGTCCGCTGCCGAGTCCTTGAACATTGCCCAGTCTACAGACTCCAAACAGTCCTGCAGTTGTTGCCCCCCCCCCCCCCCCCCCCCGACCAGCTCTGTACTGTCCTCACCTCTAGGGGTGCGCACTTTACGGGATGTAGACCGCGGTCAGGATGATGGAGGTGAATTCCCTCGGAAGGTAGAAGGGACGGCACTTCACCGCCAGATGTTCGAGGTGTGAAGAGGAGGAGTTGGACAGGGTTTCCTCCCACAAACCAAAGACGTGAGGGTTTGTAGGTGAATTAGCCTCTGTAAATGTCCCCTGGTATGTAGAGTGAATGCTAAAATGAGATAGAACTAGTGTGAATGAGTGATCAATGGTCAGTATTGTTTCCGTGGGCGGAAGGGCCTGTTGCCATGCTGTGCCTATAAACTAAACTATATTAAGCATGTCCCAACGATGTGCGGGTTTGTAGGTTAATTGGCCTCTGTTAATTATCCCTAATGTGTAGTGAGTGGGTTGGAAAGTGAAATAACACTGAACAAATGTGAACGGGTGATTGATGGTTGGCATTGACTCAGTAGGCTGAAGGGCCTGTTCTTAAGCTGACTAAACTAAACTAGTTTTTTTATGCAGAGTCGGGGATCGAGAACCAGATGACATAGGATTAATGTGAGCGCAGAAAGATTTAATAGGAACCTAAAGGGCCTGTCCCACTTTCCTTAGTTATTCACAAATTCTCCCGAGTTATTCACAAATTCTCCTGAGTTTTCAAACTCGCAGAATGTTCGTAACGAGTCCGTAGGAGTCTGTGGATATATCGCAGTGGCTCGTTATACCAGCCGTAGGTACTCGGGGCATCAGGTAAGTCAGGACGTTTGTTCCAGCCTGATGAAAAATGTCCACAAGTAAATAAATAACTCAGGAAAGTGGGACAGGCCCTTATGGGCAACTTTTCATTCAGAGGATGGTGGGTATATGGAATTAGGTGCCAGAGGAGGTAGTTGAAGCAGGTCCAATAACAACATTTAAGGGATACTTGGACAGGTATATGGATAGGAAAGGTTTAGAGGGATATGGACCAAATGCAGGCACATGGGACTAGTTTAGATGGGGCATCTTGGTCAGCATGGACAAGTTGGGCTGACTGTTATATGCTGTATGATCTTATGATAGTCATAATTTAATCCATTTCTATAGCTTTTCAGGCAACTCATTCCAAATATGGATTACCATCTGAATGAAAAAGCAGCTCCTGAGGTATTTATTAAACCTCCCTGCTCTTCTATGAACTCGGGTTTTAAATCCTCTCCTCTGAGGAAACGACTGTGAGTGTTCAGTTCATCTTGGACGAAGGGCCTGAAGACTCCGTGCTACATGATGATGACTCTGTACATCGGCTCTCTTCCCCCCTTATCAAGAGCTCCGAAGTGAAAAACACTGCAAATGTTCACGACTTGGTACCTGTGCTGGAGTAACAGCTAGCATCTCTGGAGAGAAAAGAAAGGCGATGTTTCGGGTGGGGAACCCTTCTTCAGATTGGAAGTGGGGTGGTAGGGAGGGGAAAGAGCTGGACGCGATAAAAGACAAGGATAAATTGTGGCCGGCAGCAAATGACCTCAGGCAGGGTGGTGCCCTGGTGGTGGGCGGCTAATTGTTGTCTAGGGAAGGTGGGATCTCAAGAGGGATACATGGTGGTGAACTGTGCCACTGGTACCTATTTAATTATTGAGGCACCTGCTGGATTGGATTGTTAAAAAAAAAAAAAAGCGCAGCCATAGAGCACTTGGTTAATGGAAACAGCTGCTGTGATAGATGGTGTGTCCACTCCGTTTAAATAACAGCTGTACTGGTTTCCAACGTAACCTGCTTGGCGGCTTTAAACCCCTCCCACCTGTAGGACGTGGATCCAGTGTGAGTTTGGCATCTTCTCCTCCCGTAGGGTGTTAGTTCTCTTCCTCTGCGCGTAGCCAACTACAGAGACAGCCCGTGAGTAGCCAGGTGGTGGTGGTGGTGTGTGTTGGCTGCAGACTGCTCGAGAAACGAAGTGAATCTGAAACTGGAAGAGCCCCGAGTGACGCAGGGAGAATCAGCCGCATTGGTCTTGCAGAACTGATTATCTGCAGGAACAAAGTTCAACCTGACAGGGAAGTGGGGACGAAACAGAACATTGAGTCTTCACCTCAAGGCAAAAGTACAAGCAGGTTTAATGGCTGGAAGGTTTGAGTGAAGGTGCTTACATTTGGCAAGTTTAAAGGTAAGTAATATGACAAGTTTTTTTTTCTGCTTTCTATTATAAGCGTGTATGTATTTTTAGACGCCTGGCCACACACTAGGTTCTGAACTTTGCGGTCAAGGTAATTCGAGTAATTAATACCAACGCTGGTTCTGTAGTGGTGAGGATTCCTTATCAATCTCCTCATCAAATAGCGTAAACTATTTCTTCAGGGATTAACCAGACAATTTACTTGGACATGAATGTTCACTGTTCCAGCTGTGAAGATTGACGCTGATATGTGTGTGTTTATGTGTGGGTGTATGTGTGTAGATATATTATATCTTTTGACCTTATATTGACTGACTTTTGTTTTGAAGGGGAACCTTAGTTGTAGTACCTGCACCTTACGAAGCAAGTATCCATTTTATTTGCATGTAGGTAGCATAAATTGTGCTTGACAATTGCAGTTTGAGCCCGTAGATGTTAACCGTGAAGGGAGTTGTTGTAGAGGCCACATTGTGGAAATCAAGAGTCACAGTCGTACAACACGGAAACAACCCCTTCTGGTATTTGCAAAGTGAAGATTGATGGGTTGGTACACAAACATGCTGGAGAAACTCAGCGGGTGCAGCGGCATCTATGGAGCGAAGGAAATAGGCGACGTTTCGGGCCGAAACCCTTCTTCAGAAGTTTGATGGGTTGTTCAGTTGTAAGGGCGTCAAAGGTTACTGGGAGAAGGCAGGAGGATGGGGTTGAGAGGGAAAGATAGATCAACCATGATCGAAAGGCGGAGCAGAATCGATGGGCCGAATGACCTAATTCTGCTTTTATGATCTTCTGCCCAATTCGTCCATGCCGACCACGATGCCCCATCCAAAACTAGTCACATTTGGCCCATATTCCTCTAAACCATTCCCATCCAAGTATGTGTGCAGGTGCCTTTTAAATATTGTTATAGTACCTGCCTCAACTACCTCCTTTGCCAGCTCATTCCATATATACCTCACTCTCTAAGTGAAATAGTTGCCCCTCGGGTTCATATTAAATCTTTCCCTTGCAATCTTGAAACTATATCCTCTGGTCTTGATCCTTCATAGTCATAGATTGTGCATTTATCCTATCTATTCCTTTCATGACGTTGTATACCTCTAAGATCCACCCTACAGCCTCCAGCATTCTGAGGAATAAAGTCCTTGCTTGCCCAATCTCATGCCCCCTCTACAGCTCAATGACATCCTACTGACAACAGGGTGACCAACACTGAACACAATACTCCAAACGGGGGGGGACGGGGGGGGGGGGGGGAGAGAATTGATTGCAATGCTAGGTTAGTGACTATTGTCGGACCAGGTGCCACTGTTTAGAGAAAAACTCTTCATAGTTCTATAATTTCACCAACCATGGTGAACAGGGCTGTGGTGATTAGACAGCTTTATAATTTTTTTATTATACAAATTAGCTACATTACCCCCATCCAAAGGCGTTTAGAATGACCTTTGTATTTTGGTTACATCATGTATCCAGAGAGTATATTAGAATTTAAAACTAGGTCAAATTTGAAATTAGAAATTAAATTGTCTTTTGGAATTCGTTATATTTGGTAAAAGGTGGAATGGAGATTATTACCTGTGGAATTCTGTGTTTTTGTCAATGAGAATGTATTGAGTTTACTGAACCAGGTTCAGGAACAGCGCCTTCCCAACAACCATCAGGCTCTTGAATACTAGGAACACCAACGTTAGAGTTTTTAGATTTTAGAGGTACAGCGTGGAAACTCTCTTTGGTCCGCCGAGTCCATGCCGACCAGTGATCTCCCCGTACACTACCGCTATCCTACACACCAGGGACAATTTACACTTTATAGAAGCTAATTATCCTACAAACCTGTACGTCTTTGGATTGTGGGAGGAAACCGGAGCGCCCGGAGAAACCCACGTGGTCACAGGGACAATGTATAAATTCCATACAGACAGCACCTGCAGTCGGGATCGAACTCGGGTCTCTGGTGCTATAAGGCAGCAAATTTACCTCTGTGCCAGCGTGCTGCCCCTGGTTTACAAAACCTTTACACAAAGTGTTAGAATAACTCAGTGGGTCAGGCAGCATCACCTATTCATGTACTCCGGAGATGTTTCGGGTAAGGACCCATGGGTGATCGACGGTCGGTGTGGACACTATGGGCCGAAGGGTGCTGATGGTGTAAGGCAGAAATTGTACCGGCGCGCCACTATGCCACCCTTGTACCTAAACTACTAACTGTCTTGGTTACACGAAGGACTTCAGGCTTTTTTGCATGAATATTGTTCTTTGTTTAATTTATTGATTGATTTTTATTATTGTGTTATCTATGAGCACCGTGTTTACAGGCCTGTTATGCTGCTGCAAATAAGAACGTCATTGTTCTGTTTTTTGTACGTATGGCAATTAAGCACCCTGGACTCTCTTGAATTATTTATTTCCAGAATGAAACATGATTGTGATGCACTTACGAGTTGAATCATACTTGCCATTAGTATCCAGTGGGTGATTCTGTTTACAAATGGCATACACTGGGAGGAGGATGATATCATTTCCAATGCAATGTTCCTTCACAACAATGCCTGGGAAATGTGGCTGCTGTTTGTAAATGCGCCATCCTTGGGTACTCTCGGTGCAGCCATCTTGTAGAAGAGCTGGAGAAATGTGGAGGGTCTGGCAGCGTTTGTGGAGGGAATAAACAGACCCAGTCTGAAGAAGGGTCCTGACCCGAAACGTCACCTGTCCATTCCCTCTGCAGAATCTGCCTGCCTGACCTGCTGAGTTCTTCCAGCACTTTGTTTAGAGTTTAATTTAATTTCGAAATACAGCGTGGAAGCAGACCCTTCAGCTCACCAAGTCCATGTCGATCATGATCACCCGTACACTCGTTCTATCCTAGACGCAAGGGACAATTTACAATTTTACTGAAGCCAATTAACCTACAAACCTGTATGTCTTTGGAGTGTGGGGGAAAACCCACGTTATCACAGGGAGAGCGTACAAACTCCATACAGACATAATTCGTAGTCAGGATCCAATCCAGATCTCTGGCACTAAGGCAGTAACTCCACCGCTGCACCACTGTTTTATATTTTTAGTTTGTGATTCAGCATGGAAACAGTCCCTTCGACCCACCGAGTCCATGATAATTCTACGTTATCCCACATTTGCATCCTATACACTAGGAGCAATTTACAGAAACCAATTAACCTACAAACCTGCACGTCTTTGGAGTGTGGGAGGAGTCTGGAGCAGCCGGAGAAAACCCTCAACGCATGTGTAGCACAACGTGCTAGAATAACTCATCAGGTCAGGCAGCGTTTCTGGATAATGGCGCTTCAGCCTGAAGAAGACTCCCGACCTGAGATGTCGCCTATCCATGACCACAAGAGGTGCTGCCTGAACTGCAGAGCTACTCCAGCAGTTTCTGTTTTAGTTTAGTTTAGTGCTTGGCTTAGTCATACAATGTGGAAACAGGCCTTCAGCCCAACTTGCCCACACTGCCCAACATGCCCCATCCACACCAGTCCCACCTGCCTGCGCTTGGCCCATATCCCTCTCAACCTGTCTAATTGTTCCTTAAATGTTGTGTTTAGTGTTTACCTTGGTCACATCTACCGAGGTTCATTGAAAAGCTTTTTTTAGGGGCTATCCAGTCAAAGAAAAGACTATACGTGAATATAATCAAGCCATCCACAGTGCACAGATAACGTTCTCTGCAGAATTCCAGCATCTACAGTAACTTGTCTACCCTCAACACAAGCCCTCCCTCACCTGTGTTGTCTCTGCTGGCCTGATCACAGGGAGAACATGCAAACTCCACACAGACAGCACCCAGGGTCAGGATCAAACCCGGGATCTCTGGCACGGTGAGACATCAGCTCTACCAGCTACCCCACTGTGCTGCCGTGCCTTTTTAATAATCTCTTTGCGCTGATACCGTAGAAAATATTCCTATCCTTGATGTATCCGACAAGCAGAAAGTTAAATTATGCACATCAGCAGTAATTATGTTATCCTTCGCCCTAGATCTGCCCACTTATATCTATGTGGGCGTCTATGTGATGATATAAGCTGTAACAGAGTGCACCTTGGTTCAATGGTTATTTTATTGTCACGTGTACCAAGGTACAGTGAAATACATTTTTTTGCATACAAATCAGTGAGATTATTGCCATCCGTAAAGACAGGCCTGATTAAGTACCCCATGCATAGAAACAGCCCGCTGAGTCCATATGCAATGGTCGCTAGATTTTGGCACCATTTTGCTCTTTAAAAATAGCAGAGTCGGGGGATATGGGGAGAAGGCAGGAATGGGGTACTGATTGGGGATGGTAAGCCATGATCACATTGAATGGTGGTGCTGGCTTGAAGGGCCGAATGGCCTACTCCTGCACCTATTGTCTATTTACACAGTCCAAGCAGCAGCTAGCCATATAGGCCCGTTGCATTCGAATCGCCAGCTATTCTGCCCAGACCTTCAGCCTACGTTCCCCAGGGGTGGGGGATGGGGGCTCCTGCAGCGGTCCTGGAGCTTAGACACCCCCAGTTCTCCTACTGGCCCTTTGTCCAGCGTCCACCGGTGTCATGGACTCTCCAGGTTCCCTATCTTCGGGGGGTCGAACGGGAGACGAGCTTCAGACCCAGCCCGGGCGGGTTCTTCCCACTGATTCCACAGTTGGGGTTTAGCAACTGCCAGCACGGCCCTCCGAGAGCTTCCACCGCGCGGTCCAACGTACATTGTCACCGGTGGCTCCTCGGATCTTTTTTTGTTACAAAAATAAATGTAATCAACTATTGCAATAATATATACAATACAAAACAATACCAACAAACCCACCACCTTAGTACAAAATCATCCAAATGTCTAAATAAATATTCTTATAAACTATACTTGCATACTTGTAATGAAATATACTGTTATACAACTATATTACAATCCTTGTCAAGCATGCATGCCACCTCCTGCATTGCCCAGCGATCCTGGAAATTCACCAGGGCGCCCGTGGACAGTGGGTATTCCCACTCTAGTCCCACCCGGGCGCAGACGTAACCCCGGAAAAGAGGCGTGCAGTGGGCTCAGGCAGAACCCTCTTCTGCCTGTGGCTGTGACTCGTGGATGGCCTGCTTGGCCAGGCCTACAATCAACCCAACCAGGCTCCTCAGATCATCTGGGATGAGCAGGGCCGGGTTCAGCGGCGGCTTACCTCCGCAGACCACGGCCTGCTGGTCTAATGGCATCCGGCCACGCTGTCTGATGTTTCAATGTTTCCTGTATAAATGTCCCTTGTTTTGCAGCATAAACAAATCTATATTTACAGCTTTCTACTTGCATAAATATCCCTTCATACAAATGGTGTGCCAGTGACCCATTCAGGAGCCAAGATTGTTTAATTGTCATATTTACCGACAATGGAACAATGAAATTGTTGCTTGTTGCAGCACAACAGGCCTGTAACCACATAATATATAACAAACAAATAAAAAATGCAATAAATTATTAACCTCAATACTAATGCAAATAATACTCACAAGCTTCTTCGTGCAACCAAAGGCAGTCCATAGAAGTTCATAGTTGAGGTCAGTGTTGTGCCGTGTTCAAGGTCATAAGGGATAGGAGTAGAATTAGGCTATTTGGCCCATCAAGTCTACTACATCATTCAATCGTGGCTGATCTACCTCTCCCTTCTAACCCCATAACCTCTGACACCCGTACTAATCAAGAATCTGTCTATCTCTGGCTTAAAAATATCCACTGACTTGGCCTCCTCGGCCTTCTGTGGATGTTGGGCAGAAGCTGTTCTTGAGCCTGGACGTCACTGTTTTCTGGCTCAAGTACCTTCCTCCCAATGGTAAATGGGAGCGTGGCAAGGGTGGTGTGGGTCTGTTGATATTGCTTGCCTTTTTGAAGAGGATAAAACAGGGATTAGTGTAAATGAAAGCTTGATGGCTGGTGCAGGCTTGATGGGCCGAAGGGCCCAGTTTCCGTCGTATGACACTCACTTTTTTGCTTTTCACTCTTACTGATGAAAGGTTTTGCAAAATTGGTTATGCACTGGTGCTGACAAATACTGAAGTCAAGGGAGAAATTTTGGTGTTTCGTGCAGAGATAAACAGGTTAAAAATAGAGTTATTTGTCAATCTCATCGCAACCACAGTGTATTAGCATTTTTGCAGACCTTCCAGGGATTGTAGGTAAAGTACGATACATCTTTCTTGGGCAGGCAGCAAACATTCCGCATGGAAAATAAGATGTCCTACAGCATGGAAACGGGCCATTTTGGTCCATTGAATCCATGCTGACCATCAACACCCTTGTGCCCAAATCCTCACCACCAATGGCACATAGAACAGTACCAGGCCAGGCGCAGACTGGGCAATCGTTTCGCTAAACACTTGCGCTCATCCTTCTAAATCAAAGTCTGTCAAACCTTTTCTAGTAGCCAATGCCTTCTAATACAGGTATCACATCATTCTGGTAAACCTCTTCTGCACCCTCTCCAGTCTCTACATCCTCTACTGCATGCAATACTTCAAATGTGGCCTAGTCAAAGTCTTACATACCTACATCATGATTTTCTAACTATTACACGTTGCCTCCTTTACCCACCAGAGCCTTCTCTACTTATGTTGCCACTTTTAGGGCGCTAAGGACCCCCAAATCCCTCTGCGCATTAATGCTATTAAGGGTTCTGCCATTAACTGATCTCAGATTTCCACCATACATAGTTCTAATTTAGTTTAAAGATACAGCATGGAAATAGGCCCTTCAGCCCACCTAGTCCGCACCGACCAGTGATCCCTGTCGCTCCATCCTACAGACCAGAAACAATTTAACCTGCACGAAACCCACACGGTCACAGGGAAAACGTACAAATTTCGTACAGACCGCACCCGCAGTCTAGCCTACACCAACCTCTGCGGGAGAAATATTCCAGGGATTTATTACTCTGTTAGAGAAGTAATTTCAATGCACGTCAATTTTAACAGAGACTATCTCACTAGTGACATTATCCCCTGATCTGCTCTATCAAGCCCCCTAAGGTTATGGTAAATGTTTTCCACATTCCAGGAATTAGCTGGGTGGAACTCTTTTGGATTTCTTCCAATGATACTATCTTTTTCTAGTAAGGGGACTAAAACTATGTGCAGAGCTCCAGGTGTGTCATCGCCAACGCCCTGTCAAACTCTAACAAAGCCTTCTTATTCTGAAACTCCAATCTCCTTGCAATGAAGGTCAAAATTCCATTTGCCTGCTCAGCTACTAGCTGGACCTGCCTGCTGGCTTGGTATGATTCATACACAGGAACAATGAGATTCATCTCCACTTCACTCACTTGAGGTCTCTCTCCATTTAGATTGTAATCGCCTTTTGATTCCACTCACTGAAGTGTATGTGACCGTTTACTTCCTTTCGCCCAATCACTCAGTCTATTGACATCCCATTGCAAAGATCACAATGTCCTTCTCACAGCATGTGCTGCCTTCTATCTCGGTATCACGCTTGGGCTCAGCTCGATGTCAAAGACAATTTGCAGAAGCCAATTAACCCCCAAACCTGCACGTTTTTGGAATGTGGGAGGAAACCGGAGCACCCGGAGAAAACCCACGTGGTCACAGGTAGAACGTACAAACTCCACATAGACAGCACCCACAGTCGGGGTCAAACCCGGTTCTCTGGTGCTGAAAGGCAGCCACTCTACTGCTGCACCACAGTGCTGCCCTAAATCATTGTTAAATGCCCCAATGTGCTGTTGTTTTAGTAGGTTGATTGATCTCTGGTACAAAGGCTCACAGATAAAGAAGATTGTTGTTGGGAATGCAGGGAGTGGTGCCAAAGTTTATTCTCGTTCATTCTCATCTCTAGTATGTATTGCATATCTGGAATAGTGTGTTTCCATTAAGAATATCCACAAGCTGAGAAACACTGGAGAGGCATGGAATTGTCGAGGGCAAAGTATTGATTTTGATAGTTTATAGCGACGAGTCCTGTTGCACAGAATATGTTTGCAGAAAGATGAAAGAGGGACAGGACAAACTTGGCAAGTGATAGGGGGATATAGTTGAGGTGGGCTTGAGATAGACAGATTGTTGGACAAAGGCCAGAGATGAAAGGGCTAAAGGTGTGAGATAAGGGTAGAAGTACAAAAGCCTGTGACACCACAGGAAGGAATATAGGTGGAAGGGGATTGGGAAGGGACATCTTTGTCAGCATGAAGAAGGGTCTCGACCTGAAACGTCACCCATTCCTTCTCTCCACTCTGCCTATCCCGCTGAGTTACTCTGGCATTTTGTGTCTAAGGTTTAAACCAGCATCTGCTGTTCCTTCCTACACTCTTGGTCAGCATAGGCGAGTTGGGCCAATGGGCCTGTTTTCTTGCTGTATAAATCAATGACTCGTACAAATACAACAAGGATGTATTGTTTTACCATTAACCTTGACAGGAAGTTTTATTTGAATGTCAGCTTGTCTTTGTGGTACTGTAGAGCGGGAAGTGTGTTACTGTTACACACTTCCCAAGCCCAAAGTAAACTTGCGATGTTGGTTTATCATTTGAACAAACACATAATCAAAGACACAACAATAAGATCAAGCGCCCCCGTTCTTGTTCCGCATTTGCACAGTGCAGATAACTTGGTTAATAAAATGAATCAGTCACTGTATATGACCACCGTGACTGTAATATTTTTGATCTAGTTTGCTTGCTAGATAAAGGTGCTCGGAGTATCTTTCCATTGCCGAATCAGTTTTGGCTATTTAGGTCATAAGGTCATAAGTAGAATTAGGCCATTCAGCTTGTCAAGTCTCCTTTGCCATTCAATTATGGCTGGTCTATCTCTCCCTCCTAACCCCATTCTGCTGCATTCTCCCCATAACCTCTGATACCTGTACTAATCAAACAATCTGTCTATCTGTGCCTTAAAAATATCCACTGACTTGGCCTGCATTGCCGGAGACCCGGGTTCGATCCTGACTATGGATGAAACTCGGGTCTGTATACATGCAGCATCTTAGCAGTCGAAAATGTTTATCTCCAGTGACCTATGACCTGGGCATGGAGATAATACCGAATACCGAACTCCCTTATTCCACTGATTCACCACCCTCTGACTAAAGAAATTTCTCCTCGTATCCTTCCTAAAGGAACTCAGCAGGTCAGGCAACATCTATGGAGGACATAGATAGAAGTCTGAAGAAGAGTCATGATCCAAAACGCCACCTATCCATGTCCTCCAGAGATGCTGCCTGACCCATTGAGTTCCTTCAGCACTTAGTGTTTTACTCAAGATGCTGAATTTGTAAATTACGAGACACAAATAATTAATTCGGAGGATATTACCTCAAGGTTAATTCAGAGGCTATGACCTTTAGTCCTAGACTCTCCCACTAGTGAGACCATCCTCGCCACATACAATTTCTCCACATCCATTTCTGGATATTCTATATTGGGTTTAATCCAGAGAGGACATATAGTCAGGTTGTAACATGGTAATTTTCTGAAGTCTTTAGAAGGGTCACGACCCAAAACCTCACCTATCCATGTTCTCCATAGATGCTGCCTGACCTGCTGAATTACTCCAGCACTTTGTTTTACTCAAGATTTCAGCACCTGTCTCTAGGTCCAACAACTCGTCTCATTGTCAATGGCCAAGCCAATGGTTCAATGGTGCTTTTTTTTGTCATGTGTGCGCAGTGCAAATGTGCAGTGAAATTCTTACAAACAAAGATTAGCAAAGGATGTAGATCTATAGCCTTTTTTTCCCCATAGGTCAGAGGAAAAACATTATTTTAATATTTGGAGCGTTGATCGAGATGAGAGAATATTATTTCACTTTGGGAGTGAAATTCTCATCTTTGGCATCATCAACGGTTATCATTGCAAAAGATGGAAGCACATTAAAACAATTGTGCCTATTGCTAGACATCTTTGTAAATGTGGTGCTCTTGACTCGCATTTCCAATGCACTGGGTACCCTTCCCTGCAAAAACAGATCTAGAAATGAGGAACCGCAGATGCTGCTTTACAACAAAAAAAAGGTACAATGTACTGGAGTAACTCAGCGAGTCGGGCAACATCTCTGTAGAACGTGGATAGGTGATGTTTCGGGTTGGGACGCTTCTTCATACTGATGACAGATCTTGATTTAGAATTGTTAATTTTATTGTTATATACACTAGGGTCTTGATCCGAGACGTCACCTATTCCTTTTCTCCAGCTTTTCATCCGCTGAGTTTGTCTATCTGAATTGCACTGAGATGTTGATTGAAAGAAACACACAGCACGGACACGCCGACCATCAGTCACCCATTCAAACTAGTTCAAGTTCAAGTGAGTTTATTGTCATGTGTTCCTGTATAGGACAATGAAATTCTTGCTTTGCTTAAGCACATAGAACATAGTAGGCATTTACTACAAAACAGATAAGTGTGTCCATATCTATATATTACTAAAACTCTGATCTTGACCGCTTTTGGCCCACTTTGCTGCGATTTCTGACAGAACGCCGCCACCTACAGCCGTCATTTTTGGCCACCTTGCTCAGAGCCCTTCCGCCTTACGGGTGCGTAGGATTTTTCCCATCGATGAAAAATCAGAGAGATATTAATATATATTTTTTAAATTCACCATTCTCTCTGCTGCCCCTGCTGGAGGGAGGGGGAGGGACTATAAAACCAGGAAGTGGTGTGCCTCACTCAGTCTCTGCAAGATGGATGAAGCCAAGGGTCACGCCTCTCTGAGCTCTGAATAACACTGAACAAATGTCTACACAACTGTGAGTCCCTTAATGTGGTTTGAAAATGAAAATATGGTTTGTTTGAAGTAAAAAGGCACTGCCTGCAAATGGTTGCAATGGGCAACCTGGAAAAATTAGAGGAAAAAATGAATTAAATTCTCTAAAAGATTGCGCCAAACATATTTTTCCCATAGTAGAGATGTTCTCCCGTGTGAACATGGGACCCAACGGGTCGCACTTAGTCTAGTACCATAATATACACACATGAATAAATATACTGATAAAGGGCAAATAACAGAAAATTGGTTCATAATAATCAGAGTTTTGTCCGAGACAGGTTTAATAGCCTGATGGCTGTGGGGAAATAGCTGTTCCTGAACCTGGTTGTTGCAGTCTTCAGGCTCCTGTACCTTCTACCTGAAGGTAGCAGGGAGATGAGTGTGTGGCCAGGATGGTGTGGGTCTTTGATGATACTGCCAACCTTTTTGAGGCAGCGACTGCGATAAATCCCCTTGATGGAAGGAAGGTCAGAGCCGATGATGGACTGGGCAGTGTTTACTATCTTTTATAGTCTTTTCCTCTCCAGGGCACTCAAATTGCCGAACAAAGCCACGATGCAACCGGTCAGCATGCTCTCTATTGTGCACCTGTAGAGGTTAGAGAGAGTCTTCCTTGACAAACCGACTCTCCGTAATCTTCTCAGGAAGTAGAGGCGCTGATGAGCTTTCTTGATAATTGCATTAGTGTTCTCGGTCCAGGAAAGATCTTCAAAGATGTGCACGCCCAGGAATTTGAAGCTCTTGACCCTTTCAACCATCTAAATAAATGGGGCTATGGGTTCCCCTCCTACTCCTTCCAAAGTCCACAATCAGTTCCTTGGTTTTGCTGGTTTCTATGTTATCTCGTTTTCTCATCCACTCCCTACACATCAGCGGCAATTCAAAGGGCCAATTCACACACACACACACACACACACACTGTGTTTGTCTACTTGAGCTGCTGTGTATCTCCATCCTTTCTGTGTTTATTTTTGAACTATAGTGTCTTGTGTCTTCCCTGCTATTGAAACCACACATCCATTTAGCTTTTAAAGTTCAGCTAATAACAGGTGATTTATTGTTTTCACAATCGTCTGCACAGCAAAAAGGATCTATTGTGATGGTTCTACAATGTTGGCCATAAACACCAGTCAATATTTGTAGAAGAATGAAGAACCTGTTGGAAGTGTGTGGGACTGCCGTCCAATTCAATGCATTAGATTGTGATCTCCCTTGTTGCTGCGGCAACCATCTCCAAATAAACAATGACAGGCTGCAGGGTGTGGTTTTAGGCCCTAGATATAATTGAGCTCAACCGATGCTGTAAACTAGTGCTTCTTAAACTATTTCAATGTAATTCACCCGTGAGTCTTTATCATTAAATTTCATTCACCATCAACTAAATATTCTTATGTTTTTTTAGTAAATTTCGTCTTATTATCCCTTGAGTATAATTTTATATATAATTTATTTTGTCACGAGCTAAAAACATAAATTAACTAATTTCTTAAGTGTCTATTTTATTCAACTTTTTAAACATCCTAAAAATATGTAAAGAAAACTAGGAGTGAAAAAAAAAAAAGTTTAATTACCACTGGAGTTGGAAAATTATTCTATTAGAATGATAAAAAAAAAATTCCAACGTTTAAACACTGGGATTCAGCCCTATCCTACCCTTTCGGGCTTTGATTACTGCAGTTTTTTTTCTTGGAAAACTAGCTCAAAAAACTATGTGATTTAATATATTCGTATCCAACTAATATAGAAAATTCAGAATATCACTACAAGAAAATGCCACAATCTAACAATAGATTGCCAAAAAACGGGGTTCAAATCTCCTTAATACAGTTAGCATTCATGTTGCTTGATGCAAATAAGTGCTGGCAGATAGAAGTACAGTAAATGTAGCGGTATATAGAATTCTAGTTCTAGCGGAAAAGTAGCTAAATAGGCAACAAAAAGTTAAATTGCAGTTCAACACTTGCCTACGGCGATCCTCCAGTGTTGCCATCTATAATTTTGTGATCCCACTAGCTCGTCTGGTCTTCATAAAAAGTTATATTACAGAAAATTTGGGAAATATCCTGCTACTTTGAAATTAGAAAACCATAGGTAGAGGAAAAAAACATCACATTTCCAGCTCCACTGCCATTAAAACCAATAAGAGCTCACTAACCACTTTAATAACAATGCCTTTTTTAAGTATAGAAAATAATATGTATCTAAATGAATTAAGTCATTCACCCCTCTAGTTAAATGGAGGAGGACTGTGCCTTCCACCACAGTGATGAATGCTGTGGTGGATGTTTGTGTTAAATTTTCATTGTGTTTTTGTGTGTTCTTTTTCATTGTACCGATGCTGGCAAATTCATTTCACTTGCACTTTATGTGCAAGTGACGAATAAAACTGATTGGATTCTAATTGAATTTAATTTTCATTCACCCCAAAATAATTTAATTCACCCTTGGGTGAACCATTCACCAGTTTAAGAAGCATTGCCGTAAACAATGCAGAGATCATCTTGGCCAGTTTAAAACTATCAAGTAAAAGGCTCCCCGGATAATTCGGCAGTTCCATAATTTTTTTCTATTTGCACTGTCTTGAACAATGCATTTATGATAAAGACAAAGATGCAACGTGCAGGAGTAACACTGGTTCAGACAGCATCTCTGGAGCACATGGATAGGGGGACGTTTCATAAGGTCATAAAGAATAGGGGTGCCATTGGGTCCCATCAATTCTACTCCGCCATTCAATCATGGCTGATCTATCTCTCCCGCCTAACCCCATTCTCCTGCCTTCTCCCCATAACCTCTGACGCCTGTACTAATCAAGAATTTATCTGTCTCTGCCTTAAACTACCTGCATGTGTCTGTATGCGTGTGTGTCACACACGTGTGTGTGTGTGTGTGTGTTCCCTCCTACATCACAAAGATCTGTTCAATGTTGGTAACAGATTTCTCTTGGCGTGTAAGTAGGATTGCCAACGGTCCCGTATTAGTCGGGACATTCAGTATATTGGGCTAAATTGGCTTGTCCCATACGGGACCGCCATTGTCCCATATTTGACTGCTACTACTCCGGTCAAGAGAACTGTCGGGTCGGAGCGCCGCAGTGGCTTACTGCCGACACTACCACCCCTGCTTCTCATGGCCCATCATCGGTTCATGTGTTGGATGGGATGCCGGACTTTGCATGCAACGTCGCGTGCAAAGTCTGACGCCCAGGCCCAATCTCCTCAGCTGGCCTGCCGGCTGGGCTTTGTGTGCAGTCCAGCACCCGGGCCAACTCGTCATTTAACCAGCCACGGCCGAGTCGGTCAATGAATTTCCGTCGGGAATTTGTCCCTTATTTTGACCTTTTGTCCCTTATTTGGGAGTGAGAAAGTTGGCAACCCTACGTGTAAATGAATGGTAGGACGCTTTTTGTGGACGTAGATGGGAAAGCGGGGAATAAAATGGAATTGGTGTATGTTTATGTGGACATAAGGACCTCTAGATACTGGTATACAAAAAAAGACAAAGTGCTGGAGTAACTCGGCTAGTCAGACTGCATCTGTGGAGAAGATGGGTAGGCGACATTTTGGGTCGGGACCAAACTTCAAACGGACTTATTTCTATTGATGCCAGAAAGTCATTTAGATGGTTTAGTTTACTGTCACCTGTACCGAGATACAGTGAAAAGCTTTTTGTTGTGTCAGTGAAAAGCCTATACATAATTACAATCGAGCCATCCACAGTGCACAGAGACAGAATAAAGGTACAACATTTAGTGCAAGATAAAGACCAGTAAAGTCCGATTAAAGATAGTCCGAAGGTTTCCATTGGGGTAGATAATAGCTCAGGGCCACTCTTTAGTTGGTGATAGGATGGTTCCGTTGCCTGCTAAAAGCTGGGAAGAAACTGTCCCTGAATCTGGAGGTATGCGCTTTCATACTTCTGTGCCTCTTGCCTGAGAGAGGGGAAAAGAGGGAGTGAGACCAGTCCTAGTTTATGGCGGTTGCCTTGCTGAGGCAGCGTGAAGTGTGGATGGTCAATGGAAGGGGAGGTCTGTTTGTGTGATGATTTTGGCTGTATCCACAATTCTCCGAACAGTCAATAGTGTTAATGTTCACGGATGGTTGTATCTCTTTTGTTTAATTTTGTGCTGAGCTGGATGAGCCCCAGTGTTGAACACAATAGCGAACACTTAAATCAACAATATATTTTGGAAAAATGAAATTGTACCCAGGAAGCCAACAGCCATTTTAGGTTGTATTAAAGAAGGAACTGCAGATGCTGGAAAATCAAAGGTACCATTTTAGGTTATTTAATTCAGTGATTTTATTTACATTTTCATGTGACCTATATTGCTTTCAGAAGAGATTGTTTGAACAATGAGTGCTTTCAGATCGTAATATCTGTGTCATTTAGATTAGGAATTAGTCAAATCGAGAGTAAAGTGTTTGATTGTCACGTGTACTGGACAATGTAATTCTTACTTGCTGCAGCTTTACAAGCCTGTAAACACAATACCACCCATAAATATACAATAGGGAGACACAAAGTGCTGGGGTAATTCAACGGCTCAGGCGACATCTCTGAAGATAAAGGATGGGTGACGTTTGGGACGGGCAGCCCCAGGACTAGCAGCCTGAAGAACCGAAACGTCACCAATCCTTTTTCTCCAGAGATGATGCCTGACCCATTGAGTTACTCCAGCTCTTTGTGTCTATCTTCGGCGTAAACCGGCATCTGTAGTTCCTTTCCACACAATAATATACAATAATTAACAAAATAATAAATTAATAATCAGTAATACTAGGTAACCAGACCACTAGTTCAAGACCGTAATACATTGTGCAACTAAAACCAAGTCCATAGTTGGTTATAGTTGTTGAGGTCAGTGTTGTGCGGTGTTCAAGAGCCTGGGACGAAGCTGTTCTTAAACATGGAGGTCATGGTTTTCAAGTTCCTGTACCCTCTTCCCGATGGTCGTAGCGAGATGAGAGAGTGGTCGGTTGGTGTGGGTTTTGTTGATATCCATTGCCCTTTTTTGAGGTAGCGCCTCGATGGTGGGGAGATCAGTACAGGAACACAACTGATTTTCTGGCAACAGGTGGTCTGTTGCCACCTGTAATCCGGACAAATTACAAGAGCGCGCTTCTAGGCTCTCTTTTAAAATTGTGGAAATACAAGAATAATCACTTGCATTTAGATAGCACCCAAGTGTGTGTGAGAATGAGAACAGCACCTCATGTTTCACTTGGGCAGTTTACAACCCAGCAGTATGAATATTGAAGGTACACAAAATTGCTGGGGAAACTCAGCGGGTGCAGCAGCATCTATGGAGCGAAGGAAATAGGCGACGTTTCGGGCCGAAACCCTTCTTCAGACTGTACACTGTTCCCTTTTGAACAGTATGAATATTGACTTGTCTAACTTCAAGTAACCCTTGCTTTCCCCCCCCTCCCTCTCTCTCTATCTCTTCCCCATCCTAGTTCTCCAACCAGTTTGACAGGTTTCATGATTTAATTTTATCTTTGCACGCCTCGTTGTCATCTTCCAGCGAACAATGATCTATTCTACATTTTCCTAGAGCTTAATCCCCTTTGATCTTTCGTTTTCACACCTTCCATGTTTATGTGTCTCCCTCTCCCCTGACTCTCAGTCTGAAGAAGGTTCTCGACCCGAAACATCACCTATTCATTGTATCCTGGGATGTTGCCTGTCCCTCTGAGTTACTCCAGCATTTTGTGTCTATCTTCGGTAATAGGTGAACACAGGTGAGGGGGATACTTGGTACACAAAAATGCTAGAGAAACTCAGCGGGTGCAGCAGCATCTATGGAGTGAAGGAAATAGGCGACGTTTCGGGCCGAAACCCTTCTTCAGACTGATAGGGGGATGAGGGGGATACTTGATATGATTGGACTAAGGCCTGAGATGAAACAAAATGGGCCAACATTCTGTTCTATATGATATGGCAATGTAATTTAGAACACCAAAATTGGCATCTTTGATCACAGAAGGGCACGTTAGGCTGACAGGCTTTGGAGAGCATCCCAAAGGAGGAAAGAGAGGTGGAAAGGTTTCTTTTGGGAAATGCAGAACATAAGGGCTCAGCAGTTGATAACTTAGCCAAAGCATGGATTGATTAAAAATATGGAGGGATGTGGAGCATGTGCAGGCAGGGGGAATTTGTTTAATTTGGCATTTGTATTCAACACTGACATCATGGGCCGACATGTAGAAACAATAGAAAGGAACTGCAGATGCTGGTTTACAAAAAAAAGGACACAAAGTGCTGAAGTAATTTAGCGGGTCGGGTAGCATCCTGGAAAACATGGATAAGTGACGTTTTGGTTCAGGAACCTTGTTCAGACTAGTTTAGTTTAAAGATACAGTGTGGAAATAGGCCCTTCGGCCCACTGTGTCTGCGCTGACCAACAATCTCCCCATTCACTAACACTCTCATACCGCACTAGGGGCAATTTTACATGTTTAGTTCAGTTTAGAGATACAAGCCCGTCGGCTAACCGAGTCCACGTCGACCAGCTATCCCGGCATACTAGCACTATCCTACACACTCCGGACAAGTTACAATTTTTACCGAAGCCAAATTAACCTGCAAACCTGTACGTTGTTGGAGTGTGGGAGGAAATTGGAGCATCCAGAGAAAACCCATACGGTCACAGGGAGAATGTACAAAGTGCATGCGGACAGCATCGTCATGATTGAACCTGGGCCTCTGGCGCTGTAATGCAGCAAATCTACCGCTGCGCCACCTTGCTGCCCATAGACTGATTGTAGGGGGAGGAGGAGGGAGAGAAAAGAAAGCTGGGAGAGGTGAGGGGCAGGACAAAGTGTAGCAAGTATTAGTTGAAATCTGGTGAGGGGATTATTTAGTAGGCAGATGATTAGACTAAACGCAGATGAAAAAAAAGGGCTAAAATCATGTTCTTTATAATAAGGCAAATTGTACCTTTGATCACTATGTTTCTCTTCCCCTCTTTGTCTTGCAAAGGGTTAATTTCATTGTCATGCAACAAGAACATGTATAGAGTTTCACATCACCTAAAGGGAAACGGCTACAAATTGCTTCTGATTGTCATTTCAACTATTGGTATCAACTGGGGAATCTTTCTATTGAGGCATTTCATCTTCCTCTTAGTTTAATGAAGTTAATAAACTGTTTACAATCAACATGAATAAATTCATTGAAACAGCGGAGAAGGCTTCCATATTGCACCTGATTAATATTAATCTGGTGTAATCTCATTCTCCCTCACAATCCTTTCCGTTTTTTTATTTCTTGAATTTTCAGATTATTTTGGTGCTCGTAAATCCTTAAACATTATGGCGCAGTGGTAGTGTTGCTATCTCACAGCATCAGAGACGGGGCGCGATCCCGACTTTGTGTGAAGTTTGCACGTTCTCCCTCTGGGTGCTCTGGTTTCGTCCCACATTCCAAAGACCTGCAGGTTTGTTGGTTAATTGGCCCTTTGTAAATTGCCCCTGGTGTGTAGGGAGTGGTTTCTAAACTGGGGTAACATAGAACTGATGCAAACAGGTGATCTTTGGTGTGGACTCGGTGGGCTCGAAGGGTCGTGCTATATCTCTAAATTCTAATCTAATCTAAACTCTAAACATCAGCCGTTGACAAGCTCTGCTGGTTTAGTTTTAGTGTTTATTAAAAATCATATCATAGCAATGAATGCCCACATTTAACCCAGGATTGGAGATCATCCTGTTAGTAATAATCTTCCAACAACAGCATGACCCATAAAAAGCTGGTCAAATCCTGCTGGAATGACATTGAGAACAAGCAAGCAAAGACATTTCACAGAACAGGTTGGCATTGGGGTGAAGGCAGAGTCTTTTACCCAGACGACATAGGTTTAAAGTGAGAGGGGGAAAGATTTAATTGGAACCCGAGGGGCATCTATTTCCACGCAGAGTGCAGAGGGCATATCGAATGAGCTGCCACAGGTTTACTGCAGCAGCAGCAGCAGCATGTAAAAGGCATTTGAACAGGTTCATGGATAGGTACGGTTTGGAGGGATATGGGACAAACATGGGCAAATGGGATTAGCTTAGATGAGACATTTAGGTTGGCATGGACGGGTTGGGCTGAAGGATCTGTTTCTCTGCTCCGTGACTCTGTCTCTAAAAGTTTATTGAGCAGCTTAAAATGTGATGTGTGTCACGTGAAACATTTGATCTGTGTATTTTAAAATGGCAATAAATGTTGCCACTGTGGTAAACGGTAAATATTAGCCAGGCTCAAGTTAATCTCAAAGCTAAATATATATATATTATCCCAAAGGTAAGTACTGTCAGAGAACTGGTTACTCATGACCATTGGAAGCAATGTCAAACAGCCATTTATTTATCTTGCCTCAAGCGGTAAACTTAGAATGCATTTTATCGGGATACATCGCAGCATGGTTTTGGAACAACTCCATCCAAGACCACAAGAAAATGCAGAGACCATCACACAAACCAACCTCCCTCCATTAACTCCATCTGCACTTCACGTCACCTCGACTGTTACCAGGCAACTTCTTCTTATTGAGTCCACACTCAAGATTAGAAATTGTTCAGCCAGAGCTGAACACACTTCTCGGCATCTGCATACATTGGTGTCTGTCTTGTGCACGGTGGTGGAAACACGGCCGCAACGTGAATGCTCTTTCCTTGACCCCATCAGGCAACTGAACCATTCTATCACCAACTAGAGAGTGGTCCTGAGCTACTATCTACATCATTGAAGACCCTTGGACTATCTTTAATCAGACTTTACTGGACTTTATCTTGCACTAAACATTATTCCCTCTAGCATGTATCTGTACAATGTGGATGACTTGATTGTAATCATGTATTGTCTTTCCGCTGACTGGTTAGCACACAACAAAAGCTTTTCACTGTACTTCGGTACATGTGACAATAAACTAAAGTAAACCAAACTAATGTTTTCATATTGAAGGGATGTATGTAATATTGCACTCTGGAGATCATTGCTGTTCTTGCATTGACTTTGGGCTCTGGACATCTGTGTACACATAAGCATTTCCCTTGTCCTACAGGAAGAATGAGCATAGAGCTAAAGGAGGCACAGTGGTGCAGCTGGTAGAGCCACTGCCTCGCATCGCTAGAGTCCCGGGTTCAATTCTGACCTCGGGTTCTGTCTTTGTGTGGAATTTATACGTTCTCCCTGTGACTGCGTGGGTCAATTTGGATTGTATATATGATGTATATCCTAAAAACAGTTAATGACAGGAAGAATCAATTTTCGCAAAAATTGCTGTCATGGGGTGATTCATGAAACAACGGTTTTGAAACAATGGCCACATTTCTTCTCGGGAATTGTAAAATGTAGGCACGAGAAACTGCAGATGCTGGTCAACAATAGAAGACACAAAATGCTGGAGTAACTCAGCAGGTCAGGCAGCATCTCTGGAGAACATGAATAGGTGACGTTTCAGATCAGGGCTTTTCTTTAGACAACAATTGTCCCTAGTGTGTCGGATAGTGTTAATGTATGGGGGTGATCGCTGGTCATAGAGTGATACTGTATGGAAACAGGTCCTGCGACCCAACTTGCCCACACCAGCCAACATCTCCCAGTTGCGCTAATCCCGCCTGCCTATGCTTGGTCCATATGCCTTCAGACTTGTCCTATCCAAGTACCTTTCTAACTATTTCTTAAATGTTGGGATAGTCCCAGCCTCAACTACCTCATCTGGCAGCTTGTTCCATACATCCACCACCCTTGGTGTGAAAAAGTTACCCCTCAGATTCCTATTAAATCTTTTCCACTTCACCTTGAACTATGTCTGCTGGTCCTCGATTCCCTTACTCTGGGCAAGAGACTCTGCGCATCTACCCAATCTATTCCTCTCATGATTTTATACACCTCTATAAGGTCAACCCTCGTCCTCCTGCGCTCCAAGGAATAGAGACCCAGCCTAAACCCCTCCCTATTGCTCACACCCTCTAGTCCTGGCAACATCCTCGTACGTTGGCACAGACTCTGTGGGCCGAAGGGCCTGTTTCCTCGCTGTACCTCTAAAGTCCTAAAAGTAAAGGGTTCCGTCCTGAAACATTACCTATCTATGTTCTCTAGAGATGCTGCTTGACCCGCTGAGTTACTCCAGCACTTCATTTGCAGGTTTGTTGATTAATTGTCTTCATTTGAAGTTCCTTGTGCCTACTATTACAATGCCCAAAAAGAAATATCCCCCATTTAAAAACTTTTGTATAGATTGACTACTGATATATCAAGTGAAACAAAATCACCTAACGTATTAAAAAACTGCTTTATGTTATTTCAGCAGTGTAATGGCTCCTAAGGTGAAATGTTATTTATTGACAGAGTTTATGAACAATATTCTCCACATGACAATGTTTTATTGTCCTATTCCAGTTGAGATAGTTTTTGTGGGTGGTTTATAAGGACAATCTTGTGAAATCACAATAGTACTTTATTAGCCAAGTATGTTTTGCAACATATGAGGAATTTCATATCCCAAGTGAGTCGTACAAATAAAAGCAACAGAACACACACAACACATTTTAACATAAACATCCACCGCAGTGCGTCCTCCACATTTCTCTCTGTGATGGAAGGCGAAAACAAGTTCAAATCTCTTCCCTCCATTGTTCTACTGCGGTCGGGGGCATTGAGCCCTCCGTATCGGGGTGATCAAGCTCCTGCATCGGGGGGATCTCAACTCCCCCGCGCTGGCAATCGAACCCCGCGTCGGGGCTGGCGAACCTCTGCGACGTTGGAGCTCCCAACATCGACGGTAGGTTGCAGAGTGACCGGAGATGCAACCCGGAAAATAATCACACATCCGGCAAGGTAAGAAACTGAAGAAAAAAGTTTCCCCTGAAACCCCCCCCCCCCCATAAAACAACCGGAGAACATTTACATTAACTTTTAACACACACTAAAAATTTAGAAAAAAAGATGACAAAACGGACAGACTGTTGGCGCGGCTGCCAATTGTGCGGTGCCTGGTGGCACTCTATGATCTCAAAGAAAAACAAAGAAATCCAAATGATAAATTTTTTCCAGTTGTTACGTCCTCTCACCAGCTAGAGAGTGGTTCTGATCTACCATCTACCTCATTGGAGACCTTCGATCTACCTATAATCAGACTTGATTGGACTTGTTCCTTTTGTCCTTTATCTGTAAACTGTGGACTGCTTGAATTTAACCAAGTACAATCTTTCCGCTGACTCAATAGCACGCAACAAAAAGCTTTTCACTGTATCTCGGTACTAAACAAAACTAAGTTATAGTTGATGATGGTTTGGAGAAAAAACATATCCTTTCATTGAAGAATCGCTGTAAAGTTTGAGTGGTTTTTCTTTGCTCGACAAGCATCTCAAAGTTCGAGGTCGGGAATCATAAAGTGAGGTAGATTTATGATAACCTGCGCTTAAAAATGAGCAAGACGTTTGAATTCGAGAACCAAAGAAGATAACTGTTGGGGGAACACAATGCATCGAGCACCACCTGTGGAGGGAAGGGAACTGTCGATGCTTTTGCTCCTCGCTCCAGATTTCAGCAAGCGTTGACTCTTGTCTCTTGTGTCTCCACTTTTATTGGAGATCTCTAACCAACATTGTAGTAGGTCACTTCTCCAGCTGTTGTAACACCACACTTTCAATGTGAACTTCAATGTGGTTAAGCCAGGGCAAATCTTTGGTGGTATGTACGTCCAGGGACTAGTTCTCCATTTCCACTTCAGCACCTGGGGCATGTACAGAACACCACCACATTGCCTGAAGTCAATAACTAGCACCTTTGTCTTGCTGCCACTGAGGGAGAAGTTGGTGTCTTAACACCATGTTACTAAACTCTCTATCTCCTTCCTATACTCTGTCTCACCACTGTTTGAGCTCTGGCCCACTATGGTGGTGTCATCTGCAAACTTGTAAATGGAGATAGAGCAGGTGGAACCCGAGAGGCATCGCATGGTGGCACAAGGCTCCTGAGATGCGGGTGGGTTGCCGGGAGCGAGGAGGGCCGTTGAGAACAACCTGCCGAGGGCCCCCCAAGATCAAAGGGGGAACCGGTAAACACTGCCTGCTGCCACGTGCGGCAACAGGCCTAGATTAAACTGCAAGGAAACATAGACTGATTAACTTTGTGTAACTTTGTCTGTCATAAACGTGGCGACTCTTTGTGTACTGCCTAGGTGAGGTCCGTTGTATGATTTTACTGGGTTCTATGCATGAACAAAATAATTTCACTGTACCTAGGTACATGTGACCATAAAGTATCACTGAATTTAGCCACCTAGTTGTGACTGTGTAGGGCAAATAATAAGTGATTGTCAACGTACCCTTTTGGCCAGTAAGATAGCGTCTGTCGGGGACGTTGCTAATTTGCACCATGACCAGCCTCAGGATGTCCGAGCCACTGAATGGCAGTCGTTGAGGCACACTGCCTTTCCCTGGGATGGAGTTGGGTCATCTTAAAGCAGATTGTAAACCTCAGATTTTAGTTTAGACTAGTTTTGTTTATTCTCACATGTACTGAGGTACAATGAAAAGCTTCGTTTGTTGTGTGCTATGCAGTACCCATGGAGTTGGGAGAGGTTAAAGATGTCTGTGAATACCACTGCCAGCATGGTACAGTGGACAGGGCCAGTTGCTTTCTCAGGAAGATCGATCTGCCCTCTGCAACAGTGACCATGGGTACAGGCGCACCCATGTCCACTGGAGCAGGTGCACCATTCCACTGAGCCTCTGTTCAAAGTGAATGCAGAATGCATTGAGCCTGCTGGATAGGAACATAGTTGCCAGTGACACTGCTTGAATTCACTTTGTAGCTCGCTATAACATGCAAGCCTTGGCACAATCGATGGGTGCCCACATGGCTATCCCAAGACTCCAACTTGGTTTGATATAGCATGGAACCAGGCCCTTTGGCACTCACCGAGTCCACATTAAGTAGCGATCAGCCCTCGAACTAGTTTTACCCAACACACTAGAGGCAATTTACAAAAGCCAATTAATTACAAACCTCTACGTCTTTGGAATGTGGGAAGAAACTGGGAGCACCCAGAGAAAAACCCATGGGTCATAGGGGGAACGTGCAAACTCGGTACAGACAGCACTGGAGTCAGGATCAATCCGGGGTCTCTGGTGCTGCAAGGCAGCAACTCTACCGCTGTATGGCTGTGATTTCACTAGACTTGAAAGTTGCGGATTTGAACCTCACCCAGGAGTGGCCCACATGGTTCACAAATGGTATTGCCTTGTCAAAACAAGGAACTGCAGATGCTGATTTACCGATAAGAAAAGCCAAAGTGCTAAAGTAACTCAGCAGATCGGGCAGCATCACTGAATAACATGGATGGTTGGGACCCTTCTCCAGACTGTATTGTCATTCTTTCGCATGCATTTAATGTTGAAGTCTGTGCTAGTCATAATATATTCCTTCAGGTTGATCGCAGAGTCCTTGAATGTGAACCAGTCACGCACTAGGCCACTAGCATAATGAAGGACCAGTCTCACCCCGGTCACTCCCTCCTCTCCCCTTTCCCATCAGGCAAGATGTACAGAAGTGTGAAAACGCACACTCCAGATTCAGATCCTTTCTTCCCAGCTGTTATCAGGCAGCTGAACCGTCCTATCACCAACTAGAGAGCGGTCCTGAGCTACTATCTATCTCATTGGAGACCATTGGAGTAGCTTTAATTACTTTACTAGACTTTATCTTGCACTAAACTTTATTCTGTATCTGTACACTGTGTGCGGCTCGATTGTAATCATGTGTAGTCTTTTTGTTGACCGGTTAGTATGCAACAAAATGTTTTTCACTGTACCTCAGTACACGTGACAATAAACAATAAACTAAACCCCACTGATTCTGTACAATCACGAAAGATATCATCTGTTTCCTCACACGAGCATTGTATGATTTTCCATTTGGAGGGAAATGGGACGGGCTCGGGTAGACCAGTAGGTCAACATGGACGTTGCGATGGAGGACCTGATTTTCCGCATAGTACAGCTCCATAACTCTGACGTGAACGATTCAAAAGGTGGTGATTGGTTTGAAATTGGACCAGCTTTTCCAGCTCAACCACCTTGACCTAGAATCAAACCTAAAACCAGTCTTCCACATCACGTAATCATCTTTATTTATAGATCCCTCATCAATGCTTATTCATTACCGTAAAATGAAGTCCGAGAGAGTGTGTGAAGAGACTGTTTAGTTTATTGTCATGTGTTCTGAGGTACAGTGAAAAGCTTGTGTGCTAACCGGTGGTGTAGTGGTAGAGCCAGCGCCAGATACCCAGGTTCGATCCTTGCTACGGGTGCTGTCTGTACTGAGTTTGTATGTTCTCCCTGTGACCGCGTGGGTTTTCCCTGAGGTCTTTGCTTCCTCCCACACTCCAAAGACGTACAGGTTTGTAGGTTAATTTGCTTGGTATAAATGTAAATTGTCTCTAGTGTGTGTCGGATAGTGTTAATGTGCGGGGATCACTGGTTGGTGCGGACTCGGTGGGTCGAAGGGGTCGCTGTATCTCTAAAACTAAATAAAAACTAACCAGTCAGCGGAAAGACAACACATGAATACAATTGAGCCATTCACAGTGTACAGATACAGATAAACAGGAATAACATATAGCGCAAGATAATGCCAGTAAGGACCGATCAAAGTTAGAGATAGTCCGAGGATCTCCAATGAGGTCGGTAGTAGTTCAGGACTGCTCTCTAGTTGTTGGTAGGATGGTTCAGTTGCTTCTGAGTACTCTTCTGAGCTGAATCGCTATTGAAGTCTCCTGTTTCCTGACCAGTGTCAATCCTAGCAAATTAAAGTCACTATTGACTTAAATATGTATATATGTAAAACATAATCTACTAATCTTTGCTTATTCCTTCACTGATCCAACTCCAAATAGTAATATAAGATAAACATGCTGCCTAGTTAATGCCCATCCTTTCAACTGCCCACACCTGTTTGTCCATAAGTTTATGATGACCTCTATCCTCTTTTGAAACAACTTTTAATATACGCAAAAGTACAAATCAGATGCACTCTGGTGCACAGCCTTGGGAAGTTTAGTTTAGAGAAACAACGCAGAAACAGGCCCTTCGGCCCACTTAGTCTGTGCCGACCAGTGATCTCCACACACTAATGCTGTGCTACACACTAGGGGCAATTTATAATTTTACCAAGCCAATTAGAACGTATAAACTCCGTACAGACAGCACAAGTTGAAAGGATTGAACCCGGGTCTGTGGTGCTTTAAGGCAGCAACTCTATCGTTGCTCTATCGTGCCACCCATTGCAGATAATTCTCAGAACTAACACTGGAGGTCCAAGCAATGGAGGTCCAGCCAATGGGGTTCAAAGCGATGTAGGACCAGAGGAGGGAAGTGGAGATCCCTGTAAATGTAAGGAGAAGTAATCCAGCTAATACTCCGGTCCACTTTTCATCTCCCTCGCCCGGACTGTTGATCTCTTGAGGTGGATCTTGCCATGGACTGTGGGTGACGTGCAGAATGATGCCCATGCACAGGAACCTTCTCTCCAAAGCATCTACAGTGCAGGATAACACCGCTTTCTCCATTTTGAAGGGGAGTTGATGGGTGGGTTTTTTTTCCACATAGAGATTAGTTGAAATGAACGGCCAGAGGATGAGGTAGAGACGGGAACAGTAACATTTAACCGGCACATGAATGATCGGGCATAGAGAGATGTGGAATTAACACAGGCCTGTGGGGACAGTATGGACGGGCGTGATGGTCGGCATTGACGCGATGGGCCAAAGGGCTGATTCTGCGCTGTGCATCTTTATACATTTGTTCTGAGCAAGTTACAGCTTTTCCCATTTCCCATGCACAAAATATGCAGCGCATTGACAGGAAAATATATAAGTAGAACCTAGAACAGTCACAAAATGCTGGAGTAACTCAGCGGGACAGGCAGCATCTCTGGGTAGAAGGAATAGGTGACATTTCGGGTCGAGACCCTTCTTCAGCTTTTTGTGTTTATCTTCGGTGTAAACCAGCATCTGCAGTTCCTTCCGACACTGAACTGTGTATATAGCACAGGAACAGGCCCTTCGGACCATAATGTCAATGCTGAACATGATAGCGTTAAACTAAGATAATATTGATGAAATAGGGACACAAATATCACAGGTATTTGTTTGTTGTTGTTTCACAAGCTCTTTTTCAAATACACAGGAGCAGGTGAATTTTAAATGATAATGACTTAGACATTCATTGGAAAACCAACTAGATTGAAGTTTTAACACGGGGATGCAAAAAGAGTTCATAGAAAATAGGTGCAGGAGTAGGCCATTCGGCCCTTCGAGACTGCACCGCCATTCAATATGATCATGGCTGATCATCCAACTCTGTATCCTGTACCTGCCTTCTCTCCATACCCCCTGATCCCTTTAGCCACAAGGGCCACATCTAACTCCCTCTAAAATATAGCCAATGAACTGGCCTCAACTACATTCTGTGGCAGAGAGTTCCAGAGATTCACCACTCTCAGTGTAAAAAATATTTTTCTCATCTCAGTCCTAAACGATTTCCCCTTTATCCTTAAACTGTGACCCCTTGTTCTGGACTTCCCCAACATCGGGAACAATCTTCCTGCATCTAGCCTGTCCAACCCCTTAAGAATTTTGTAAGTTTCTATAAGACCCCCCCTCATAAAGTACAGAATTTCACACAAGCAAAGTTCATTCCTTTGGTTGGTGGTATTAACTGGAGCATTGGTGTATAAGCTGGCCTTATTTGTAAGCTGTCTGTATGGACTTTCCACGTCCTCCCTGTGATCGTGTGGGTTTTCTCCGGGTTCTCCAGTTTCCTTCCACACTACAAAGACGGGGAGGTTTATAGGTTAATTGGCTACTATAAATTGTCCCTGGTGTGTAGGACAGACAGGTTGGTTGGCATTCACTCGGGCCAAAGGGCGTGTTTCTATGCTGTATCTCTAAACCTCACGCTGCCTTAGGGGAAAACAACTAACATAATTAAGGACTGTTTTCATTCTTTCTTCTCCCCTCTCCCATCGGGCAGAATATACAAAAGCTTGAAAACATGTACCATCAGACTCGAGAACAGCTTCTTCACCACTGTTTTCACACTACCGAACAGCCCGGATGTAGGGTACCACAAGCTAGGATGTAGTCCCGATCTTCCAACCTACCTCATTGCAGACCTCTGAGTTTTCTCTGGGACTGCAATGCCTCAACTGTAAATTATTGTCTGCAATTTGGTATTTTTCTCTTTGATCTACCTGTTGTACATGATTGATTTGCATCATGTATAGCATGATCTGATTTAATTGGAAAACATGCAAACAAAAGCTTTTCACTTGGTACAATTGCTAATAATAAACCAATACAAGTTGTACAAGACATTGGTGAGCACGCACTTGGGGTATTGTGTTCAATTTTGGTCACCCTGCTATAGGAAGATGTCATTATGCTGGGAAGAGTGCAGAGAAGACTAATATGGATGTTGCCAGGACTCTAGGGCCTGAGCTATTGGGAGAAGTTGTGCAGGCCAGGACTATTCCCTGAAGCGCAGGAGGTCGAGGTGTGATCTTATGGAGGTGTATAAAATCATGAGGGGAACAAATAGGGTGAATCCACAATATTTTACCCAGGGAAGGGGAATGAAGAACTAGAGGACATGGGTTTAAGTAAGAGAGGAAAGATTTAATAGGAATCTGAGGGGCAAGTTGTCACCCAGAGGGTGGTGGGTATATGGAACAAGCTGCCAGAGGAGGTAGTTGAGGCAGGTGCTGTAACAGCATTAAAATACACTTGGACAGGGACAGGGACAGGGGTAGGAAAGGTTTAGAGGGATACAGGTGAAACCAGGGCAAATGCAACTAGCTTAGGATAGGGCAACCTGGTCAACATGGACAAGTTGGGCTGAAAGGCCTGATTCTGTGCTGTATGAAGCTATGACTCTATAAAGAGTGCCCACCGCAACCATCTAGTGCTGAACTGCTAAAGCATTGATGTATAACTTGAAATTTAAAAATGCGCATGAGTTAAAATTAAGCATAGGGCGAGTGTGTGGAAGTCACAATTGTTCAGAAGGGACCCGATTATAGATGCAAACTGCTGGAGTAACTGAGCGGGTCAGGCAGCATCTCTGGAGAAAAAGGATGGGTGATGTTTCGGGTCAGGACCCTTCTTCAGACTATCAACTGTGCAGTACATCATGGAAGTCAAAGTGCAAAGCTATGAGGTTCAAAGTAGTGTCGAGTGAAAGAATATAAATAGATGGATAATTAAACAATAGAGGTTGGTTGCCCACACCCACATTTATGTTGCTGACTCATCTTGTAGAGTATGATTAAGCAAAGTTTATTGGGTAGATTGGAAATCACCTGGAAATGTTGGTGCACCATAGCCGCCAGTGTTATTTGAGGTAACTTCCTTCTAATCTTACACCCCTTGACAACATCACAGGGATTACCACACGCCTTGCCGCACAAGGATCTGATGGTAGGAGAAGTGTCTCGACCCAAAACATCATCTATCCATGTTCTCCACAGATGCAGCCTGACCCACTTAGTTATTCCAGCACTTTGGGTCTTTTTAAGAATATGATGGTGCCTGGTGTATTACAATGCGAGTTAGCCATGGAGCTATATAGCATGGAAACAGGCCCTTCTGCCCAACTTGCCCATGCTAACCAAGATGCCCCATTGAATTGTAATAAAAATTGGAATTAAAATTGAAATTAAAATTATAATGGAATTGAAAGATACGGTGTAGAAACAGGCTCGTCACCCGGAGGAAACTAACGTGGTCACAGAAAGAACGTACAAACTCTACACACTGACTGCGCCAAAGGTCAGGATCGAACCTGGCGCTCACAGTCCAACACTGGGCGGCTCTACTAGCTGTGCCACTGTGCTGCCCAGTAATGGATTCCCCCCTACTTGGGTAGATTCCCTTTAAGGACCCTTGCTGTGAAGACTTGCTTGTGCATGAGTGGTCCTTTATGCATCAATGATCAGTTTTGAGGATCTCTTGCTGTGTAGGGTCAGATTAAAATTTTCAGTTAACTGGGGCTGCTTTACATTCTTGAAATGTTCTCTAGGACTGATAGCCTAAATGTGCAGTAAACCTGTCAGAGAACAGGATTGATTTGTTTATTGGCCTTCAGTGACTTTTATCCTAATCAACCTCATCAGAAACTGTCTGTTCTTTGAGAATGTGCTTGAAGGGGATTCGAGGGACATGTTTTCCACATAAAGATTAGTTGGAATGAACTGCCAAAGGTGGAGACGGGTACAGTAACATTCAACAAGCACTTGAATTAGCAGGGCATAGAGAGATGTGGAATTAACACAGGCCGGTGGGATCAGAATGGATCAGCATGATGGTCAGCATAGACGTGATGGATGAAGGGCCTACATCTACACTGTACAACTTTATACAGTCTGAGCAGGTTACAGCTTTTCCCTTTTCCCTTGCAGAAGATCTGCAGCCCTTTGACAAATGTACAAGTAGAACATAAAACAGTGTAGGAAGGAACTGCAGATGCTGGTTTACACCGAAGATCAGCACTAAATGCTGGAGCAACTCAGCGGGACAGGCAGCATCTCTGGAGGAAATGAATGGGTGACGTTTCGGTCCAGAAACATCACCCATTCATGCTCTCCAGAGATGCTGCCTGCCCCGCTGAGTTACTCCAGCATTTTGTGTCTATCTTCGGTATAGAACAGTACAGCACATGAACAGGTTCTTCAGCCCACATTGTCTGCGCCAAACATGACGGCAAGTTAAGGGTGGCACAGTGTCGCAGCGTAGAGTTGGTGGCTTCAGTGCCAGAGAACATACTGAATGAGGATGCTGGTGTATGGAGTTTGGGTGTTTGCCCCGTGAACGCGTGGGTTTTCCACCGGGTGCTCCGTTTTCCTCCCACACTCCAAAGACGTACAGCTTTGTAGGTTACAAGATTGTAAATTGTCCCTAGAGTGTAGGATAGACTCCTATCCTGGTGTACGAGGATCGTTGGTCGGCATGGACTTAGTGGGCCGAAGGGCCTGTTTCCGTGCTGTATCTCTAAACTAAACTGAACTTTAAAAAAAGTTAAACTAATCTCCCCTGCCTGCACATGTTCCATATCCCTCCCTTCCCTGCATATCCATGTGCCTGGCCAACACTCTCTTAAACGCCATTATCGGATCTGCCACAACCACCATCTCAGGCTGTGCATTCCAGGCCCCCACCACCCCTCTGTGTAAAGGAAACTTGTCCTGCACATCCACTTTAAACTTTGACCCTCTTACAAATCCATCGAAGAGAACATGGGATAACATCGAACCAGCGCAATAAGGTGATCGCTGGTCGGCATGGACTGGGTGGGCCGAATGGCCAGTTTCAAAGGTGTCTTTTTCAATAAATTCAATTCAACAGAAGATATGGAAGTATTGTAACTTCACATTTTGCAAATGTGAGCAAAAAATGTTGACAGGAATGGAAAATGCTTCTCCAGAGTGTGGAGGGACTTGAAAAACTGGTTCCTCTACATTTCTCTATCAGGCGGATGTTGTCTCTTATGTTTGGTGATGATTCATGTGACTGACTGGTGATCTGTGCTGTGAATGCCTGTCCCTTAACCAGCTGAGCCAAATTACAAGTCGAGTTACTCATTTAGTCAATAGAAACTCGCTCGTGAATATTTTGGAAGTTATTTGTCATTTCAACAGATATTTCACCATCATGTTACAAAGACTGAACAGTAGTGTCATTGTGGAAGGTCAAGTAATTCCTTTTAACTGTAGACTTTAGAGATACAGTGCAGAAACAGGCAGAAACAGGCCCTTCAGCCCACGCCGACCTGCGATCAGTGGCGGACTGGCCAGGGTGTCAGCTTGCCCGATGGCAAGTGGGGCCCCTATATCAAGTGGGGCCCCTATATCAAGTGGGGCCCCTATATCAAGTGGGCCCCTGATGAAGTGGGCCCCCTTTGTCTCCTGGCAACCAATATTTTTAGACCCAGTCCGCCACTGCCTGTGATCACCCCATACACCAGCACTATCCTACACACCAGGAACAGTTGTCAAAGCCAATTAACCTACAAACCTATATGTCTTTGGAGTGTGGGAGGAAACCGGAGGAAACGCAAACAGTCACGGGGTGAATGTGCAAACTCCACACAGTCAGCACCTGGGGTCAAGATTGAATCTGAGTCTCAAGTACTGAGGCAGCAGCTTAACCTGCTGCAGCACTGTGATGTGCAACTTTGCGATGTGGGAAGAAGTCCATGTAGTTACAAGAAGAACTTGCAAATTCCACACCGACAGCACCTGAGGTCCGGATCTCAATTAAGCCCAAATGCAATGAGTAAATGAGGGAGTTAATGGGTTCATTAATTTGTTCTATTTACCCTCTATCTCTCATTTTCCTTTCCCCTGACTCTCAAACCAAAGGAGGGTCTTAACCCAAAATGTCATCTATTTATTTTCTCCAGTAACACTGCCTGAGCTGCTGAGTTACTCCAACATTCTGGTCTAATTTCAGTGTAAGCCAGTATCTGCAGTTCCTTCCAACATGTGTTAATGGCTAATTCTTCAGGAAAACCATTCGGACACAATTGCATGGAAGGTGGCAAATCTAAAATGTCGTCTGGGCTTTCTCCTTCAGGCATTGACAGATTAGTTATGCATGTCCAGCATTAATATTTTGAATTCATAGTTGTGGGAGGCGTGTGCAATCAGGTTTTAATGTGGATGTTGAGCGTCTGCCAAAGCAAACAACGAACATCGTTCCTGATTTATGTCTGTCAACTCTTGGTCAGCTTCTTCACAAAACACTAACCAGATGGATTAATTGTCGGCTCTGTCTCGTTTGTTCTATTTACCTTCAATATCTCTCATTTCCCTTTCCCCTGACTCTCAATCTAAAGGTCTCGACCCGAAATGTCATCTATTCCAACACTGGTTCTCCAACATGGTTCCGTCAGGCCTGTTGCAGATACGCGACTGAAAATAATGGGTGTGTTTGAAAATAGTGCAAAATAAAGGCAAGGGCAGGCGAGCTGCATACGCACACTTCACTCCTCCGAGCCCAATCAGTCCTTCTTCTCCCCGTTCTAGTCCAGAGGGCACAGTTTTAAGGTTAGAGGGGAAAAGTTTTTTATACAGAGAGCAGTGGGTGCCTGGAGTGTGCTCCCAGGGTGGTGGTGGAGGCAGATACGATAGTGGTGTTTAAGAGGTTTTTACATGGGTACGTGGATATGCAGGTAATGGGGGAATAGAGATCATGTGCAGGCAGAGGAGGTTAGTTTAACTTGGTATCGTGATGCCAAGTTAAGGGCAGCATAGTATCACAATGGTAGAGTAGTGCCTTACAGCACTAGATACCTGGCTTCAAACTGACTATGTGCTGTCTGTACGGAGTTTGTACATCCTGTGTCCATGTGGGTTTTCTCTGGGTGCTCCGGTTTCCTCCAACACTCCAAACACAGAAAGATTTGCAAGTTAATTTGACTTTGGTAAAAATTGTAAATGGTCCCTAGTGCTAGTGTATGGGGATCGCTGGTCGGCATAGACTCGGTGGGTCAAAGGGCCTGTTTCTGCACTGTTATCACTAAACTAAATACTTTGTGTCCCTTTGTTGCCGATATTTCTGCCTAGCACCATTGATGCTGATTTTCAAGAGAGAGCTAGATAGGGCTCTTCAAGATAGCAGAGTCAGAGGATATGGGGAGAAGGCAGGGACAGGGTACTAATTGGGAATGATCAGCCATGATCACATTGAATGGCAGTGCTGGCTCGAAGGGCTGAATGGCCTACTCCTGCACCTATTGTCTATTTACTGTACTGTTTATTTGGTCTATTGGTGTGACGGTGAATCATTTTTCTTACTTCCTTTTCCCCTTGGTGTCACAATTTTATGGGATTATTTTACTCAATCCTACTCCCATCCTTTGTTTGCACACCTCCAAGTCAAGGTTCACCCTAATCTCCTAAGGTATAAATATTTGCTGTGAAATAATAACTCCCCTATTTGCAAATGGTGAAACGCCAGAACCAGTAATGGTTTAAAGTTGCTGCTGAGAGAGCCAACATGAAGAAATTCTATTACTCAGCAATTAACCTCCAACAGATTCCTCTGTCCACTGGTACCATCCTCAGAGAGATTTTGGACTTTAGAGATACTGTATGGAAACAGGCCCTTTGGCCCATCGAGTCAGCGCTGACCAGCAATTACCCCGTACGCTAGCTCTATCCTACACACGAGGGACAATTTACAATTTACAGAGGCCTAATAAACTGCAAACCTGTACGTCTTTCGAGTGTTGGAGGAAACCGGAGCAGCTGAAGAAATCCCACATAGTCACAGGGAGAACATACAAACTCTGTACAGACAGCATCCGTAGCCTGGATTGAACCCGGGAGGCAGTAACTCTATCGCTGAACCACAGTGCTGCCCTTTGTTTTTTTAAAGACTTTAGACTTTATACCAAGACCCTCTTCACACAAAGGATAGACAGTGTGACAGTACCAGTTCTATTTCCAGTGAAGCTGTCTACACCACCTATAACCATATAACAATTACAGCACGGAAACAGGCCATCTCGGCCCTTCTAGTCCGTGCCGAACACTTATTCTCCCCTAGTCCCATCTACCTGCACTCAGACCATAACCCTCCATTATATAACCATATAACATAAATATCCAGTACAGTGACACCCTCCACCCTCACCGTGATGGAAGGTGAAAAAAAAGTTCAATCTCTTCCCTTCTTTAGCCTCCCGCAGTCGGCGGCCTCCAGCCTTCCGTTGATGGGACGATCTTGGCTCCCATAGCTGGGGGTCAGGTCCTCTGCATCGGGGCGATCAAGCTCCATCATTGGGGGGGATCTTGGCTTCCCTGAGCCGGGTGAGACCCTGGGTTGGAGCTAGTCAAACCTTCTGCGACTGGAGCTTCCCGACATCAGTCTCTATCTGCGAGCTCCTCGATAGTGAAATCCGCAGGCCGCGCGCGGTTGGAGTGTCGATCCCAAGCAAGGGATCACACGCTCCGATGGCAAGTCCACGGCCCCGCAGTGGGGCTCAAAGTCAGCCTCGAGCAAGGCCACCAACTCCATGATGTTGGGCCGCAGAGTGAACGGAGAACATTAACACAAACTTTTAAAAACTCACTAAAAATAAAACAAAAAAGACAAAAAGACAGACAGACCATTGGTGAGGCTGCCATCGCTGACAGCGCCACCCGGTAGATCACTAAACATTGAATTGTACAACTTTAGGTAACTTCTAACAACCCTACTCCGCTCCTCCTTCCCTTTCTCCCCCACACTGCCCCTTTCCCCTCCCCCACTCCCACCTGGACTCCCTCCGTCTCCTCCCCTTCCACCTACATTCCTTCCTCTGGCCTCACAATTCGCAACTCTTCAATCCTTTTCACTAACACCTTCTGTCTTTTTATCTCTTGCCTTTATCCAACCATCTGCATATCAACTGCCCCCCTCGCCCTTATCAACCTATTCCCTGCCATATTTTATCCTGCCCCTCTCTTCCAATTTTCATCTCCCCCACACCCCGCAATAAGACCGAAGAATGGTGTTGACTCAAAACAACTCCGATATATGTTCTCCAGAGATGTTGCCTGAGCCACTGAGTTACTCCAGCACTTTGAGTTTTTTTCAGGCTTGCCTGGTGAATGACAAGTAATGTTTGCACAATGCAAGTTCCTGGACATGACTATCATAAAGAGTAGACAATAAACCATTGTCAGGAATAGCAAGGGCACCATCTACAATGGTCACATCACCTTTCTTTCATGCAATGGCCACATCACCTTTCTTTCATGCAATGACCAGAAACATATTCCTGGGCACTCTTTGATTGTTGCCTTTTTGATATAGATGGTTTCAATTGATTGATTGAAAAGTATAGCATGGGATCAGGCCCTTTGAGTCTTGACTCTAAATGTCACCTATTCATTTTCTCCAAAGATGCTGCCTGACCTGCTGAGTTAATGCAGCATTTTGTATCTCTGACCGTCGAACACCTGTTCTTACTAAAGGTACACAAAATTGCTGGGGAAACTCAGCGGGTGCAGCAGCATCTATGGAGCGAAGGAAATAGGCGACGTTTCGGGCCGAAACCCTTCTTCAGACTGATGGGGGGTGGGGAAAGAAAGAAGGAAAAAGGGAGGAGGAGGAGGAGCCCGAGGGCGGGCAGATGGGAGGGTGGGAGGAGACAGCTAGAGGGTGAAGGAAGGGGAGGAGACAGCACAGGCTAGCCAAATTGGGGGAATTCAATGTTGATGCCATAAGGACGCAAGGACCCCAGACGGAATATGAGGTGCTGTTCCTCCAATTTCCGCTGTTGCTCACTCTGGCAATGGAGGAGACCCAGGACAGAGAGGTCGGATTGGGAATGGGAGGGGGAGTTGAAGTGCTGAGCCACCGGGAGGTCAGGTAGGTTATTGCGGACTGAGCAGAGGTGTTCGGCGAAACGGTCGCCCAACCTACGCTTGGTCTCACCGATGTAAATCAGCTGACATCTAGAGCAGCGGATGCAGTAGATGAGGTTGGAGGAGATACAGGTGAACCTTTGTCGCACCTGGAACGACTGCTTGGGACCTTGAATGGAGTCGAGGGGGGAGGTGAAGGGTCAGGTGTTGCATTTCTTGCGGTTGCAACGGAAAGTGCCCGGGGAGGGGGTGGTGCGGGAGGGAAGGGAAGAATTGACGAGGGAGTTGCGGAGGGAGCGGTCTTTGCGGAAGGCAGACATGGGGGGAGATGGGAAGATGTGGCGAGTGGTGGCGTCACGTTGGAGGTGGCAGAAATGGCGGAGGATTATGTGTTGTATTTGTATTCATCCTCCGCCATTTTTAAACATGTTGAAAATATGCCGCAACCTAGCTGAGGCCTCGAGTACACGGGGACCACTCTCGAACATGAAGGAGAGTTACAAAGACCTCCTACAACCTCGTGTCGACCATGCTGCGAGTATGAGTCGAGGGCAAACTCGCCAGAACTCGTGGATTTGGTCGCCCTAGTGGCACAGCCCCATTATACTATCCCTTGCTCCTCTCTTTCTCCTGTGCCATCTCGCATTTCTCCCATTATCCCACTCTGCCCAACCCCACTTGCCGCCCCCTCCTTCCATCCCCTTCCTCCAATATTCCTCCCTCTGGCTTTGCATATTGGTCCTGTTTTCTCAGTCAAATCAGTGAAATGAATTTGCCAGGCAGCGATGCAGTTTTTTGTCTCCTTGTCACCTCTGGCCTTGCCTGTATCCTCCTATCACTTGCCAGGCTTTGTCCACCTCCCACCTCTCTTCCAGCTTTCTACCCCGTACTACATTCAATCTGAAGCAGGGTGAATACACAGAGTATGGGAATTGAGAACCAGAGGGCAGAGGTTTAAGGTGAAGCGGGGGAACAATTGAATATGAATAAATCTGGAAGAATAGGAACCTGAGGGGCAATTTTTTTTTAACAAAGGGGGCTAGGTATATGGAACAAACTGTCGGAGGAGGTAGTTGAGGCGGGAACTATCGCAACGTTTACGAAACATTTTGACAGGTCCATGGAGAGGATAGACATAAAATGCCGGAGTAACTCATCAGGACAGGCAGCATCCCCGGGTAGAAGGAATGGGTGACGTTTTGGGTTGAGAACCTTCTTCAGTCAGGATAGGTCTAGAAGGATAAGGGCCAAAATGCAGGCAGGTGGGACCAGTGTAGATGGGACATGTTTGTTGACGTGGGCAAGTTGGGCCAAATGGCCTGTTTCAATGCTGTTTGACAGCTTTATGACGATGACAATTTGCGCTTTACTCTAGATTGCAACATCTGCAGTTCCTTGTGTCTCCATTGTCAATATTGCTCTGCAATGGTGCCAATTCATTTGGCTGATGGATTCTTTAAATCATCGTCATTATTACATTGCATTCTGCCAATATTCCTTTTTTTTAATCTCAGTGTGCTGGAATAAAAAGATGCATGAAAGCATATTGTTAGTCCCACTTTCTAAGGTTCCAAGGATTAATGTAAAAAGCACCTAGACAAATTGGTTCAGGCATTTTATCTCTTTTCTCAAAGTAATTATAATTAATGACACAGGAAACTGCTGGTGTCCTGAACACAATGTATTGCCAAGGGTGGTGGTGAAGGCAGATATGATACAGGTCCACCACTAATTTTTTAGCACCCGTGGTAGCCGTATTATCCGTTTTGCCAGACCAACAGAGGTCACGGTCTGGTGGGTGGGGGGGGTAATACCGGCCCGGTAAATTAGCTATGGAAGTCGGCTATGGGAACGGATCTGCCGGCTCCGGCAGGGCCAGAGTTCCAGGGCCCCTGCTGCAGACGGCAATTACCATTGGGGTCTAGATCGGCCACTTAGGCGCCACATTTTCAGGGGGACGTTCGGGTGGGGGTGTTTGACAGGATTATCGGAAGTGTCGGAAAATCGGAGGTGGACCTGTAGTAGCATTTAAGATATTTTAGATAGGCACATGGATATGCAGGTAATGGAGGGATAACCAAAGGGTTATAACCTCGTTTCATGCTGTACTTTAAACTAAATTAAACTCTCATCTTTGGACACAAAGTGCTGGATTACCTTAGCAGGTCACGCAGCATCTCTGGAGAACATGGATAGGTGACATTTCGAGTTGGGACCCTTCCTCATTAAACATTAATGTTTTATGTATCATTCTTAACTGTCACTATGTCATGTTGTCACTTGCGGGCGGAGCACCAAGGCAAATTCCTTGTATGTGAATACTTGGCCAATAAACTTATTCATTCATTCAGACGATTGCGAGGTATTGGGGGTGGGGGACACGTCTTTCTTCACAACACTCATCCTTCCTTTCTGACGGAACTAACAGAGATGGTCGGTGGATAATAAAGTCAACTTTGGCTGTTGTCCAAACCACTACATCGGGGCTTGAAGTTAAACAATGTGCAATTGTCAGAGTACTAGGGTTTGGTTTCAGGCAAGCAGTTTCATCTTTGGAGATAAAGTACCAAAGAATGCTTCTCCTGGAAACAAGAGAAAATATAAAGGGAAAGTTGAGCAAGAAAGTGCCATCATTCATCTGAAACCAAGCTTCATGATCTATAACCTTCATATTAAACGGACTGTGTGAGCTAGAACAGGTTGAACTGTGAATGGCCACCACTCCTCACACTCCCATCTCCTCCCAGAAGTTATTTTTGCTGCATTCAAATTTCCTGCTGCCTAAATGAAGGCAATGCATTAATTCTTGTAATTAAATGTAGTGCAGCGGTATATTTGGGGCCTTATGGTGCCAGAGACCCGCATTTGATCCTGACTATGGGTGCTCTCTGTGTGGAGTTTGTATGTTCTCCCTGTGACTGCGTGGGGTTTTTTTTATGGGTGCTCCGGTTTCCTCCCACACTCAAGTCGTACAAGTTTGTAGGTTAATTGGCTTCAGTAAAAAATGTTTGTTCTGTATTGTTCTATGTTCAATAGGCCCGACTATGGGTGGACATGGGGATGGGACTGGACTTAGTGCCTTTCCCCACAGTGGGAATCATTGGGGGGGGAATGTTTTTTATGTTAAAGTTCTTTATTATTGTCATGTTTGTATTCTTTTTTTATGTGCTGCATTGGCAACAAGCATTTCACTACACCTAGGTGTATGTGACTAATAAAGAAACCTTTGAAACCTTTGTAAATTGTCCCTCATGTCTAGGATATTGCATGGTAGTGTATGGGTTAATCATTGGTCGGCACGGACTCAGTGGGCCGAAGGGCCTGTTTGCGCACTGTATCTCTGAAGCTATAGTCTAAAGCACTTGATGTTAAAGAAAGGACTGGTGGAGGCAGATATGATTGTGGTGTTTAAGAGGCTTCTGGACAAGCGCATGATTATGCAGGGAATGGAGGGATATGGATCAAGTGCAGGCAGAGGAGATTAGTTTATCTTGACATCATGCTCAGCATGGACATTGTGGGCCGAAGGGCCTGCTTCTGTGCTGCATTGTTCTATGTTCTAAGTTAAGTTGAATCCCAATTTGGCTTCTCTGATGGGAGTGATAGATTTGATGGCACTGGTTTAAAATTCAGTAGGGAGTGTTCCATGACCTTTTTGTTTAATCAATTTTATAAAATATTGAAGACATTATGGCTGGTACAATCGGGTCATGACTACTGCAGTCACAATAGACAAATGGTATGTTAGCCTTACTTTTCAGGGCCTGTCCCACTTAGCAATTTTTTTCGGCGACTGCCGGCGTCATATCGGTGTCGCCAAAGATTTTGAACAATTCAAAATCCAGCGGCGACAAAGAAAATGTTACGACACTTGAAAAAAACACCACGTGTCATACGTCACCGCCGTCTCACGCCACAAATTTTTCGGTGACCTGATACCTCAGTCAATGATGCCGGCAGTTGCCGAAAAAATTGCCAAGTGGGACAGGCCCTTTAGCCTTACTTCAAAATGTGACTGTGCTATGTGAATCAAATGATGTACTACATAATAAAGTTATCCTCTCGCAACATTAGTTATATTCATATAGCATGGAAACAGGCCCTTTGGCCCAACTTGTCCATGCTAACCAAGAAGCTCCATCTATACTAGTCCTGCCTGCCTGCGCTTGACCCATATCCCTCTAAACCTTTCCTATCCATGTACCAAATATATTTTAAATGCTGTTATAGTACCTGCCTCATCGGTTTGCTCTGGCAGCTCATTCCATCCCCTCGGGTTCCTATTAAATCTTTCCCCTCTCACCGTAAACCTATGTCCTCCGTTTTTTCAATCCCCTACCCTGTGCACTCACCCTATCTATTGGCCTGACGATCTTATACACCTCTATAAGATCACTGCTCAGCCTCCTGCACTCCAAGGAATAAAGTCCTAGTGTGCCCAACCTCTCCCTATAGCTCAGGCCCCTCGGGTCCTGGCAACTTCCTCGGAATTCTTCTCAGCATTCTTCCCAGCTTAATGGTATCAGGTTTGATACATTCTCTTTTCTTGTAGGCATTAATTGGGTTGCAGTGAGTGCAATTGCTCAGCCTCGAGCAAAGATATAGTTTGAGCATAGAACAGAGATATTTTGTCATCCATTTAATGTCTGAATAGGACTTTTGTACAACTGGTTGTAATTCAATGCTGGCCTGATGTAAACATGCAGAAGATCAGGGAGAAAGAGAGGCCGGTCCTCCAACCCTACTTGGTTGCTGCCGTTGGGTTCTGCATCAGATTGTAGAGTGGACTGGGTCATTAGATGCTAACTAGCAGTAAGGGGGTAAAGCAAGCTTTCACTGCCAAAAGTAATGGATTAAACGAGTTTAGACAATTGCTATCGAGCTTAAGTCCACACAGAATAATAACCGGTGGTAGCTGATGTCCTATTATCATTGGTATGTGGAGAGAATGAAGATAACACATTGCTATGATCAGTCATTATCATATAGCAGGGAAACAGGCCCTTCGGCCCAACTCACCCATGGCAACCAAGATGCCCCATCTAAGCTAGTCTCATTTGCCTGCGTTTGGTCCATATCCCTTTCAACTTTTCCTAACCATGTACATGTCCAAATGTTTTTTAAATGTTGTTATAACACCAGGCAGCACAGTGGTGCAATGGTAGAGTTGCTGCCTTACACCCACAAAGGCCCGGGTTCGATCCTGACTATGGGTGCTGTCTGTACAGGGTTTGTACGTTCTCCCTGTGATCGCGTGGGATTTCTCTTAGTGCTCCAGTTTCCTCCCACATTCCAAAGACGTACAGGTTTTTAGGTTAATTGGATTTTGTAAATTGTCCCTAGCATGTAGGATAGTGCTGGTGTATGAGGTGATTGCTGGTCAGCGCGGACTCGGGCCAAAGGGCTTGTTTTTATGCTGTATCTCTATAGTCTAAAGTGAAGTCTACCTGCCTCAATTACCCATCTGGCAGCTCGTTCCCTGTACCCACCACCCTCTGTGTGAGAAAGTGCCCCTCAGGTTCCTATTAAATCTTTCCACTCTCACCTTAAACCTATGTCCTCTGAGTTCTTGATTCCTCTACTCTGGGTAAAAGACTCTGTGCATTCACCCTCTCTATTCCCCTCATGATTTTAGACATCTATATAAGATCACCCCTCAGCCTCCTACACTCCAAAGAATGAAGTCCTAGCCTCCCCAACCTCTCCCCATAGCTCAGGTACTCAAGTCCTGGCAACATCCTCATAAATCTTATCTGCACTCTTTCCAGCTTAAAGATGCCATTCCTATGACAGGTTGGCAGAATGCAATACTGCAATATGAGCACAATACTCCAGATATGGTATTTTAGTGATGAATCAATCATCACTTTTAAGTTAATGCATAAAAAGGGCACAACTTTTAAAGCAGGTCTGTTTTATTCTGACCTTTACTACTGCTGCTGCTAATATAGACATTGCTAGTTGTCAAAATTTATAGCCAAATAAAATTAACCTTCCACAATTCTAGTGTTGAAGACTGCAAATGGCATTCTAACCCCTTCCAACACAGTTTAAGGAAAGTATTTACAGCTTTCACTACCTCTTCAAGAGGAAATTCTGATAATGATTCTGGATGCTGGTTTGTAGATTCATTGACCTCTGTAAATAGTGTGTTGGGAGTGGATGAGAAAGTGGGATAACATAGAACTAGTGTGAACGGGTGATCGATGGTCAGTATGAACTTGATGAGCCGAAGGACCTATTTCTATGCTGTATCTCCAAATAAAACTAAATGCAAGCTTCCAAAGATACGTCCAATATCCTCCCATAATAAATTATCTGATATCATGCCATTAGATGATTTCATTAGGTCTGCTAACATCATAAAAATGATGAGTGGTGTTGTCAAAGGCACATCCCACATAAAAAATTCCATTATTCAAGGAACTTAGAGGGAGGAGGACAATCATAATGGCAGTTCTCCAAGACAATGAACATTTTGTACAAACTGATTTATGTGTCAGAATATTGGGAGATTTTAATTAAAGAAAGTAAATTGGCCATAAATATTCCCTGAACTCCCTGTGAAGTTGCGTGCACTGTTTAGGATTCCTGGCCTTTTCTAGTGGCCCACGATTTACTTTGGTAATTGGACCAGACTTTAGAGAGACAGCATGGAAACAGGCCCTTCGGCCCACTGAGACTGCGCCAACCAGTGGTCACCCAGTACACTAGCACTATCCTACACATGAGGGATAATTTACAATTTTTACCGAAGCCAAATAACCAACAAACCTGTGCATCTTTGGAGTGTGGGAGGAAACTGGAGTACCTGGACGAAACCTATGCGATTACAGGGAGAATGTACAAACTCTGTACAGACAGCACCCGTAGTCAGGATCGAACCTGGGTCTCTGGCGCAGTAATGCCCCTGTCCCACTTAGGAAACCTGAACGGAAACCTCTGGAGACTTTGCGCCCCACCCAAGGTTTCCGTGCAGTTCCCGGAGGTTGCTGGTGGTTGCCGGAGGTTGCAGGTAGTGGAAGCAGGTAGGGAGACTGCTCCTCCGGGAACCGCACGGAAACCTAGGGTGGGCCACAAAGTCTCCAGAGGTTTCCGTTCAGGTTTCCTAAGTGGGACAGGGGCATTAGGCAGCAACTCTACTGACGTGCCACTGTGCCGTCCTTTGTTTGTGAAATAATATCACTAAGTTGCTTTCAGGTTTCCCAGCAATTTACATCCATTTTTTAAAAACATTTTATTTCTTGAAGGGTATCCAATAAAATATGTAATTATACAGTTTTTTCAACGAACAATTCTAAAATGAGTTACCTTCCATTTTCCCTTCTATACAATACTTCCTTAATGTCAAATATCATTGAAGATACAGTTCCAGTGGCAATTAGATCATATCCAGTTACACTTATTAATTTATCTGCTCTATTGTAACTGCCACTTCCAGTTAAAAATAGTACATTTACTTTTGCCCTTTTAATATATTTCTATGCTTTGACTCCAAGAGTGCAAGAAATTGCAGCGAGCTGTAGATGTATCCCAGTCCATCACACGGACAGTCCATTATCACTCCCTGCCATTGCCTCCATCTATGCTTCCCATTGGCTTGGGAATGCAGCAAACATAATCAAAGACTTTTCCAACCCTGGCCATGCCTTCTTCTCCCTGCTTCCGTCAGGCAGAAGATGCAGAAGCGTGAAACCGTGCACCAGTAGATTCAGAGACAGCTTCTTCCCCTCTGTTATCTGTATTGTCCCATTATGTTACTCCAAAATTAAGGTGATGTTTATCTGTTGAAGAAACACAATTGATGTTTACACATACACGTCTCTCTCATATTGTATAAACATGTTTGAGGACAACGATATACTATGCACAATGATAGAAACGTACAAATCGCAAAGAGTAATAGAACAGAACTGATTCCCACAAGGAGATTGAGCTGTTATCTTCATGATTTAAGTTTATTGTCACATGCACCGAGGTCCTGTAAAAAACATTTTGCTGCATGCTATCCAGTCCACAGAAAGACTATACATGATTACAATCAAGCTGTCCACAGTGTACAGATACAGGACAAAGTATAAGATAAGGTCCACAAAAATAATCCTATGGTCTCCAATGATGTAGATGGGAGGCCAGGAACGCTCTCCACTTGGTGAGAGGATGGTTCAGTTGCCTGATAACAGCTGGGAAGAAACTATCCCTGAATCTGGAGGTACATGTTTTCAAACTTCTGTAGTCAAAATTTAACCTGGGTGTCCGGCGCTGTAACACAGTAACTCTACCGTTGCGCCACTGTGTTGCTTCCGTGCTGAATGACTCTGTGACTGAATTAATTGTGAAGTGACATTTGTGAATAACATTAATTTTCTTAAACTTTTTTTACAGCAGAATGTCTGAAGGCAGGTTGAGTGCAAAGGCTCTATATGGTGAGTTGCAGTCTTCCTGAGATCATTATCTTGTATAGTCTTAGATATGTGCATCTTACAATCTGATTGTGTGATCATGCCCAAGTTTAACTGCACTACATAGTTACTACGTGTTAGTTACATATCTTCAAGTGGCAAGACACTAAGTCCTGGAATTTCCTGCCTTTACCTCTTTTTACCACTGCTTCTCTTTCTTTCATCCTCGCTTAAGATAGCCCATAAAATTTGATTCTTGACCAAGCTTTCAATTGTCTTTCTGAAAATACCTTTACAAGGTTCAGTTTCAGAGTTTGTTTGATAGCATTCTTGGGAAGTATCTTGGGATCTCTGGACATGGAGGTGTATAAGATCATGAGGGGAATAGACAGGGTGAACACGCAGTGTCTTATACCCAGGATAGGGGAATCAAGAACCAGGGGACATAGGGTTTAAGGTAATAGGGGAACCATTTAATAGGAACCTGAGGTAAGTTTTTCACACAGTGGGTGGTGGGTATATGGAACAAACTACTAGAGGTAGTTGAGGCAGGTTGTAACAGCATTTAAAAGGCATTTGGACAGGTACATGGATAGGATAAGTTTAGAGGGATATACTGTAGGCCAAATGCAGGCAGGTGGGACTAGTGTAGATGGATCATCTTAGTTGGCATGGGCAAGTTGGGTCATAACCTGTTTCCAAGCTGTATGACTCTGACCTTTGTTAAGGGTGATATAAAACTGTGGTTAATCATGTTAAATGCAAATTATGATAGTACTACCAAGCATTATGCTGGATTTTCATAACTCAATCCCAATTTAAGGGCAATGCCACCATCTCACACCTGTGCTGCAATCATCCAGAGAGAAAAACCATAGAGACACAAGGAACTGCAGACGCTGCTTTATAAAATAATTTAAAAAACACACAAAGTGCTGGAGTAACTCATCAGGTCAGGCAGCATCTCTGGACAACATGGATGGGCAATTTTTCGAGTCTGAAGAAGGGTCCCAACTTGAAATGTCAATTATCCATGTCTTCCAGAGATGCCACTGAGTTACTCCAGCAATTTTTTTTTTCTAAGAAGATGAATCATTTTGTTAGTGCTATATTTTAATTGAGAAAAACATGAATTCTTTATTCGTGGATAAAAGATTACTTCTTCTTCTTCTTGCGTATGGCGTGCACAGCCTAATGTTGTAGGTGAACTTGTTCTATTTGATCTATATATTTGTGCACGTCGGGTTGAATGCATTAGTCAACACAGGGTAGACCACGTGAAGGTTGCAATTTCCCACCCCAAAAGATTACTTGTAGTGAAGAATAATTGTATAATTAGTGCAATGTCGTTCCAATGATGGTCACTTTCTTAGGGACTATCCTTTAGACTTTTAGAGATACAGTGTGGAAATAAGCCCTTTAGCCCACCAAGTCCACACTGACCAGCAACTCTATACAGACAACACCCATAGTCATGATCGAACCCGAGTGTGCTGTAAGGCAGCAACTCTATCTCTGCGCACTGTGCTTCCCAATATGCCATCTGTTCTGACAACTGATGATGTCTTTCAGAAAAATGAGTTATTTGACTCAGATCCCTCAATAATTCCATTTGCTCATGGTGTGAATTATATCCATTCTGTTTGTCTCCTTCTATACTTTCCAACATTGTGAAGCAGAATGTTTAACTTGGGAGATAGGCACAAATTGCTGGAGTAACCCAGCGGGTCAAGCAGCATCTCTGGAGAAAAGAAATAGGTGACATTTCGGGTCAGGATCTTGCTTCAGTATATTGCTTTTCTCCAGAGATGCTGCCTGACCTGCTGAGTTACTACAGCTTTTTGTATCTATCTTTGGTATAAACCAATATCTGCAGCTCCTTCTTACACATGCTTAACTTGGATCCACTTTTCAAAATGTGAATGCTATGACTGACATTGTTTTGTGCTCTTTGGTTTCATGGTGCTTCATTGTCACTTGTGCAAATGCACAGAGAAATCCTTTTCTTACAAACAGTGGAGTATTCCCATACCTAAGCACAATCCCCGATTAGAAAAGTGTTCTGAAATAGTCCACTGAGCCCACATGCAAGAGCTGCCATGTTTTGGCGCCATTTGCAAAGTCCAGTCCGCCTTCTAGTGTTTATGAACGGTGCCCGATCCAGGCAAGCCCCAGGCTTCTGCAGGGCCTCCAGCCGTCGCCTCCCTTGGACATGTGGATTGACCTGACAACCCCCTCTCTTCATTAATGCTGTGTTTATTTAGTAGTTGGGGCAACAGTTTTCATATCCGTTTCCATTTGTTGTCATGTTTAATTAAATGGCATTCATGGACCACAGAGCAAATACGAGGTTTATTTTTGCCATAGACCTAACAGGTGATTCCCCCTCTTTAGGAGCTGTTTGATTTGTCTTTTTCATTTACAACAAAACTTCAACCACAAAATCAATATACAGGAGTCAATGTTCAATGAGATGAATGGTGGAGAGAGGATTTGTATTTGATCTCTGACTTAAGATGAAGACTTGATCGAATTATCCTAGCCAACATTCATGGCTTTTTAAAATTAATAGTTTGCTAAAAATAATATGTTTATATGGCTAAAAATGATCATGAGTAATTCATTATCATTTTTTAGTCATTTCAAGACATTTTTAGAAAACTAGTTATGTAGTTTCCTCATTCCTTTAAAATGAACACATAAGTGATATCATAAGTCTGAAGAAGGGCCCCGACACGAAACATCACCTATCCATAAGATAGACACAAAACGCTGGAGTAATTCAGAGGGTCAGGCAGCATCCTTAGAGAAAAGGAATAGGTGACATTTCGGGTCTGAACTCTTCTTCACCTGAAAAAGGATTCAGCCTGAAGAAGGTTCCGACTAGAAATGTCACCTACTCCTTTTCTCTAGAGATGCTGCCTGACCCACTGAGTTACTCCGGCATTTTGTGCCTATCTTCAGTATCAACCAGCATCTACAGTTCCTTTCTACACATCACCTATCCATGTTTTCCCAGAGATGCTGCCTGACCTGCTGAATTACACCTGCAATACGTCCTCGCATATCTTAATTTCATCTCTTAATTTTGGGGTCTATTCTGGTTTTGTCCATTTAATCATCTTTATGTTTACTTGTCCCATCCTTCGGGTAGCTATGGAAATCCTCCCTTAAGCTGTCCTCCTCATTTCTTTCTTCCTTTAAGTTTTGCTCTATAAAACTAGGCCTGTAAACCAAGTTATTTTGCCCATCTACCCTGCTCACACCTTTAGTTCAGTGTTTTGTATTGCTAGATATCACTTATAGAACACAGTACAGCACAGGAACAGGCCCTTCGGCCCACAATATCCGTGCCAAACCTGATACCAACTTAAACGAATCTCCTCTGCCTGCACATGAGCCATATCCCTCCATTCCTTGCCTATTAAAAGCCACTTGAACATCACTATCGTATCTGCCTCCACCACCACTCCTTGTCATGCATTCCAGGCACCAACTGCTCTCTGGGTAAAAAAGTACCCAAGCCAAGCGTATCTCTTTTAAACTTTGCTCTTTTAACCTGAAAACTGTGCCCTCCAGACATTGACGTTTCCACCTTGAGATAAAGGTTCTGACTGTCTACCCTATCTAGGCCTCGCATCATTTTAAATACTTCTATCAGTTCTCCCAAAGGGGAAGATGCAGAGTGCAGAATATAGTTTTCTGCATCGTAGAGCTTCACTTCCACAGACCAAGTCCAATGTCCGCAATGGGGTAGAGGTGAATCGGACAGTATCCTCGCTTATGTAAGGACCGTTCAGAAGCCTGGTAACAGAGGGGAAGAGGCTGTTTTTGACTCTGGTGGAGTGCACCCCTTTGTACCTCACCCCTAGTGCGTAGGAGAGTTTCTGTATCTCTCTAAGACTATAATTTCAAGTCTTTACCCAACTGTTACCAATAGAGGAACAGTGCTTTAGCAAGTTGTTATCAGGCATCTGAACCTCCCATCACCAACTAGAGAGCGGTCCTGACCTACCATCTACCTCATTGTAGACCCTCTGACTACATTTAATCAGACTTTACTGAACTTTATCTTGCACTAAACATTATTCCCTTTATCCTGTGTCTGTCCACTGTGGATAGCTTGATTGTAATCATGTATAGTCTTTCCATTGTCTGGATTGCACGCAAAAAAAACACCTTTCACTGTACCTAGATACACGTGACAATAGTAAACTAAACTAACGAACTAAGAAAGAACAACATGACATGAGGAGATTAAACACAATCTCTCTAATTCTTAGTTATCTCTATGTTGAAGACAAGATCAAAAGAATTTGCGCATGTTTAATGTGTCTTGTCATTTTCCTGTGGTATTGAATCTATAATGAAGCTTTAATAAGCATGATTCAGAGTTTTGACGGCTCCATCCAATTACAATTGACATTGTGGCAGCAGAACTTGCACATAAGTATTTCTTTCCAAGGGGGAACAAATTTCTTGCAGTGTTGATGATCCACTTAAAATGAAAGGCTGGTCACATCATTTCAAAGTGGATGTGGAAGATTTAGTTTCATAAACTTTTGATTACATTTTTTCAACATTTAGCACGGTGGCACGAGGTAGAGTTGCTGCCTTACAGCGCCAGATCCTGATTATGGGTGTGTCTGTATTTTTCCACGGAGCACCGATTTCCTCCCACATTCCAAAGACATGCAGGTTTGTAGGCTAATTGGCTTGGTATAATTTTAAATTGTTCCTAGTTTGTAGGATAGTGCTGGGATCACTGGTCGGCACGGACTCGGTGGGCGAATGGCTTGTTTCTGCACTGTATCACTAAACCAATCTAAACGTGACAGAATCTTGTCAGTCAAAAGAATTGATTGAAAGATACAGCACGGAAACATGCCCTTCAGCCCACCAAGTCCATGCCAACCATCAATCACCCGTTCACACAAGTTCTAAGTAATCCCAAATTCTCATCCCGTTCTCCCAAGGCACCAGGGGCAATTTTACAGAGTTCTGGTTCAAGGGGTATTGTTGAAGGAAGTGCCCTCGCAAGAGCAAAGGTGGTTCAGGATGAGTTAGCAACTGTGCCAAGTCATCATATGGGATGACCTCCTTGCTGAGTATCAAATACACCAAATAGCCGACCGCAGGAGACAGCGAGCAGAGCTAGCCAGCCTCACTCGCTCCTTCATCTGTTGCTCTGCTGGTGCCCTACATATGCAGTCAGCGTTGGGATGCATTCAAGTTTTTTTTCAGGCTAATTAAAAAATTCTGATTATGCATTCCCTTGCTAAAACCCAGAAAAGATCAAAACAGGTTCTTAAATGAAGAGTCAAGAATAGTCTAAACGAGAAGATATTAGTAACCTAGTAACAGTGAATTCTTTACCACCCTGGTGCAAAGCTATTGAAATTTAATCTTTGAACTGTGAAGAGCTGCTGCATGGAAGGATTCCACGATTGGTTGAGGCTGCTGATATTAGTTTAGTTTAGAGATATAGTGCAGAAACAGGCCCTTTGGCCCACCGAGTCCACGGCGACCAGCAATCCCCGCACATTCCTTCTGGAAGGTTCTCCCATCTCCACAGAGGAATTCTGGAGCTCTGTCAGAGTGACCATAGGGTTCTTGGTCACCTCCCTGACCAAGGTCCTTCTCCCCCTGCTCAGTTTGGCCGGGCGGCCAGCTCAATGAAGAGTCCTGGTGATTCCAAAGTTCTTCCATTTAAGAATGATGGAGGCCACTGTGCACTGTGCTGTAGAAATTGTTTTATACCCTTCCCCAAATCAGTGTCTCACCACAATCCTGTCTCGGAGGTCTACGGACAATTCTGTCGTCTTCATGGCTTGGTTTTTCCTCTGACATGCACTGTCAACTGTGGGACCTTATATAGGCAGGTGTGTGCCTTTCCAAATCATGTCCAATCAATTTAATTTACGACTGTTGGACTCCAAGTTGTATTAACATCTCGAGGATAATCAATAGAAACGGTATGAACCTATGCTCAATTTTGAGTGTTAAAGCAAAGGGTCTGAATACTTATGTAAATGTAAAATTTCAGTTATTTCTTTAGAATTACTTTGCAAAAATTTCTAAACACCTGTTTCGTTTCTTCATTCTGGGGTATTGTGTGTAGATTGATTTTAAAAAAATGAATTTAATCCATTTTAAAATAAGGCTGTAACATAATAAAATGATTACGTGTTTTATTGCCTGGTGTTTTATTGCCTGATGGCTATATAAGGAAGAAGCTGTTCCTGAACCTGGTTGTCACAGTTTTCAGACTCGTATATCTTCTTCCTGATGGCAGGAGTGAAATGAGTGCATGGCCAGGTTGCTGTGGGTCTCTGATGCTGGCTGCCTTTTTGAGGCAGTGACTCCTGTAAATCCCTTTTTAATGTTGGGGAGGCCTGAACCATGAATGGACTGGGTAGTGTTCACCACTTTTGCAGTCTTCTCCACTCCTGGTTGATCGAGTTGACAAACCAGGCCAAGGTGCAACCATTTGCTCCACTGTAGTTTAAGAGTCTTCTCTGACATACCGAATCTCCCTAATCTTTTCCGGAAGGAGAGGCATTGATAGGCTTTCTTTGTAATTACATCAGTGTGCTGAGTCCAGGAAAGATCTTCAGAGATATGCATGCCCAGGAATTTGAAGATTTTGACCATCCTCCCGTTGATGTAGACAGGCTCATCCTTCCTTTTCCAAAGTCCATAGTCAGTTTCTTGGTTTTACTAGCATTGGGAGCCAGGTTTTTGTGCTGAAGAAGGGTCATGACCAAAAATGTCACCTATCCATGTTCTCCAGGGATGTGCCTGACCTGCTGAGCTACTCCAGCACTTTGTGTCTTTTTGTTAACCAACAACTGCAGTTCCACTTTTCTGCACAAATAACTTTATTCCCTAATTGAGATTGGGGTTCACTTCAGGGAACAACGGATGTGAAAAATCCAATTAAGAATGAACCAAGAAAATCAAATTTTACATTTGATTAAGACAATCACTATGGATTCATATCATGGAAACGGGTCCTTTGGCCTAACTTGTCCATGCCGGCTAAAATGCCCCATCTAAGCTCGTCCCATTTGCATGAGCTTAGCCAATATCACTCCAAATCTTTCCTTTAAATACAAACAATAAAGTAACACCAAAAGACCATAAGACAGAGGAGCAGAATCGGACCATTAAGCCTATCGAGTTTGCTCCATCATTCGATCATGGCTGATCTATATTTCCCTCTCAACCACATTATCTTACCTTCTCCCCATAACCTTTGATGCCCTTACTAATCAAGAACCTATCACTCTCCGCTTTAAAATTATCCAACGTCTTGGCTGAAGTCACTACTGGAGCGACTCAGCAGGTCAGGCAGAATCTGTGAAGAAAAATCGCATCTATCCATTCCCTCCGCAGATGCTGCCTGACCTGCTGAGTTCCTCCAACGCTTTTTTCTCAAGATTCCAGCATCTGCAGTCCATATCTGTATACCTCTTGAAACCTTTCCTATCCATGTACTGGTTGGTCCATGTGTCTTTTATAGTACCTGCCTCAACTACATTCTCTGGCAGTTTATTCCATATACCCACCACCTTTGCAAACATTTCTAAACAACTGTTTTCGTTTCTTCATTCTAGGGTATTGTGTGTAGATTGATTTAAAAAAAAAAGAATTTAATCCATTTTAAAATAAGGCTGTAACATAATAAAATAATTACGTGTTTTATTGCCTGATGGCTATAAGGAAGAAGCTGTTCCTGAACCTGGTTGTCACAGTTTTCAGACTCGTATATCTTCTTCCTGATGGCAGGAATGAAATGAGTGCATGGCCAGGGTGTTGTGGGTCTCTGATGCTGGCTGCCTTTTTGAGGCAGTGACTCCTGTAAATCCCTTTTTAATGTTGGGGAGGTCTGAACCCAGAATGGACTGGGTAGTGTTCTCCACTTTTGCCGTCTTCTCCACTCCTGATTGTTCGAGTTGCCAAACCAGGCCAAGGAGCAACCATTTGCTCCACTGTACACCTGTAATTCAAGAGTCTTCTCTGACATACCGAACCTCCCTAATCTTCTCAGGAAGGAGAGGCATTGATAGGCTTTCTTTGTAATTACATCAGTGTGCTGAGTCCAGGAACTATGTGAAAAGGTTGCCCCTCAGGTTCCTACTAAAATGGGCTGCTCTTACCTTAAACTTACTTCCTCTGGTTTTTAATTCCACTGCCCTGGGTAAAAATCTCTGTGCATTCATCCTACATATTCCCCTCTATAGAATCACTCCTCAGCCTCCTGTACTACAAGGAATAAAGTCCTTGCCTGCCAAACGCTCCTTACAGCTCAGGCCCCTCCAGTCTTGGCAACATTTTGGCGAGTCGAGACTGAAACAACTCGGTAAAAAGCGCGCGAAAGTCGCCCCCTGCGTCCACGTGATCGGTGCAGCCAATCCGAGGGTTTGACTAACCAAAGTCACCACCAGTTGTCGCGACAACATCCTCATAAATCGTCCCTACACTCGTTCCAGCTTAATGACATCCTTCCTATAGCAGGGTGATCCAGTTTTGATGTGGTACAAATGTGGCCTCACCCATATTACATATAAGGTCTGAATAGAAGCATATAGTTGGGCGTGCACAGATTCATGACTAATGGTTGCACTTTGATCATTGAGAATGTATATATTTTTTTGTCAGTTTATTGGCATCTGTAAAATTGCCCCGAGTGAGTGTGCAGGGAGTGCGTGTGAAATTGGGATAGCATTCAACTAGTGCGAACGGGTGACGGATGATTGGCATGGACTCAGCGGGTCAAAGGGTCGAAGGGCCTGTTTTCATGCTGTGTCCCTGAACTAAACTGCGCAGTGATGTTAGGAAAGATAGACACAAAGTGCTGGAGTAACTAAGCAGGTCGGGCAACATTTCTGGAGACAATGGATAGGTGACATTTTGGCACGGGACCTTTCTTCAGACCCTTACTCAAAAGGACAGGTTGTCATGCACATGGGTGCTGTTTTGCGTTCCACGACTGGCTTGTAGTTAAAGTCTGAAGAAGGGTCCCAACCCAGAAAGTCACCAGACCCACTGCGTTTCTCCAGCAAATTGTTTTTTCTCTCAAGATTGCAGCGTCTCCAATTTCATGTGTCACATAATTAAAATTAATAGGTTTGAATTCCAGTTACATATTTCTGAAACACTTTTGCCCTGTGGCCTACATTGGACTGGTATTATTTGACTAGTAATCAGTAGATAAGAGACCAAATGTTTTCATGTCTGAGCCAACTTGGTACACTATAATCTGCTGCTCGCCTGATACATTTTTTTCTACACAATGTAAAGGTTACCAGTAAAGCCATAAATAATTCTGAAAGATTTTGGTTTTATTGCCCCCTTACCCTGACATCTAAGGGTGAAATCAACTTAGAATGAAAATTGCTCACATTAATAATGACAGGTCTTAAATAAACCATGTTTTGACTTCTGACTCTCATATCAAAGTAAACTGAATAAAAGATTTAGCTTTGCCTAATCCTGAGTGTCACACTGCTTCACTAACAGTGAATTTTTAATGCTTTGCCGTGAATTTTCTGATGTGATGTCCTATTTGATAAGCTTGGCAGAAAGTCCGTTCAATTTTCCATTGATAACGTGAATTTACTTTTGCTTTTTTTGGGACATTTTGTTACTTAAACATAATGTGTTTCAAGGTGAGATGGGAAAGATTTAATAGGAACCTGAGGGGAAGCTTTTTCACACAGAGGGTAGTGGGGATATGGAACGCACGGCCAGAGAAGGTCGAGTCATACAGCATAGCAACAGTCCCTTCGGCCCAAACTTTTCATGCCAACCCAACATGTTCCATCAGTGCTAATCCTACCTGCCTGAGTTTGGCCCATATATCCCTATAAACCTGTCCTATCCATGTATCTGTGCCAATGTTTCTTAAACATTGTGATAACACCTGCTCAACTATCTCTTCCAGCAGTTCATTCCATACAACCACCACCCTTAGTGTAAATACGTTACCCCACAGGTTCCTACTAAATGTTTTGCCCCCTCACCTCAAACCTATGTCCTCTGGTTCTCGATTCCTGTACTCTCGGCAAAAGTCTCTGTGCATTTATCTGGTTTAGTCCTCTGATAACTTTGTATACCTCTAAGATCACCCCTCATCCTCCTAAGCTCCAAAGTAATTGAGCCATTTAGACACAGCATGTAAATCGTAGCATGTAGAACATAGCCAGTAGAACATGGGACAGTAAAAGGTAGATACAAGGAACTGCAGATGCTGGTTTACCAAAAAAGACACAAATTGCTGGAGTAACTCAGTGGACCAGGCCGCATCTCTGGAGAGCATGGCTAGGTGACATTTTGGGTCGGGACCCACAAAGTCCATGCAGAACATGATGCCAAGTTAAACTGATCTTACATGCCTGCACATGATCCATGTCCCTCCATTCCCTGCATATCCATTTGCCAATCTAAAAGTGCTTTGAATGCCACTATCGTATCTGCCTCCACCACCACCCCTGGCAGCTCGTTTCAGGAATCCGGCTCGTTTTATGCTAAAAACATGTCCCGCGCCTCTCCTTTAAACTTTACCCCTCTCACCTTAAAGCTATGCCCTCAAGTCTTTGACATTTCAACGTTTCTAAGTTAAGTAGTTGATCCATTTAGGTACGACTCTTCCCTGAACTCTTGCCTTTCTGTGCACGGTCTGGAATGTAGGAGTGGCACGGTGGTGCAGCAGTAAAGTTGCTGCCTTACAGCGCCAGATCCTGACTACGGGTGCTGTCTGTACTGAGTTTGTACGTTCTCCCTGTGAGTGCGTGAGTTTTCCCCAGGTGCTCCAGTTTCCTCCCACACTCCAAATACGTACAGGTTTGTAGGTCAATTAGCTTTGGTAAGTTGTATAATTGTCCGTAGGTTAGTGTATAGGGTGATCACTGATTGGCACTGACTCAGTGGGCTGAAGGATTTGTTTCCACTCTGTATCTTTAAATTCTAAAGTAAAGTCTAAATACTGAAGAGAGTTTGGCCTCTGAATAAATTTGAGCTGCATTCATATAAATTATTGATCATTGGTTGAATGCTCCTAAATTGAGTATTTAAATAGCACTCCTCTATTTTGCTCAGCTTAAAACCAATGCCTTGAGAGATGGAATGTTTTCTCCCAACATTGAACAGAGACAAAAGATGGCAGGAGTACAGATATCAATGGTGAAGAAGCAACGCGATCCCTGTTCAAAGACCGACAATGCTGATTAATATGAGCCTCCTTTGACAACTTGTGAACTGACTATCTAGTTTCCGATCAATAAAAAGAGCATTTTTATAGCAACTTTCACAGCACCCCAAAGCCCTTTACTGCCAATGAAGTGATTTCAAAGTTTACCATTTTAAAGACAAAGATACGCTTAAGGTCCCTGGAGACAGGGACAAGGGACAAAGTGTGTAGGAAGGAACTGCAGTTGCTGGTTTACACTGAAGATAGACACAAAATGCTGGAGTAACTCAGCGGGTCAGGCAGCACCTCTGGAGAAAAGGAATAGGTAACGTTTCAGTTCAAGATCCTACTTGAGACAGAGTCAGGGGAGAGGGCAACTAGAAGTATGATAAGGTACAGAACAAATCAGAGCCAGCACTGATGACCCTGGAAAGGTGGAGCACACAATGGTCCATTGTTGGCTGGGGAGTTGATAATGAAGGGATATATGGATGCAAACAGTGGAACTGGCAGGACGATTGGGGTGGGGGGAGGGACGGAGAGAGAGCGAATGCAAAGGTTACTTGAAATAAGTGAGTAAAGTATTCCGACTGGGCATGCCCAGGTCATAGGTCACTCGTGATAAACATTCTCGGCAACTGTGCTGCTGCATGTATATAGACCTGCGTTTCATCCGTAGTCAGGATTGAACTCGTGTCTTTGGCGCTGCAAGCGCTGTTGAATTGCTACTGGACCGTCCCCTCCCGAGTGTCCCATCCCTGTCCGGGGGTGGCCGGAGATGTCTGGGGTGACCCTGGACTGACGGGACACCGGCCTGGAGCAGTGGCGGCCCAGGCTTACAGCCAGCGCGGAGAAGAAGCTCTAACTCCAGCCCAACTCTGCCTGTCCTGCCGGGTTAACGGGCAGCCCTGGGCTGACGGGACACTTCTTCTTGGAATTAGCGCTGCTTCTCCGCGCTGGCTGTAAGCCTGGGCCGCCACGGTTCTGGCCAGGTTCCCGTCAGTCCAGGGTCACCCCAGACATCTCCGGTCGCCCCCGGACAGGGATGGGACACTCGGAAAGGGACGGGGACGGTCCAGTGGCAATTCAACAGTGCCAGAGACCCGGGTTCGATCCTGACTACGGATGAAACGGTGCCGGAGACCCGGGTTCGATCCTGACTACGGATGAAATGCAGGTCTGTATTCATGCAGCAGCACAATTGCCCTAAATGTTTATCGCGAGTGACCTTTGACAAATCCCATGATTCCTTGCTTTTTTCAGAATACCAACCTCGCTTATTAGAGAAATCAATATATATAACATTGGGTTGTAAGCTGGCCAAGCAAAATATGAGGTGTTCCTCCAATATGCTTTTGGCCTATCACCCTTTGTGTAAAAAAAAAAAGTTGTTCCTCAGGTTCCTATTAAATTGTTCTCCCCTCGCCTTAAACCTATGACCTCTGTTTCTTGATTCCCTTACTCTGGGTAAAAGACTGTGCAATTACCCTATCTAATCCTATCTTATGCCCAGTTTATTCGACAGATTGGTTCTTTGTTTTACATCTTACTCTAAAAGGCAAGCATACCTGTGGCTGCTTCACTTTCTTAGTATTGTAATTAATCTTCAATGTTGTTTGGTTAGCTCTAGTCTCTAGAGTGGAATGTAAGGCCCACACCAGCTGATTTAGAAGCTAGTACTTTGCCAATTGAGCCACAGTTGACTTGTAATTATCTTTGCTTGCAGTCAGGGTGTATTTTTACATGCACGTGACACAGGAAGCCCTCCAGCCATTCCATACATGCCAGACCTTTCCAATCAAAGATCCTATAGCAGAAGATCTTTGGTTCCAATCAGTCCCATTCCTGCTTTCATTTCCCTCCCACACAATCCCCAACTCCGCAACACAATTTCTACTGCCATCCAGCTACGTCAAAGACGATTCACAGTGGCCAATTAACTTACCAGCATGTCGTTAGTGAGCAAAGGGTTGAGGTTTATTACTGTCACGTGTACCGAGGTACAGTGAAATGCTTTCTTTTGCATGCTAGCCAATCAGATCATAATATTCGGGGAATCACAGTGGCGTAGCAGTAGAGTCGCTGCCTTGCATCGCCATTGACACGGGCTTGATCCTGACCTTGGGTGCTGCCTGTACAGATTTTATTTGTTCTCCCTGTGACTGTGAAGGTTGTCTCCAGGTGCTCCAATTCCTCTCACATTCCTCCGAGGTTAATTGGCTTCTGTAAATTGTCCCACCGATAGAATCAGTGTACGGGTGGTCATTGGTTGGCGTGGACTCGGTGGGCGAAGGGCTTGTTTACACGCGCGATATCTCTAAACTAAACTAAACCACTGTACATAATTACAACCTAGTCAAACTCAAGTAAAAATAGATAGGGCAAAGGAGAAGATACAGAATGCAGAATATAGTTCTCAGTATTGTATCAGTTCCAGAGACAAAGTCCAACGTCCACATTGGGATAGAGGTGAATCAGAAAGTACCCTAGCTTCTGGAAGGACCGTTCAGATGCCTGATAGCAGAAGGGAAGAAGCTGTTCCTGAGTCTGGTAGTGCGCGATTTCCAGCTTCTGAACCTTCTGCCAGACAGAAGCGGCGAGAAGAAGGAATAACTGGGGTGGGACGTCTTTCATTATGTGGGTCGATTTTCCAAGGCAGCATGAAGTGTAGATGGAGTTAGTGGTGTGAAGTCTGGTCGTTTAGTTTAGTTTATTTTATTGTCACTTGTTCCAAGGTACAGTGAAAAGCATTTTTGTTGTGCGTTATCCAATCAGCGGAAAGAATATACATGATTCCAATCAAGCCATTTAAAAAAATAAAATTAAAAAACCCAATGATTTACAATAACCCAGTTGTTGTGGGGAATTGACCTGAACAAGATGAGGAATTTCTTTAACCAGAGTGCGGTGAATCTGTGGAATTCATTGCCATCTGTGGCAATGAATTCCACAGATTCACCGCACTCTGGTTAAAGAAATTCCTCATCTTGTTCAGGTCAATTCCCCACAACAACTGGGTTATTGTACATGGAGACAAACATTATTACAGAAGCTTGACAGAAATACTGACAGCCTTAAATGTGTTTCCATCAGCTTTAGTAACTCAATAGTCCGAACACAAGGGAAGTTGGTGCTGCTTGTGTGCACCTGTGGTTTTTCACTGTTTATCTAAGCAGCACTTGTGGCTACCTTCAGTGTACTTGGAAGGTAATGAGATACTGCTAAAGCGGGAAAAGGTATTCTTCTTTCAATCGAGTCTAGGAAACTGGATAAGTCAAAGGAAAAGAATGTGGGGCAGCAAAACTAAACAGTACCTCCTACTCATCTGAATGTTAGCCAAACGTTATGAAGCATTCCATTCTGGTCTGAATTAGTTTTAATTTCTACTGGGAATTAACCCCATGATGTCTCGTAGTTCTTTTGGATAAGTATCCTACCACAGCACGGTGAGTTGCGGCCTTACAGCGCCAGAGACCAGGGGTTCGATCCTGACCATGGGTGCTGTCTGTACGGAGTTTGTACGTTCTCCCTGTGACTGCGTGAGTTTTCGCCGGGTCCTCCCACACTCCAAAGACGTGTAGGTTTGTAGGTTAATTGGCTTCGGTGAGAATTGTAAATTGTCCCAAGTGTGCAGGATAGTGCTAACGCACAGGGATCGCTGGTCGGTGCGGTCTCAGTGGGCCGAAGGGTCAGTTCTCACGCTGTATCTCTAAACTAAACTAAACTATATGGTTTGTATAAGAACTCCATCTCTCACGGACATCAGTTAGTTTAGTTTAGAAATAAAGTGTGGAGACAGGCCCTTCGGCCCACCAAGTCCATGCCGACCAACAATCACTCATTTACACGTTCAATCTTACACACAAGGGACTATTTACAGAAGCCAATTAACCTACAAACCTACACGTCTTTGGTATGTGGGAGGAAACTGGAGAATCCATAGAAAACCCACGCGGTCACAGGCAGAACATACGAACGTGCTGCTAGAAGCTCATCTCCTCGGTGAAAGACGCTCTTTGGTCTGCCCGAAACCTGTTGACCTCCCAGCAGAGCGAGATGTCGCATTGGGAACGTTGCCGACTAAGTCTCTCCCGACCGCAGGAGTTCGTGCTGAGGGACGCACTGAAACTTGGTGCAGCCAACGCCAAGGCTCTGTGGGAGAGGACCACAGTCTAGAGTCCTTCCGCTGCTGGACATTGGGTGGCAGAGTCCAGTGGGGACAGCCCTCTAATCAGGGAAGTGATATCACCCCAGTATGGCAACACGCTAGGTATAAAGAAAAATGGAAGGTACTAACACTACTGCGTACAAAACAAAGAGCTGGAGGTGGGCCCAAAACTGGCAAGTGATAGGTGGATACAAGGAGGGGTTTGATCAACAGACAGGTGACATTTCAGGTGGAGACCCTTCTTCACTCTAACTGCAATGGTCAGGCGTGCGTGTGTATGTTGTGCGTGCGTCTGTGCATTCACCCTGTCTATTCCCTTCATGCTCATATACACCCCCCCCCCCCCCCCCACCTCAGCCTAATGAACTCCAAGGAATAAAGTCCATTTGCCTCTAAACCTTTCCTATCCATAAACAAGTCCAAGTGTCTTTTAAATGCTGTTATAGTACCTGCCTCCATATACCCACCACCCGCTGAATGAAAAAGTTGTCCCTCAGGTTCATAGTAGACCTTGCCCCACTCGCATTAAACCAATGTCTTCTGAATCTTGATTCCCCTACTCTCTTCAAGGGAGAGTTAGATTTAACTCTTAGTACTAATGGAATCAAGTGATATGGGGGGAAAAGCCGGAACGGGGTACTGATTATAGATGATCAGCCATGATCATATTGAATGGCAGTGCTGGCTCGAAGGGCCGAATGGCCTACTCCTGCACCTATTTTCCATGTTTCTACCCTGAGTACAAAACTGTGCATACAACTTATCAATTCCCCTTATGATTTTATACACGTCTATGAGATCACCCCTCATCTCCGGCGCTTCAAGGAATAAAGTCATATCCTTCCTAACCTCTCCCTGTAGCTCAGTCAACATCCTCGTAAATCTTCTCTGCACCCTTTCCAGCTTAATGACATCCTTCCTATCATGTGGGGTGACCAAAACTGAACACAATATTCCCAAATGCGGCGTCATCAATTTCTTGTGCAACAGTATCGTAACGCTCCAGCTTCCATCCTCGAGGTTCTGACCGATGAATGCCTGTGTATCGAAAAGCCTGAGCATATAGTCATGGGATCTAGTTCCAAGCCCCGTAAAAGCCCTATCCCATGGTACGAGTTCATTCCAAGAGTTCTCCCGAGTTTGCCCTGATTCAAGCTCGGAGATTTATGTTAATGGCCACTCGACGGTACTCGGGGCTCTCGTGGCCATTTTTCATCATGTTGAAAAATCTTCATAAGTCTTCCCGTGCTTACAATACAATACAATTCAATTTATTGTCATACAATACAATTACCTGCCGTTAGCGAGTCTTCCTGAGTACCTGCCGTTAGCGCTAAGGGACGTCCCCGAGCTCAGACGTACCCGCTATGTTCATTCTCCGTGCTTACCACGAGTTTGATTTTTTTAAAACTCGGGAGAGCTCTTGGAATGAACTCGTACCGTGGGACAGGGCTTTAAGAGATGCATTTCAACCCCATGGCTACAACTATCCCCGGCAGTGGTCAGGTGTGTTTTCAAAGCCATCCCTCTGAAATTGAATCGTAAGGTGTCAGTGCAGAGAGTCGTGCAATATTCATTTTCTACTACTAGGTACTAAATGCACAGTAAACAGAAAAGTATTGAGCCTGGAATGTAAAGCATTCACATTCTGTGGCATGTGAGGCATCTTAGTGTCCCAAGGTTCAATGGCCCTCGGAAAGACAGGCGGGGATTGTCTGTGCAATGCCATTGTACTGCTCTGTCTGCAGGCAGAGAATGTTAACACCTACTGTTTTATTGGTCGATGCGGCACAATGGCGCAGCGGGTGGGGCTGCTGCCTCACAGCCGTCAGAGAGCCGAGTTCAATGCTGACCTTGTGTGCATGTGGAGTTTACATGTTCTCCGTGTGACCGCGTGGGTTGCCTCCGGGTGCTGCAGTTTCCTCCCACATCCCAAAGACATGTGGGTTTGTAAGTTAATTGGCCCTCTGTAAATTGCCCCCTCGTGTGTAGAGAGTGGATGAGAAAGTGGGATAATGTAGAACTAGTGTGAACGGGTGATCGATGGTCGGTGAGGCCGAACCCCACACAGACTGCATCCGAAGGCAGGATCGAACCCAGATCTCCGGTGCTGTTGGGCAATGGCTCTAGCAGCTGCACCTCTGTGGGGCAGGTTTAGTTTAGTTTAGTTTCGAGATATAGTGTGGAAACAGACCCTTCGGTCCACTAAGTCCATACTGACCAATGATTATCCGTGCACTAGTTCTATCCTTCACCCTAGGGACAATTTACAAACCCACACGTCATCTACCAACCCACAAGTCTTTGGAATGTGGGAGGAAACCTGAGAACAGGGAGAAAACTCGTGCGGTCACAGGAAGAACGTGCAAAGTCTGTACAGACACCACCCATAGTTAGGATCCAACCTGGTTATTCCAGCACTTTGTGCCCTCTGCATTTCATCACTGTGCCGCCACTAACCATGTTCTGCCAGACCTGCTGAGTTCCTCCAGGACTTTGTGTTGTTCTAAGCTGGCAGGGGGGGGGGGGGGGGAATCGGTGGTCACCATGGCCAATGTCCTGGGACGAGGCTATCCCATTGCACTCCGGGTGTGCTGCCACCTGCAATGTCCCCACATATGAGATACGCGACTGCAAAGTTTGTGAGAGTGAGGGACTGCATTCACCCTCAAATTCAGGCCTGGCACAGTAGCGCAGTGGTGGAGCTGCTGCCTTATAGCACCAGAGACCCGGGTTCGATCCTGACTCCAGGTATCTGTCTGCACGGAGATTGTACCTTCTCCCCGTGACCGCTTTGGTTTTCTCTGAGTGCTCCAGTTTCCTCCCTCACTACGAAGACTTGCAAGTTTGTAGGTTGATTGGCTTTGGTGAAATTGTATATAGCCTCGAGTGTGTGTAGGATGGTGTTACTGTACGGGGATCGCTGGTCTGCGCAGATTCGGTTGGCCAAAGAGCCTGTTTCCATGCTGTATCTCTAAACTAATGCCCCTGTCCCACTTAGGAAACCTGAACGGAAACCTCTGGAGACTTTGCGCCCCACCCAAGGTTCCCGGAGGTTTTTGTCAGTCTCCCTACCTGCTTCCACTACCTGCAACCTCCAGGAACCGCACGGAAACCTTGGGTGGGGCGCAAAGTCTCCAGAGGTTTCCGTTCAGGTTTCCTAAGTGGGACGGGCATAAACTATACTGAACTACTTTTGTAATGCTCAGTCTTTTTATTTTGTTGCATTGTAAACCACTGGGTACTCCACCGCTGGGTCAGGTTGCAGGTGATACTGCACATGGTAAACACAGCTGCTTTCTATGCAACCCGAATGTAATGGGAGCAGGGCCAAAGCTAACAACTCACAAAGCTAGAGTGCGTTGTGGCAGGTAAACATAACACTGCTGTATTCAAACCCTCCCTCACCCTTGCATTAATACAATCGCCTGGCAGGGACAGAGGGGAATGGAAACACTGTCCCCATTTAAGGGAGGCACGATGGAACATAGAAACATAGAAACATAGAAAATAGGTGCAGGAGTAGGCCATTCGGCCCTTCGAGCCTGCACCGCCATTCAATATGATCATGGCTGATCATCCAACTCAGTATCCTATACCTGCCTTCTCTCCATACCCCCTGATCCCTTTAGCCACAAGGGCCACATCTAACTCCCTCTTAAATATAGCCAATGAACTGTGGCCTCAACTACCTTCTGTGGCAGAGAATTACACAGATTCACCACTCTCTGCGTGAAAAATGTTTTCCTCATCTCGGTCCTAAAAGATTTCCCCCTTATCCTTAAACTGTGACCCCTTGTCTGGACTTCCCCAACATCCGGAATAATCTTCCTGTATCTAGCCTGTCCAACCCCTTAAGAATTTTGTAAGTTTCTAGAAGATCCCCCCTCAATCTTCTAAATTCTAGCGAGCACAAACCACCCACATTCTAAAGAAGTACAGCTTCGTAGGTTAGTTGGCTTGGTTTCAATGTAAATTGTCCCTAGTTTGTGTAGGATAGTATTAGTGTGCGGGGGATCGGTGCGGATTCGGTGGAACAGCTCGTAGAACCACTGTCACGCAGCGCCGGAGACCTAGGTTCGACCCTGGGCTCGGTCGCTGTGCTCATGCATGGTGTTTGCACGTTCTCCCCGTGACCACGTGGGTTTTCTCCGAGTGCTCCAGGTTCCCCCCCCCCCCCCAAAGACGTGCTGGTCTGTAGGTTAATTGGCCCTCTGTAAACTACCCCTAGTGTACAGGGAATGGTTTAGAAAGTGGGATAACATAGAACTTGTGTGAACGGGTGATCAAAGGTCAGTGTGGACTCAATGGGCCAAAGAGCCTGTTTCCATGTTGTATCTCGAAACTACACTCGCTAACTTAACTGAGTTAAGACTGGAAAAACGCCTCTGACCTATGTCCATTCCTTGAAACCTTTCCCATCCATGATTCCGTGTAAATGCCTGTTGAAAGTTGTAATTGTGTCTGTTTCTACAGCTTGGTACAGATATGGACAACACTCTGAGAGAAAAAGTTGCCCCTGAGGTCGCTCTTAAATTTCTCCCCTCTCATTCTAAATGTAAATTGTCTAGTTTAGAAACCTCTACCTTTGGAAAAAGACTGTTGTGAGCATTCATTTTATCCCTGCCCCTTCTGATCATGTGCACCTCAGTAAGGTCACCCCAGTGCCAAGAAGGGTTCCGACCCCTGAAACATCACCTATCCATGTTCTCCAGAGATGCTGCCTGAGCCGTTGAGTCACTCCAGCGCTTTGTCTCCATCTTTGTACTCCCTTACTTGTTGTGTATATTTTCCATTTTTAATCTCTCTAATCCTCATCACCAGTCTGGTATTTTTGATTTTGTTTTCTCTACCTTTTACAGAGCAACGGAAGAAGTATTCCAATTCCAATGTCATCATGCACGAGACTTCACAATACCACGTGGAGGTAATGCTGTTAAGAATGGAACTGATTCTTCTACTTGTAGTTGGAAGATCAAGGTGGGACATCTTTGATGGACCAGGCCCCTTTCAGCCCATCAAATTAAACACCTACTTTTTCAGGCAATGTGCTATTGATAGTACAGAATATATTCTCATTTATTTAAATCTTCAATAACGGCACAGTGGCCCAGCGGGTAGAGCTGCTGCCTCGCAGTGCCAGAGACCCAGATTTGATCTGCCCTCAGGTGCTGCCTGTGTGGAGTTGGTACGTTCTCCCTGTGGGTTTCCTCCTGGTGCTCCGGCTTCCACCCACATCCTCATGACGTGCAGGTTTGTGAGTTACTTAGGCCTCTGTAAAGTGCCCTGAGTGTGTAGGGAGTGGATGAGAAAGTGGGGAAAACATAGAACTAGTGTGAACAATGGTCGACATGCTGTATCTCTAAAGACAAAGAAAAGCTCAGCGGGTCAGGCAGCATCTCAGGATCCAGATCAGGACAAGGTTGGAGAGCAGCAGGAATCACAGAGGGGGAGCAGTAAGAGAGCATCTACCACAATTGCCCTCGGAGAGAGGAGGCAAACTTCCTCAAAGTAGGCATACCTTGAGGAGATTTCACAGAGGAACAGTGAAACGGAGACACAAGGAACTGCAGTTGCCGTTTTTCAAAAAAAGACACATTGTTGGAATAACTCAGCGGGCCAGGCAGCATCCCTGGAGATATAGAGACAAGCAGATCCTGATTTAATTTTAAAAAGTGGTTGCCTGACCTGCTGGCAGATGCTGATCTTTTTTTGTGAACCAGCATCTGCCAGTTCCTTGTGCCTCCATCTCCTGAGATGACTGACCCACTGAGTTTAGTTTAGTAACCTGAGCACCACGGGGAAAGCCCACGCTGTCAGGGAGAATGTACAAACTCCGTACAGACAGCACCCGTGGTCAGGATCGAACCCACGTCTCTGGCGCAGTAAGTCATGGGAGCTCCAGTGAGGAATGGCAGTGAAGACAAAATTCTCTTCACCTAAATCTTTTTTTGTTGTTGCTGCTTTCAGCATCTGGCCACGTTCGCCATGGACAAGAGCGAGTCCATCGTGACAATCGATGACGCCATCAAGAAATTGGTGCAGCTGGACATAAAGGGCAAGGTGTGGACTCAAGAGATGCTGTTTCAAGTGAATGACAATTCCATTAGACTACTGGACTGTGAAAGTCAGGTAAGGATACCTTGGGGACATCTACCACACACGGTGCCTCAGGAAGGCCGTCAGCATCCATAAAGACTCATCACACCCCTGTAACGGTCCGTTCGAACTACTTCCCTCCGGCAGACGTTACAAGGCCTTCTACGCCCGAACCTCCAGACTCAGAAACAGCTTTATTCCAAGAGCTATAGCGGCTCTGAACCGGCCCTGCTGAGTGCCCCCCCACCCCCCCCCTGGACTGTCTCCCTCGGATGGCCACGACACACAGCTTATTTATTTATTTTACTTTTCTTTTTCATCGGTTGGAAGCTGCATACTAAATCTCGTTGCACTGACGTGCAATGACAATAAAAGATATTATTATTATTATTATTATTATTATTATTAAGGAACTGCAGATACTGCTTTACCAATAAAAAAGACACAAAGTGCTGGAGTAACTCAACGAGCCAGGCAGCATCTCTGGAGAACAAGTGATGTTTCGTGTCAGGACCCTTCCTCTGACTGATTGTAGTTGGGGGGTGGAGGGAAGCTAGAAGATAGGTGGAGATGAGACAAAGCCTGTAAAGTTATAGGTGGATACGGGTGATGGGGGAAGGGATTGATTAGGACGTTCTTTTAGGAAGGAGATGAGGTGAAATTTCTTTAGTCAGATGGTGGTGAATCTGTGGAATTTTTTGCTGCTGTGGAGGCCAAGTCAGTGGATATTTTAAAGGCAGCGATCGATCGATTCTTGATTAGTACCGGTGTCAGAGGTTATGGGGAGAATGGGGTTAGGAGGGAGAGATAGATCAGCCATGATTGAATGGCTGAGTAGACTTGATGGGCCAAATGGCCTAATTCTACTCCTATCACATATGACCTTATGGTTAGCAGATGGGTGGACAAAGACCAGATATGGGAAGAAGATCTACAGCTGTGAGATACGGAACGAAGGAGACAAGCAACACTGAATGGGAAGTCAGAGGAAGGGATATAGGTTGGAAGGGGGAAAGGATTGTTGTATCTCAAAGAAATAGTTACATAAACTTGGAGAATTCAATGTTCATAACAATTGGGTTGTAAGCTACCCCAGTGGAATATAAGGGTATAAGGGTATTGACACCTTTTTATCAAACACTTGCGCTCGGACAGCCAAGACCTACTGTATCTCCCGGTTGCTAACAATTTTAACTCCCCTTCCCATCCCACACTGATGTTTCTGTCCTGGACATCCTCCATTGCCAGAGTAAGGCCGCACGCAGACTGGAGGAACAGCATCTAATATTCTGTTTGAGTAGCCTACATCCCAATGTAGCAATAAACTCGATTTGACATTGCCAGTTAAAAATAACTCATCACAAAAAACAAGATAGGACAAAGTCTTGACCCAAAACTTCACATCCATGTTTTCCTGAGATGCTGCCTGATCCATTGAGTTACTCCAGTCTGTCCTTTCGTGACAATAAGCAAATCTTCAAACCTGTCTCACACCTTCCTTTCTTCTCACTGGCCTTTGTTCCAACCATCTGCTTATCTAACCCTCCCCCCCCCCCCCCCCCCCCGCCTGTGTCGACCTAATACCTGCCACCCTTTGTTCTGCCTCTCCCCTTTTCCAGCTTTCTTCCCCCCCCCCACCACACACACAATCAGTCTGAAGGAGAGTCTCGACCCGAAACGTCACCTATCCGTGTTCTCCAGTGATGCTGCCTGACCCGCTGAGTTACTTCAGCATGTTGTGTCCTTCTGTGTATTAACCAGCATCTGCAGTTCTTTATTTTAACGAGAAGAAAGTGTGTTATTTCGTCTCTTAAAATCAGATGACATTGAGTTTATCTAGTACTGTTTTTTAAGTACGTGTATCATCTACAGTCTGACTATAACAGACACATCATGTAACATGTAACTCCATGTGAATGTTCAAAAGCTTCGTTGATCACCTACACCAATGTTGGTCGGACATCTTTAAGCAACTGGTGTTAGGTTTGGTACCCCGTTGTGGACAATCTGTCCCATCTGCCGTAGAGCGGTGTCTCTCTGTCGGCGTTCTACTCTGATTTTAGTTACGGCTCCGTTCCTGTTCCCTTTGTGTGCTTCACCAACCTTCATTTTGATTCCCTCTTTCAACAGGATGAACTGGAGAACTTTCCACTAAACATTGTGCACCACTGCCAAAATGTACACAACCAGTCCAAATACCAGTCTGTGTTACTCATCATCTGTCAGGACTCCGACCAGCACAAGCCCGACATACACTTCTTCAACTGTGACGAGGTCGGGGTGAGTAACTGTACAGAAATATCAATATGAGATGCAGAGGACTTTGGCCATATTAATGGTGCATTGTTCTTGAGTTCAGTTTACTTTATTGTCATGTGTGTCCGTCCAGGTACAATGAAAAGCTTTAGTTGTGTGCTAGCAGTCACTGGAAAGACAATACATGACTACAGTCCACAGTGTATAGATACAGGATAAAGGAAATAACATGAATAAGCACTAGGTAGCACTAGTGTTAGGGGGAGTAAATTACAACTTTATTTTGTATATACAAAGGATATATTATTCATATCATTAGTGAGAGGCTTCTTTGTTTAGTTTATTTTAGTTAGTTTAGAGATACAGCATGGGATTGTTCATTGTACACCATGCGGCTGCATGTCATAATAGATTTTAGAAAAAGTGTCTCGACCCGAAAAGTGTCTGTCCCGCTGAGTTACTCCAGCATTTTGTGTCTATCTTTGGTTTAAACCAGCATCTGCAGTTCCCTCCTACACATATAGATTTATTTAGATTAGTTTAGGGATACAGTGTAGAAACAGGCACTAGTTCTACCCTACACACTAGGAACAATTATACACAATTCTACTGTACTTTAACCTACAAACCTGCACATCTTTGGAGAGTGGGAGGAAACGGAAAAACCAGGAGAAACCCACATGATCACAGGGAGAATGTCCAAACTCCGTACAGACAACAGCTGAGGTTAGGATTGATCCCGGGTCTCTGGCGCGGTGAGGCAGCAGCTCTACCCGCTGCGCCACTGTGCCACCCTATACTAATGCAGAGATTCTAAAGTAATTGTAATGTGGAGATTTTTCTAATGGTGATATGTCATTGTTTTAATACAAAATAAATTGAATGATTGTAACTGCCGCGTTTGTTATAATTGCATGTAATTGCTCAATGCAATGGTGTAATCCAGGGACCAGTTTCTCTAATTACACAAAATTATAAAATGTAGTTCCCAAAATGTGGATAAAAATCCAGCAGTGGGTCCTGACCCACCTACTTCATTGGAAACACTCGGGCTATCTTTAATCAGACTCTAGTGTACTCTATCTTGCAATAAATGTCATTCCCATTATCCTGTGTCTGTACACTGTGGATGGCTGGATTGTAATCAGGTATAGTCTTTCCGCTGAATGGATAGCACGTAACAAAAAAGCTTATCCCTGTACCTCGGTACACGTAACAATAAACTAAACTAAACATTTTTTTTCCGCTGTTGGTAACGAATAGTCCTGGTCAAAGCATTAGCAGGTTGCCAGTTATGCACAGTTTGCCGTGGGTTCAACATTTTATTAGGGTGGCAGATGGAAGTCTCCACTGCTCCGTAGTGCCAAACATTTTTTGGCTCATATTTAATTTTGTTCTTATTGGCAATAGAAAAGGACACATGGTGTATTTAGCAACGCAGGTATGTCAGGGCATGTTGATCTTCTGCATGTACCTGTGTACAGCCTCATAAGACAATTCTTTGTCGGCATGTTTAAGCACTCATGCACCAGTAAGAAGTCTGAAGAAGGGTCTCGACCCGAAACATCATGTATTCCTTCGCTCCATAGATGCTGCCTGACCCGCTGAGTTTCTCCAGCATTTTTGTCAAGCATTCATGTATGTTTAGTTTAGATATACAGCATTAGAACCAGACTTTCGGCCCATCGATCACCCGTTCAGCCGAGTTCTGTGTCATCCCACATTCTCTTCAAAGTTACTCCTACACTTTGTGTCTTATTTTTGTGAATCGGCATCTGCAATTCCTTGTTGCCATGACTTTTAGTTTAGATTAGTGATACACCATGGAAACAGGCCCTTCAGCCCACCGAGTCCACGCCGACCATCGATCACCCGTCCACACTAGTTCTTTGTTATCCCACTTACACAGGCACTCCCTGCACATTAGAGGCAATTTACAGTGGGCCAATTAACAGACAAACTACGTCATCTTTGGAAACCGGAGCACGCAGAGGAAACCCGCACAGTTACAGGGAGAGCATGCAAACTCCACCCGGACAGCACCCGAGATCTGGATCAAACCTGGGATCTCTGGGCACTGTGAGGCGCAGCTGCTGGAGCTGCTGTCACAAGGGTTCAGTCTTGTCAACGAGACGTTAATCTGTTTATTATACTTTTTTTTTACTCACAAAGCTATTTTTCTGCACAGTTCTGTTCCGCTGAGCCCAGCATAATTCCCAGCTGGGAGAGTTGAAGGAAGTGGAGTTAGAGGCACCTGCTCCAGACACCTGACATGGCAGTACAAAGCTGGCTAACTCTAATTATATAAAAACTCTTAAAACTGATTTCCTGTCCAATTTCCTCAATGCCTAAAGCTAAAATTCAGGTACCTCAGGTGGTGAAGAAGGCTTTTGGTCCAATGACCTTCATCGGTGACAGCACAATGGCGCAGCTGGTAGAATTGCTGCCTCACAGCGCTGGGGCACCGAGTTCGATCCTGTCTTCGGGTGCTGCCTGTGCGTAGTTTGCACGTTCTCCCACCTGACCACATGGGTTTCCACCGGGTGCACCCGCTTCCTACCTCGTCCAAAAGACGTGCGGGTTTGTAGATTAATTTGTCTCCGTAAATTGCCCCAGTGCAGAGGGAGTGAATGAGGAAGTGGGATAGCGTGAATGGGTGATTGATAGTCAGTGTGGATCGATGGGTCAAATGGCTTGTTCCCATGCTGTATCTCTAAACTTTAAAAAAAGTCAGAGCATTGTGTATGGAAGTTAAGGAGCTGTCCCACTGCAGCGACCTAATCCGCGAGTTCAGAAGAGTTTAGGACAGTTTGAAAAAGTGTCATGTTGAAGACCTCCTTCAACTATGTTGAAGACTATCTACGACTACCTTCGACTACCCTCGATTACCTGCGAATAACATGCTGACCTACTTCAACTAAGCTTTGAAAAAATATCGATTTTTTTTTTGCCATGGTGACCTTTTTTTGCTCGTGGGAGAGTAAGGCTCCTAGGACCTCGTGTTGACCATGCTGAGAGTATGAGTCATGGGCAAACTCTTCTGAACTCGCGGATTAGGTCGCCGCAGTGGGACAGCCCCTTTGGGACATTATGTTGCAGTTGTACAAGGCGTTGGTATTGTGTTCAGTTTTGGCCATCCTTCTATAGGAAGGATGTCATTAAGCTACAAAGAGTGCAGGGAAGATTTACGAGGATGTTGCCAGGACTTAAGGACGTGTGCTATAGGGAGAGGTTGGGAAGGCTAGGACTTTATTCGAGTGCAGGTGGCCGAGGGGTGATCTTAGAAAGGTGTATAAAATCATGAGGGGAATAGGTATTGTGAGCGCACAGTATCTTTTATCCTGAGTTGGAGATTCAAAAATCAGAGAACAGATTTAAGGTGAGAGAGGAAAGGTTTAATTGGAACTTTTTCACATAGAAGGTGGGGGTGTATATATAACGAGCTGCCAGCGGAGGTAGTTGAGGCAGGTACGAGGACAGCATTTGAAAGGGCAGGTTCATGAATAGGTAAGGTTTGGAGGGCCAAGCGTGGATAATTGGGGCGAGCTTAGATGGGGCATGATGGTCAGCATGGACAGGTAAGGCCAAATGGCTTGTTCCATGCTGTAGAACTCTATGACGCTACGAGTCCTAATTGGACCTGCTTCTATAGCTTTTCAGGCAACTCATTCCAAATGCGGACGACCATCTGAGTGAAAAAGCTGCTCCCGAGGTCCCTCCGAAAGCTTCCCCCTCTCACCTTAAGCTTAAACCCTCTGGTTTTAGAATTCTCTACTGTAAGGAAAAGTCTGTGAGTGTTCACTTTATCATCATTTAACACCTCCTCACACCCCAGTGGTTGAGGTAAATAATCTCAGTCTTGGTGCAGCTGAGCTCCAGTAAAGCGCAGCATCAGACTTCTTTACTGTCACTGTGTTTCACTGTATCTCCTGCTGTTAATAAATGACACAGTGGCAGACACTTTAAATGACTGTAAAATGGCTCCAAAATGGCCCCTCGCATAAAGACTCAGTGGGTTGGTCTGGATCATCTGTACTAACTGGGGGATGGTGCTAATGTGTAGAAAGGAATGCTGGTTTACACCCAAGATAGAAACAAAGTGCTAGAGTAAAGGGCCTGTCCCACTTGGCCGTTATTTGCTCGTAATTTACGCAACATCATTTACGCATCACGTCGCACGGCGTGCGTGTCGTGACATGCACGTGATGCGCGCAAGGTGCGCAATGACATAGGCAGTGACACGCGGCATCGCAGGATTTTGTGATGTACAAAATCTTTGCGCGTCATCTACGTGACGTGCAAATGACGGCCAAGTGGGACAGGCCCTTTACACAGCGGGTCAGGCAGCATCCCTGGAAACAAAAGGATGGGTGAAGTTTCGGGGTGGAACCTTTCCTCTGACTGAAAGTAGACGGGAGGGAACTAGAGAGAGGAAATGGCCAGAACAAAGCAGGGCCGGCAACAGATGACCAAGGAAAGGTGGAGCCCATAATGGCCCATTGTTCGCTGGTGAAGAGGTGGTAACAAAGGGCTACAGGGATGCGAACAGTGGAACTACTACGACGACTAGGGTGGGGGAGGAGGGGAGAGAGAGAATGCAGGGGTTACTTGAAATCACCGTTCATACTGCTAGGTTGTAAGTTGCCCAAGTGAAACATGAGGTGCTGTTCCTCTTATTTGGGTGTGGCCTCACTCTGACAGTGGAGGAGGCCCAGGACAGAAAGGTCAGTATGACAGTGGACAGTGGGTATGGTGATAGACTGAGTTGTATTCAACAAAAATGATTTCACTGCAGCTTGGTACACATGATAATAAAGAAACCATTGAACCATTGCCAGTTATTCCTTGTATCTTCTCTTTACAGGCCGAGATGATCCACGCGGATGTAGAGAGTGCAATCTCCGATTGCAAAGGCGGACAGAAGATACGACCACAGACCTTGAAGTAAATGCTGTCTCAGTTCCCACTTTGGTTTTCTGTGATCCCCCTGTCAGTGTGCTACTGGCCAAAGCTGCCTGACCCGCAGAGTTTCTCCAGCACTTTGTGTCTTTTTTTTTTGTTGTAAACCAGCATCTGCAGTTCTTTGTTTCTACAAATGAACTGACAGACCTGAGATAATGCAGACACCATCACGCCAAGCACACGAGGAGTCTTCCTCTGTCATCAAACCTGTTCCTTTGTGGCTTGTTCACATTCAAGTAGTTTCAATCTGTTGCAGCCACTCCCTTTGGCAACGAAACTCAGCACAGGCAACATTATCTTTTTGTTTTACTTGAGGACTAACAGATACAATATTTAATTTAGTTTACAGATATAGTTTAGTTGATGTTTCGTTCAGCTTAGTTTTGTTTTGTTTACTTTACTTTAGTCATGCCGTTTTAGTTTACTTTAGTTTAGTTTAGTTTAGAGCTGCCATTTCAGTTTAGTTTAGATTTATTTTAATTTGTTTTGTTTAGAGATACAAATTAGTTTAGTTTAGTCTTGTTTAATTCGGAGATACAGTTTTAGTTTGGTTCAGTTTAGTTTAGTTTAGAGATAGTTTAGTTTAGTTTTGTTTAGTTTACAGTTTAGTATAGAGATATATCATGGAAACAGGCCCTTCGGCCCACTGAGTCCATGCTGACCATCGATCACACTAGTCCAATGTTATCCCACTTTTGCAACCACTAATTAGTCTATAAACTCGCATGTCTTTGGGGTGAGGGAGGAAAATGGAAAGCCTGGAAGAGACCACAGGGAGAACATGCAAACTCTGCACACAGGGGGTGTCAGGATCGAACCTGGGATCTCTGGCGCTGTGAGGCGCTGCAGGTAGTGCTGCTGCCACAGTGTTGCCCCAAGGCTATAGTCGTGTCAGCGAGACATTAATCTCTGGCGCTGTGTGGCAGCAGCTCTACCCGCTGCGCTTCACAGTAACCGAGACCAGGGTTTGATCCCGTCTCGGATGCTGCCTGTGTGGGGTTTGCACGTTTGCCCTGTGACCTCTTGGGTTTCCTCCGGGTGCTCGGAGTTTCCTCCTGCATCCCAAAGAAGTGTGGGTTTGTAGGTGAATTGGTTTCTGTAAATTGCACTTAGTGTGTCGGGAGTGAATGAGGAAGTGGGATAACATGGAACTAGTATAAACAGGTGATTCGTGGTCGGCATGGGTCGATGGGCCAAAGGGCCTGTTTCCATGCCATGCCGCCCACTGAGTTTTCTTTTCAGTGCGGTGAGAGATTGAATCGGTGCTCCATAAACATATCTCTCTCTCTCTCTCTCTCTCTCTCTCTCACCAGGGTAAACCAGGAGAAGATGAAGAGACAACGAGAGACGATAATCCCATCGCCCCCTCACTCTGCCGCACCTGCCCACCCCCCCGATCTCAACATGAGCCGGGCTGCAGCTCTGACAGCGCAGAACGACCAAGGTAAGACTACCTGAGGACACACTCTGGCAGCACGGTGGCGCAGCGGTAGAGTTGCTGCCTCACAGCGCCAGAGACCCGGGTTCGATCCTGACTACGGCTGCTGTCTGTATGGAGTTTGTAAGTTCTCCCCATCACCTGCGTGGGGTTTTTCCGGGAGCTCCAGTTTCCTCCCACACTCCAATAATGTACAAGTTTGTAGGTTCAATGGCTTTGGTAAAAATTGTAAATTGGCCCTGGTATGTAGGAAAGTGCAAGTTTACAGGGATCGCTGATCGGCACGAAGGGTCTCGATGGGTCGAAGGGCCTATTTCCGTGCTGTATCTCTATAATGAATTTTTTAAACTAGGTTGTCCTAACAGGAAAAAAAAAAAACTAAAACTGGAGGTCATGGCTTTAAGGTGAGAGGGACAAAGTTTAAAGGAGACATGTGGGGCAAGTTATTTACATAGAGGTTGGACAGACTTGGATTGTTTTCTCTAGCATACCTGAGATTGTGGGAAGACCTGATAGAAGTATACAGAATTATGAGAGGCATAGATAGGGTAGGCAGTCAAAACCTTTTCCCCAGGATAGAAAAATCAAATACTGGAGGGCACAGCTTTAATGTGAATGAATGAATGAATGAATAAGATTGGGCACAGCTTTAATGTGAATGAATGAATGAATGAATAAGATTATTGGCCAAGTATTCACATACAATGAATTTGCCTTCGTGCTCCGCCCACGTGACAACATGACATCCAGTGACAGTTAAGAATGATACATAAACGTTAAACATTAATTATAAAACATCATTGTAATGTGAATTAAATAAAATACCAGCGCAAAAGGAGGCTACAGATTTTTGCTTATTGTGCAGGGGGATGATTTGTTACACAGAGGGGTGATGGGTGCCTGGAGCTCACTGCCAGGGGTGGTGGTGGAGGTAAAGAAAACAGTGGTGATTAAGAGACTTTTGGGGAGCACGTGGACATGCACGGCATGGATTATGCACAGGCAGATAAGATTTGGCTGTGCATAATTTGGCTGTTTTGGTTTCCTAATCTGAGGAAAGACATTCTTGCCATAGAGGGAGTACAGAGAAGGTTCAGCAGACTGATTCCTGGGATGGCAGAACTTTCATATGAAGAAAGACTGGATAGGCTCGGCTTGTACTCGCTAGAATTTAGAAGATTGAGGGGGGATCTTATAGAAACTTACAAAATTCTTAAGGGGTTGGACAGGCTAGATGCAGGAAGATTGTTCCCGATGTTGGGGAAGTTCAGAACAAGGGGTCACAGATTAAGGATAAGGGGTAAATCTTTTAGGACCGAGATGAGAAAAACATTTTTCACACAGAGAGTGGTGAATCTGTGGAATTCTCTTCCACAGAAGATAGTTGAGGCCAGTTCATTGGCTATATTTAAGAGGGAGTTAGATGTGGCCCTTGTGGCTAAAGGGATCAGGGAGTATGGAGAGAAGGCAGGTACGGGATACTGAGTTGGATGATCAGCCATGATCATATTGAATGGCGGTGCAGGCTCGAAGGGCCGAATGGCCTACTCCTGCACCTATTTTCTATGTTTCTATGTTTCTATTTGGTCTTGGCATTGCATCCGGCACAGACATTGTGGGCAGAAGGGCCTGTCTTGGTACTCTTCTATGTTTCAAGTTCAGAAGTGCATACGTCATCTGAACAGAATTAGGCCATTCGGCCCATCAGGTCTGCTGTGCCATTCAATCATGGCTGATCTATCTTTCCCTCTCAACCCCATTCTCCTGCCTTCTCCCCATAAGCTTTGACATCCTTATTAATCAAGAACCTGTCAATCTCCACTTTAAAAAAATTCCCAAAGGCTTGGCCTCCATAGCCATCTGTGGCAATGAATTCCACAGATTCACCACCCTCTGGCTAAAGAAATGTGTACGTCCTTTTATTATGAGGATGTGCCCTCTGGTCCTAGACTCTCTGACTAGAGGAAACATCCTCTCCACATCCACTCGATCCAGGCCTTACAATATACGGTGCGTTTCTATGAGGCCCAACCCCTCATCCTTCTGAACTCCAGCGAGTACAGGCCCAGTGCCGACAAACGCTCATCATATGTTAGCCCCTCCATCCCCAGGATCATTCTGTTTAATGAAGGAGAACAGTGAAAGGATAAAGCTACTGACAAGGGTCTGCCTGCATTCATCTTAGCTTCAGTTAACTGGGTTGCTTCACACAAACATTATCTTTTGCTTTTGCTTCCGTCCAACAATTGTATTGTTAGTGTTTAAAAGTACAATATGAAAACAAGCCCTTCTGAGTCCACGTTGACCATAAATCAGGCATTTAAACTAGTTCCATGTTCTTCCATTCCTTATATATTAGGAGCAATTTTAAGAAAGCCAATTAACCTAGAAAACGTAAGTTCTTTAGCATTGATTGTATTGATTGAAACATGTAGAATGGAAACAGGCCCTTCGGCCCAACAAGTCCACAACCATAGTTCACCCATTCATACCAGTTCTATGTTATTCCCACTTTCAGGATATTAGGGGCAGTTTACAGAGGACTACAAACCCACAAGTTTTTTGGAGTCTGGGAGGAAATCGCAGCCCCCGGATAAAAGTAGCACAATCACAGGGTGAATGTGCAAACTCCACAGAGACAGCAACCGTGGTTAGGATCGAACCCGGGTCTCTGCCGCTCTGAGGCAGCGGCTCTACTGGCTGCACCACCGTACCACCCATTAGGTTTTACACTGCAGTGAGAGTTGCAACCGGCAATCCATAACTCCCCCTCCGCCTCCCTCTCCCCATCCCTCTCCCCATCCCTCTCCCCATCCCTCTCCCCATCCCTCTCCCCATCCCTCTCCCCATCCCTCTCCCCATCCCTCTCCCCATCCCTCTCCCCATCTCCACCTTCCCCCTCTCCACCTTCCCCTTCTCCACCCTCCACACACACACACACACACACACACACACACACACACACACACACACACACACACACACACACACACACCAGGGTAGAGAGAGACGTGGATACGGTGTGCTGTCACAATTTGGGGATAAAAGTAAGCCAGCCATTTGCTTTCTTTTGATGAGGAAAACTCTGCGACATAGAGACTAACCCTTGAATGTCATCCCACAGTGGAACACAACAGGAGAACCTCTAACGTCCAGGAGTACGAGGAACCACCGGAAGTCGTGGCTCAAAGGATTGAGAAAGATGTGGTGAGTGGCTCTGAATTCCTTCTCAAAATATCTACCCGGCAACGGAGAAAACAGGATACTCGTGTCCATCTCAGTGTGCTCCCATTTCACCAATGTCTCCTGCACCTCAATTCCTTCTGCTGTGTCCACCTATCACTTGTGGAAACACAGAACTGCAGATGCAGGTTTATACCAAAGATAGACACAAAGTACTGGGATAACTCAGCGGGAGAGACAGCATCTCTGGAGAAAGAGGATGAGTGACGTTTCGGGTAAAGAAGGGTCAAAACCCGAAATGTCGTCATCCATCCTTTTTTCTCCAGAGATGCTGCCTGACCCACTGCGTTACTCCAGCACTTCATGTCTAGCCACCTATCTCTTGCCCCCACCTCTCTTTTCCAGCTTTCTTCACTCCACCCTTCCATCAGTGTGAAGAAGGGTCCTGGCCTGAAACGACGCATATCCATTCACTCCAGAGATGATGCCTGACAGGCTGAATTACTCCAGCACTTTGTACTCAGCATTGCAACTGCGTTTTGCTTTCAATGCCACATCTTATCTCCATTTCCCCACAATAAGAATTCTGTTCCATAAAGTAAAATATTCCCCTATCTGCAATTAAGACTGTAATCTTTGCCCTGTATTCCTCCTGTCCAAATGTACAGACTTAAAACAAGGAAACAAATAAAAGAAAAATAACACCACGTCATTCAGTCTGAAAACAGTGGTGTCTTCAAAGCCTTTGAAACCTACACCTTTTACAAAAGACATCTGCAGTCATGAGCACATGAAATATTCATAGCCATCAGATCAGTCGAGAAACAATAACATGATCTCAAAGCCAATGTACGTGTGCTGAAATGAACACAGCTGACAACAAAGGGCCGACAACAAGAGTATCAGCACACAGCATAAAGTGATTAATACTGAACGCAAGCACAGAACATGCAACAGTACAACACAGGAACAGGCCCTTCGGTCCACAATGTCCGTGCCGTATATGATGCCAAGTTAAAATGATCTCCTCTGCCTGCACATGACCCTCATCCCTCCATTCCCTGCATATCCATGTGCCGATCTAAAAGCCTCTTAAACATCACTATCGTCTCTGCCTCCACCACCAGCCCTGGCATTGCGTCCAGACACTCACCATCCTCTGGGTAAAAAAAGTTCCCATGCACATCTCCTTTAAACTTTGTCCCTCTCCCCTTAAAGTTATGCCCTCTGCTATTTGATTTTTTTCTTTCTTGGGGAAAAATGTTCTGACTGGTAAACCGATCTATGCCATTAGAGATACAGCAAGGAAACAGGCCCTCTGGCCCAACCTGCGATCCCCGTACACTAGCACTATCCTACACACCAAGGACAATTTGCAATCTTTACCGCAGCCAATTATCCTACAAACCTGCACAATTTTGGAGTGTGGGAGTAAACCCGGAGAAAGCCCACGAGGCCACAGGAAGAATGTACAAACTGTGTACAGACAGCAGCTGTAGTCGGGATCAAATCGGGGTGTCTGGCGCTGTGAGGCAGCAACTCTATTGCTTGCCACCGTGCCACCCAAAATGCCTCTCATAATTTTATATATTTCTCTCAGGGTATGGGCCAAACATGGGTAAGGGGTCTAGCTAAGATGGGGGCATCTTGCTGGCCATGCATGAGTTGGGTCGAAGGGCTTGTTTCCGTGTGATTATGACTCGGGCATCCCTGGGAAGTGAACTGGTTTCACTGGAGATGATTGTCATTCATCTCGACGTTATGAATCACGCCGCAGTCTCAAGCCAACCTCGCGATGTTTCTTCCTCCACAGCAAATCCTAAACTGCACGCTGGACGACATTGAGTTTTTTGTGGCCAAGCTCCAGAAGGCTGCTGAGGCCTACCATCAACTCAATCATAGGAAGAAATCCAAGAAGAACAAGAAAAAGGCACCGGCTGGTAGGAAGCACCTTTCACCTTCTTTCCCCTTCCCTGATTTAGACTTTAGAGATTTTAGAGACACAGTGCAGAAACAAGCTCTTTAATGAGCGACCTTTGATGGAATAAGGAGTGGGGATAGTGGTGGTTGTGGGAATAGTAGCTAATCATTTGTATCGATATTGGAGAATATACTTGCCCCAATTCCTTCTTCAATTCATTTTAGGTTTTATAGATACAGCATGCAAACAGGTCCTCTGGCCCACCGAGTTTGTGCTAACCAGTGATCACCCCGTACACTAGCACTATCCTGCACACTAGGGACCATTTACAATTTTTACTGAAGCCAATTAACCTACAAACTCGCACGTCTTTGGGATGTGAGGGGAAACTGGAGCAACCACGTGTTCACAGGGAGAATCTACAAACTCCATACAGACAGCACCAATAGTCAGGATCAAACCTGTGTCTCTGGCATTATGAACCAGCATCTATAGCGTTGCGCCACTGTGCTGCCCTCTCTTCACTCTTTTTCTCATTTCGCCCTCATTTTCCCTTCTTGCCGTGAACTCCAGGTTCAAGAGCAGCTGAACACTGCACATTACTAAGTTCAACTATGAACAATGGCCTATTTTTAGTGGCACTAAGGTCTCGGGGCTTTTTCTTGGCACTTGTATTGGGGTCATGAATTTGTTGAACTTTTGTTTATTATATAATATCTATGAGTCATGGAATCATAGAGGCACACAGCACGTAAACAGGCCCTTCGGCCCAACTTATCCATGCCGACCAAGGTGCCACATCTAAGCTGGGCTGGTTTGCCTGCATTTGGTCCATATCCCTCTAAATCCTTTCTGACCATTGTGTTTACAGACCTGTTATGCTGCTGCAAGGAAGAAAACCAAGACTCTTGGTTTATTCCTCTACAATCACCTTTGCTTTATCCGTTTTTTCTCTTTATTTGCTTATCTCGTGTTTGGGGATTGACAACTCCTCTTCTTTCTGCACTACTGCTTTGCACTTCATCAGCTTTAACTTAGTTTAGAGATACAGTGTGGAAACACCCCCTTTGGCTCACTGAGTCCGCGCCGACCAGCGATCACCAGTATACTAGTTCATTCCTAACCCACACACTAGGGACAATTTTATAGAAGCCAATCTGCATGTCTTAGGGATGCGGGAGGAAACCGGAGCACCCGGAGGAAACCCAAGTAGTCACAGGGAGAACGTGCAAACTCCATACAGCCAGCACCTATTTTCAAGATGGAACCTGGGTCTCTGGAGCTGTAAGGCAGCAACTTTACCACTGTGCCACTGTGCTGTACATAAAAGGGTGCTACTTACAACTTTACAACCACACAAAATAAGAAGCGTTCTGTGAATGCATTTCCTGTGGAAAGGAGTTGTATCTAAGTTGCTTTCATACCTGTGTTCGTCTATGCTATCAGTGCCATATCTAAGATGCCAACGGTAAATTACAAATTAACTCCAGAGGGAGGGATATAGATGGAATGGGGATGGTGGGGTGGATGGGGATGGAATGAGGGATGGGGCAATGGGAGAAATGCAGGGGGGAGGGGTGCATTGGAAAGAGAGGGGAATGGGGCTGCAACTTAAAATTGGAGCATTCAATGTTCATACTGCAGTTAATGGACTTTGTTATGAAATATTCTCTCTCTGTCTCCATTCATTGCACAGAGGGCATGCTCACACTGAGAGCAAAGCCTCCATTACCAGCAGAATTCACCGACTGTTTCCAAAAGATCAAGCTGACCTTGAATTTGCTGGTAAGAACTCGCCTGGAAGATTTGAGGCAGTTTTGAGGAAGATTCAACTGTTAGCACGTTAGATAATGTGTAATTTACCCTAGGAGTGCTTTAAATCATAAACATTTTGTGTTCCGTGGTATATTCAACCTTCCAACTATGCTAGACCTTGTAATTGAGATGTACAGAATAGAAACAGGCCCTTCGGCCCAGTGAATCCATGCTGGCAAAGTTGGCATATTGGGCTAGTCCCATTTGCCTGCATTTGGCCCATAGCCTTCTAAAAACCCTTCCTATCCTTATATATGTCTAAATATCTGACTCTTGAAAAGTCAGGACTCTATCTGTTTCTACTGCTTCATTTGGTATCTCATTCAAGATATGGACTACCCTCTGAATGAAATGTTGCCCTTGTCCTTCGTAAATATCTGATACATTCATAAGTTCTAGGAGCAGAAATAGACCATTCGACTCATCAAATCTACTCCACCATTCAATCTTGGCTTATCCATCTTTCCCCCTCAACCCCATTCTCCTGCCTTCTCCCCATAACCCCTGACAACCTTGATAATCAAGAATCTGTCAATCTGCACCTTAAAAATATCCATTGACTTGGCCTCCATAGCCGTCTGTGGCAATGAATTCCACAGATTCATTACCCTCTGCCTAAAAAAATTCCTTCTCATCTCCTTTCTAAATATACATATTTTATTCTGAGGCTATGGCTTCTGGTCCAAGACTCCCCAGCTAGTGGAAACATCCTCTCCACATCCACTCTATCCAGGCCTTTCATTATTCGATTGGAAATATATAAAATTATGAAAGGCATGGATAGGGTGGACAGTCAGAACCTTTAGCCCCAGGATGGAAATATTAAAGACTAGAGTGCATAGCTTTATGGTGAGGGACAACATGTAGGGGAGATGTGAGGGGCAATTAGTTTAGTTATGTTTTAGTTTTGTTGAGTTTAGTTTAGTTTAATTTAGTTTATTGTCACATTTACTGAGGTACAGTGAAAAGCTTTTTTGTCGCATGCTATCAAATCAGCGGAAAGACTAATTAAGCTGCACACAGTACACAGATACAGGATACAGGGAATAACATTTAATGCAAGATCATACAGTCAGGGGTGGTGGTGGAGGCAGATATGAGAGTGGCATTTAAGCAGCTTTTAGATATACAGGGAATGGAGAGATATGGATCATGTTCAGGCAGAGGAGACTAGTTTAACTTGGCGTCATGTTCGGCATGGACATTGTGGGCTGAAGGGCCTGCTCCTGTGTTGTATTGATTGTAGGAAGGAACTGTAAATGCTGGTTTAAATCGAATGTAGATTTAACAGTACCACGGTACACGTGACAACAAACTAAACTGAATTAAACTGTAATATCGAGCTTGTGCGGTTTATTCGTATTTTCAGACGCTGACAGCTTCTGTTCCTGCTCTTGTTACAGGCCAAGCTGAAGAGGCACATCCAAAATCCAAATGCAGTGGAATTGCTTCATTTCCTGTTTGGACCACTTGAAGTGGTAAGCTCTTCATTGCAAATATTGAGCAGCCTTCAATGGAATGGAGAGCAGGGATGCAGGTGGTGGTGGTGGTGGTGGTGGGAAGAGTAATGAGAGGGCTGGTAATTATTTGGAACTCTCTGAAAGATGTTGGAAAATATACTTGCCCGAAAGCCTTCTTCAGTTCAAATTCTTGATGTAAAATATCAGATGAGGTTAGTTTGCATGTATCTCTACTGCTTTATTGCCATTCGTCCAGACTAGATCAGTTGAAAAAACAAGTCTCCAACACAAGTCTCCACCAAAAATAATCTGATTTCAAGTTTCCTCTCACTTTCAAACGGAATTAGGCATGTTGTAGAACATCAAAGAGGAGGATGAGTGAACTTTGGGCCTTCCCTCACAGTGGGGAAACTTTGATTCCGCTGTGTGTGGATGTTTATGTTAAAGACTATCGTGTTCTGTGTTCTTTTTTTATTCGCATGGCTGTCTGGTGACCCTAAATTTCAATGTACCAATTGGTGCATGTGACAATAAATGTCTCTTGAATATTGAATCTTGGATTTCTGGGCTGGTCACATGTTCCTGCCTTTGGCCGGTAGCCTTCTAAACCCTTCCCATCCATTAAAATGTTCAAATGACTTTTAAAAAATCATAACTTTTGCTGCTCAACTCTAGATTTGTTAAGAAGTTGGGATTGGGAGAGGCATGGTTGATTGATTGATTAGAAGATATAGCACAGTAACAGGCCCTTTGACCCACTGAGTCCACGCCGACCATCGATCACCCTTTCAAGTGACCCACATTCACATCCACTCCCTACACACTAAGGACAATTTGCAGATGGCCAATTAACCTACAAACCCGCACGTCTTTGAGTGGTGGGAGGAAACCCACATGGTCACAAGGAATTTGTGCAAACTCCACACGCAGACAGCACCCGAGGTCAGGATCGAACCCGGGTCTCTGGAGCTGTGAAGCAGCGGCTGTACTGAACCAACAAGATCTCCTGTCCACATCTGCCCCTTACACTCTGACTCAGAATTAAATCATAAGACCAGACAAGAAATGGTAGAGTTAGGCCATTCAGTCCATCAAGTCTACTCCGCCATTCAATTATGGATGATCTATGTTTCCCTCTCAACTCCATTCTCTTGCCTTCTCCCTGTAACCTTTAACACCCTTATTAATCCAGAACCTGTCCATCTCCACTTTAAAAGTACCCAATAACTTGGCCTCCACAGCTGTCTGTGGCAATGAATTCCACAGACTCACCACCCTCTGACTGAAGAATTTCCCTCCTCATCTCCATTCTAAAGGTATGTCCTTTTATTCTGAGGCTGTGCTATTTGGTTCTCGACTCTCCCACTGGTGGAAACATCCTCGCCACCTTATCTTGGTCTTTGAGTATTCAGTAGGTTTCAATGAGATCCACCCTCTAAACTCCAGCGAGTATGGGCCCAGAGCCGGCAAACACTCCTCACATGTTAACCCAATCATCCCCGGGATCATTCTCGTCCACCTCCTCTGGACCCTCTCCAATGCCGGCACATCACCTCCACAAATATGGGGCCCAAAACTGCTCCCAATGTACGTATATGCCACAAAAGGGTTCTCACCCGTTTCACACGTGGACCTTGTTGTGATTTGTTTGGGGGAACAGGTGATTAACAGCACTGGAGGACCAGAAGTAGCGAGAAGCATCGTGAGCCCTCTGCTTTCCAAGGACGCGACAGATTTTCTACGCGGCCACCTAACTCCGAAAGAAATTTCGCTGTGGGAGGCGTTGGGAGAGGCGTGGACCCGATCGAGGTGAGCAAAGATGCCATTGTTTTTGCAGGAAGCTCGCGACAAGAGAGAGACACTTGTCTGTCTTGTCAATAATGGTGGTAGGTGTCAGTCTGAAGGTGGTGTTCCAGCTTTTTGTGTCTGTCTTCAGCTATGCTACCTGCTTAGGGTCAGCCATCACCAATTGTGTTTCTTGCTCATTCAGGGCTGACTGGCCAAGAGACATCCATGTTCCCCCGTACGTGCCAAAGTTTAGGAATCGCTGGGAGCCGCCTCTGGAGAATTTCCGGGGAGTTCCCTGGGAGCTGGATGCACCTCACGGACCAGAGATGGATGGTCAGCGCAGACAGGAGGAGATGAGATCTTCTGTGGAGGTGAGGTCGCTCTCCGAGCTAATTCTTTGTATAACCTGCAGCCTTTTACAGATGCGGGGGCCAAGCCCACTGAGAACAAGGATGGACCCGGAAAGGGGGGGGGGGGATGCATGCGAATAAGAAGGGACCCCACCCCGTTGCATTGGGGGGGGGAGGGACACACACCAAGAACATGGAGGGACCATCGTGACTCTAATCAGCACTTTTGTAACTTTGTCATCTTCAGATACATGGCGACTCTTTGGGTACTTTGTGATTTGCATGCAAAAACAAATAATTTCACGTACCTAGGTACATGTGTCAATAAAGTATCACTGAATCATTACTTTAGCCCACAAATCAGTGATAACTCAATGGGCAATTCCATCAAGCAAGAGCCAACATAATGAAAGACCTGTCCTACCAGTTCATTTCTTTTCTCCCAGCTCCCGTCTGGCAGAAAGTACAGAACCTCGAAAGCACACACCACCAGACTCAGGAACAGCTTCTTTCCTTCAGTTATCAGACTTCTGAACCTCCTTCCATCAGTTAGGGAACTGTCTGATTCACCTCTACCCCATTGCGGACATTGGACTTTGTCCATGGAACTGATGCGATACAATGCTGAACGTCATATTTGCACTCGGTATATTCCCCATTGCTCTGCTTATTGTCCTTGAGTTTGAACTGACTGTATTTGTCAGTGATGTCCGATTAAAGATTGCACGAGGGTCTCCAGAAGTAGATGGTAGCTCGGGACTGTTCTCTAGTTGTTGATATGATGGTTCAGTTGCCTGATAACAGCTGTGAAGAAACTGTCCCTGAATCTGGAGGTTTACGTCTTCACACTTCTATATCTTTTCCTGATGTCAAGTCAAGTCAACTTTATTTGTCATATATACAAGATGTACAGTGAAATGAAAGGGGCAATGCCTGCGGGATTGTGCGAAACAACAGAACAACAGAACAGAACCAGTATTTACATTCTTTTTAAAAAGACACAACAGTAATTACACCCTGGTGAGATCAGACTACAGTCCTGATGGCCTGTGGGAAGAAACTCCGTCTCATCCTCTCTGTTTTCGCAGCGTGACAGCGCGGAGGGGCTTGCCTGACCACAGCAGCTGGAACAGTCCGTTGCTGGGGTGGTAGGGGTCCTTCATGATCCTGCAGGCTCTGGATCTGCACCTCCTGGTGTTTAGGTCCTGCGGGGGGGGTGGGGAGTGTAGTTCCCATGTTGCGTTCAGCCGAATGCACTACTCTCTGCTGAGCCTTCCTGTCCTGGGCAGAGCTGTTGCCAAACCAGATCGCGATGTTTCCGGTCAGGATACTTTCTACTGCACCAGGGTAGAAGGATTGAAGGAACCTCAGAGAAACTCTGAATTTCCTCAGCTGCCTGAGGTGGTAAAGGCGCTGCCATGCCTTTCTCACCAGTGCGGCAGTGTGTGTTGTCCATGTCAGATCCTCTGTGATGTGGACTCCCAGGTATTTAAAGCTGCTCACCCTATCCACAGTAGTCCCATTTATCCCCAGTGACGTGTACGTCCTCGGTTGTTGTGTCCTCAATCATCTCCTTAGTTTTAGTGACATTCAAGAGGAGGCTGTTGTTCTGACACCAGAGTGCCAGGTCAGCCACCTCCTCCAGGTAGGCCTTCTCATCGTTATGGAAGAGGAGACAATAGACAATAGGTGCAGGAGTAGGCCATTTGGCCCTTTGAGCCAGCACTGCCATTCACAGTGATCATGGCTGATCATCCACATTCCTGCCTTCTCCCCATATCCTTTGACTCCACTATCTTTAAGAGCTCTATCGAACTCTCTCTTGAAAGCATCCAGAGAATCGGCCTCCACTGCCTGCTGAGGCAGAGAACTCCACAGATTCACAACTCTCTGGGTGAAAATGTTTTCCTCATCTCAGTTCTAAATGACCTACCCTTTATTCTTAAACTGTAGCTCCTGGTTCTGCACTGCCCCGACATCGGGAACATGTCTCCTGCCTCTAGCGTGTACAATCCCTTAGTAATCTTTTATGTTTCAATAAGATCCCCTCTCACCCTTCCAAATTCCAGCATATACAAGCCCTGTCGCTCCATTCTTTCAACATATGACAGTCCAGCCAACCCGGGAATTAACCTTGTGAACCTACGCTGCACTCCCTCAATATCAAGAATGTCCTTCCCTAAATTTGGAGACCAAAACTGCACACAATACTCCAGGCGTGGTCTCACCAGGGCCCTGTACAACTGCAGAAGGACCTCTTTGCTAGTATACTCAACTCCTCTTGTTATGAAGGCCAACATGCCATTAGCTATCTTCACTGCCTGCTGTGCTTGTATGCTTACTTTCAATGACTGAAGAGGATGTGACGATGGTGAGACTGGTCCTTGATATGATTTGTTTGGATTGCATGCAAAACAAAGTGTATGATTATACCTTGGTAAAAGTAACAATAATATACCTAAACTTGAAGCCAAACCAATAGAGAACTCTGTACATGATTCGATTCCTTTTGTCTTGCAGCAATCAATGGCACCATCCTTCCCTCCTCCAAATGGGTATGAATTCGGTAACACATCTTTCAAGAGAGGCCAGATTGGTGACCAGAATATTGCAGTGGATGCTTTTAAGCAGAGTGTTTGTCGGCATGTGGATAGGTAACTGGTATTGCTTTGCTGTGGAGAACTGGTACAGTGTGCATTCTCTCTCCCTCTGCTGGGTGTGTCTATAAAGGGAGCTTCTCTGCATTAACATACCACCGCAGTGCTGTCGATGAAGGCTTTGTGCACCATTATTTATTTTTCAGTGGAATTATTTACTTGTTCCAAATGACGAATTTATCAGCTTGATTACATTTAGATGTCCGATATACTCTACCTATCAACCATCTGTCTATCAAAAAAAACCATCGCCTTTATCCACCTATCACTCAACAGGAAAGACACACAATGCTTGAGTAACTTAGTGGGTCAGGCAGCAGCCCTGGAGTCCATGGATAGGTGATGTTTTGGGTCGGGACCCTTCAATCAGTCTGAAGAAGGGTGCAGCCCCGAAACACCACCTATCCATGTTCTGCAGGGATGTTGCCTGACCCGCCGAGTTACTCCAGTACTTTCAGCCTTTCCTTGGTAAATCAGCATATGCAGTTACTTGATTCAGCCTATCACTCTCCAGAATTTGTCCTGTCACACCTCTCTTCCAGCTTTCTCCCCCTCCCCCCCCCCCCCCCCCCCACCCCCCAACCCACAATCAGTCTGAAGAAGGGTTCCAACCCGAAACATCACCTATCCATGATCTCCAGGGATGCTGCCTGACCCGCTGAGTTACTCCAGCACTTAGCGTCTTGTTTTGCGTCTAGTTTTTGACTGGGTTTGTTTCTGAATACGAGGAACTCAGGTGAACATTTGCAATCATGTTTTCCATCCCAGGGTGGAAACATCAAATACTAGAAGGCATCACTTCAAGGTGAGAGGGGCAAGATTTAAAGGAGTTGTGTGGGGCAGGTTTTTGTACACAGAGGGCTATGGTTGCTTCGAATGTGTTGCAGATACTATAGTGGCGTTTAAGAGATAGGGGCATGGACATGAAGGGAACGGAGGGCATGTCAAGGCCTGGTAAATGATCGGTTGGTACAGGTGAGGGGAGCGGTCGATTGGCAGATGAGTAGAGTAAGTGATGTAAAGGCGAGTGATGTAAAGGGTGTCAGATTATGAGAGAGGAGGAATGAAATGTTGAGCCTGAGGAAGGGATATGGATAGAAGGGCAGGGGGGAGAGGAAAGAGAGGGCAGGTTGGTGGGAGGAATGGGTGTACACTGGGGTGAGGGAGGGGGCATAGGAAAGAGAGGGGATGGGAGGTATTGCTAAAAATTGAGGAGTTCACTTTTCATATGAAGGTAGACAAAAATGCTGGAGAAACTCAGCGGGTGAGGCAGCATCAATAGAGCGAAGGAAATAGGCAACGTTTCGGGTCGAAACCCTTCTTCATGCTGTTGTATTGTGTGATACTGTGACCGTTGCGAGTCATCTTTCTCTGTGCTTAAGGAATCAAAAGGTAAACCGTGGGCTTGAAAAACCACCCCATAAGTAATACATGATGAATTTTCAACAACATCCTACATTATGCATTATACTTACAACTAGAATTTCAAAGTCCACGCTCGAGACAGAGAGCTGCCCCAACTCAGTCCTGCCACCTAGTGGTTAGCGGATGAGTAGATTGGCCATGAATAGATAGGCACGAAGTGTTGGGAGTGGCTCAGCGGGTCATGTAGCTTCTCTGGAGAAAAAGGATGGGTGATGTTTCAGGTCGGGACCCATCTTCAGACTGAAAGTAAGGGGCGGGGGGTGGGGGTGAAGAGCTGGAGGCGAGAAAAGTCCTGGACCAATCCAATGATTAGGACAAACTCAATAGTCCTTCAAGGATTAAAATATTAAAAGATTACTAAGCTGACAGCAGTTATGTGTTGAGAATTTAAGTCAACTGAAAATGGATCATTTTGTTTCATCTAAGATGCTCTTTTATTAAGGTACACAACTATTTCCATCAGGCAAATGAGCACACTTCCAAGCTGGAAAGCGTACAGAGAGGATTTACGAGGATGTTGTCAGGACTAGAGGGTCTGAGATGATATAGAGAGAGGTTGGGTAAGCTGGGTCTTTATTCCTTGGAGCGCAGGAGGATGAGGGGTGAACTTATCGAGGTGTATAAAATCATGAGACCAATAGTTCGGGAAGGTGCACAGAGTCTCTTCGCAGAGTAGGGAATTGAGGACTAGAGGACATAGGTTTAAGGTGAAGGGAAAAAGATTTAATAGGAGTCTGAGGGGTAACTTTTTCACTCAATGGGTGGTGGGTGTATGGTACAAGCTGCCAGAGGAGGCAGTTGAGGCTGGGACTATCCCAACGTTTAAGAAACAGTTAGACAGGTGCATAAATAGGACAGGTTTGGTGGGATATGGACAAACGCAGGCAGGCGGGACTAGTGTAGCTGGGACATGTTGGCCGGTGTGGGCAAGTTGGGCCAAGTGGCCTGTTTCCATGCTGTATCACTATGACTTGAGCAAAAGTAAAACATAAAGTGCTGGAGGAACTCAGCGGGCCAGGCAGCATCTGTGGAGGGAATGGACAGGCGACATTTTAGGTGGGGACCCTAGATGTGTTTCTTCCCATCATTGACTGCTATCTCGAAGCACAGTTGACATCAAAACTCTTATGATTTCAAAATACAAGATCAGTGATGATTTGAGACACAAGGAACTGCAGATGCTGGAATTGTGCATAGAACACAAAGTGCTGGGGTAACTCACCGGGTCAGGCGACATCTCTGGAGGACATGGACAGTTGACACTTCAGGTCGGGACCCTTCTTCAGACTGATTGAAGTAAGCGGGAGAAAGCTGGAAAAGAGAGGTGGGAGCGGGACAAAGCCTGGCTAGTGATAGGTGGACACAAAGTGCTGGAGTAACTCAGCTGGTGAGGCAGCCTCTCTGGAGAACATGGATAGGTGACGTTTTGGGTTGTGATAGGTGGATACAGGTGCGGGGTGGGGGGGTTGATTTACACATGGGTGGAAAAAGGCCAGCGATGAAGAGGAGGCAAAAGGGACTTAGATAAAGAGGGAAGAGAAGGAAAAACCTGGCGATTAATCGGTGGATTGTAAATACTCTCAAATTGACTGGTCTGTGGCTTGAACTCTTTCTTTGTTAGTTTACGTTCTCCTACGCCATTGATGTGTGTGCTTTATTAAAACGTACGTGCTTATAATTCACAGTCTGTCTGGTGGTGGCTGGGTTTAGATAAATTAGAAGCATTTACTAACGGAGCTTTGCGGGTGATGTTCCTTGCTCTAAGCGTCAGTTTTCCACAGCTCTGCAATACTTGTGTAACGACCGGGTTAATGAAAGATTAACCTATTGAACATGCTGATTACGATGTAGTTTTAAGATGATTGCCGCTGTGTTGTTTTTTTTTTTAGTTGTTTAATACATACTTTTGATGTGATAAATGGATTGTCATTGAGTAGCAGTTAGCCATGTCCATAAGGTCTGTGCGGAGCGAGCTTAGCTCGGTGAGTATGGGATGTGGGAAGGAATATCACTCTGGATTCCTGATCGCTGCTCTGGGATGGGTGTTGAATGTAGGAATCGAGGTGGAATCAAAGATGATAGATGCAAAATGCTGGAATAACAGCGGGACAGGCAGCATCTCTGGAGAGAAGGAATGGGTGACGTTTTGGGGTCGAGACCCTTGTTCAGACTGAAGTCTGAACAAGGGTCTCGACCCGAAACGTCACCCATTCCTTCTCTCCAGAGATGCTGCCTGTCCCGCTGAGTTACTCCAGCATGTTGTGTCTATCTTTGGTTTGAACCAGCATCTGCAGTTCCTTCCTACACATTTTGTCTGGGATAAGATTAAGTTCAGCTGCTGTCTAAGAACATAGAAGGTAGAACAGTACTGCACAGGAACAGGCCCTACAGCCCATAATGTCCATGCCCAATATAGTGCCAAGTTAAACCATCTCCTCTGTCTGCACGTGGTGATCCATATCCCTCCATTCCCTGTACATTCATGAGCCTATCTAAATGCTTCTTAAATGCCACTATCATTTCCGCCTCCACCACCACCCCTGGCAGCATATTCCAGCCACCCAACACTCACTAGGTAAAAAAACTTGCCCTGCACATCTCCTTTAAACTTTGTCCCTCTCACCTTAAAGCTATGCCCTCTAGTCTATGACATTTCCACCCTGGGAAGAAGGTTTTAATTGTCTACCCTATCTGTGCCTCTCATAATATTATATACTTCTATCAGGTCTCCCCTCAGCCTCTGATGCTCCAGAGAAGACAACCCATGTTTGTCCATCTCTCCGACAGCTAATGCCTTCTATTCCAGGCAGCATTCTGGTGAACATCCTCTGCGCCCTCTCCAAAGCCCCCACATCCTTCCTGCAATGCTAGGCTAATGATAAATCTGAAGTGAATATGCTAGCTGCATTTGAGTACGTATCTGATACAATTTCATGCTCATTATAGTCAAAACATGGTGGTGTGGAACATTGTATGTAACTGAAAGTGACAGGTACAGATTCAGATAGTTTACTTAAGTAGTAAAATGTTACTTACTAATTGTAATTTTGCATTTTAATTTAACTCATTAATATAACTGGTATTGTAATAGAGATGCACATGTAGAAGTCACAATGTGGCACAGTGGCACAGCAGTAGAGTTACTGCCATAGATTTCGATTTGATCCTGACAATGGATACTGTCTGTACGGAGTTTGTACGTTCTCCCTATGACCACGTGGATTTTCTCTGGATGCTTCGGTTTTCTCCCACACTCCAAAGACATACAGGTTTGTAGGTTAATTGGATTCAGTAAAATTGTAAATTGTCCATAGTGTGTAGGATCGTGTTAGTGTACAGGCTGATCGCTGGTCAGCGCTGACTCATTGGGTCGAAGGGCTAAAGTCTAAAGATAATTTTCAATTCACAAGTCAAACCTAAAAAAGAGTCATGTTAAATCTGATAGATATAAGCACTTAAAATTATGAGAGGCATAGATAAGGTAGACAGTCAGAACTTTTTTTTACCTGAATGGATGGCAATGACAAAGATTAGAGGACATAGCTTGAAGGTGAGGGAGCAACGTTTAAAAGAGATGTGCAGAGCAAGTATTTTTACACAGAGTGTGGTGGGTGGCTGGAACACACTGCCAGAGTTGGTAGAGGCTGATATGAAGAGGCTTTTATATTGGCATACGGATATGCTGGGAATGGAGGGATATGGGTCACATGCAGGCAGAGGAGAATGGTTTATATTGGCATCATATTCAGCACAGATAGTGTGGGCCGAAGGGCCTGTTCCTGGGCTGTACTGTTCTATGTTCTACAGTAAGTGAAAGGTTATTAGATCAAAAGAAGAACATAAAAAAACACACATTTAAATTGAATTGGGGAATCCCTGAGGAACTTATGTTTAAACTGTGCAAAGTTATTCAGTTACACTGAAGTTAGGCACCAGAATGGTAAAATTAAATTTGAATTTGAAAATAAGGGAAGAGAGGTTTCTTTCCCCAAAGTTATTTGGAACATTTTACGAACCAGTTGATCCATGTACCCGTCTAAATGATTCTTAAAAGTTGTGATGGCGCCTGCCTCAACTACCTCCTCCAGCTGCTCATTCCATACAACCACCATACTTTTGTGTAAAAAAGTAGCACTTCAGGTCCCCATTAAATCTTTCTCCCCCTCACCTTAAACCTATGTCTTCTGGATCTCGATATCCCCCCTCTCAGTAAACGACTAAGTGAATTTACTCGATCTATTCCGCTCAGAATCGTGTACATCTCTATAAGATCACCCTTCATTCTCCTACACTCCAAGGAATAAAGTCCTAGCCTGCCCAATCTCTCCCTACAGCCCAGGTCATCGAGTCCTGGCAACATTCACGTATAGTCTATCGTTGCAATACAAAATAATGTTAGGCAGAATAAGAAATGAAACCAACCACTGATTTCTGTCATTCAAAGGGGAAAAAAAACATCTCCAAGAAACTGTCCCTGCATCTGGAAGTGTACGTTTTCATCTCCCTGTCAATTCCTTGTTTCTATGATGACTGCATGCCCTTACAATTGACAATCATACGAGATGGTCGGAATTGTTGCTTGTTTTTTTCCTCCGTTAGAAATTATGAGGCGCAAGGACTTCACCCTCCGAAGAAACATGTTAAAATAGTGTATGACTTTGTGGCAAGGAATGCCAATGAAATCTCTGTCTTAAAGGATGATATATTGGAGGTGAGAATCCATTTTTAATCTGTTACTTTCTGATGCATGTACCTGTGTATTTAATCAAAATTTAACCAGCATAATCAAGGACCAGTCTCATCCCGGTCACAACCTCTTCTCCCCTCTCCCATCAGGCAAGAGGTACAGAAGTGTGAAAACGCACACCTTCAGATTTAGGGACTTTCTTCCCAGCTGTTATCAGGCAACTGAACCATCCTATCACCAACTAGAGACTGGTCCTGACCTCCCATCAACCTCATTGTACACCTATGAATGAGCTTTAATTGGACTTTACTGGACTTTATCTTGCAATAAATGTTATACCTATCCCATATCTGTACACTGTGGACAGCTTGATAGTAATCATGTAAAGGCAAGACGTACAGAAGTAGGAAAACGTACACTTCCAGATGCAGGGACAGTTTCTTCTCAGCTGTTATCAGGTATTTGAACCATCTTATCACCAACTAGAAAGCAGTATTAATCTACAATCTACCTCATTGGAGACCCTCGGACTATCTTCAATCGGACTTTCCTGAACTTTAGATAGACAAGTTTAGTGCAGGATAAAGTCCAGTAAAGTCCAATTAAAAATCGTTTGAAGGTGTCCAATAAGGTAGATGGTAGGTCAGGACTGTTCTCCAGTTGGTTAAAGGATGATTCAGTTTCCTGATAACAGCTGGGAAGAAATTATCCCTGAAGTTGGAGGTGTGCATTTTAACACAACTGTATAGCTTGCCTGATGAGAGAGAGGAGAAGAGGAAATGTCCGGGGTGAGACTGGTCCTTGATTATGCTGGTGGCCTTGCCGAGGCAGCGTGAAGTGTAGATGGAGTCAATGGATGCGGTGGGAGATTGCAACCTTCCCTGTTTCAACGAATGCAATCAACCTGGCGTGCACAATCAAATAAGATCAAATGGACCAAGTTGTCCCACAACTTTAGGCTGTGCCCGCCATACACAAGAAGAAGAAGTCAATGGATGGGAGCTAGTTAGCTGAAGTCAGTGGAGCAAATCATAACTCCGTTCTCTCCTTGTAGGTGGTGGAGGAAAGCAAGCAATGGTGGAAGCTGAAGAGCAAGTTTGATGAAGTTGGGTTTGTGCCTTCCAATATGTTCGTTCCAATAAATCCAGAAGATATACCGAGCCAGTCTGAAAAAAGCCTGGTGAGTGACACTGTCCAAAAGTAATGCCAAAAGACTAAACATATCTGAGGCTGTTCCTCGCAAACCATGCTGCTGTAGTCATAATGGATTTATATCACCTTACTTATAGTTTGGTGATACAGAGTGGAAATAGGCCCTTCGGCCCACTGAGTCCACACTGAGAAGCGATCACGCTGTACATTAGTTCTATCCTACAAACTTGGGACAATTTACAGAAGCCAATTATCCCACAAACCTGCACATCTTTGGAATGTGGGATGAAACCGGAGCACCCGGAGAAAACCAACGTGGTCAAAGAGAGAACAGACAAACCCCGTACAGACAGCACCCACAGTAAGGATCAATCCCAGGTCTCTGGCGCTGTGAGGCAGCAACTCTACCACTCCAACACTGTGGTGCCCCTTCTCACTGATTTTCTAAAGTTACTGAATTTGTCTGGCAAGACGGTTTGTATAAATCCCCATTCTCCCAGGGAGAGGTGCTCGAGTTGGCCTGTGGGTAGTTGTCATAGTTACAGTGTCATGTTGTGATACAACATAGAAACAGGCCCATCATGTCCATGCCGATCATCCATCACCCATTCACACTAGTTCTATGTAATCACACTTTCACCTCCACATCCTACACATGAATATGCTTGGTCCTTATTCCTCCAAACCTATCCTATCCATGTAAAACAAACTGAAATTTTAGATTTGTGCATTTATTGCTATAAATCAAGGCTGTGATTAAATGTACCAACAAGGAACTGCAGATGCTGGTTTATACCAACGAAAGGCACAAAGTGCTGGAGTAACTCAGTGGGTCAGGTAGCATCCCTGGAGAACATGGACAGGCGATGTTTGGGGTGGAGATCCTTCCTCAGACTGAGTGTAGGGAGACGGGAATCTCCTGCTGCCCACCTGCACTGTTTACAATTGATACACAATCAACAAATATTCTACCCCTGAAGATAACAATTTGCAACTCTTTATCCTTTGTGGGTTCACACACCCATCTCTTCTTATCTCTGGCCTTTGTCCAACAATCTGCCCCCCCGCCTGTGTCCACCTATTACAAGCCAGCTCTGTCCCAGCTTTATTTCCTGCCCAACTACAATCAGTCTGAAGCAAAGGTCCAAGAGCAAGCAAGGTAGCCCACTCAACAAAAAAGACGTAGTACGGTCATGGGCAGATTCTTGGGTAATTTTCGGCCCCATTTCCGTAACCGGCTTCCGTCTCCGCACCAAAGATCCCATAGCGGAGCAAAGATCCTAGTGCGGAGATGGAAGCCGGCTACGGAAACATCCTCGTAAAAATAAAAGTTATTTAGTAAAAATCTTCTCATTTTCAGAATTATAATTTATGAACACAAACTGTTCCCCTGCAACGTTGATTACACTGCATCAGGTCGAGTCTGGTTACTGAAATGGATGAAAAAAAGACCGACGTTCCGCTCCATTGCGAATTACACGTCAGCCTATTGAATTTAGCAGGAGTGGTCTATCTTGCTCCGCTATAGGATCTTTGGTCTGAAGAAGGGCCTTGAGCCAAGACATCACCTTTCCATGATCCCCAGAGATGCTGCCTGACCTGCTGAGTTACTCCAGCACTTTGTGTCTTTTTTTACTGCTATAAAAGTTTGGTTGCTCCAACGTTTGTGCAAGCTATATTTTCCAATTTGCCCGCTGTGCTAGATCTCTGTCTACCTCTTGCACCGTATGTGTTCGGCACGGACTAGAAGGGTCGAGATGGCCTGTTTCCGTGCTGTAATTGTTATATGGTTATATGGTTATATATGGAAGATACAGCCCTCCCCCTCCCATTATGGAGGATCAGAATGAGTTCCCTTTGTTTCATGTTAGCTTCAGCCCATGCAGCAGAACACCAATGCACCATAATTGGTAAGACTTTGCAGAGAATTATGGACGCAGCCCAAATCATAATACAAACCAACCTCACTTCCATTGACTCCGTCTACACTTCACGTGGGCCACCACCATAATCAAGGACGAGTCTCACCCCTCTCCAGTCTTCTCCCGTCTCCCATCAGGCAAGAGGTTCAGAAGTATGAAAATGCACACCTCCAGATTCAGGGACAGTTCCTTCCCAGCTGCTATCAAATCTCAATTACTAGAGAGCAGACCTGAGCTGCTATCTACTTCATTGGAGATCTTCAGATTATCTTTAATCAGCCTTCACTAGACTTTATCTTGCACTAAACGTTATTCCCTTTATCCTGTATCTTTACACTGTGGACGGCTTAATTTTAATCAAGTATAGTCTTCCACTGACTGGTTTGCACTCAACAAAAAGATTTTCAATGTACTTCGATACACGTGACAATAAACTAAACTAGACTAGACTTGTTCTACCATCTCGTGTTCTACCACGTTCTACCACAATGTCAATGTGCAATGGAGAGGAACTGACTAACATCTCATTTACTGCAGAGTGGCCAATGGCACAAAGGAGAGACGAGTGCTCGAGGAACAGGCTCTGCTGCTTCCACCGGACCATTCACCACCCAAGGCCACGTGAGGCATGGAAGTCATGAGCTGCCAGGACTGGCCAACAGGCCCTTCGCAAGGAACAAGGAACGTAAGTGACAAAGGGAGCCAAAGTCAACATCAGGCTCTCAAATCTAATTAAAATCTGCTAAACCTGAATTAAAATTACTGTCCAGTGCAAAATAACAAGGCAGCACAGTGGGTCAGCTGGTAGTCGCTGCCTCACAGCACCAGAGACACCGGTTCGATACTGATCTCAGGTTCAGACTGTGTGGAATTTGTATGTTCTCCCTGTGACTACCTGGGTTTCTGAGCAAACCGGTTCCCTCACACATCCCAAAAACATGCGGGTATGTTGGTTAATTAGCCACTGTAAATTGCCACTAGTGAGTAGGGAGTGGATGAGACAGCGGGATAACACAGAACTAGGTGAACGGGTGATCGATGGTCGGTCATGGACTCGATGGGCCAAAGGACCTGTTTCCGTGCTGTATCTCTCAACTAAACTAAAACTAAACTCTCCTCGTTTGGTTCTACATTCATTCTTATCTGTTTGTGCATCTGTCAAATGCTTTGTTAAACCTGTCTGACCACATGATGTATTTTTGGAACTTGCAGTGAAACGATATCAACATTAATTATATGTATGAAATGCTGAACTAAAGGAAGACTAATAGATTAACACTGATGGAGATGCACTTTTTCCCTGCTTTCTTCTGCTCAAGAGCAAAGTGCATCTTGTCAACTTCCATGTTTTAGTTTAGTTTAGAGATACAGCGCGGAAACAGGCCCTTCAGCCCACCGAGTCCGTGCCGGCAATCGATCCCTGTACAGGAGCGCTATCCTACACACACTAGGGACAATTTACAATTTTTACCGAGGTCAATTAACCCACAAACCTGCACGTCTTTGGAGTGTGGTCAGGAAACCGGAACACCAGGAGAAAACCCACACAGGTCACAGGGAGAACGTACAAACTCCGTACAGACAGCACTCATGGTCAGGATCGAACCCGGGTCCCTGGCGCTGTGAGGCAGCAACTCTACCACCATAGTTTTAGACAAACAATGATTGTCCAGAAGCACATAGAATGTAAAATCTTTCAAGTAAAGTCAATTCTAAATGAGTTTATTGTCATATGCACAAGTACTGTGAGTCACAGGTTCAATAAAGATCTTGTAGAAACAAGTCACTGCAGGTGCTGGTTTATACAAAAGGACAAAAAGTGCTGAGGTAACAGCATCTCTGGAGAACATGGATAGAAGTCTGAAGAAGGGTCTTTAGACTTTAGAAATACACCAAAGAAACAGGCTCTTCGGCCCACTGAATCTGCACCCACCAGTGATCACCCTGTACACTAGAACTATCCTACACACTAGGGAAAATTTACAGTTTTACCGAAGCCAATTAACCTATAAACCTGTACATCTTTGTAGTGTGGGAGGAAGCCAGAGCAGCTGGAGAAAACCCATGCGATCACAGGGTGAACGGACAGACTCCATACAGACAGCACCCTTCGTCAGGATCGAACCCGGGTCTCTGGCGCTTTAAGGCAGCAACTCTACTGCTGCGCCACTTTACCGCTCAACCCTTCCTGAAACATCACCTATCCATGTCCTCTATAGATGCTGCCTGACCCCTTGAGTTACTCCAATCCTTTAAGTCATTTTCAATAAAGATGTTGCTTGCAGCAGTATCGCAAGCATGTAGACCCAGAGAACTCACAAACACATAAATCATACATAAATTATAGATAACCCCTACAAGACTGTGAAAATAAAAAGATTGTGCAAAAGATAATAACAAAAAATACACAATTCTTCTTCTTGCGTATGGCGTGCACAGCCTAAAGTTGTAGGACAACTTGTTCTATTTGATCTTATTTGATTGTGCACGCCGGGTTGATTGCATTCGTCGAAACAGGGTGGACCACATGAAGGTTGCAATCTTCCACCCCAATACACAATTGAAAGACAAGTCCACAGTGGCAGCACAGTGGTGCAGTGGTAGAATTGTTGCCTTACATCACCAGAGACCTAGGTTTGATCCTGACGAAGGGTGCTGTCTGTATGGAGTTTACATGTTCTCCCTGTGACCGCGTGGGTCTCCTCCGGGTGTTTTTGGTTTCCTCCCACATCCCAAAGATGTGTGGGCTTGTAAGATAATTGGCCTCTGCAAGTTATCCCTCGTGTGTAAGATAGAACAAGTGTATGGGTGATCAATGGTTGGTGTGGACACAGTGTGTCGAGGGTCCTGCTTCCGTGCTGTATCTCTAAACTAAACTAAACAAGTGCAAAAGATGGTCTGTAGATACAAACAACTGCAGAAGATCGAATGTAAGCATAAAGCAAAGTGCTGGAGGAAGTCAGCGGGTCAGGCAGCACCTGTGGATATGACCCTTCTTCAGACTAAGTTCTGATGCCAGGGTAGGTTTAGGGATGAGCAGATCACATTGGGTATCTGATAGTGGAAGGAAAGCTCTTGAACCCGATGATATGGGACTTCAGGCTCTGTACCTCCTGCCCAATTAATCTCAAGGATGAGGGAATTTACTTTTGTTGGTCATTACTTGGCTGAAGTTTAGTTTAGGTTAGTTTAGAGATACAGTGCGGTAATCGGCCCTTCGGCCCAACAAGTCCCCGCAGACCCAATAGGCCCCGAATACTAACGTTATCATATACACACACTAGGACAAATTTCCAATTTAACGGAAGCCAATTAACCTACAACTCTACGTCTTTGGAGTGTGGGAGAAAACCCACGCAGTCACGGGGAGAACATACAAACAGCACCCGTAGTCTGACCGAACCCGGTTATTTGGCGCTGTAAGGCAGCAACTCTGCTGCTGTGCCACTGTGCTGCACTTATTGGTATTGATGGTATTGGTGTATTGAAGGCAAACACTGGTATATATAAACTAACTGTGCTGCCTATTTCCTTAAACAGACATGATGAATCAGATGGATGAAGTGAATGACGAACTCCTACATATGATCATCGGTAACAAAGCAAAACGCATCTTCCAGGTCCCAAAGTCAACCTCGGTTCAGGTACCACTTGGCTACGAGTCCAACACAGAAGATGTTAAATCCTGGTTGGTAGTGAAAGGATTCAGTAGAATGTAAGTACAGAGTTATATATCCCAAGCAAAATAACAACTGTTAAATGGTCCATTGAGACTTGAACTGTCCCAACGGCACAGTGGCCAAGCGGTAGATTTGCTACCTCACAGCGCCAGAGCCCCAGTGTGATCCTGACTATGGGTGCTGTCTGTATGGAGTTTGTACTTTGTCCCCGTGACCGCATGGGTTTTCTCCGGGTGCTCTGGTTTCCTCCCAGATTCCAAAGACGTCCAGGTTTGACGGTTAATTGCCCCTGGTGTGTAGGGAGTGAATGAGAAAGTAAGATAACATCGAACAGGGGTGAATGGGTGATCGATGGTGGGTGTGGACTGATTGGGCTGAACGTGAAGTTTTAGTTTAAAGTTTTAATGATACAGCCCACCGAGTCCACGCCAAACACCGATCACCCTTTCACACGATCTCTATGTCACCCCACTTTCTCATCCGCTCCCTAAACACCAGGGGCAATTTATTGAGGGCCAATTAACCTACTAACCCGCACATCTTTGGAATGTGGGAGGAAACTGGAACACCCGGAGGAAACCCCACGCTGTCACAGAGAGAACGTGCAAACTCCACACAGACAGCACACAACGGCAGAATTGAACTTGGGGCTATGATGCTGTGAGGCAACTGCTCTGCTGCTGCACCACTGTGCTCCCCTGTAATTTAGGTATTACTTATGACTTACTACTGCCATCATTCACCCCAGCTCTTTCTTAGACTTGTTGTGTACTACCCATGGGCCTGTGAGTCTCGATTCAAGAGTCAAGAGTGTTTAATTGTCTTATGTACCGAAACAGAACAATTAAATTCTTACTTTCAGCAGTACAACAGATTTGTAAATACAATACTCAATGGAGATCATAACAGATAAATGAAAAAAATGTTCATAGTCATACACAGTGGGGGGGAAAAAGGCCCAACTTGCTCAGGCCCCATCTACAAAAATCCCACCTGCCTGCATTTAGCCCAATTCCCTCTAAACCTATCCTATCCATGTACCTGTCCAAATGTTTATTAAACATTGTGATAGTACCTGCCTCAACCCCCTAATCCGACAGCTCATTCCTTACTTTACCCTTTATGTAAAGAAGTGCCCCTCAGGTTCCTATTCAATCTTTCCCCCCCTCACCTTAAACCTATGTCCTCTAGTTCTTGATACCCCTACTCTAGGTAAAAGACTGTGCATTCACCCTATCCCTCTCATCATTTTGTACACCTCTATAAGATCACCCCTCATCCTCCCACACTCCAAGGAATAGAATCCTAGTCTACCCAACCTCTCCGTATAGCTCAGGCCCTTGAGTCCTGACAACATTCTCATAAATCTTCTCTGCACCCTTTTCAGCTTAACAACATCAAATGAATAAAAAATATAGTGTAAAAAAAGCAAAACAGTTCGTAGTTCATAGTTTAGCTGGTGTTTGTAGTGTTCAAGACCCTGATGGTAGTTGGGAAGAAGCTGTTCCTGAGTCTGGACATTACAGTTTTCAGATGGCAGGAGTGAAATGAGAGTGTGGCCAGGGTGGTGTGGGTCTCTGATGATGCTGGCTGAAGAGATGTGTGCTGATTAATAACTTTGTACTTTATTTTGTCCACAGGACAGTAACGGGATTAGGTATATTGACCGGAGCCCAGATCTTTTCCCTCAATAAAGAGGAACTGAAGATGGTGTGCGGAGAGGAGGGAGCACGAGTTTACAGCCTAATCCAAGTACAAAAGGCTGAATTAGATGTAAGAAACTCTACAATACTACCTATTTCTGCATTTCGTTGTACCCATACTCAGTATTTGTGCAATGACATTAAAGTTGAATTGAATTGAATTGAATTGAATTAATGTAATTTGATTATTATATTGTTTTAACCCAGTGGAAAATATATAAAACAGTATGTTATTGCCACAGACGGCTGTGGTGACCAAGTCACTGAGTATTTTTAAAGTGAAGATTGACTGATTCTTGATTAGTAAGGGTGTCAAAGGTTTTGAGGAGAAGGCAAAAGAATGGGGTCGGGAGGGAAAGATAGATCCACCATGTTTGAATGGTGGAGTAGACTCCATGGGCTGAATGGCTTAATTCTTCTCCTCTGACATTAACTTATATAGCCTGGAAACAGGCCCTTCGGGCCAACTTGTTGATGCCAACCAAGGTCCATTGCTTCCCATCACCTGTATCCACCTATTACTCGCCAGGCTTTGGACCTCCTCCGCCCACCTCTCTACCAGCATCCTCCCCTCATCTCCCCCCACCACAAGCAGTCTGAAGAAGAGTCCTGATCCAAAACGTCACCCATTCATGTTTTTCAATGATGCTGCCTGACAGGCTGAGTTACTCCAACACTTTGTGCCCTTTTTTAGTTTAGTTTAGAGATACTCTAAAACAGAAACAGATCCCTTCAGCCCACTGAGTCCGCGCCTACCAATGACACCCATACACTAGTTCTACCCTAAACACCGGGGACAATTTACAGAAGACAATTAACCTACAAACCCACACGTTTTTGGGACGTGGGTGGAAACCGGTGCACCCGGAGAAAACCCACGGTCACAGGGAGAACGTACAAACTCCACACAGACAGCACCCAGTCAGGATTGAACTCTGGTCTCTGGATCTGAAGCATCTGAAGTAAACCAGCATCTGAAGTTCCTTGCATCTAACTTGATATTTAGCTTAGAGATACAGCACAAAAACAGGCCCTTTTCGCCGTTTTTCAATGATGCTGCCTGACGCTCTGAGTTACTCCAACACTATCCTACACACTAGGGACAATCTTTACATTTACCAAGCCAATTAACTTACAAACCTGTACGTCTTTGGAGTTATTATATTGATATTATTGTTATTGTTCTCATCTTACTTTTCAATTCACAGAAGCATCGAGGTGATACGGAGCTGGAAGAAATCATGAAACGAAGGCAAGAGAGGATTGATTCAAACAGCTAGAAGTTTGCAGACATTTGTTCAGCAATGGGATCGTAGGGTTACCAAGTCGTCTATGAATTGGAAGCAAAACAGACAAATGACATGTATGCATAGAGAAATGTGGTTCTCTTGGACATAATTAATAATAAACACTAATTGTTTGTGTATCTCACTCCTGTTATTTCTGAAGTAAATTCACAGTCAGAATTTGCATGGCTTTCAGGCAGTCATAGAGTTGGAAGTATTAATGTGCATTCCATATGAATATTGAAATCTCCTCCTTTCTCTCTCTCTGTACATGTGTATGTTGCTATTGTAATCTTTGTGGAACAACATTGCCAAATCCCGAAGCCAAGTGAACACAGAATAGATGTAATTTGCTAAATCATTGTGACACGGCAAAAGGATCGACACTTAGCTGGCCAGAACGTACAGATAAACTCGGTATCTGCACTGGGCAGTATTATCAGACAAATGCTGACTGCGTTCTTGCAATATTGATCTCATTGGTGCTCCTCCTGCGTCCCTGGGTTTGCTCCAAATCTTCGGTGCTGTCTGTGTGGAGTTTGCACATTCTCCCTGCGACTGCCTAGGTTTCCCCTTGGGGTGCTCCAGTCTCCTCCCACATCCCAAATGCATGTCGGCTGGTAGATCCATTGTCCTCTGTAAATGATCCTTGTACGGGTGGGCCTTACGAGAATCAAGAAGGAATTAGACCCGTAGTGTCATACAGCACAGAAACAGGCCCTTCAGCCCAACTCACCAATGCTGACCAAGATGCCCCATCAAAGCCAGTCCCATTTTCCCATGTTTGGCTCGTATCACTCTAAACCCTTCCTATCCACGTTCCCGTCCAAATGTTAGACATTTTAAATGTTGTTATTGTACCTGCATCAACTACCTCCTCTGGCAGCTCCTTCCCACCCCACTGTTTAATGAAAAAGTTGCCCCTCAGGTTCCTATCTCTGTATAAACCTGTGTTTCTTGATTCCCCAACCTTGGGTAGATGACTCTGTGCATCCACTCTTTCTATTTCCCTCATGATTTTGTACACCCCTATAAGATCCCCCCTCATCTTCCTGCGCTCCAATGAATAAAGTCCTAGCCTGCCTCAGCCTCTCCTTGTACCTCAGGCCCTTAAGTCCTTGTAAATCTTCTTTGCACTCCTTCCAGCTTAATGCCATCCTTCCTACAGCAGGGTGACCTAAACTGAACACAACACACAATTGATGGAAATGTCAGAAGGAATAAGATAGAAGGGAACAATTTGGGGGGGGGATAGGTTTTGATGGGAATCCCTTGAGATCTGGCACAGGCCTAAAGCAGCAAATGGTTTTTTTTTGGTATGGTACATTCTTGGTCAGAATGAGGTAAATGTGCAACTCAGATGAAATAGAGATGGAATAACTTTAAAATTATGAAACATGTCTGCAAATGTTGCTAACAATTATTTCTTTATGTGAAAAAATATCTTATCTTTTGCTAAACGGATGCATATGTTTTCCTGTTTAAAGTCTACATAAGAAAGTATGTGGTTAAAGTAAACTTTCTTTCACTTATGTAAATGATAATAAATCTATTGTTCAGTTGTTTCTTTGTGGTTTGAAAACTATTGTTAATACTGTCTTTTCATTACCATGAAACCATTGAACATTACTGACCCAGTCTATATGGAACTGCCCCCCATCCAGTCTCAACAGATCAGTTGTTACACATCCCCGCACAACACTGATCCAAGAGACAAAGTGCTGGAGCAACTCAGTGGGTCAGGCAGCATCTCTAGAGGATGTGCATCAGATCTGGATACTGATTGTAGCATGGGTGAGAAAGCTGGAAGAGAGGTGGGGGCAGGACAAAGCCCCTGGAGTACAACCCAGTGGTATGAATATAGATTTCTCTAATTCCAAGTAGCCCTTGCATTCCCTCTCTCTCTGTCCCTCCCCCACCCTAGTCATCCTGCCAGTTTCACTGTCTGTATCCCTGTGTTATCACCTCTTCCACAGCCAACAATAGGCTCCACAATTGTGGGCTACACCTTTCCTGGGTCATCGGTGCCGGCTCTGATTTATTCTGTACCTTTTCATACTTTTAATTTCCCTCTCGCCTGACTCTCAGCCTCAAGAAGGGTCTAACCCCGAAACGTCACCTATTCCTTTCCTCCAGAGACACTGCCTGGTGACTCCAACATTTTGTGTCTATCTTAAGTGATAGGTGGATACAGGTGAAATGGGTTGATTGGTGGATGGTTGGACAAGGCCACAGATGAAAAGACAAAAGGCTGTGAGATAAGAAGATAAGGTCAACATGAACTCATTGGGCTGAAGGGCCCGTTTCCTCGCAGTACATCTAAACTAAATTAAATTAAACTACTTGCAGCAACATAACAGGCCTGTAACACTGATAACAAACAAAACACAAAAAAATCAATGTACAATAAACTAATAACCCCAAAACTTCCCCCAACACAAATCTGGAATGCAGGAGACAGAGGGGTGATCTTACAGATTTTCCCTTAAAATCATGAGGGGAATAGATAGGGTGAATGCACAGTGTCTTTTACCCAGGTGGGAGAATCAAGAACCAGAAGATGGGTTTAAGGTGAGGAGGGAAAAATTTAATTGGAGGTAGACAAAAATGCTGGAGAAACTCAGCGGGTGCAGCAGCATCTATGGAGCGAAGGAAATAGGCAACATTTCCGGCCTAAACCCTTCTTCCGAAGAACCCTTCTTCCGAAGAAGGGTTTCGGCCCGAAACGTTGCCTATTTCCTTCGCTCCATAGATGCTGCTGCACCCCCTGAGTTTCTCCAGCATTTTTGTCTACCTTTGATTTTCCAGCATCTGCAGTTCCTTCTTAAAAAATTTAATAGGAACCTGAGGGACAACCTTTTTACTCAAGGGCGGTGGATATACAGAACGAGCAGCCAGAGGAGTACATTGGGGCATGTATAATAGAAGCATTTAAATTACATTTGCACAGGTACATGAATAGGAAATGTTTTAGAGGAATATGGACCAAATGCAGGCAAATGTGACTAGTTTAGACGGGGCATCTTGGTCAGCACAGACAAGTTGGGCCAAGGGTCCTATATGACATGATGACTGTAACTTTCTTAAAATCTAAGTGCAGGGCAGACAACATTGGGTGAGAGTTGAGAAGAAGGATAGGAAGCTTTTGCATTTTTCAGCTTGAAATTATGCAATCTTGTGCATACTGTAGCGAGTCTTTTAACTTACACTTGAATGTAACATTTATGCTTTAAATTGGATTAGGTATGAATAAGTTTAGGCTAAATTACATTACTAATTACATTCCACAGTAGAGCCAGGCTCTAACAGGTGCAGCACATGAATGACAGTATATTCTATGTATGGAAATCAGATTATAATTCATGCTGTTATGAATATATATGGAGAAAAAAATATATAGAAACAACGCAAGAGTCAGACTTCCATCACTGTTCTGCACAAATAAATTAATCAATCTTACACTTTGACTATAGAAACAAATCAAAAATAATGCCACATATTCAACCAAGTATATGGTTCAATGAAATCTATATTACTAAAAGTCTGATCTTGACGACTTCCTGTTGTTCTGTATATTGATTTTAGAAAAAACGCTGCGACTTACGGCTGTGATTTTTGGCCATCTTACTCAGAGTCCCCTGCTGCTCATCAGGTGCCGAGGATTTTTCCCATCGAAGAAAAATAAAAGAGTTATTAGTGTTTAAAAAATGTTGAGATTCTATCTCCTATCAATCATGTCATGAAGACCACACCCCTTCTGGTGGTAGGGGGGAAGGGACTATAAAACCCAGAAGTGTGGGTGTGGCTCAGTCTCTGCAAGATGGAGGAGGGAGAGGTCACGACTTGCTGTCTTTAGTGGCCTTGCACCCTGCTTGAAATGGTATGAAACTGCACTTGAATTTGGTGGCCTTGCACCCTGCTTGAAATGGAATTTCAAAGAATAGCTGTGAGTGAACTGCCAGCCCACCAGCCGTGAGTGAGTGAGCTGCCAGCACAACGGGCTTGAGTGACTGAGCCGCCAGCCCAAGAATCCATTTGGCCCACAATGTCCATACTAGCCCTCTGGAAACCAGTCCCTTCAGCACACAAAATCCATACTAGCGCTCCTGAAAGTATTGCGTTGGGGGACCAGCCCTCCCACGTGATGCTGGGACCCAACTGGTCCCACTTAGTTAGTTAAGATATATATGTGAAGCATATATATGGAAACAGGCCCTTTGGCTCACCAAGTCCACACCGACCAGTAATCTACCATACACCAATTCTATCCTACACGCTAGGGACAATTTACAGTAGCCAATTAATGTACAAACGTGCACTCCTTTCGGATGTTTGAGAAACCGGAATATCAGGAGAAAACCCACGTGGTCATAGGAAGAATGTACATATTCTGTACAGACAGCACCTGTAATCAGGATCAAATCTGGGTCTGTGGTGCTGTAAGGCAGCAACTCTACCGCTATGCCACTGTGCCGCCCCATTAAATTATTTTTTCTGTAATATATATATTATGGTGTCATGTCAATAAAGTTGAACACATAATTCTAATTTCTGCCCTTAGTTGGATAACACAAATCTCCAGTCATTGTGTTTTACATATATATGGCTGTTTTTCAACCTCTTCAGTCTGAAGATCTCAACCTGAAACATCACCCGTTCTTTCTCTTCAGCTAAACTGCCTGTCCCACTGAGTTATTCCAGCTTTTTGTGTCTATCTTCAGTTTAAACCAGCATCTGCTGTTCCTTCCTACACTCTTTGTTAAGCGAAAAAGGTCCTATTCTCATAATATTATTCACCTCAACTAAGTACTGATTCACCTCCGTAGCTGCAGAGAATTCCCAGTTTTCAAATCTTTCTTCAAAGTGAAAAAAAATTCCAGCCCTGCCGACATCCTCATAAATCGCTCCTGGAACCACTCCAGAGCAATGTTTTCTACAATGTGTCATAGTCTTACAGCATGGAAACAGGCCCTTCATCCCAACTTGTCCATGCAGATCAAGATGCCCCATCTAAATTAGTCTGAATTATCCACATTTGACCCATATCCCTTTAAACCTTGTGTGTGCCAGTGTGTGTGCCAGTGTGTGTGAGAGTGTGTATCAGTGAAGTGGCGACAACACCCGAAGTGAGCGGACATTCGGAGACTTGGCGATGTCCGGGGAGTGTTTCCCTCTCACCCAAATTCTCCCCCACCCCCCGTCTCCTTCCTTTTTTTTCTAAATTTAGAGCGTGAGAAATTTGTGATCAGCATGAGAGCGTGAGAATCGGGTGAAATGCGTGATTCTCACGCTCAATGCATGAGAGTTGGCAGCTCTGTAAGTGTTTAGGTTGTGGCCACCCATTCTCATATCTTCCTTGTTAATGTTGGTGGGGTTATTCCTCCATGAAATATGTATTCTCATGTTAAACATTAGCATTTGCAGCTAAGATAAATCCAGTTTGTTAATGAACCAAATTCAGTTTCAATTATCTCTGTGATTTCTGACAATGTTGTTTAGCATTAGTTTACCTTAATTTTATTCCTTACTATACGTCAAGGCTGAGGGTTGTCATTCAGGCAATTTAAACGATAATGATGACTTCTGCACAGTCCTGAAATGTTTAGAAATCATTTAAATATACAACTATTTCAAATCCCTGCCATTGGAATGTTTCTGATAATATATGACAAAGTTGAAATGAACATTTAGCCAAAGAATGACGAAAATGTGGACTCTAGTTCAACAGGGTGTGGTAAAAGCAATTACATTCATTTAAGGGGACGGGCAAGCAAACAATCGAAAGAGTAAAATACAAAGTGCTGGGGGAACTCAGCGGATCAGATTGCATCTTTGGAGGCGATGTTTTGAGTCGGGACTTCTTCAGGCTTGATTGTAGTTGGAGGGAGGGGATGTGGAGAAAGTTGAAAAAGAGAGGACAATGCCGGGCAAGTGTTGGGGAAACAAGGAACTGCGGTTACTGGTTTACAAAAAATGGGGGGGCAGGGGGTGGGGGGGGGGGGGGGTTGAAATGGCAGATGGGTAAAGTAGAGAAAAGGAGACAAAATGGTGTCTGATAAGTAGAAGAGGAGGGGTGAAATGTAAATGAAATGAGAGAAGGGGAAAGTGGGAGAGGAGAAGGGGTGGTAACATGGAAACGAGGAACTTGGGAATGGAGGATGAGTGTACAGGGTGATGGAAGATAGACACAAAATACTGGAGTAACTCAGCAGGTCAGGTAGCATCTCTGGAGAGAAGGAATACAGTGCCCTCCATAATGTTTGGAACAAACACCGATCATTTATTTATTTACCTCTGTACTCTACATTTTGAGATTTGTAATAAAAAAATCACATGTGGTTAAAGTGCATTGTCAAATTTTGGTTTCACCATGTAGAAATTACAGCTGTGTTTATACATAGTCCTACCATTTACTGTGTAGGTCCTGCCCATGTTAGACTTCCCAAAATGCAACACCTCACATTTCTCTGTATTAAATTCCATCAACCATTCCTCAGCCCACCTGGCCAATCGATCCAGATCCTGCCGCAATGGTTCACAACCATCTTCACTATCTGCAAAACCACTAACTTTTATATCATCAGCAAACTTGCTAATCGGGACGACAGATGGCACAATGGGCTAAGTGTTCGGCTGGCAACCGGAAGGTAGCTGGTTCGAATCCCGCTTGGAGTGCATACTGCCGTTGTGTCCTTGGGCAAGACACTTCACCCACCTTTGCCTGTGTGTGTCCTTGGGCAAGACACTTCACCCACCTTTGCCTGTGTGTGTGGATGTAATTATGTGAAGCACTTTGGGGTCAATGCAAGTTGACTAAAAATGTGCTATATAAATAAAGAAATTTAATTTTAATTTTAATTTAATTTAATTTAATTTTAATCATGCCCTGTATGTTCTCATCCAAAACATTGATGTAGATGACAAACAGTAACGGGCCCAGCACTGAACCCTGAGGCACACCACTTGTAACAGACCTTCAGTCCGAGAAGCAAACTTCCAACATCACCCTCTGCTTCCTTCTTTGAAGCCATTTTTCTATCCATTCAGCTCTCTCCTTGGATGTCATATGTTTAAGTTTAGGAGCAAGGAGGTTCTACTGCAGTTGTACAGTGCCCTGGTGAGACTGCATCTGGAGTATTGTGTGCAATTTTGTTCCAATTTGAGGATGGTCATTATTGCTATTGAGGGAGTGCAGCTTAGGCTCATCAGGTTAATTTCCGGGATGGCGGGACTGACATATGATAGACGATAGACAATAGGTGCAGGAGTAGGCCATTCGGCCCTTTTGAGCCAGCACCGCCATTCACTGTGATTATGGCTGATCATCCACAATCAGTACCCCGTTCCTGCCTTCTCCCCATATCCCATGACTCTGCTATCTTTAAGAGCTCTATCTAATTCTCTCTTGAAAGCAACCAGAGTATTGGCCTCCACTACCTTCTGTGGCACAGAATTCCACATATTCACAACTCTCTGGGTGAAAAGTTTTTCCTCATCTCTGTTCTAAATGGCCAACCCCTTATTGTTAAACTGTGGCCCCTGGTTCTGGACGCCCCCAACATTGGGAACATGTTTCCTGCCTCTAGCGTGTCCAATCCCTTAATAATCTTTTATGTTTCAGTAAGATTGCCTCTCATCCTTCTAAATTATACAGTGTATACAAGCCTCCCTCCCTGAGAATCTAACCCTTTGGCCCACCGAGTCCACACTGACCATCAACCACCCGTTCACACTGGTAGTATGTATTCCCACTTTCTCATCCGCTCCCTACACACTATGGGCACTGTACAGGGAGCCAATTAACCTGCAAACCCGCACGTCTTTGCAATGTGGGAGGAAACCGGAGGACCTGGAGGAAACCCATGCAATCATCAGGAGAACGTGCAAAGTCCACACTGACAGCACCTGAGGCCATTGGAATGTTTCTGATAATATATGACAAAGTTGAAATGAACATTTAGCCAAAGAATGACGAAAATGTGGACTCTAGTTCAACAGGGTGTGGTAAAAGCAATTACATTCATTTAAGGGGACGGGCAAGCAAACAATCGAAAGAGTAAAATACAAAGTGCTGGGGGAACTCAGCGGATCAGATTGCATCTTTGGAGGCGATGTTTTGAGTCGGGACTTCTTCAGGCTTGATTGTAGTTGGAGGGAGGGGATGTGGAGAAAGTTGAAAAAGAGAGGACAATGCCGGGCAAGTGTTGGGGAAACAAGGAACTGCGGTTACTGGTTTACAAAAAATGGGGGGGCAGGGGGTGGGGGGGGGGGTTGAAATGGCAGATGGGTAAAGTAGAGAAAAGGAGACAAAATGGTGTCTGATAAGTAGAAGAGGAGGGGTGAAATGTAAATGAAATGAGAGAAGGGGAAAGTGGGAGAGGAGAAGGGGTGGTAACATGGAAACGAGGAACTTGGGAATGGAGGATGAGTGTACAGTGAGGGGGAAAGGAACAGGGTGATGGAAGATAGACACAAAATACTGGAGTAACTCAGCAGGTCAGGTAGCATCTCTGGAGAGAAGGAATACAGTGCCCTCCATAATGTTTGGAACAAACACCGATCATTTATTTATTTACCTCTGTACTCTACATTTTGAGATTTGTAATAAAAAAATCACATGTGGTTAAAGTGCATTGTCAAATTTTGGTTTCACCATGTAGAAATTACAGCTGTGTTTATACATAGTCCTACCATTTATTGTGTAGGTCCTGCCCATGTTAGACTTCCCAAAATGCAACACCTCACATTTCTCTGTATTAAATTCCATCAACCATTCCTCAGCCCACCTGGCCAATCGATCCAGATCCTGCCGCAATGGTTCACAACCATCTTCACTATCTGCAAAACCACTAACTTTTATATCATCAGCAAACTTGCTAATCGTGCCCTGTATGTTCTCATCCAAAACATTGATGTAGATGACAAACAGTAACGGGCCCAGCACTGAAACCTGAGGCACACCACTTGTAACAGACCTTCAGTCCGAGAAGCAAACTTCCACCATCACCCTCTGCTTCCTTCCTTGAAGCCATTTTTCTATCCATTCAGCTATCTCTCCTTGGATGTCATATGTACCGACAGTGGAACAATTAACATTTTACAGTGCAGATTTACAGGCCTATTAATCCAATATACATGGAAACCATGCAATAAACAAAAATTCAATAAATTAATGACCAATACTATTGCATTAAAGCCCTACAAGTACATAAAATGTTGAGGGGAATAGATAGTGAATAGTGCAAATGGAGCAAAGAAACATAGAAAATAGGTGCAGGAGGAGGTCTTTATTCTTTGGAGCGCAGAAGGTTAAGGGGGGGCTTGATAGAGGTCTTTAAAATTATGAGAGGGATATACAGAGTTGATGTGGATAAGCTTTTTCCATTGAGAGTAGGGAGGATTCAAACAAGAGAACATGATTTGAGAATCAAGGGACAAAAGTTTAGGGGCAACATGAGCGGGAACATCTTTACTCAGAGAGTGGTAGCTGTGTGGAATGAGCTTCCAGTTGAAGTGATGAAGGCAGGTTCGTTTTTAACATTTAAAAATAAATTGGATAGGTATATGGACGGGAAAGGAATGGAGGGATATGGTCTGAGTGCAGGTAGATGGGACTAGGTGAGAGCAAGTGTTCGGCACGGACTAGAAGGGCCGAGATGGCCTGTTTCCGTGCTGTAATTATTATATGGTTATATGGTTATATTTGGCCCTACGAGCCTGCACCGCCATTCATTGTGATCATGGCTGAACATCCACAATCAGTAACCTGTGCCTGCCTTCTCCCCATATCCCATGATTCCGCTAGCCCAAAAAGCTCTATCTAACTCTCTTTTAAATTCATCCAGTGAATTGTTCTCCATTGCCTTCTGTGGCAGAGAATTCCACAAATTCACAACTCTCTGGGTGACCGTGGGGCCTGTGGACTTTAACACCGTCTCCAGTAAGAAGTGGCTGACCCGGGAGTTCCATGCCACAGAGTGTTCCAATCCGTCCCAATGACGGAGTTTCGATCATCCCGACGGGAGGACCTGGACACCAGCCAGTTGGCTGCTGGCGACTGCGGAGGGTTCAAGGCCCCAACTACGGTGAACAAAGAGGAAGTTGACTGAACTTTACTGCCTTCCATCACAGTGAGGAATGTTGATTCCACTGTGGTGGATGTTTATGTTAAATTTTATTTTATGTGTGTATTGTGTTCTTTTCATTTAGTACGGCTGTATGGTAACTCAAATTTCACTGTACCTTAGTTGGTTAAGTGACAATAAATGCAAACTTGAAATCCTCTTGTTATGAAGGGCACATGCCATTAGCTTTCTTCACTGCCTGCTTTACCTGCATGCTTACTTTCAATGACTGGTGTACAAGGACACCCAAGTCTCACCTCCCTTTTTCCAAATCTGACACCATTGAAATAATAATCTGCCTCCTTGTTCTTGCCGCCAAAGTGGAGAACCTCACATTTATCTACATTATACTGCATATGCCATACATCTGCCCACTCACTCAACCTGTGCAAGTCACCCTGCAACCTCCTTGCATCCTCTTCGCAGTTCACACTGCTACCCAGCTTTGTGTCATCTGCAAATTTGCTACTGTTACATAATTCCATCATCTGTCATTAATATATTGTAAATACAGGGCTCTCACTTAACCTTTTTTCGCTGTTGCCAGCGGGGCAACCTAAGCAGCTTTTTAGGTTACCAAATGACAGTTTAGGTGGTCATTTAAGATGGCTTGCATGACGTGTGCGTTAATGTGCTCGGACGAAGTGTGTAGTTACCAGTCGGAATTATGCTCAATGAAGCATTCACATATTATTTCTGCTTCAAATAAAGTCACAAACTAAACATATTCACTAATCAAGACATGATACATACCACAATGACATGCAGCAAAATTATAATACAGTATCTCAACTCTTTTACGTTGCAATGAATGCAATTTCTATTATTTCTTTCCACTTCCAAACAAAATTGTGTTTGGATTATTCAGCGTATGATCAACCTGTGTCAATAATTCCTGGACCATGGTAACATATATGCTTAATCATGCACACTACAGATTGATGCAAGCATGTTTTCCTCTTGAATCTTCAATCATCAATCTCTGTTGTACCCAGTCACAGGAGGGTAAGTTGATAAAGAATTGAATCGATCTGTTTGACACGTTTGAAGGTAGACACAGTGACAACATCAGGAGGGGAAAAATAGATACATAATATATCCCTTCTGCTCTAGGGTTTTGTAATTTAAAAGAAACTAGACCAAGTGCAGACCCGTTGGGTCTGGTCCCCGAACGTGCTTCAGACCCCGAGTACAGGAGTGGGCGACATTTGGGTGTCTCATCATGTTGTGCACCCTGTCACACGCTGACAAATGCTGTCCTGCGGGTGATGCCTGGTTAGGGTTAGGGACCACAGATGGGCTGTAAAATATTCTTCCTTCAATGCATGGATTTTAAACATTAATATATTAAAATTAATACAATAAAATCAATTGTGCAAATGAAAAGATGTCTGAATCGTTCAATTTTATTTTGTATTGGTCCGCTTCCAGATCCAAATCACCGCCTCTAACTTTTCACAGGGATGGATTCAGTGTGTAGACTGAACTCCCCTCTCCCCTCCACCCCACTCTTCCCCCCCTCCTGCCCCCATCCCTCCTTCTCCACTCCCCCCCTACCCTTCTCCCTTCCCGTCTCGCCCCCTTCTTCTTTTCCCCCCTCTACCTCTTCCCCGCTCCTCTTCTCCCCCTTCTCCTCACATCCCCTTCTCCTCACATCCCCTTCTCCCCCCTCCTCTCCCATTTTCCAACCCCCCCCTCCCACTTTCCCCAATGACCCCATTTGAGGACCAGCCTGTGTCAGCTAGATCCCACTAATAGTACTACACAAAGTCTACTCCACATCATCTGTTTTAGTAACATTGACAATGGGATAATGCAGACTTTGGGAACAACCCCCCTCCCCCCCTCCCTCCGCCCCTTGCTTCAAAATGGGTGGTGGGTATTTAGACAGTGGCCGGAGCAGGTGGGTGGCACTGGTACATTGACAACATTGCCTGTACCCAGTTGAAAAGCCCGCTGCCTCTGAGAGTTTGGAGAGACCATTGGAAGAGAGATCTGCCTTTGGGACAACTCGTGGCCAACAGTTTAGATCCCATGCAGAATATTGGGGTTTCGAGTCCAACCTCTGAGGCCCGTGTCACATTTAGTTCAGAGATACAGTGCCCTTCGGCCCACCGAGTCTGCACCGACCAGCAATCCTCCGCACACTATCCCACACACGCTAGGGACAATTTATAAATACCAAGCCTATCAACCTAGAGTTAGGGTTAGGGTTACCTCCCGCACACGAAAGGCGCACAGGTTTGTATAAATTGTCCCTAGCGTGTGTGGGATAGAGTGCTAATCAGTCAGCGGGAAAGACTCAAAACTTTAAAGACATGGGTTTAAAAGGTAGCCTGATGATTCATGTGGTCCTTTTGAAATGCCATCTTTTGTAATGTCATCATAGCAGGTTTAGAATTATTATACCTAGGGGTCAGGGTCGGGGTCAGAGCCAGAGCCAGAGTCAGAGTCAGAGTCGGAGTCGGATTCGGATACACAAGAAATGAAGGGGTCGGTGTCCGGTGTTTTGGGTATTGACTCCACAGCCCTGCACTCTCCAGCCAGTTTTGGTAGCGATAGCGGATTATGTTTAGATGTCTCCACTTCGATGGTGCCCATGACATTAAAGTCCTCCTGAACAGGATACTCGGGCGAAGGCTTTGATATCAAGTACTGAAAAACACTTGAGTTCGTCACTGTTGAACCTAGAGCATTGATAATTCCAGCAATATGTGGGGGTGCAGTTTCCCTTATTGGCTGGAACAACTGTCCCAACGGAGGGCTGATCGATTCCGGATACCCTGTGTGTAAAAGAAAACAATAGCCCTTAAACAATAACATTGTTATGATCAATTTACAAACTTCAGCAATGTACATACATGTACAAACATTTCTCAAACTTCCAGTACTTTAATGTTGACATCAACACTTGATAAAAACATGGGACTGAAATAGTAATCAGAATATTTGGTTTTCTTTCCAGGGTAAAGGGCCTGTCCCACTTTCACGAGTTATTCACGAATTCTCCCGAGTTTTCCCCTTGATTCAAACTCACAGAATGTTCGTAACGAGTCAGTAGGAGGTCGAAGGAGTTCGTAGATATATCGTAGCCGCCCGTTATGCTAACTGTAGGTACTCGTGACATCAGGTAAGTCGGGACGTTTTTCCAAGCCCGATAAAAAATGTCCATGAGTTAAAAAAATGGGCGGGATGAAAGAAATTGCAACTTTTTACTCGTAAGGAGGGCATCAAAATAGTCGTAGGAATTCGTAGACATACTCGTAGGAGTTCGTGAACATAGTCGTAGGAGTTTGTAAATTACCACGATCTTGATTTTTTTTTTTAGGTCCTTTAAAACTCAGCAGAGGTTTTGAATTAAGTCGTGAAAGTGGGACAGGCCCTTAATGAAACAAGAATGAACAACAAAATATCAAGTTCTCTACCTGGTATCATTTGCATTATAGAGTTAAACAAATATTTGTACCATCTTCATAAGCACTTTGAAAGAGCACTAATCTTTAAAACAGAAAATATTTGTATTGATGAACTACATGTATGTACCTCCATCTCTGTAGCTAGGCTTCCGCCAGTCCATGTCACAAATGCGTTTTCCTTCCAGCATTTCATTCGCGGTCGCTTCACCCCATGTACATGGTCGCATGGTACACGCTTTAGATGTCCATCCTCTTTGATAAGCATAATCGAGTTTGAAGAGAATAGCAGCCACATGATTACAGGTTGAATGAAGCCTGAAAGATATTGGAAACATTTAGGTGAAATGGTTAGATGTGATGCACACAATACCCCAACATGGCATGACAAATAATACGACCCTACCATCAGTGAATGAAGATGTAAGTTTTTCAAATTACCTGGCAAGACAGCTGCAGTAAGCAGAGTGAATAATGCCAGATGACTTCTCGATGCACACCCATGGCTTATGGGGGGTTTGGCGTACTCTTACAGAAGGCGCACAGTCTGCTTTCAAAAAACACATTGCTGAATCATCAGAGATGGGATGAAAAAATACTTCTTTCAGCCATCTAGCATCAAAATAGCTATAGGCCTTGCCTTCTTTGTAGTCGCTAAGCAGGCGAGACTTCTGTGAAGGAGCTGGCTGGTTAGCCTCATCATAACTGGCAAGATGATTTGACAGCTCGACGATGGATGTGGGAGGCCAGCAGTTTAGTCCTTGTGATTCTCCAAGCCACCCATCTTTCAGTTCGCTCATAGGATCGGGAAGAATTTTTTCTCCACATTTCAAGAGTTCCTTGTACTGATCAGCATGATGATGTTTTTCTTCACCTGCAGTCGGTAGCACGGGCTTCTTCATGTACACTGCACCATAAGCAAGAGCAGCGAGTTCGGCTTTTCGTCCCGTCTTTTTCAATCCCCTGTCTGCTAAAAACTGCTTCAATGCTTCAACTTTCCATCGCAGAAAATCATCCACTGTCATATTGTCGTAATTTGGGTCAGCCATAACCAATGCAAGATTCAAAGAAGACAAAAACAGACCGAAATGCACACAGTTTATACAGCCTTCGTTTGCTTTTTTCTTTATTCAGAATGACCTTTGACCAATCCCATGATTCCTTGCGATTATGGCGATACCGAACTCGTCTCATGGTGGGTGAGGGATCAACCTCATTGGTCACTGCCATACAGTTGCTGCGCTGATTGGCCGCTGGGACTTGTGATGGGCTGCGAGTGATTGGACAACCTTCTTGCAGCGCTGCTGCTGATTGGAGGGAAGAACAATCGGCCTCGCGTTGGCCAACCGCATTCGCGCATCAGCTTGAGCTGTGATTGGTCGCTCTGCAGGCAGGATTGCCATTGGTTGCCACCCAGTTGCCGGGCGCTCGCTATTGGTGCAGCCTTGGCGGCCGCTCCTCCTGTTGATCAGTCTCGCTTCACCCATTCCTTCTCTCCATGGATGGATGCTGCCTCCTCACCCGCTGTGTTCCCAGCATTTTGTGTCAAACCTCCCGTTGATTGGGCGGAGTGAGGAATTGTTGACGTCAGTGGCGTGGCTGCGCTCATTGGTTGAGTTAGAGACGAGGAGTACCTGGCTGCTGATTGGTTCGCGCGACAATGGACGGGGGCCGGGAGAGAGGTGATTGGACGCGAGGCCCCGGCGGCCCCGTCTGATTGGTCGTGGGGCGGTTGCCAGGCCCCGCCCATTGGTGGGGCGAGTGGGAGGTGGTGATTGGGCAAGGGGGCGACGGTGCCATGGCTGAGTCCGGGGCGACCAAGAGACAACGGATGGCGAGTGTGTTGCAGCAGCTCAAGGAGATGACCGTGGTCGTGGCCGACACCGGCGACTTCAACGGTGAGTGAGGGGGGTGGAAGGAAGCAAGGAAGGCAGGAGGAAGTAGGAAGTAAGTTAGAAGGGTGGGAGAGAAAAGGGAGGGTGAGGGGAGGGAGGGAGAGAGAGAGGAGGGTGAGGGAGGAGGAGGGTGAGGGAGGAGGAGGGTGAGGGAGAAGGAGGGTGAGGGAGGAGGAGGGGAGGAGGAGGAGAGAGATGGAGGGGGAGAGGGAGATAGACGAGGGAGGGTGAGTGAAGGTCAGAGGGGTGGGTGGGACATACATGAAGGAGGTGGAAGGAGAGGAGACGAGGGAGCCGTGAAGGGGAGTGGGGTAGAGGGAGAGGGGGAGAGAAGGGAAGGGGTGAAAGGAAGTCTAAGGAAGACGCAAACAATCTCCCAGAAATACTGAGGGAGGGAGGAACTGAAGGGGATCCACATTAGTCAGGAAATGGTGTTGGGTAAACTGTTGGGATCTGTTGAAGGCAGATAAATCCCCAGGGCCTGGTGGTCTGTATCCCAGAGTACTCAAGGAGGTGGCCCTGGAAATCGTGGATGCATTGGTGATCATTTTCCGATGTTCTCTATACTCAATCAGTTCCTGTGGACCGGTGGGTAGCCAATGTAACTCCACTTTTTAAGAAAGGAGGGAGAGAGAAAATGGGAAATTATAGACCAGTTAGCCTTACGTCGGTAGTGGGGAAGAAACTGGAGTCGATTATTAAAGATGTTATAGCAGCGCATTTGGAAAGCAGTGACAGGATCAGTCAAAGTCAGCATAATAATAATAATGGATGGGATTTATATAGCGCCTTTCTAATACTCAAGGCGCTTTACATCGCATTATTCATTCACTCCTCAGTCACACTCGGTGGTGGTAAGCTACTTCTGTAGCCACAGCTGCCCTGGGGCAGACTGACGGAAGCGTGGCTGCCAATCTGCGCCCACGGCCCCTCCGACCACCACCAATCACTCACACACATTCACACACAGGCAAAGGTGGGTGAAGTGTCTTGCACAAGGACACAACGACAGTATGCACTCCAAGCGGGATTCGAACCGGCTACCTTCCGGTCGCCAGCCGAACACTTAGCCCATTGTGCCATCTGTCGCATGGATTTATGATGGGGAAATCATGCTTGAATTTTTCTGGAATTTTTTGAGGATATAACAGTAGAATGGATAAGGGAGAGCCAGTGGATGTGGTGTATCTGGACGTTAAAAAACGCCTTTGACAAGGGTCCCGCACAAAAGATCAGTGTGCAAAATTAGAGTACATGGTATATTGGGGGTTGGGTATTGACATGGATAGAGAACTGGCTGGTAGACAGGAAGCAAATAGTAGAAATTAACAGGTCCTTTTCAGAATGGCATGCAGTGACAAGTGGAATGCCGCAAGGCTCGGTGCTGGGACCCCAATTGTGTACAATATATATTAACATGTTGGGGGAGGCTCACGAGCTATAATCTTTGCTGAGGAGTGCTCGAATCTTACCTTCGGCAACGGGTTGAGTTGGAGGACCACGCTTCTCATGGTGGCTCCGGGTAGGGGACGGGTGCATTGGAGGAGCAGACCCAACGGTCTGCACTTGGTCTAGTACATATTAATGATTTAGACGAGGGAATTAAATGTAACATTAAATGTTGCGGATGACACAAAGCTGGATGGCAGTGTGAGCTACGAGGAGGATGCTATGAGGCTGCAGGGTGACTTAGATAGGTTGGGTGAGTGGGCAGATGCATGGCCGATGCAATATAATGTGGATAAATGTGAGGTTATCCAATTTGGTGGCAAGAGTAGGAAGGCAGATTGTTATCTGAATGATGTCACATTAGGAAAAGGGGAGGTGCAACAAGACCTTGGTGTGGTTGTACATCAGTCACTGAAAGTAAGTATGCAGATACAGCAGGCAGTGAAGAAAGCTAACGGTATGTTGGCCTTTAATTGCAAAAGGATTTGAGTTTAGGAGCAAGGAGGTTCTACTGCAGTTGTACAGTGCCCTGGTGAGACTGCATCTGGAGTATTGTGTGCAATTTTGTTCCAATTTGAGGATGGTCATTATTGCTATTGAGGGAGTGCAGCTTAGGCTCATCAGGTTAATTTCCAGGATGGCGGGACTGACATATGATAGACGATAGACAATAGGTGCCAGGAGTAGGCCATTCGGCCCTTCGAGCCAGCACCGCCATTCACTGTGATTATGGCTGATCATCCACAATCAGTACCCCGTTCCTGCCTTCTCCCTATATCCCATGACTCTGCTATCTTTAAGAGCACTATCTAATTCTCTCTTGAAAGCAACCAGAGTATTGGCCTCCACTACCTTCTGTGGCACAGAATTCCACATATTCACAACTCTCTGGGTGAAAAAGTTTTTCCTCATCTCTGTTCTAAGTGGCCAACCCCTTATTGTTAAACTGTGGCCCCTGGTTCTGGACTCCCCCACCATTGGGAACATGTTTCCTGCCTCTAGCGTGTCCAATCCCTTAATAATCTTTTATGTTTCAGTAAGATTGCCTCTCATCCTTCTAAATTATACAGTGTATACAAGCCCAGTTGTTCACAGATAACACAGAACTAGCTCTTGACATCGATTTTATTTTATAATTTGGACATCATCTGTCTGCACTGCATCATATAATCCTTCAATTAAAATGAATCAGAAGATCTGTCAAGTAGTATAAAGCCGCTATTGTGCACCATTTTGTGGTGTATGTTGCAACCAACTTGATAGCGAGGGCAAGTTGGGTTATGAGGCTCACTATTGTCAAACAGGGCAGAGTTTTGTTTCACAACCTCGGTTATCGTATGAAGTAATTCCAAATTCTTGTTCCTGTTCCTATCACTTTTCAACCCCACCCTTGCCGACCTACATCAGTTCCTGGTTGGGTGTCTTATTTTTTTCATGTTCTCATCCAGATTTTATTTTCAACAGGGGGCAATGGATACTAATTGGATCTAAATCAGATGGCTAGTTATGAAAAATAAACTGCTTGCATTCGGGGATGGAGGGGAGAGGTGAAAAAGGAGTGAATATTAAATTTTCTGCAGCATAAATTTTATTTCTGGCCCTTCCTTTGTATCTAAAGGGGGGTTTGAAGGTTGTCAAATGAATAACTTGTATGTTTTTGATGTTGAATTGAAAGTGTCATCTGTATTGGAAATGAATAGATTAACATAGCTTGCATTGCAGTTTAAAAAGCAAATTAATGGTTTCAGGAGTTGACCAATTGTCCTCTTTTGGAGTATCTTGTCATTCTTATCGCGGTGTGAAAGTAACATTTGGATGGTCATTTAAATTTTGCCTGATGCTTTTCATGGTGTTAGTTTAGTTTAGAGATACTGCATGGAAAGCCCACCATCCACGCTGACCGATTGCCCATTCACATTATCCCATTTTCTGATCCAATGTACAATGGTAGCAATTTTACAAAGGCGAATTAAACTACAAACCTGCATGTCTTTGGATTGTTGGAGGAAACTGGAGCACCCAGAGGAAACCCACGCTGTCACGGAGAACGTGAAAACTCCGTACAGACAGCACTCGAGGTCAGGATCTACCAGCTGCACCACTGTGCCTCCCGTTGATGCACCATTGATCTTTGCCCGATGTAGAATATCACTCCACCAAGAAATTAAATTAAATCTAGCAACTACCAATTTACCAGAACATGCATCGGGATGCTGGAAAACATTAGAGGCTGTCAGCAATAAACTTTTATTTCTCATTATTAACTTTGTGAACTGGAAAAAAAACCTGAAATATTTGCTTTGGATTTTCGAGATGCAGTGTGGAAAAAGGCCCTTCGGCTCATCGTGTCTGCGTCGACCAGCGATCACTCTGTGCACTAAGCCTATTCGAAACACTAGGGACAATTTTACCGAAGCCAATTAACCTGCAAACCTGTACGTTTTTGGAGTGTGGGAGGAAACCGGTGCACCCAGCTAAAACCCACATGGTCAGAGGAAGAACATACTAACTCTGTACAGACAGCACCCGTACTCATAATGTGCCCCTGATAATCACAGTATATCAAATCTATTTTCAGTGTGGTATTAGTCCAAATAATAGTTTATTATTTTATTTCTAATCTGATTTAAATGTGTCCATCGAACCCCTGCTGAAATTTTTTTTTAAAAGCTGGAGAGTTGGAGTCGGGGCTGTGATGACTTGCAAAATTGCCATCAGAAATTACCTGTAGTGAGGACAAGAATTTGGAGGGTGTCTATTCCTCAAATTAATTTTATTTTCATGACGACTGATATGGGGCAGAGGGAATGATGGAGTTTGGTGTGGAGGGATAAGGAGAAGTTAATTTTCAACATGAATTGCCATCCAGAGCTATAACGAATTGTGCACATGACACTTTTTGATCATTATTTGCAACTAAGTTAGAATTGCTTGCTTAACGTAGTGGAGCTTGCTTGCTGCTGTAACATGAGCCTCTTCCGCATTCCTTACCATGTTGTTCACGTTCCAGGTAAAATACAAATTGCTTAGTCACTTTGACTTTGCAAAAAAGCGTATTGGTGAATTATTAACAATGCATCTTAAGCAGCATTTTAAATAAATTATCTTACCACTATCTGCAGGAAAACATCTGTCTGATAGTGTGCAATTAATTAGTGTGCAGCTTTCCTCGTATAAAAAGCAAACGGGAGAATGTCTTGGTTCATGGTGTTGTAGATCTTTGTGTTTGCTTAACCTGCATGGTGTTATAACCAGTGATTGAGCCTGTTGCTTTTTGCATGCAGCCATTGAAGCATACAAACCACAAGATGCCACAACCAACCCTTCACTCATTCTTGCCGCCTCTCAGATGCCAGCTTATGCAAAGCTGTTGGATGATGCTATTGAATATGGAAAGAAACTCGGAGGGTAAGAAATCTTTAAGCTCAAAACTTAATTAGTTTAGAGATACAGAATGGAAACAGGCTTTTTGGCCCACCGAGCCCACGCTAACTCGTTCACACTAATTTATGTTATTCCACTTTCCTATTCACTCCTGATGCGACAGGAGCAATTTACAGAGACCAATTCACCTACAAACATGCACAGGAATGCGGCAGGTGAATGGGCTTGAGAGGGAATAAATAGATTGCATGACCTGATGCGTTGATGTATGGTATGATTTGACATGCATGCAAAATAAAGTGCATCTCAGTACACAACAATAAAACAATACTAAGCATGCAGCTCAGAAACAACAATTAATCTGGTTACTTGGCTATCAAGATTGTGTTCTCGGATATGGCTATACAATACTTTGACAAAATGGAGGGGGTCAAGGAAGTAAGACAGAAGGGAGTAAAATAATCTAATAGAGGCGACTAAACATGAGTTGGATTCCTAATATATTTTAAACTACCTTTATAAAGTAGGTTGAATCAATCGAAGGGACAAATACAAAATTGCTGATGTGAAAATTCTTGGTGACGCTGATTGAGTGAGTTATCTGCTCATTGGTGTCGTTTGTCTTGGAGCAGAGAGGTTGTTTTTAATCCTTTTGACATGATTAATAAGCCATCAGCTTCCAGTGCCTGTGGCCTTGCTGGGTGGAGCTGCGCTAACTATTTGGATTCTCTTCTTAGCTATCCACAGCAGCATCACTTCTTGTTTTTGAAACGTTTCCTTGTTTCCCAACCACTTTACTGCAACAAGTCAAGTTAAGTTTATTTGTCACATACACATACGAGATGTCCAGTGAAATGAAAGTGGCAATGCTCGCGGACTTTTGTGCAAAAGACAAACAACCAAACAAACTATAAACCCAATCATAACACACATATTCTTTTACATAATAAATAATGGAAGGAAAAACGTTCAGTAGAGTTAGTCCCTGGTGAGATAGGCGTTTACAGTCCGAATGGCCTCTGCGAAGAAACTCCTTCTCAACCTCTCCGTTCTCACCGCATGGCAACGGAGGCGTTTGACTGACCGTAGCAGCTGGAACGGTCCGTTGCAGGGGTGGAAGGGGTCTCTCATGATATTGTTGGCTCTGGAGTTGCACCTCCTGATGTATAGTTCCTGCAGGGGGGCAAGTGAAGTTCCCATAGTGCGTTCGGCCGAACGCACTACTCTCTGCAGAGCCTTCTTGTCCTTGGCAGAGCAATTCCCAAACCAGATGGTAATGTTCCCGGACAAGATGCTTTCCACCGCCGCTGCGTAGAAACACTGGAGGATCCTCGGAGACACTCTGAATTTCCTCAATTGCCTGAGGTGGTAAAGGCGCTGCCTTGCCTTACTCACGAGTGCTGAGGCGTGTGATGCCCATGTCATATCCTCGGAGATGTGGACTCCCAGATATTTAAAACAGTTCACCCTATCCACAGGATCCCCATTTATTCTCAATGGAGTGTACGTTGTCTGAGATCAGGCCCACCACCACAGTGTCATCAGGAAACTTAATTATTACTTATTAAACTTATTAATTATCTGGCAATGTCATTTGAAAGAGATACCAGTTTCCACACAAATACTGACAGACAGATATACCTGAACATTGTATCTCTGCCCTCATTTTGAAACCCGGGCTTGCTAGTCTGATATCCAATTCTAAAACACAATTCTTCCAAATAAAGGTTGGAAAAATAAATCCTAGGTTTTGGACCCCTGTCACTCATTTATTCACTACCTTCTTACTCCACCTTTCTTTACTGTAGACTTGTGAGATACAGCACGGATACCGACCCTTCGCCCAATTGAGTCCGCGCCGACCAGCAATCACCTCGTGTGCTAGCATTATCCTACACTGGGGACAATTTACATTTTATATAAGGCAAATTAACCTACAAACCTTGGGAGTGGGAGGAAATCGGAGCACCCATGGAGAATGCCCAAACTCTGTACAGCAGCACCCATGGTCAGGATCGAACCTGGATCTTTGGTTCTGTGAGGCAGCAATTCTACCACTGCGCCACTGTGCTGCCCTTAACACTTCTCTCTAGCAAATGTTTGAAGTTAAACCAAATTGTTCCAGATCTTGCCATCGTTATGAAAATGGGGAAACTTTCGAATCCTTGACGTAGCCTGACTCTGCCATCGCCTTTACCTGGTGAAAGTTTGTACTCCATTGTTTAATCACATCTAGACATAACTCTTCCAAAATTTTGCCGGCCAGTATCCACCCTCCATTAAATGGCATAATAACTGGAACGTAATCAATCCAATATATATAACGTGTCCTCTTGGGCCTAGTTTTGTGAGTCAGTAAGGGCAAGTAATGTGCTCTAGAAGTCAAAACTTGTCCAATCCTTGTATCCTCCCAAATTGATTCCAATCTTCATTGTGAAAAGATAATTCTTTGAGGCCATTAAAATTAGTAATAAGGTGGCCTAACATTATTATAATGCATGAGGAAGTAGGACTATTTCTAAGTTTTGGTCATCATATGTCAAGGGTGTAGAGACCTGAAACGTCACCCATTCCTTCTCTCCATAGATGCTTCCTGTCCTGCTGAGTTACTCCAGCATTTTGTGTCCATTTTCAACTTATTTGCCTGTGCAAACATTGAATCCGTACCTACTGGGAAACTGGGAAATTGACTTTTCACAGACAGCGCCCAGGGTCAGGATCACACCCGGGTCTCTAGCTCTGTGAGGCAGTGGCTCTACCAGCTGTGCCATTGTGCTGCTCTGAGCAGTTAAATATTTTAACCTTGAATTTTCCTTGAATCCTTTTAGGCTTATTACAGACAAAGCTTTGTTATCAGAGAGTTGAAGGGTTTTTTATATGCCTTGCATTTGTTAGTCTGCAACAATAAATGGAATTGTTTCAACAATCGGCCATTTCACAATTTACTTAGGATTTATTACTCGGAATGATAAATAGAAATGTTTTTTTTTCCAGATCTGATAAAGAAAAGATGTCCAATGTCATGGACAAATTGTATATCAATTTTGGCGTGGAAATTCTGAAGAAAATCCCAGGCAGAGTGTCTACTGAAGTTGATGCAAGGTAAAAATTATTAATGTAGTTGTGACTATGGAAGTTATAATAGGCAAATAGTATATTTTTATATCCCCATGGAATTAGTGGATTAATCTAAATGCTTTAAATATACAAATTTCTAAGTTTGTAGCAACTTAAACTAATTTGTTGATCTCGACAAATTCTTTTGATAACTACAAGATCAACAAAATAGCAAGTGGACAGCAAATTGAATCTTGTTTAATGATTAATAACTTGCTCATCTTTTTTCAAATATGTAGACTGTCATATGACAAAGATGCCATGATTGCAAAGGCCCAACATTTAATTCAGATGTACAAGGATGCAGGGATCAACAAGGACCGGGTTCTCATCAAACTTTCCAGCACCTGGGAAGGAATTCAGGCTGGCAAGTGAGTGCTGCTGTATCTGTGTGGAGTACTTCAAATATCAAATGCACAAATTGAGTGCATGTATATTGACATTTGGGAGATCATCAGATTTCTGCATTGAATATAATTCTAACCTTTATATGAAGTTAAGAATAACTTTAAAGTTATTTAAAATTAACTTTAGTTGGCTAGTTAACTGGTTAGTTCATTAACTGGTTAATTAACTAGTCAGTTTGGAAATGAAGGCCTAGCAGTGAAACTTTTCCAAGTTTGGTGCTGTCAAAAGAAACCAATAATTGAATAAAGGTACAGACATGTTAATTTGGAATTTACAAAGACTTAGTTAAAGGCCTGTCCCACTTGGGCGTCATTTGCGCGTAATTTACGCGACATCATTTACGTGGCACGTGATGTGCGCATGGTGCGCATTACGTGTGCATGGTTCGTGGTGACATAGGTAGTGACGCGTGGTGCCCCTGGATTTTGGTATGTACAAAATCTTCACGTGTCATCTGCGTGACGCGTAAATGACGCCCACGTGGGACAGGCCCTTTACTGAACTATATAGGACCATTTGGAAATTATTGTGAATGTCTTGATTTAATGGGTGCTTTAATCTACAAGAAATATAATTATCTTTACAGCTAAACCTGCTAAAGTTTCATGTGTCTGGAATCAATATCTAAACAGTTTTGAGTAATGAATTCTGCATTTAAACTTTTTTAAGAAAGTCATTACATTAATATTGCGTTATCAAATCCTCCAGTAAGCACTAACATGGAGTACATGTGTTGCGAGCCACAACATATAGCAAGGGCCAAGACAAAAGAACGTTTGCACATTAACCGATAAAATCCTGGTTAGTCTGTTCAGTTTAACATTAGCCTGTTGTTTGCTACAGGTCCCTTGCATCAGCTAAATGAACTTGCAAGTTCCAGAGTGTTATTAGATTTCAAAAATTGGAGAAATGGGAAGGAATTAAAGTAAATTCTGACTTGGTGAGAGCGCCGCTGTTTCTTTTCTGCATGGGGCAGAGATATTGGAAATTTAATTTAATGCTCATTTAAATATACAAACCTGACTTGTGAAAAAGTTTAAACTACGAAGTGCTTGAGTAACTCAGCAGATCAGGCAACATCTTTGGAGTACATGCATGGGTGACGTGTTGAGTCGGGACCCTTCCTCAGACTCTTCTGACGCCTATCCATGTTGTCCAGAGAAGCTGCCGGATCCACTAAGTTACTCCAGCACTTTGTGTTTTTGTTTTGTAAACCAGCATCTGCAGTTCCTCGTGTCCCTCCATTAAAATATTTGATTCCCTTTCATCCCTGTCTTGGCATGAACATAATCTGTGAGCAATAATTTACAGTTCTTCTGAAGCAGCTAATGGTCCCTATGTCTGGAGCCAATATCTGAATAGTGATCAGCTTGCAGGTGGGTGTTGCTCAACCAGAATGCATGTGTTTTTCAGATCCCTCGAGGCACAGTGTGGCATCCATTGCAACATGACACTGCTCTTCTCCTTCGCTCAGGCCGTTGCCTGCGCCGAGGCTGGAGCGACGCTCATTTCCCCGTTTGTGGGGCGTATTCTGGACTGGCATGTGGCCAACACTGATAAGAAAACCTACAGACCATGTGAAGATCCAGGTACATTTATCAACCCCTCATTAGCTAATAATTTTGTCATAGAGACGTACAACGTCAAAGCAGACCCCTTCGGTCCAACCTGCCCACACCAACCAACATGCCCCAACTACACTGGTCCCACCTGCATGCGTTTGGCCCATATCACTCTAAACCTATCCTATCCATGTACCTGTCCAAAGGTTTCTTGAACGTTAGTGTATTGTTTTATATAGCCATGATTGTTTTATTCACTAGACACTGTAGCATGGAACAGTACAGTAGAGGAACAGGCCCTCGATGTCTGTGTCAAATATGATGTCAAGACCACCCCTTATCTGCCTTCGTGTGATCCATATCCCTTCATTCCCTGCATATCCATATGCTTATCTGAAAGTGTCTTAAACGCCGCTATCTTATCTGCATCCGCCACCACCACCACCCCTGGCAGCGAGTTGCTGATTAACATCACTTTCTGTGTTTCTAAGTAAAAACTAGCACTGCACATCTCCTGAGGGGCAACTTTTTAAGAAGGTGGTTGGTATATGGAATGAGCTGCCAGAGGAGGTAGTTGGGGCACGTACAATAGCAACATTTAAAATATATTTGGACAGGTACATGGATAAGAAAGACGTGGAGGGACTAGTGTAGATGGAGTATGTTGGTCGACATGTTTTCATGCTGTGTGACTATGACTATGTCCTCACTCAAACATTTTCTTTTTAATGCATGTATATACCTTGGCACATCTGATGGGGATTTTCTCTCTCCATGGGAACAGTTTTTAATAAGGGACCAACCGACCCTGTCTCCTATCAGCATCTGAAGATTTGAAGACCATAGTAACACTGTTTATCTTCCTCATTTTGACTACAGGTGTAGTAAGTGTAACAAATATCTACAACTACTATAAAAAGTTTGGGTACAAGACCATTATCATGGGAGCTTCCTTCCGTAACACCGGTGAAATCAAAGCACTGGCAGGCTGCGACTATCTGACAATCTCTCCAAAATTGCTGGAAGAACTCAGCAAAGACACTGAAAAACTGACTCCTGCTTTGTGTGCTAAAAAGGGTATGTTTTCTTCCATGTGAATTAGTAACCTTCAATTAATAATCTCAAATCTGAAATCGCGAGCAACAATTTGCTCAATGTATTAAGTCTTTACTTTAGACTTTAGAGGTACAGTGTGGAAACAGGCTCTTCGGTCCATCAAGTCCATACCAACCATGGCCGTCCGAAGGGGGGGTGCGTTGGGTGCGACCGCACCACCTTTTTTCTCCCAGAGTAAGAAAAATTGCGAGGGGAAAAATCGGGGGGAAGAAAAATCAGAAATAAAATCTGGCCCGCGGGATAAGGGAGTGCCCATTTCTCTGGGCCGGGGGGGGGGGGGGGGTGCGGTGTCTGCCCGCCCGGTCCAGCGTCTCCATCCACGGCGTCGGAGCCTCACCAACGGCTTGTCTGGCGACCAGGAGACCGTCCTCCCGTCGCTGGGCGGGAGTGGCTGAATCTGAACCCAGCGGCTGTAACCCCAACACCAGACGGTGCTGCGGCGGGGCCCGCTCCCCTCGCCTCCCCCCCCGCTATCGGGGCCCAAGCCATCTTCACCCCCGCTGACCCCTGGCGATCGTGCAGTTGAAATGGGTGCATATTGTTTAGTTGAGGTTTAGGTTATGCAAATAACATTTATCAATGTCATTTCCAAAGATTCCAACAATTCTTTCACTTCTATGCAGCTGAAGGACTTAAAATAGAAAAAGTTGAAATGAATGAGCAGAAGTTTCGTTGGTCTCACAATGAGGACCAGATGGCAGTGGAAAAGTTATCTGACGGGATCCGCAAGTTTGCTGCTGATGCTGTTAAGCTGGAAAGCATGCTTAAGGTATGTACCTTTGAAAGCCTGCTACATTAAATGAGACACAAGGAACTGCAGGTGCAGTTTATATTATTAAAGAAGTGCTGGAGCAACTCGATGAATCAGGCAGCATTGCTAGAGGGCATGGACGGGTGACATTTCATGTCGGGTCTCTTCAGCCGAAGAAGTGCCCGACTCGAAACGTTGATCATCCGTGCGCTCCAGAGATCTTGACCCGAAACATTGCCCATCCCTGTCCTGATGCTCCACCACTCTTTGCATCTAAATAGTTTGCTAGTCTCAACAAAACAGCTTTTTACTGGGTTACCAAAACCATTTTTTCCCCGTCTGCAATTTTCCTCAAGTGTGTCGTTGTGGGCTTCAACCTTGAACTGATGCAGAACTTCTGGTGAAGGGAGCTCTGCAGGGCTATAGTGAGGAAGTTCAGGATATGAACTGAATCACATTGAATGAACTGTTGTACAGGTCCAACACCCCTTATCCTCCTTCAAACCAGACAAAATTACGAGACCACACATGAAATTCTGCCCCACTGTTCCTCCCTGACAATGTGGCGCCTAGGCCTGGTGAGGCGACATCTCAATCTCATCGGGACTTCCCTGGCTGTTTTTTTGGCGGGTCGAATCTTCCCCCTGTGGCCAGGGGCTCTGGAACTCCCCGTCCGGAGCCGGCTGATCCCTTCCCATAGCCGACTTCAGAGGCCAACTCTGAGGGCCGGTATCTCGTCCCGTCGGTATATTCCTGTACCGTTGAACTCCCCTCGAGGACCGTGGCCTGTGTTGGTCTGGCAGAACGGATAATCCGCCAAGGCTCTGGAATAAAGGGTGCTATAAAATCAATGTGGACCTGTATTTCCCTTTTAAGACTGCGAGTGGCCGAAATAAGAACTGATTGGTGCCTGTTGACCTGGTGTTGAGACTACAGTTTGAGTTGCTGTTCAGCTAGCATTGACGTAGCAGTGCACGGTGTAGGAAGGAACAACAGATGCTGGTTTCAGCCCGAAGTGTTGCCTATTTCCTTCACTCCATAGATGCTGCTGCACCCGCTGAGTTTCTCCAGCATTTTTGTGTACCACTGGAGTAACTCAGTGGGTCAGGCAGCATCTGTGGAGAAAAAGGATAGATGATGTTTCGGGTCGGGGGCCTTTCTTCACTGCATGTTGAGAACAATGCACACCGCAGCAACGGTGAGCTGGTGCTCAAGGGAATGATTGTTTAGTTGGTGGATGGGCCTTTAGTCAAGCAGGCTGCTATTGTTTTAAATAGTAATGAGTTTGCATGGTGTTGGAACTGTTCCCCATCCAGGCAAATGGAGAGTATTTAATTTCAAAGTGGACGCAAGGAACTGCAGATGCTGGTTTACTGAAAAAAGAAACAGTGTTGGAGTAACTTAGTGGGTCAGGTGGCATCTGTGGGGGACATGAATAGGTGACATTTCAGGTCGGCACCCGTCAGTATTTAATCTCACTCTTGCCTCTCTTATTGACAATGGAAAATCTTCAGTTCATTAGAAGAGTGGCAAATTGCTGGATTATCCAACATCTAGCCATGAAATGCCCCCTTTTTCCAGAGGAGGCATTGTAGTTTTAACGCTTTTTGACAAAGCAGATGTCTTTGTTTAACTTCTCTCTTTCCAGCATGCCCATGTTATCTCACCTTTTAGCTCAATAAAGAAGACCAGTTGACCATATATAATCAAATTTCAAAACAATTTTTCTCAAAGTGGATCCATTAGTTAAACTGTTCTTTTAAACTTGAGGCGCTGCTTAGTAACCAACCAGAGGGCCACATTATCACTGTAATAAATCTTCACAAATGCATTAAGGCATGGTGTTTATAACATTTATCAAAAGAGATAGTAGTTTCATTGCAAAGTGGTGCACATAATTTATGAAATATCCGAAAATAATAAAGTGCAGCACAATGGCACAGCAGTAGAGTTGCTGCCTTACAGTGCAAGAGATCCGGGTCCTCCGGTTTCCTCCCACGTCCCAAAGACGTGCAGGTTTGTAGTTTAATTGGCTTCTGTAAATTGTCCATAGTGTGTAGGATAGAATTAGTGTGAACGGGTGATCAATGGTTGGCACGGAATAGGTGGGCTGAAGGGCCTGTTTCACTCTGTATCTCTAAACTAAACTCAAACTTAGTTTGACAGTCAGTTTCACTGTTTTGGAGCGAGAACCACATCAGCGTTTATCCTTACTGTGTGTATACTGTGTATGTCCACAGTATGTAAGTGAATGTACGTGTATACATTCTGGTTGTCATTATTATCTCAAGGCAGGTTGCAATACAATCACTTAGTTAATCTTTTACTGTGGTTTAGATTGTAATGTGTCTTGAGACTTAAGCACTGGTTTAAAGAAATCAATAAATTGATGCACTGCTTAATCAAAGAACTGTTAAAAGATGAACCATTTGCTGTCACTGTATCCCAAACAGTAGTTTTACAAATTCCTGAAATGTAAGCTGAACGTTGATTCTTTTGCAAGGGAGTGGTGTATGTGATCCTGGACTGCCAGGGTATAAGAACATTGTACCTAACTTCAGACTTTGATTTATTTTGTTAATCTATCCTTTGTAGGAACGGGTGTTCGGTGCCAAGAATGGATGCTAGGAAGTCTCTCGCACACTTGGATCATTTTGAATCACGTAGTTTGATTGAAAATTTGCTTTACTTTCTTTTTGACCAATTGTGTAAAAGGAACACAATACATTATGTATTGGTGTATCCAGAATTGGACCACTTAACTCAGGCTTGTGCATTTTGGAGCAACTCTTTCTAATAAATACATCATCACACCAACTTCTTGTCTGAGCTGTGAATTTCAACCACTATTCCCCAATTAAAATGGTGTCTGCTTGCACATCATACAGATAGGGAGCAAGATGGGGCATTTGTGTGTGTACAAACTAAGATTAGGGCGGCACAATGGTGCCACCATACAGGTAGGGATCAAGATGTGGCATTTTTGTGTATAACAAACCAAGATTAGGGCAGCACAGTGGTGCAGCCAGGGAAGCTGTTGCCTCAGCGCCAGACACCTGAGGTTCAATCCTGACCTGAGGTGCTGTCTGCGTAGGAAAGAACTGCAGATGCTGGTTTAAATCGAAGGTAGACACAAAATGCTGGAGTAACTCAGCGGGACATACAGCATCTCTGGGTGGAAGGAATATATATATATAAAACAGCATGAATTATAATCTGATTTCTAATAAATTAATATACTATGGTCATTCATGTGCTGCACCTGTTGATCAGAGCCTGTCTGGAATATAATTAGGTATGTAATTTAGCCTAACCTTATTCATACCTAATCCAATTTAAAGCATAAATGTTGCATTCAAGTGTTAGTTAAAATACTCGCTACAGTATGCACCAGATTGCACAATTTCAAGCTGAAAATGCAAAAGCTCCCTACTGTAGGAGGGGGACACCATAAACTGTCCCCCTTCGAGCTGAATCGTGAATTTTTTTGGAAGATAACATTACTGGTAAAGCCCCATCCTAATTGCCCCGTGTAGTTCTTTGGAACATTTCTGAAGGCATTTAAGAGTCAGCCAAGTTATTTGGGTCTGTAGATGCATATTGGCCTGATGTGGAAGAGAAGTCATCCTTTCCCTGAAGGACATTATTTTTTTGATTTATTAATATATATTTAACTCTTTGTCATCTTGATTGTAATACAGTAACTTTGACATGAGAGTAGATAGAGGCACCATTTTTTAAGCTTGATCGTGGAATGAAAAATATAGTGAAGAAAAGTATTGTTTGCTCCAACACAATGGACCAATTCTAAAGTATTTTTAGAATGCAAAGCTGTCTCATCGCCAACAATCACGAGTTTCTTCAGTGTAAAGGATTCAGAGCAAAAAAAAGAATGTTAACAAGTGTATTATAGCTCTGGAAACATGTCTATGTCATAATTTCAAAATAAAATGAGGATATTTTCCATTACGTTCTAACTTCTAAATGGCTCTGCAGGGTATTAAATTAAAATAACGTGTGTGAAAGATAACTCGTTAAATACAGTCAGTTTACTGTCACATATACCAGGGTACAGTGAAAAGCTTTTTGTTGCGTGCTAAACAGAAAGGCTATACAAGATTACAATCGAGCCGTCCACAGTGTTCTGGTAAATTATGAAAATAATTACGTTTAGTGCAAGATAAAATCCAGTAAAGTCCGATTAAAGATAGGCTGAGAGTCTCCAATGAGGTAGATAGCAGCTGAGGTGATAGCTCTCTACTTGTTGGTATGGTGGTTCAGTTGCCTGATATCAGCTGGGAAGATCTGGAGGTGTGCGTTTTCATACTTCTGTACCTCTTGTCCAGTGGGAGAGGGGAAAAGAGGGAGTGACCGGGGTGAGAGTGGTCCTTGATTATGCTGGTGGTCTTGCCGAGGCAGCATGAAGCGTAGATAGAGTAAATGGAAGGGAGGATGGTTTGTGTTATGATTTGGGCAGCGTCCAGAATTCTCTGTAAAGTCTTGCCAATTATAGTACGTTGATGTTACGCTATTTATGAATACTGTGTTTACAGGCCTAATATGCTGCTGCAAGTAAGAGGCTAATGTTCTATTTTTGGTACATATGACAACTAAACACTTTCTTAAAGGTCTCTTGTTCCACTTCTATTTACCCTCATCCAGCACAGAAACAGGCACTTCGGCCCAACTCATCCATGCCAACCAAGAGGCCCGTCCACACTTGATAGATGATTTAAAACAATTCCTAGGTGAATATCATAATGGATAGGTTATTGACATTTCAGGTTGGGGCCCTTCTTCAGACTGATTGCAGTGGGGCAGAGAAAGCTGGAAAAGAGGTGGGGCTGGGACATATCCTGGCAAGTGATAGGTGGATATAAGTGAGTGGAGGGGGGGGGGGGGGGGTTTGGGGTTGATTGGTAGATTGATGGATAAAGGAAAGAGGGGAAAAGGAGACAGAGTGTTGATAATAGATTTGAAAGAAATAAAAAGTCAGGAGGAATATAGGTGGAAGAAGGGGGGTGAGATAATAAGAGGATGGATCACACTGGGGTCAGGAAAGGGGGGTGGGAAGAAAAAGGATGAGATGGATGTTACATAAAATTGGAGAATCCAATGATCCTACCATTGGGTTATAAGCTACCCAAGTGGTATATGAGGTGCTATTCCTCCAGTATGCGTGTGGCCTCATTCTGGCAATGGAGGAGGCCCAGGACAGAAAGGTCAGGGTTGGAATAGGAAGGGTGGTGAAAATGGATATCATAACTTTCAATCTTGGAAGATAACACAACATTTGTAGTTTGGAGGGGGGAGGGGGGGGGGGGCGCAAGGTGTGGAAACAGGAAAAATAGGAGGGGAGGGGTGGGATGGTGGGGTGAGAAGAAGGTGGGATTGTTGCCTATAAATGGAGAATTTAATGGTCACCATGGGGTTGTAAGCTATCCAAGCGGAATATGAGGTGCTGCTCCTCCAGCTTGCTTGTAATAATAATAATAATAAATACTTTATTGATCCCCTCAGGGAAATTCAGATGTACAGAAGCCCCCAACCAACAAACCCACACATTCAAAACGAATGCAGACAGAAAATACAGAAAATACAATGTGGACACTACCTTTGAGCAATAAATACTTCCAAAGACCAATAATTAACAATCAAAAATTTAAAAAATGCAAAAATGCATCCCCCTACAGCCTAGCGGTCCGAATTATAAAATCTAATGGCTGCAGGGGTGAAGGATCTGAACCGCTTCGTTCAACATGGCAGGGAGAGGAGTCGGTTGTTGTTCCGAGTGCTCTTTTGACTCTCCAGAATTACATGGAGGGGATGCCCAGGGTTTTTCAGGATGACCTGCACCTTGCGCCTCATACGCCTCTCAAGCACATCCATCCCAGAGTCTACTCTCCCCTCCAGCACTGAGCTAGCTCGTTTAACCAGTTTGTCCAGCTTCTTGTTGTTTTTTGCACGAATGCTGTTGCCCCAGCAGACAACAGCGCAGAAAATAACACTTGCAACCACAGTGTTGTAAAACATGTGCAGCATATCATTATGCACATTGAAGGATTTGAGCCTTCTGAGGAAAAAGAGTCTGCTCTGGCCTTTTTTGTAGAGGGCGTCAGAGTTGACAGCCCGGTCCAGTTTGTTATCCAGGTGTACTCCAAGGTCTTTAAAATGATGAGAGGGATAGACAGAGTTGACGTGGATAAGCTTTTCCCATTGAGAGTAGGGAAGATTCAAACAAGAGGACATGACTTGAGAATTAAGGGACAGAAGTTTAGGGGTAACATGAGGGGGAACTTCTTTACTCAGAGAGTGGTAGCTGTGAGGAATGAGCTTCCAGTGGAAGTGGTGGCGGCAGGTTCGATTCTATCATTTAAAAATAAATTGGATAGGTATATGGACGGGAAAGGAATGGAGGGTTATGGTCTGAGTGCAGGTAGATGGGATTAGGGGAAAATAAGTGTTCGGCACGGACCTGAAGGGCCGAGATGGCCTGTTTCCGTGCTGTAATTGTTATATGGTATTTATATGTCTGCACCACCTCAATGTCAGCCCCTGCAGCGTTGACTGGCTGAAGGAGGAGCTTGGACCTGCCAAAGTTAACCACCATCTCTTTAGTCTTTGTTGTGTTCAGGATGAGACAGTTCTCTTTACTCCAGGCACAGAAGGCACTGGTCAAGTTCCTGTATTCCTCCTCATGCCCGTTCCTTACACATGCCGCAATCGCTGTGTCATCTGATTATTTCTGTACGTGGCATGTGTCAGACTTATAGTTAAAGTCTGCAGTATACAGGGTGAAGAGGAACAGGGCCGGAACCGTAGCAAGCAATTTGATTTACAGCTCCCACATGGTTAAATTCTGTTACTAAATTGGCCTTAAGTACATTTGCACAATATCACAAGCTTCAATCTTGGCAGTTACTCAAAACGTTTTTCCCTGTATTCGCCAATCACAGCGAGCAACTGTAGCAACAAACCAATTGTTGCTGTGAAATGTCTTAAACATTTCCCCCCCCCCCCGCGCCATCGCTTCTGGCCAAGTTTCATGGACGACCGTGGTCTGTTATCTTTCTGCCTCTCTCCTGTGCGTTTAACCGGAGTATGTTGAGGAGACTTACAACATGTTGAATACTCTGCTTTTCCGTCACTTTGATTTCACTGACAGCCTGTGAGCAGCAATGAAGTTTCACATATGGATGCTAGCAATAAGTACTTCCCTTCTTCAAGGCTGCTGTCCTGCACAATTCTCCTACTTTGGTGCCTCCTTTGGCTTGGAAACTTCCTCGGTTAATGACACCTTTCAGGTACAGGTCTTTTCTAATACAGCTAAGCTATGTGCGGTTTGTCTCGCGTGATATCTAGCTTGCTGGGTTTTATTGACTGTTAAGCAGCACCTCTGGCGAACATGGATAGGTGGCGTTTCGGGTGGGGACCCTTCTTCTGACTGAATGGAGTGGGAGGGAGGGGAGAGAAGAATGCTGGAAAAGGGGAGAGGCAGGACAAGGAGTGGCAGGTGATAAGTCGACACAGGCGAATGGGGACAGGCAGGTGGGTGGAACAAAGGCCAGAGATAAGAACAATAGTTGGGAGATGGGTTTGAAGAGTATTTTCCCCTATACCGCACCTGGACTCCCACCTGTTTCTGCCCTCCATCTCCTCCACCCCGCTACTTTCCTCCCCCTCGCTTCACAATCCGTGACTCTTCAAACCTGTCTCACACCTTCTGTTCTTGTCACTGGCCTTTGTTCCAACCATCTGCCTGCAAAAAAAACAGCTTTCTTCTGCCCCACCCCACCAACCCCCTTCCTAAAATACGTCAGAAGAAGGGTCTCAACCCGAAACGTTACCTATCCATGATGTTGTTCGACCTGCTGAGCTACTCCTGCACTTTGTGTCCTTTTGTGTATTAACCGGCGTCCGCGTTTTTTTGTTTCTACTTATTGACTGTTAAATTGTACGTGTCAGGTCCATGTATATTACAGAGGAATCAATCTGCCATGCCCACAAAGTCCCGATGAGATTTGTGTGGCGTTAAACTGCTCTACCTGCAGATCCCGAGCAGTGGAGGTCAGCGGGCACATTGCAAACTGGTGCCTGCTAGACGGAGTGAAGGTAATTCATCTCCACTCGAATCCTCTTCATGTAAGGTAGGCAGGTTTATTGTTCGTTGTAATTCATGCCATAATACAGGATGGCACAGCTCTGGGGAGTGTTGTAGAGCAGAGGGAACTAGGAATGCAAGTACATGGTTCCTTGAAAGTGGCGTCACAGATAGACAGCGTGGTCAAAACAGCTTGTGGCACATTGGCCTTCATCAGTATTGAGTGTGAAAGTTGGGAGGTCACGTTACAGTTGTATAAGATATGGGTCAGGTATCATTTAGAATATTGTGTTCAGTTTTGGGCACCATGTTATAGGAAAAATGGTGTCAAGCAGGGAAGGGTGCAGAGAAGATTTACGAGGATGTGGCCAGGACATCAGGAAAGTTTAGCAGGTTGAAGGCACTACCAAATATGGTCTGCATTGCCTGAATTCCTAAGCTTGGCCCAGTAAATGGTATTTAGTTTGATCTAGAGATACAGTGTAGAAACACTGTGACCGCACCGACCATCGATCACCTGTTCGTACTAGTTCTATATTATCTCACTTTGTCATCCACTCTCAACACACCAGTTCCTATCCTACACACCAGCATGAGTGTAGAACTACACAATAGTCCTATCTTACACACTATATGATAGTTCTATCCTGCACAATAGTTATATCCTACACATAAGGGACAATTTACCTGGTGTAATTTGTCACAGGGGAACATGCAAACTCTGCACAGACAGCACCCAAAGTCAAGATCAAATCTGGGTCTCTGGTGCTGTGGGGCAACGGCTCTACCGCTGTTCCACTCTGCCGCCCTGTTCCTCATAGGGAAAGAAAACTTCTGTGATGAGAATGGAGCAACACAGATCTCAAAGTGCCATTGTTAGAAGATTATTTGGTTTAACATTGACGAAAATGTTGGTGCTTAGAATACTCATTGGAGCCATTAAATAGTTTGTAAATGTAAACCATATCTTTTAAATGTTCTAATAATTTGAATATTAATAATTTATGGTTTCAGAGCATTAATATTTTATGGTACAACATCTTGTCATATTGCTGGTGCAATTCATATCTTGGTTCCGTAGACCAATAATCATGTATAACATCACCTAAGAAAGATACAAAGTGCTGGAGTAACTCAGCGGGTCAGGCAGCAACTCTGGGGAACATGGATAGGTGATGTTTCTGGTCGGGACCCTTCTCTAAACCCTATAACAACGAGCCGTGGGACGTCAGTTTGCAGGAACTGCTCCAGGACATTGAGGGCGCGGTCCGACCGGACTTTGGACTTGGGAAAGAGCACCTTTCTGGCGGTGCCCGCAGGTGTATATGCAAAAATAATCTCACTGTGCAGTTGCAGATGTGGCGAATAACGCACCATGGAACCATGTCCATGTTCTCCAGAAATGCTGCCTGACCCGCTGAGTTACTCCAGCACTTTGCGTCTTTTTTTGTGAGCCAGCATCTGCAGTTCCTTGTTTCTGCAACCCTTGGTTGTAGTTTGTTAGTTGTATCCAGTACTTTTAGGTAGCATGATTTCTCTGTAATAACACCGGCCAGTTATCCACCTGTAAGATAAACGTTGTTTCTCTCTCCCCCACTAACACTGCCTAAAGCCCCTGTCCCACTTTCCCGAGTTACTCACGAATTCTCCCGAGTTTTCCCCTTGATTCAAACTCGGGGAATGTCCGTAGCGAGGCTGTAGGAGTCCTTAGATATTTCGTAGCGGCTCGTAATGCCAGCCATAAGTACTCGGGGCATCAGGTAAGTCGGGATGTTTTTTCAGCATGTTGAAAAATGTCCATGAGTAAATAAAAATAGCCCCGAGTACCTACGGCTGGCATCTCCGAGTTTGAATCAAGGAGAAAACGCGGGAGAATTCATGAGAAACACGGGAAAGTGGGACACAGGCTTAATTTAACGGGTATTTCCTACAGTGCTGTAGGTGAAGCAAGGAGGAATGCAAGTTCATTTTTTTAAATTGTTTAAGTTTTGTTTAATGTATTATTCACAGGGTCATACAGTGCAGATTCAGGGTCCAACTCCTCCATGCCGATTAAGATGCCCCATCCAAGCTAATCCTATTTGCCTGCATTTTCGCCATATATTCCTCTAAACCTTTACTATCCATGTGCCTGACAAAGTGTCTTTTAAATGTTATAATAGCACCAAGTATAATGTTGTTTGTTATTGTACGTGTGTACAAGATATAGTGAAAAGGTTTGTGTACTATCCAGTCAAATCATACTATGCATGAGTACAATGGGGTCATACACAGTTACACAGGTAGTGCAAAGAGTGCTTAATATATTATTACAGCATTGTAGCGTTACAGTTAGCGAAACTGCAGATAATAATGTTTTTAACAATTATTGGTAGTTTCTTTTAGCATTTTAAACATTATTTACTTCATTTTTAGCAGCTTTTGCTTACCTCCAGATTCACACGTACTTCCAAATTCAGGGACAGTTTCTTCCCAGCTGTGACCAGGCAACTGAACTATCCTATCACCAACTAGAGAGCGGTCCTGACCTACCATTTGTTTCATTGGAGACCTTTGGACTATCTATAATATCTTACTGAACTTTATCTTGCACTAAACATTATTCCCTTTATCCTGTATCTGTACACTGTGGATGATTCGATTGTAATCATTTATAGTCTTTCCGCTGGCTCAATAGCAAGCAATGAAAGGCTTTTCACTGTACCTCGGTGCATGTGACAATACTAATCTAAACTAAGCCAAATTAAACTAATAAAGATATTCACAGACAATAAAAGAAAGCAGGTGGTTTGGACGGATTGGATGGATATTGCAAGAGGATGCCAGAGTCAGACATTGTCTCTCTGTTGTGCAACTTATGGAGGTCACTCCTGCCACACTGCCATGTTCAGGCAGTAAGTGAAGGTTCTTATTTAGTTACAGGTCGTGCGGAGATTGTTGGTCACTCTTTATGGAATCACCGAGGGAAACGGAACGGTTTCTTTTTACGTTTTCACTGTTTGCGGATTTGGGAAGGCGCTCGGACGATGCAACGACCAACACCCCTCCACAACCTCCTCTGTTACCCGTCTTAAGGTAAAGCAAACGGACACACTCTGGGTTTATGTGTAGGAAGCAACTGCAGATGCTGATTTACACCAAAGGTAGACACAAACTGCTGGTGTAACTCGATGGGTCAGGCAGCATCTCTGGAGAAAAGGAATATATGACATTTCGGTTCTTCAGACTCAAAACCCTTCTGAAGAAGGGTGTCAACTCGAAACGTCACCTATTTCTTTTTCACGAGAGATGCTGCCTGACCCGTTGATTTACTCCAGCTATTAGTCTCCCTATTCAGTACACTGGGGTTAGTTGTACTTGAGAGACTAACCTTGAGAGAGGTTTGGGTGGGGGGAGGGGTGGGGGGAATGGAACACTTTACTAATAAAGTTAACTATTCTAGCAAGAAACATGAGGGCTTTAGAGATACAGCGTGGAAATAGGACCTTCAGCTCACCGTGTCCAGGCCGACAAGTGATCACCCCATACACTAGCACTATCCTACACACTAGGGACAATTTAGAATTTACAGAAGCCAATTAACCTACAAACCTGTACGTTCTTTGCAGCGTGGGAGGAAACCGGATCACCCGGAGGAAACCCAAATGGTCACAGGAAGAACGTACAAACTCCATACAGACAGTACCTATAGTCAGGATCAAACCCGGGTTTCTGGCGCTGTAAGGCAGCAACTCTCCAACTGCGCCATCATGCTGCCCTAAATAGGGTGAATGCACAGAGTTTTGTGCCCTGAGTAGCTGGAAACGAAAACAAGAAGATAAACAAGATAGATCAACCATGATTGAATGGCGGCGTAGACTTGATGGGCCGAATGCCTAATTCGGCTTCTATCACTTATGATCTTATGATATGTTTAAGATGATACGGGTGAGATTTAATATGAACCAGACGGGTAACTTTATCACTCAGACAAGATGACAAGATTTCCATAACTTTAACATCCAACATTACCAAGGGCATCCTCAGGGCTAACTTCTAGGTGGCACAGTGGCACAGTTGGTAGAGCTGCAGCCTCACAGTGCCAGTGCCAGGGACCGGGGTTTAATCCTGACCTCGGGTGCAGTCTCTGTGTTGATTTTGCACGTTCTCCCAGAGACCGTGAGGGTTTTTTCCGGTTTCCCCTCACATCCCAAAGGCATGCAGGTTTGTACGTTGATTGGCCCTCTGTAAATTACCCCCCAGTGTGTAGGGGGGGGGGTGGATGAAATAATGGGATAACGTAGAACTAGTGTGAACGGGTCGGCGTGGACTCAGCGGGTCGAAGGGCTGTATCTCTTAAACTAAAATTACAATTAAGTGCAGGAAATACTTCAAGTAAAGCAATGGAAAGTTTTCTTCCATCACTGTCATTTAACAGTTTCCATGCAACCTAATTTATATGACGTAAATCAACACTAAAACAATATTAACTAGGGCTAGCAGTGAATCATTCTGGGTGTAGCATTATTAGGCTAGCGTGCTAAACCAAATGTCTGACCGTTATGTTCACTAAATCAGTGTAGTTTGTTGCAATTGTGTGAGTTAATCTTGTGTTGTGGATGTGGAAAAGAAGTTTCACTTGATTGTAGTAAATGCCCAAGTATGGACAATGCAAAGAGAGCCTGCTGATATTGTTACATCCCTTTGAGCTGTTTATAGGAAGGACGCACAGAGCGTGATTCAGTGATTGTACGAAGCACTGCCTTATAAAGGGTGGCTAACCACTTGCTTAATAAGAAACGTTTTAACTTGGCATCGTGTTCGGCACAAAACATTGTGGGTCGAAAGGTCCGTTCCTGTGCAGCACTGTTCTATGATCTATGATGAAGGATAAATGGTGTGTAATCAGACAATCTAACTCCTTCCTTTGGAGAAAAACGAGGCAGCATGGTGGCACAGTGGTAGAGTTGCTGCTGGACAGCACCAGGGACCCAGGTTCAATCCTGACATCGGACATGCTGGCTGTATGGAGTTTGTCCATTCTGGCTGTGACTGCGTGGGTTTTCTCCGGGTGCTCTGGTTTCCTACCACACTCCAAAGACGTGCGGGTTTATAGGTTAATTGTCTTCGGTAAAACTGTAAATTGCCCCTAGTGTGTAGGATAGGGCTAGTGTACGGGGATCATTGGTCGGCATGGACACAGGGCTGAAGGGCCTATTTCTGTGCTGTATCTCTAAACTCAACTAAAAAGAAGGTTTGTAGGTGAATTGGCCGCTGTAAATTGCCCCTAGTATGTAGGGAGTGGATGAGAAAGTGAGATAACACACAACTAGTGTGAACAGGTGATCAATAGACAGCATCGACTTGAAGGGCCTGTTTCTCTGCTGTGTCTCTGGACTAAAGTAAGAATAAGTGTGATTGGGTGATCGATGGTCCCTTTGACCAAAGGGCCTATTTCCATTTGTATCTTTCAACCAAGCAAAGAAGGGCTTAGTGACTAAGAACAACTATCAGACTGCGCATCCAGCACACTGTTGTTTGGATTCAGAGTAAATCTTTCATTTAATTTTTTCTCCTGCCGCAGAGTGCCTCAGAATTGCATGGCTACTTATCACCTGACTGTGTACGAGGGGAATGGAGATGTTCTCAGATGTCGTTATGCACTGCGGGAAAGGCAGGAATGTGTCCACTGTGTCCAGCATCATGTCCTCAAGTTGGATCAGGTAGATGTAGCTTCATTTTTACAGAAAGAGCATGTGTAGGATAAATGGAAAGACCATGTGGAGTTTGTGTCCAAAGTCATAGTCATAGAATGATACAGTGTGGAAACAGGCCCAACTTGCCCACACTGGCCAACTTGTCCCAGCTACACTAGTCCCACCTGTCAGCATTTGCTCCATATCTCTCCAAACCTGTCCTATCCATGTACGTCTAACTGCTTCTTAAATGTTGGGATATTCCCAGCCTCAACTACCTCCTCTGGCAGCTCGTTCAAAATATCCACCATCCTCTCAGATTCTTATTAAATCTTTTCCCCTTAAACCTATGTCTTCTGGTCCTCGATTAACCTACTCTGGGCAAGAGCCGCTGTGCATCTACCTGATTTATTCTTCTCATGATCTTGTACACCTCTATAAGATCACCCCTCATCCTCCTGCGCGCCAAGGAATAGAGTCCCAGCCTACTTAACCTTTGCCTATAGCTTACACCCTCTGGTTCTGGCAACATCCTCGTAAACCTTCTCTGTACCCTTTCCAGCTTGACAACGTCTTTCCTATAACACCGTGCCCAGAACTGAACACAATACTCTAAATGTCTTATACCAATGTCTTATACAACTGCCACATGACCTCCCAACTTCTATCCTTAATACTCTGGCTGATGAAGCTTCTCTGGGTGCTGTCAGTAATGTATTAAAACAGGTGCACATTGGTGTGCACCAGTCTAAGCTGATCTCTCAAATGTGACTTGGGTACGATTTTTATATTCTCAGACGGCAAGATTACTCAGAAACTTGACAGTAAAATGAGGTCTTAATTACAGAAACTTGCCTAACAATAAAACTATGTCTTGCATAGAAACTCGATAAACAGTAAAACAAGGTCTTAATTACAGAAACCAGATTAACAATAAAACAAAGCCTTGCACAGAAACTTGACAAACAGTAAAACGAGGTCTTGCACAGAATGGAGCTCAGAAATAATTAATAGGTGACAAACAGAATGAGATGATTATCCACAAGTCTAACTTAGTTGACAGTATGTCCAATTTTCTGTTACAGTGATGGGAGCACGCTATAATATAATCAATGACGTTCCTGAAACTTGGGTGTTGTCACTACTGCTTTCCATGTCTCTTCTTTTAGCCTTTGTCTGTGGTCACCACATTGGCACTATCCACATCCCTACATACTAGTTATTAGCCCACACTATAACAGCGTGGAAACACGCCCTCAGCCCACCGAGTCCATGCTGATCATCATTCACCCGTTCACACTAGTTTTATGTTGTCCAGCTTTCCTATACACTCCCTACACACCAGCAGCAAATTACAGAGGGCCAATTAACCAATACCCAAATGTCTTTGGGACGTAGGTAGAAACCAGAGCACCCGAAGAAAACCCACATAGTCACAAGGAGAACATACAAACTCCACACACATACGAGGTCAGGATCGAACCCGGGTCTCTGGCACTGTAAGGCAGTAGCTCTACCAGCTGCGCCACTGATGCCCAGTGGGCACAGTATTCCGAAGCTCCAGTTTAAACTGGTCTTTTAAAAGGCCACATTTGTTTTGTGTATCGTAGATTTTTTTCCCCCCTCCCTGATGATTGTCTCGAGAACAGAATTGCTTGAACTAAAGGTAATTTGGATTGGAGTTATTTTATTATCTGGCAGTTTTTTAGCACTGTTGTATCTTTTTCATTTCTGCATCCTTGTGTTGATGAATTTGAGTTGAATCTGGCCCAGGTTGTGATGAGTGCCTCTGTATCCGTGACACTGCTAAAAGCCTTATGGAACTTTCCAATGTTCTATCGAATCAGGATCAGCTCCTTGGGATTGGAGGGTAGCTAATGTATCCCACTTTTTAAGAAAGGAGGGAGAGAAAAAAACAGGGGATTATAGACCAGTTAGCCTGACATCGGTGGTGGGGAAGATGCTGGAGTCAATTATAAAAGATAAAAGAGCAGCACATTTGGATAACAGTAACAGGATTGGTTCGAGTCAACATGGATTTACGAAGGTAAAATTATGCTTGAGTAATCTTCTGGAATTTTTTGAGGATGTAACTAGGAGAATGGATAAGGGAGAGCCAGTGGATGTAGTGTACCTGAATTTTCAGAAAGCATTTGATAAGGTCCCACATAGAAGATTAGTGGGCAAAATTAGAGCACATGGTATTGGGGTTAGAGTGCTGACATGGATAGAAAATTGGTTGGCAGACAGGAAACAAAGAGTAGGGATTAACGAGTCCCTTTCAGAATGGTAGGCAGTGACATAAGGGGTACCGCAAGGCTTGGTGCTGGGACCACAGCTATTTACAATATACATTAATGATTTAGATGAAGGGATTAAAAGTAACATTAGCAAATTTGCAGATGACGCAAGGCAGGGTGGCAGTGTGAACTTTGTGGAGTATGCTATGAGGATGCAGGGTGACTTGCATATGGATGAGAAGGGAATGGAGGGTTATGGTATGAGTGCAGGCAGGTGGGACTAAGGGAAAAAAATTGTTCGGCGCGGACTTGTAGGGCCGAGATGGCCTGTTTCCGTGCTGTAATTGTTATATGGTTATATGGTTATATGGACAGGTTGGGTGAGTGGGCAGATGCATGGCAGATGCAGTTTAATGTGAATAAATGTGAGGTTATCCACTTTGGTGGCAAGAACAGGAAGGTAGATTATTATCTGAATGGTGTTAAATTAGGAAAAGGGGATCTGGGTGTCCTTGTACATCGGTCACTGAAAGTAAGCATGCAGGTCCAGCAGGCAGTGACAAAAGCTAATGGCATGTTGGCCTTCATAACAAGAGGAGTTGAGTATAGGAGCAAAGAGATCCTTCTGCAGTTGTACAGGGCCCTGGTGAGACCACATCTGGGGTATAATATGCAGTTTTGGTCTCCAATTTTGAGGAAGAAAATTCTTGCAGCGTAGGTTCACAAAGTTAATTCCCGGGATGGCGGGACTGTCATATGTTGAAAGAATGGAGCAACTGGGCTTGTATACACTGGAATTTAGAAGGATGAGAGGATATCTTATTGAAACATATAAGATTATTAAGGGATTGGGCAAGCTAGAGGCAAGAAACATGTTCCTGATGTTGGGCGAATGCAGAACCAGGGGCCACAGTTTAAGAAAAAGGGGTAGGCCATTTAAAATGGAGATGAGGAAAAACGTTTTCACCGAGAGAGTTGCGAATCTGTGGAATTCTCTGCCTCAGATGGCAGTGGAGGCCGATTATCTGGATGCTTTCAAGAGAGTTAGATAGAGCTCTTAAAGATAACGGAGTCAAGGGATATTGGGAGAAGGCAGGAACGGGGTACTGATTGTGTATAATCAGCAATGATCACAGTGAAAGGCGCTGCTGATTCAAAGGGCCAAATGGTCTACTCCTGCAACTATAGGCTATTATCTATTGACCGTTCAGAAGCCTGATAACAGAGGGGACGAAGCTGTTCCTTAGTCTGGTGTTACGCACTTACATGCGTCTGTACACAATCTGATACAGATACCTGAAAGTGTGCACCTACAATCTCATGAACAGCTTCTTCCCCTCTGTTATCAGACTTCTGAACAGTCCTTCCATAAGCTAGGGTACTGTCCGATTCACCTCTACCCCATTGCGGACATTGGACTTTGTCTATGCAACTCATGCGCTACAATGCTGAGAAATATATTCTGCACTATGTATCTTCCCCTTTGCTCTACGTATTGTAAATGGGTTTGGCTTGATTATATTTAGGTATAGGATTATCTGATTTGATTAGATGTCAGCCAAAACAAAGCTTGGCACTGTGACAATAATAAACCTAAAGTGCCTGTACTTCCTTCATCTTTGCAGAAAAACTGTGTCCTTTACTACAATCGGCTTGGAACTAAAGGAGCATACATCTTGGAACTGATGATTGAAGAGTATCCAAGAGATACCATTCTCCTGACTCACGGTGATGGGACACAGACTGTGTATCCTGCTTTTGAAGAGGCTTCCTCCACTCAAAGCATTAAAGCTTTGAGTTCCATCCCCATGCAATTTGTTATTATTGGTAAGCATCCCACCCACCACCGCCACCGCCAAGGTTATTTAGAGCCATAGAGCACCAAAACAAGCCTTTCGGCCCAACTTGTCCATGCCGACCCATGTCCACATCTACACCAGTCCCACCTCCCTGCGTTTCCTCTCCATTTACTATTTCTCTCCATTTATCTGCCCAAATTTGTTTTTTGGTTTAATTTTAGTTTAGTTTATTGTCATATGTACTGAGATACAGTGAAAAGCTTATGTTGCGTGCTGACCAGTCAGTGGAGAGACTATAAATCACTACAATTGAGCCATCCATAGAAAAGGTGTTTTATTACCTGCCTCAACAACCTCCACTGGCAGCTCGTTCCATATACCCATCAACCTCAGTGTGAAAACATGCCACTTAGGGGCCTATTAAATCTTTGCTCTCTCATGTTTTTGCTCCTTTCATGGAGAGGTTCATCCAGGTGGAAACACATGTGTGCGGGATTCTGCTGTGTAGGTGGTAGGCCTGCAAGGAACTAGGCCTGAACCTAGTCTGTCTTCTTGCACCGAGGGTCAGGGACAAGAAGGTTAGCTCCATGGTCCCTCTCTGAGACTAGAATCGCCTCTCACCACCGCTGACCCAGGTTCAATCCAGACCTCGGGTGCTGTCTGTGTGGAGTTTGCACGTTCTCCCTGTGACCACGCGAGTTTCCTCCAGATGCTCAGGTTTTCTCCCACATCTCAGAGTTGTGCACGTTTGTAGGTTAATTGTCCCTCTGTAAATTGCCCCTTGTGTGTGGGGAGTGGATGAGATAGTGGGATAACATAGGACTGGTGTGAACAGGTGATTGATGGTCGGTGTGAACTCAATCTAAAGGGCCTGTTTCCCTGTTGTATCTCTAAATTAGAAACTAAACTCGAAACTCAACTAGAAGCTTAAATAGAAGCTAAATTAGAAGCTAACCTATAAGCTAAATTAGAAGATAAACTAGATGATAAACTGGAAGATAAACTTTAAAAAACAAACTTAAAAAACAATCTTAAAAAAACAAACTTAAAATAACAAACTTAAAAAAACAAAGTTGAAACCAAGCTAAGCCTGTCTTTTCTTTCTTACAGTGGACAACGCTATATCAGAATGTGCATATGGAATTTTTCGCCCATTGCTTGTTCATCCAACACCTCCCAATGGTGCAAGAATATATGCTTCAAATTATGATGAGATTAACTTCACAATAAAAGCCATCAGCATAAATGAAAGGTATCTCATTCACTGGAAATACTGCAAATGATATAGATCGTCTACCTGAGCCAGCAGCGTCACCCACTCCTGGTTTTAGCCTCACAGTTATAGAACCCTCAGTTGAAATGAATCATTTCTCAGTTCATCTGGTTAAGAATTTTGTAGATGACACATTCTTGGCAGGACAAATCATAATAGGACGTACATGGTAAATGGTAGCGAATTGAGGAATGCAGTTGAACAGAGGGTTCTAGGAATAACTGTGCATAGTTCCCTGAATCTCATGTAGATGGGGTGGTAAAGAAAGCTTTTGGTGTGCTGGCCTTTATAAATCAGAGCATTTAGTGTAGAAGTTGGGATGTAATGTTAAAATTGTACAAGGCATTGGTGAGGCCAATTCTGGAGTATGGTGTACAATTTTGGTCTCCAAATTATAGGAAGGATGTCAACAAAATAGAGAGAGTACAGAGGAGATTTACTAGAATGTTGCCTGGGTTTCAGCACCTAAGTTACAGAGAAATGTTGAACAAGATAGGTCTTTATTCTTTGGAGCGCAGAAGGTTAAGGGGGGACTTGATAGAGGTCTTTAAAATTATGAGAGGGATAGACAGAGGTGACGTGGATAAGCTTTTTCCATTGAGAGTAGGGAAGATTCAAACAAGAGGACATGATTGGAGAATTAAGGGACAAAGGTTTAGGGGTAACATGAGGGGGAACTTCTTTACTCAGAGAGTGGTAGCCGTGTGGAATGAGCTTCCAGTGGAAGTGGTTGAGGCAGGTTCGATTTTATCATTTAAAAATAAATTGGATAGGTATATGGATGGGAAAGGAATGGAGGGTTATGGTCTGAGTGCAGGTAGATGGGACTAGGTGAGATTAAGTGTTCGGCACGGACTAGAAGGGCCGAGATGGCCTGTTTCCGTGCTGTAATTGTTATATGGTTATATTCCTGGGCCACCTCATTCAAAGTCCCTTGGTTGTTTGAGGCTAAATCAAATCTTATAAATGGATCATCAAAGGTACCCATGCAAATCTAACACCACTTATCTCAAATACTTACAACGTATTTACCTCAAGTGCTGAGGAAAGTTAAGTTAGCACACGTTTGAGACAGGATTTGTGTTCATTATTTTCTATGTGGCCCAGCTTCATAATGAAACTCTGCAGCATTTTGCCAGGATGGTACAGTGGCACAGCTGGTAGAGCAGCTGCCTCACAGCACCAGGTACCTGGGTATGATCCTGGCCTTGAATGCTGTCTATGTGTGCAGTTTGCACATTCTCCCTCTGACCAGGTGGGTTTCCTCCGGATGCAGAAGAATCCTGGCCTGAAACGTCACCTATCCATGTTCTCCAGAGATAGAAACCAAATGCTGGAGTAACAGAGTGGATCAGGCTGGAGAAAAGGAATACGTGATGTTTCAGGTCAAGACCCTTCTTCAGACCCATCTGAAGAAAGGTCTTGATCCGAAATGTCACCTATTCTTTTTCTCCAGAGATGCTGTCTGACCCGTTGAGTTACTCCAGCACTTTGTGTCTTTTTTTCAACAAAGAATTCAGGTTTTGGAAAAACACTGTTTTCATTTTCTTTAATGCAAATAGTTAGGTTTGGTTATTGAAACCTTGTAATATTTAGTGAAAAATTAGGAACTAAAAAAAGCATGCCAAAATACCATTGGTTCTATCAAAAGTGTTCCATCCGGAGAGATTGATCAATAACTTCCCATCTATATCCTAGGACGTGGTGTACTTTCTATTGTTTATCATTATCAATCCATTCTATTAGTCTTGCTATTTAAGAGACTACACCTTAACCACAATAACAATGGAATGCTTTAAATATCGAGAGCTAAGGGGCACTCCTTATTTCTTCTTTTCCTTTCTACGTTTTCCACAGGATCACCGCCTTTACAATCGTGGGTCCACGTGAGTTACGCAAGTCCGATACTTGGAGCATGGATGACAGATTTGTGTCGGTGAATGCTACCTGGTCAGTCGGTGCACACACTGTCCCAAAACAAGTCCCGGTGTGCTTTCTCTCGACAACAACTTCGGGGTAAATGTCTACCTTAGTGGAGGGGCCATTGCCAGACTAGAGTGAACATCATCATATTAGTTTAGTTTATTATTGTCACGTGTACCGAGGTAGAGGGAAAGGCTTTTTGCCTGCTATCCAGTCAGCAGAAAGACAATATATAATTGCAATCAAGCTGTCCGCAGTGTACAGATACAGGATAAAGGGGATAACGTTTATTGCAAGATAAAGTCCAGTAAAGTCTGATTAAAGTATAGTTACATTTATTGTCACGTGTACTGAGGTAGAGTGAAAAGGTTTTATTTGTCTGCTGCTATTCAGTCAGCGAAAAGACTACACATGATTACAGTAAAGTCCGATTAAAGATAGTCCAAGGGTCTCCAATGAGGTAGATGGGAGCTCAGGGCCGCTCTCTAGTTGGTGATAGGATAGTTCAGTTGCCACGTAATATATTCTACCAATGATCACACACGGTATCAATCAAATAATTCAGGAGAAATTTAAATGAAAATTCAATAAGATTTGAGTCTCCATCAAAAAAGTAAACAAATGTTTGATCGAGAAGTTACTAACTCCAGGGAAATTTTGCATCGAAATTGGATTTATTTTGCCATAAAAATAGGGAAATATAAACCAAAGAAAAGGGTGGCACATGGGCGCAGCGGTATTGCGGCCTCACAGCACCAGAGACCCGGGTTCAATCCTGACCACGGGTACTGTCCTTATGGAGTTTGTACTTTCTCCCTGTGATCGTGGGTCCCCCCCGGGTACTCTGGTTTCTTCCTACATTCCAAAGACGTGTAGGTTCGTAGATTAGTAGGCTTCTCAAAAACTGCCCCTAGTGTGTAGGTTGCAAAACTGGGATAAAATAGAACTAGTGTGAACAGGTGAACATTGGTCGCCGTGGGTTCGGTGGGCTGAAGGGCCTGTTTCCACCCTGTATATTTAAATTAAACATAAAACAGTACATTTGAGGTGATCAATCGCCCTTTAGCTTGGACAAATTAAACCATTGTTCTGAAGCTCCATATCTAAGCTGCCCTTCCCTGTTCTTGTGTAAGGAGGATCTGCAGATGCTGGTTTAAAGTGAAATAACTCAGCGGGTCAGTCAGCATCTCTGGAAAAAAGGATATGGTGATGTTTTGGGTCGAGACCCTCCTCAGACTGACAGTCAAGAGCCCTGACTCTCAGCTTGAGGAGGGGGTCTAAATCCGAAACGTCACCTATTCCTTTTCTCCAGAGATGCCGCCTATCGTGCTGAGTTACTCCAGGTTTTTGTGTCTGTCTTCCCTATTCTTCTCTGGAATACAATTTGTTTCTAATTGTGGCTCTGCAGGATTGACTGAGGAGACATGTTGGCCAGGAAACCAGCAGATCTGGACTCTGTACTCTTTCGCAAATTGTACCATGGGATCTTCAGTTGCGATTTAAGCTACGGAACAATCCATAGCAGAATTCTCTGGGTCATTTGTTTAATCTGTGGAGTGGAGCTAAAAACATAAACATCTTGAGGTGATTGGGTTACTGGGTTTAGTTGAATTACAATTTTTGTGACTGACCGGTAGTGAAGATTGAGATTAATTGGGATCTTTAGTTTTAGTTCAGAGATGTAGTGCGGAAACAGGCCCTTCAGCCCACCGAGTCCGTGACAACCAGCGATCCGCGTACACTAACACCATTCCTACACACTAGGGACAATTACGATTTTTACCAAAGCCAATTAACCTTCAAACCAGTACATCTTTGTGTGGGAGGAATCCGGAGCACCCAGAGAAAACCCACGTGGTCACATGGAGAATGTATAAACTCTGTACAGGCAGCACCCGTGGTCATGAACGAACCAGGGTCTAAGGCAGCAACACTACCGCCACGTCACTGTGCTGCCCCTGTGTGACACAGGGGAAATGTAGAGCATTTGGGATCACTCCAAAATAAAAACTGCCTGAATGTTAATTTTCCTTTAATTCAGATTACAGTCAGAACCACGGTGCATTTGGATTGTGCTGGGTATGTATTGTGCTGGGTATGTATTGTGCTGGGTATGTATTGATAAACCACAACTGGTAATTGTTTCTGAATCTAATGTCTTTAAACATGTGTTGTTACGGGAAGCGATTCTTGATAACATCTTGAGTATAAGAAATTGATGTTGAAATTGGAGTATTGTGTTCTGTTTAGGTCACCCTGATACAGCAAGGGTGCCATTATGCTGGGAAGAATGTAGAGAAGATTTAAGAGGATGTTGCCAGGACTCGAGGGACTGAGGTACAGGGAGAGATTGGGCAGGCTGGGGGTTTGTTTGTTGGAGCGCAGGAGGGGAAGGGGAGACCTTACAGGGGTGCATAAGATCATGGGGATAAATAGGGTGAACGCACAGTCTTTTTCCCAGTGCAGGGGAGTCAGGATCACTGGACATGGGTTTAAGGTGAGAGGGGAAATAGTTAATAGAAGCCTGAGGAGCAGCTTTTTTCACTCGGAGTGTTGTGGGTATGTGGAATGAGCTGCCTGAGGAGGTAGTTAAGGCAGGTACTATAGCAACATTTATAGGTACATGGATGGATAGGAAGGTTTAGAGGAATATGGGCCAAATGTGACTAGTATAGGTGGTGTATCGTGGTCGACAGGGAAGAGTCGAAGAGCCTGTTTCCATGCTGTCTTACACCATTACTCCGATCTAATTCTGAGCTGAATGGTAAAGTAAAGGAGACACAAGGAATTGCAGATGCTGGATTAATTAACCAATTTTAAGTAACGCAGTTCCTCGTGTTGCTGTGTGTTTAAGAAGGTTGGGTAGATATTTGGAATCGAAAGGCTTAAAGAAGTATGGGGAGAGGTAGAATATGGTATTGAAAAAAAGACACAAAGTGCTGGAGTAACTCAGCGGCTCAGGCGACATCTTTGAAGAACATGGATAGGTGATGTTTTGGATTTATTCTGATTACATCCACATGTGATAATAAACCTAATTATTTTTCAATATTAATTTCATTTTTTTTTATGGTTGCAGGTTTTCCTGAAGAACAGCCACGTGCCGCAGGTAGGAAAGGGATTTCCCTTTGCATTTTTTGTATTATTATCGTACATGTATTTGGTGCTTTAAAGAAACAAGATGTAGGGGTGAAGGAGGGTTCTTACTCTCATAGGGAGCTGGCGCATTTGACTAATTTAAACATGGGACTAATGTAATACTAATTTAAACATTGACTAGTAGATGGGACATGTTTGTAGGTGTGGGCAAGTTGGGCCGGTGGGCCTGTTCCACATTGTTTGACTGTATGACTATGACCCCCTGATTATTTTATTGATACTTTAGTGCTGAATGAAGGCATCTGAACATGTTCAGTGTTTGAAATATTGTTGTGAACAATAATTGGTGCTTTAAAGGTCTCACCCCTTATAAGAAGACAATTTTTTCCCAACTGTTATCAGGCCACTGAGCCGTCCTACCAACTAAAGGGAGGACCAGAGCTACTATCTGCCGCATCGGAGACCCTCAGACTATCTTTGATCGGACTTTACTAGATTTTATCTTGCACTAAATGTTATTCAAGTTATTCCATTTATCATGTTTCTACACTCTGTGGAAGGCTTGATTGTAATCACGCATTGTCTTTCCACTGATTGGTTAGCATACAACTAAAGCTTTTCACTGTACCTCAGTACATGTGACAATAAACTAAACTCAAGATTGGCTTGTAATGCTCCTCAGGCTGTAACACTGACCCTGAAACGTCACCTATCCATGTTCTGCACGGATGCTGCCTGACCCGCTGAGTTGCTCCAGCATTTGGTGTCTTTTAATGAACACTGCTCAAGTGCAAGAAGACAATGGTTTGTTGGAGCATTGCAGCAAAGCTCACTCCTGTCTCTGTTTGCCGCAGATCTGCAGTGTTTGCCCGATTCCATGATTGTGTGTGTCCCAAGAACTTTGGTGGCAAACCTACCAGACGATCGCTTGCAGCTCAACGATGCTTCCTGTAACGTCACTGGCAATAGCACTCATCTGTTGCTAGTCATTCCCCTCTCGGGGTGCGGCACTGTGTTACTGGTATGTAGAGTTCTTGCATTTGGGATCACGAGGGGAGGGGAACATTCGAGAGTCAAGAGTGTTTTATTGTCATGAGTCCTGGACAGAACAATGAAATTCTTACTTTCAGCAGCACAACTGAATTTGGAAACATCGTACTGTGTGAACAATATAATAAATGAGAAAACAAATATACATATACTGAACTTTATTGTCTCATTTATTATAGTGTTTATAGTATAATAGTCTGTAATTCCCAGACCCATCCATGTTCTCTAGAGATGCTGCCTGACCTGAGTTACTACAATGCTTTGTGTCATTTTTTGTAAATGAGCATCAAAGTTCAAAGGAGATATGCAGGGTACATTTTTTTTTTAAATGTTGGGTGGTGAGTGCCTGGAACATGGTGGTGGAGGCAGATACGATAGTGGTGTTATAAAGGTTTTTAGATAGGCACATGAATATGCTGGGAATGGAGGGATGCAGATTATATGCAGGTAGATAAGAGATTGTCTTGGCATCATGTTTGGTATGGACATTGTAGATTGAAGGTCGACACAATATGCTGGAGTAACTCAGTGAGTCAGGCAGCATCTCTGGAGAAAAGGAAATGGTGATGTTTTGGGTCAAAACCCTTCTTCATTCATGAAGAGTTTGAAGCAGTGCCCCGACCCAAAACATTACCTATCCTTTTCTCCAGAGATGCTGCCTAACCCGCTGAGTTACTCCAGCATTATGTGTCTATCTCTGGTGTAAACCAACATCTGCAGGCCCTTCCTACGCACTTGTTGGCTGAAGGGCCTGTTCCTGTGCTGTATAGTTTCACATTTTATTTGTATTTCCCTCACTTGGATTAATGGCCTCACACTTGAATTAATTTCTTCCTCTCAGGAAGATAAATCCAATTACATCTTCACAAATAAAATCTTCAGTCGGAGCAGAGATGAAAGTTCAGAGCAGCCGAATTGGGTAATTGTCCCGTTGATGTGCAAGTTCCTTCGATCCACCAATGCTAGTGAAGAGACCAGGGTGCAGAAGAGTACCACGGACAAGGTCTTTAGAGTCTACAGCTTTGAAATACAGTTCAGCAAAGAGTTCAACTCGAGTTGGTGGGCAGCTGGACCAGACTCCCCATTTAACGCCACCAGCAAGGACCATTTATACATCAGCATCGTTGCCAACAGCAACGAGTCTTCCCACTCGCTCCACGTGGAGTCTTGTCAGATATCGGAGCAGCACAATTCTTCAGCAGGTGTCACTCTCTTACAACAGGGGTAAGGAAGCTTTTACATTTCATTGATGAGACTCCATTTTTAAGCCTGTCTCTCTTTTCTTTAATCCACGACAAAGGGTAATATGTTTCCAGATTAAGATGGTGTGAGACGCAATGGGGCGTTTGGTTTAGTTTCGAGATACAGGGTGGGAACGGGCCCTTTGTCCCACTAAGTCCGTGCTGACCAGCGATCACCCCGTACACTAGTTCTATCCTACACACTAGAGACAATTCACAGAAGCCAATCAACCTATAAACCTACATGCCTTTGGGATGTAGGAGGAGACTCGGAGAAATCCCACGCAGTCACGGCGAAAATGGGCAAACTCCGCACAGACAGCACCCGTAGTCAGGATTGAACCTGTTTCTCTGGCGCTGTGAGGCAGCAACTCTACTGCTGCGCCACCGTGCCACCCCTTGAAGATTGAAAGCGGTGCTCAAGATCACACTGTTGGGGTGCTGTTCAATTTACGGTTCCACAAGTTTATAGCCAGTTATATAGGTCGGAATCAGGCCCTTTGCCCAGTTTGGGCAGCACAGAGGCTCAACGATAGAGTTGTTGCCTTCCAGTAGTGTTCCTATCTTTAAACTCCTGACGGGCACCCGAAAAAGGGGCCACATCACCCCGATCCTGGCCTCTCTCCACTGGCTCCCTGTGCGATTCCGTATACATTTCAAGTCCCTCCTCTATGTCTACAAAGCCCTCAATGGGCTTGCCCCCTCCTACATTAAAAGTCTTCTCACCCACCACTCCATCTCCAGGTCCCTCAGATCGGCCGACTTGGGGCTGCTGAATATCCCGCGGTCTAGGCATAAGGTTAGGGGCGACTGCGTCTTTGTGGTTGCAGCTCCTAGACTGTGGAACAGCATCCCCCTTCCCATCAGAACTGCCCCCTCCATCGACTCCTTTAAGTCAAGACTAAAATCTTATCTATACTCCCAAGCCTTTCCTGACGTCCACTGAGCGAGGGCTATATGTATATATGTATGTAGTTTGTTTGTTTATACTATTCTTATAACAAATGTAAAGCACTTTGGCCAACGAGTTGTTTTTTAAATGTGCTATATAAATAAATGTGACTTGACATGACTTGAACAAAACACCCATGCCACTGATTTGCACACAGCTTAGCTTTGCGACAGGGTGGAAGCAGGCCTTCTGGCCTACCAAGTCCACACTGACCAACAATCAGCACACACACTAGTTCTATCCTACTCACTACGGACAATTTACAGAAGCCAATTAACCTATAAACCTGCGCGTCTTTGGAATGTGGGAGGACACCGGAACACCAACTCTCCTGCTGTGCCACTGTGCCACCCTACACGTGCAACATTGTGCCACACTTACATGGAAAGGAAAGGTTTGTAGGTACTTGGGCCAAACGCAGGCAGATGTGATTAGCTCAAATGGTCAAGGGACCTATTCCCATGCTGCATAAGTAAGTCTGTGGCTATTTCTTATATTTTAATGTTGGAGTTGTGTCTGTGTTCAAGTCTTGATGTTTTTTCTTTGAGCTAGCATCAAAGTGACTATAACTAAACCATGCTGATGCATGTTGAGCTGGAATCACATCAAACAGTATTTTCTCCTCACTCTCTCTTTTTGTTTGAGACAGCTGCCTAAACTACAGCACAGTGGAGGAACACCAGACCGACAATCAAAAAGAGAAAGTATACTCTGTCAAACTATCCTCTTTACCGTGGCACACCGCCCAGGTATACATTAAAAGCCATCTTCATCTTAGCGTTAAAATGTATGGTAGCATGTTTGAAAATAATTTAAACGTGTGAGGAGTTAGTTCAGAGATACAGCGTGGAAACAGGCCCTACGGCCCACTGGGTCCACACCGACTACCGATCACCCGTTCACACTAGATCTAGGCTATTCCACTTTCTCATCCACTCCCTACACTCTCGGGGCAAATTACAGAGGGCCAAATAACCTATAAACCTGCACGTGTTTGGGATGTGGGAGGAAACCGGAGCACCCGGAGGAAACCCACGTGGTCACAGGGAGAAAATGCAAACTCCACACACAGGCAGCACCTGCTACCCACATATCGGCTCAGAAATGTATTATCTAGCTTAGTGCTGAACTACAAACTTCATGAGGATCCACACATTTCATTCCGTGAATGTATTTCTGTTGAAATGATCCATTAACAATATATCATATGCTCGAAAACATTCCTCCCTCTGGCTTTACATTTCATTCCTCTTCTCTCCTTACCTTACACTTCATTGAATCCCTTTTATCCCTAACCTTTAACCTCCCACGTGACAAATCAACCACCCCACCTCCCTCCCCTCCACCTAAGACATGGCAGACTTTATACTGCCCCAACCCCCTCTCCCCCCCCACCCCAATCTCTCATTTCCAGCTTTCTCCCCCTACTCCAATCAGGGGCCCAACCCGAAACGTCGCCTGTCCTTTCCATCCACAGATGCTGCCTGACCCGCTGAGTTCCTCCAGTATTTTGTATTGTGCTTAAGATCCCAGCATCTGCAATCTCTTGTCCTGTAATTGTCGGCTGAACCGATAAAGAATCAATCAATAACGTACGATCAGCATTTGATGGCTCTGGGCTTGGTCCATATCCCTCAAAACCTATCCATGTACTTGTCCAAATGTTTTTTAAACATTGTGATAGTACCTGCCTCAACTACCTCCTCTGCCAGCTCATTCCATATACAATGGTTCAATATTATCATGTGTACCAAGGTAGAGTGAAATTAGTTTATTGCATACAGTGAGATTATTGCCATACAATCCCAGATTAAGTATATAATGCATAGAAATCCCTCTGGGACCATATGCAAGAGTCGCCTACCACACGTTGTGTAAAAAAAGTTGTCCCTCATGATCCTATTAAATCTTTCCCCTCAAACCTTAAACCAATGTCCTTGGTTATTAAATCCCCAACTCTGGGCAAAAGACTCTGGGTATTTACCCAATCTCATCCCCTCATGATTTTGTACACGATTCCTTGTTTCCATACTCAGTCTCTTCTCTCCTTCTGGTTCTTAATTCCCCAACTCTGGGTAAAAGACTCAATAAATTCCAGAGTTGCCATCGGGTGACGTTTTGGGTCAGGAACCTTCTTCAGACTGGGTGCCGACCTGAAATGTGTCCTATCCATGTTCTCCACAGTGAAGGCGGCAGGGTGATGTAGTGCTAGAGTTGCTGCCTTACAGTGCCAAAGACCCGGGTTCGAGCGACGACAGGTGCTATCTGTGTAGAGTGTACGTTCTTCCCATGACCTGCGTGGATGTTCTCCAGGCGCTCCTGTTTCCTCCCACACTCCAAAGACATGCAGGTTTGTAGGTTAATTGGCTTGGTAAAAATGTAAATTGACCCTAGTGTGCGTAGGATAGAGTTAAATGTGCAGGGATTTGGTGAACCAAGTGGTCTATTTCCACACTCTGTATCTCTAAACTAAACATGTTGCCTGCCTTCTTGAGTTCCTCCAGCACTTTTCGTGTAAACCAGCGTCTGTAGTTCCTTGTTAATACAAATGACTATTGACGTTCGCTTCTCTCCTTCAGGTGTTTGTCACTTGCAGTGTGCTGCTCTGTGCCCATGCACCCAGCCCCCACCCATGCACACAGGGGTGTGTCCCTGGCACTGGCCCATGGGCAGACCAGTCAGCCCTTCAACAGGTCAGGGCTGGGCCAGTGCACATCACAACGGACTTGGGTGAGAATTATAATACTAATTGATTTTTCCAGGTGTTATTAATTATTTGCTAGAGAAATGCAGCAGGAAAACGGGCCCTTAAGCCCAACTCATTCATGGCGACCAAGATGTCCCATTTAAACTAGTCCCAACTGGGGGCGGCACTGTGGAGCAGCGGTAGAGTTGCCTTACTTTCAGCGCCAGAGACCCGGGTTCGATCCTGATTAAGGGCCCAACATGGTAGAGTACAATCTTATAGAGACATAAGGAACTGGAGATGCTAGTTTATAGTAAAAAAACAAACAAATTCTGGAGTAACTCAGCTGCTCAGACAGCATCTGTGGAAGACATGGTATATGTGACGTGAAGAAGGGTCCCAACCCAAAATGTCAACTATCCATGAGTATTACCTTATTCCTGATCCAAAATCCAAACATGTCCCAGTGATCAGGAGTAAGAAAGTCTGGCAGATATCATCAGTACCCAAGATTGATTCAAGAATTAGAATTAGAATAACATTTCTATTAGGTTCAAATGAAATTACGTTTCTGCAGTCATACAAACAAGAAAAAAAAAACCAAGACACACAATTTACATAAACATCCATCACAGTGAATCTCCAAACACCTCCTCACTGTGATGGAAGGCAAAGTCTTGTCTCTCCCCTGTTCTTTTATCTTCTCCCGATGTTAAAGCCCCCGGTGGGCAATGGTAAGTCCCGCGGCCGTTAAGGCCACGCCGGGTGATGTAAGGCCCTGCTCCGGGTCTTGATACTGGAGCCCCCGGCGGGCGTTAAAGCCGCGCCGGGTGATGTAAGGCCCTGCTCCGGGTCTTGATACTGGAGCCCCCGGCGGGCGAGCGATGGTAAGTCCCGCGGACGTTAAAGCCGTGCCGGGCGATGTAAAGCCCTGCTTCGGGTCGTGAGTCCGCAGGCTCTGCAACTGGAGCCCCAGGTCAATTCCGGTTGGAGGCAGTCCACGGTGCTAGGGCCCAACGACAACGGTCACCTGACAGGGAAAGGTCGGGTCCCCGTACAGTACCCATACCATCTTGTTCCTGTGCAACATCCTAAATAGAAATAACCACCTAGATGATCTAATTTAGCTGCTCCACAAGTTAGTTAACTTCAAACTCCGGATTTTCCTGATCGGTATTACCAGGAAGCAAATGTACCTCAGCACGGCATGCCTTGAACATTTGTGAAATTACTTTTGTGCAGTATATTTTTAAAGAGAATGACTCATTGCATCTTATCATCGTGGGTGTGCATTGGTAACTCATGAGCTCCAGAACTAAATGGTTCACATTAACCTCTGTAAGTTATGTCATGACCATAGTAGAAGAGGGCAGAGCCTTCAATTATTCACCAGACTTTAGAGATACAATGCAAAAGTCGGCCCCCCGCCGAGTCCATGCCGATTTACAGTTTTACACGGACAATTTACAATTTTACCAAAGCCAATTAATCTACAATCCCAAAGGTGGACACAAAATGTTGGAGTAACTCAGCGGGACAGGCAGCAACTCCATACAGACAGCACCTGTGGTCAGAATCAAACTTGTGTCTCTGGCACTGTAAGGCAACAACTCTACCGCTGCACGCTGTGTCAGTTACGGATTATAGAACGTACAGCACAGGAACAGGCTCTTTGGCCCACAATGTCTGTGCTGAACATGATGCCAAGTTAAACTAATCCCCCCTCATTGCACGTGATCCATATCCTCATTTCCCTGCATATACATTTGCCTTTCTAAAAACCTTTCAAATTACAATCATATTCTAGCATCCTTGTATCCAAGTTAAACAAGTTTCTTCAGAAGGTAGACACAAAATGCTGGAATAACTCAGCGGGACAGGCAGCATCTCTGGAGAGAAGGAAAGAGTGATGTTTCGGGTCGAGACCCTTCTTCAGTCTCGACCCGAAACGTCACCCATTCCTTCTCTCCAGAGATGCTGCCTGTCCCGCTGAGTTACTCCAGCATTTTGTGTCTACCTTCGATTTAAACCAGCATCTGCAGTTATTTCCAACACAAGGTTCATCAGAAGGTAGAAACAAAGAACTGCAGATGCTGATTTATACCAAAGTGCTGGAGCAATTCAACGGGTCAGGCAGCATCTCTGGAGAAAAAGATTGGGTGATGTTTTGGGTCAAAACCCTTCAACCAACCGCCACCCCCTAATTTCCACCTGAAGAAGGGCCGCGACCCAAATTGTCACCTTTCCCTTTTCTCCAGAGATGCTGCCTGCCTGTCCCGCTCCAGCATTTTGTGTCTATCCAGCAGGTTATTACCTTCCTCAAAACGTAATGGCTCTGTTGCTGAATAAGCACACAGCCGCAAAGCCAACCTATTGCAATAGATTTATACTTTATTATCACATGACACGTCACAGTGAAATTCTTGTTTTCAGTGCCATACAGAAAATATGCAGAGTCGTTGTGTATAATAACAATTACAAAGTGTGCACAGCCTTAGAATTTAAATGATTTCTTCTTGAATCCAAGGTCCCAACTATGCTGTCATTACAGTCGGGCTGGCGTTGGCAGGCGCCGTGATCTACATCGTTTTGATCCTGTTGAAGAGATCATTTGTGGGACTGTACTACAGAGCAAACGTTAGATCCTCCCGATCCAGGCGATTCTGACAAACAAGTCCATCAGCCAGCACTGTGCCTTCCGGGAGTCTCTATTCATTGGAGTTCTCCTTCAGTTCCCTCTGCTGTCAACCAGATGCCTCACAACCTCACTCAGTGGTGTCTGAATTGCCTGTGGCTCTCTCTGGATTGGAAGGAATTTCTAATTTAAAAGGGCAGAATGCTGGAATAACTCAGTAGGTCAGGCAGCACCTCTAGCACCTCTGGATAGGTGATGTTCCATAACCCATGTCCTCCAGAGATGCTGACTGGCCCGCTGAGTTATTCCAGCATTCTAATTTTTTTTTTTGCAGACCAGCACCTGCTTTATCTATATCTTTACTGGATCTCTAACTTTATTAGTGCCTGGTGGTAGATATGATGGTGACATTAAAGAACATTTTAGATAGGTATACAGATATGCAGAGAATGGAGGGGTATCACGTGCAGATTTAGCAAGGCATCAAGTTTGATAGACACTTGGTGGCACAGTAGTACAGCTGTTGCCTCACGGCGACAGAGACCCAGGTTCAATCCTGATGTTGGGTGCTGTCTGTATGGAGTTTGTATGTTCTCCCTGTGACTGCGTGGGTTTTCTCCGGGTGCTCCGGTTTCCTACCACACTCTAAAGACATGCAGGTTTGTAGGTTAGTTGACTTCTGTAAATTGTCCCTAGTCTGTAGGATAGAGCCAGTGTACGGAGATCGTTAGTTAGCATGGACTCGGTGGGCGGAATGGCCTGTTCTGTGTTGCACTTTTCTATGGTCTATGTTAACTCCCTCAGTATTAGTGCATAGATCATCAGTAGGATGAAGATCCCACGCTGCTACATGATAAATAACACAGCTGTATCATTTCAAACTGTGCTACACTGCCATCACTGGACTCCAGATACCACAACATACACTGATATACGTGCGTAGTTTCCAATACGTGTTGCAATCAGTCTGTCTGAATCAGTCTGAAGAAGGGTCTTAACCCGAAATGTCACCCATTCCCTCTCTCCAGAGATGCTGCCTGTCCCGCTGAGTTACTCCAGCATTTAGTGACTACCTTCGATTTAAACCAGCATCTGCAAGTCTTTCCTACACATGTGTCCAATCCTACCCTGATACCTGAAGTGCTTTGAAAAGGTTTAAGGTTGTGGGGGGGGAACATTTAATAGCAACCTGAGGGGCAACTTTTTTTACACAAAGGATGGTTGGGTATGTGGAACGAGCTGCCAGAGGTGGTAGTTGAGGCAGGTACTAATGCAATGTTTAAGAAACATTTTGACAGGTATGTGTATCGGATAGGTTTAGAGGGATATGGGCCAAACGCAGGCAGGTGGGACTAGATGGGGCGTTGTTCGGTGTGGGCACATTGGGCCATAGCGCCTGTTTCCACGCTGTATGACTCTTATGACTCTATCAATCTATTTCTCTTAACAATTCCGCTGCTAACATTCCCAGCAACTCTCTATAAGAAAGTTAATGCTTCCAATTTGCAATTGTAAAAAAAACCATATACTGTTCCAAAATTTAAAAAATGCAAATGAAATGAAATCTGAAATTTTAAAATTGCCATATATATACACAGGAGATGTTGGTGATTGTATAAGATGTTAGTGAGGTTGCATTTGGAGTATTCTGTTTAGTTTTTGTAACCCTGCTATAGGAAGGATGTCATTAAGCTGGAAAGGGAGCAGAGAAGCTTTATGAGGACGTTGCCAGGATTCGAGGGCCTGACATAGGGAGAGGTTGGGCAGGCTAGGACATTATTCCTTGGAGCATAGAGGGCTAAGGGGTGATCTTATATAGGTGTATAAAATCAGGAGGGGAATAAATGCGCAGTCTTTTTACCTAGGGTAAGGAAATCAAGAACCAGAGGACATAGGCTTAAGGTAAAAAGAGAAAGATTTAATAGGAACCCGAGGGGCAACTTTTTCAGAGTGGTGGTATATGGAACAAGCTGCTAGAGGAGGTATTTGTGGCAGGTACAATAACATTGGACAAGTACATGGATTGGAAAAATTTAGATGGATATGGGCCAAATACAGGCAAATGGGACTAGCTCAGGACATCTTGGTCAGATTGGATGAGTTGGGGCAGTGGGCCTGTTTCTCTGCTGTGTGACTCTTTATTCCAATAAAACATGAACTCTGTCTCTCTTAACGGATGCTTCCTACTCTTCTCAGCATCTTTGTTTTCAATGCTTCGAGTGCCAGTTTCTTACGGAGTTTCATGCAGAGGACCTGCCCTGGATTTTGTGTTCCTTGTTCTCCATTTGAGCTGCAGGAAGGTTCAACGTATAAGCTGTTTAATTGAAGATGTTTATTTGCTCAATAACCACAAGTAGGTTCAGCATTAATCAGCTGCATATTTTTTGTCACTCTTTCTGACTTATTAGCGATTTAGAGTCTTTTGTGTGGGCAAACATGGAGATGAAAACTAAATACTCGACGGGCTTGGTCCCCAGGGCTGGAGCACGTTTAGGGATAGGTATTTGCCTTTCATACTCTTGCTCTCTCCATTGGACCTGGAAGGTTCTGTGCTTCTTGGTGCAGCAGCCAATTCAATGGTTCTCAATAGAGTCATGAACTAAAGTGCGATCATTTCCTGAAACAAAAAAAAGTTGAAAAAAATGATTTGGAGGAACAAGAACACAACTTAACTATTTGATGACAACTATAAAAAAAAACTTCAGAACTCAAAGGTTTCAATATTATATTATGAAAGCACCTTGACAATTTTTTGTTGCAGATTGTAAATAATAATTTGTTTTTTCTGCCTATTAATATTCTTAAATGATTATGATAGCTTTCAAGAGAGCACAGCCTCCGTTATAAAATCAGGTGGATAGATAGGGTGAATGCACAGAGTATTTTAACCAGAGTGGGGGAATCAAGAACCAGAGGGCATCGGTTTAAGGTGAAAGGGGGAAGATTTAATATGAACCTGAAAGGGGGAAGATTTAATATGAACCTGAAAGGAAGATTTAATATGAACCCCCGTCACTGGATGGATTTAAGAGAGAGTTGGATAGAGCTCTAGGGGCTCGTGGAGTCGAGGGATATGGGGAGAAGGCAGGCACGGGTTATTGATAGGGGACGATCAGCCATGATCACAATAAATGGCGGTGCTGGCTCAAAGGGCTGAATGGCCTCCTCCACCTATTTTCTATGTTTCTATGAGTTATTGCATGGGATGAAACATTATGTCCAACAATGCCTCACCTGACGTTACAGAATAGGATGAGGTTCTGGACTGCAATGAGAGTAGAGTGATCATTCTGTCCAGTTATTAGGTGTCTGTCAACCACCACATGGACCGCATCTGGTTCGCTCGCTGAAAGAAAGCGACATAAAGAGGTTCATGAGACTTAAAGATTAACCAAAATATCCCAACCACATTCAGTCATAGAATCATACAGCACGGAAACAGGCCCATTGGTAGTTTGGGTGTAAGATTAGTAAGGGTGTCAAAGATTACGGGGAGAAGTCAGGAGAATGGGGTTGAGAGGGAAAGATTGATCGGCCAAGATTGAATGGTGGACGAGACTCAATGGGCCGAAAGGCCTAATTCTGCTCCTATGAATTGCGAACGTCCAACTTGACCAAACCAATTAAGTTGCCCCCATATAACATCCTATTTGCCCACATTTGGTCCATATCCCTCTAAACCTTTCCCAGGGGTGGCGTCAGCAGCCCAGCCTGGCGATGAAGGTCAGAACTGCTGTAGATTTGGGAGCAACAACAGCAGCAGGAGGTTAGCAAGAGATACGAATGATTGGCTCTAGCCCAAGTGGGAGGAGAGAAGTGAGTCAGTGCTGGGAAAACAGTTGAAAACTGAGGAATTTGGTTTGTAAATTGGTAAATCAGGCAATTTATCAGTCAATTTAAGCAAGACTGCTCTTAGCGAGCGGCAGTGAGTGAGCGGCCTTGTGAGGGAAGTGCCCTGTGAGAAAAGTGTGAGTCTTTGGCGCGAGGAGGCTGAGGAGAGGAGACGAAAGAAGGAGATGTCAGGCAAGCTGATTCAGTGCGATGCTTGCAGTATGTGGGAGGTCAAGGACACCGCCGGTGCCTCTGGCTGCTACAAATGCGAGAAGTGCATCCAGGTAGAGCTCCTGAAGGGCCGTGTTGGGGAACTTGAGAAGCAAGTGGATGACCTCCGGTTCGTCCGAGAAACGGAGTCGTTCCTCGACAAGTCCTACAGTACGATTGTTACACCTAAGGTACTGGAAGAGAGAAGGTGGGAGAAAGTGAGAACGGGAGGGAAGCATGGAATGCCAACATCCCCGGGTGTTGTACCTCTTGTGAACAGGTTCACCCACTTAGAAGCTGTCGGGACAGAAGAGGTGTTTACACTGGGCGACGGACTGGCTTGTGATGCGAATAGGGCTGTTGAGCCAAAACCAAAAAGACCTAAGGCAGGCAACGCCATTGTAGTGGGAGACTCCATTGTGAGAGGTACAGACAGGGGTTTCTGCGGCAACAGACGGGATGCGAGGATGGTGTGCTGCCTTCCTGGTGCCAGGATCCAGGATGTCACGGACAGAGTGCAGAAAATCCTCAAGGGCGAAGGTGAACATCCGGAAGTGGTAGTGCATGTCGGCACAAACGATGTCGGAAAGAAGGGGATGAATATTCTGCAGCGTGACTTTAGAGAGCTCTGAAAAATGCTGAAAAGCAGGACCTCCAGGGTTGTTATCTCCGGTTTGCTTCCAGTTCCTCGTGCTGGCGAGAGCAGGAACAGGGAGATACGGGACCTGAACGTGTGGCTGAGGAACTGGTGCACGGGGCAGGGATTTAGATTCTTAGATCACTGGGATCTGTTTTGGGGTAAGGGGGAACTGTACAAAAGGGACGGATTGCATCTTAACAGGTGTGGGACCAGCATTCTGGCAGGCAGGTTTGCCACTGCTACACGGGTGGTTTTAAACTGAATAAGGGGGGTGGGGTGTCGAATGGGCTAGTGGAGGATGGAGTTAAAGGGAAAGGGTTTCTTAAATGTGTGAGCGTAGAGACAGAGGGGTGTAAAATGAGGGTAGAAGCAATAGGTAGCAAGGTGAAAAGTAAAAGTGGCAGGCCGGAAAATCCAGGGCAAAAATCAAAAAGGGCCACTTTTCAACAAAATTGTATAAGGGGTAAGAGTGTTGTAAAAACAAGCCTGAAGGCTTTGTGTCTCAATGCAAGGAGCATTCGTAATAAGGTGGATGAGTTGAATGTGCAGATAGCTATTAATGACTATGATATAGTTGGGATCACGGAGACATGGCTCCAGGGTGACCAAGGCTGGGAGCTGAACATCCAGGGATATTCAATGTTCAGGAGGGATAGAGAGAAAGGAAAAGGAGGTGGGGTAGCTTTACTGATTAGAGAGGAGATTAACGCAATGGAAAGGAAGGACATTAGTTTGGAGGATGTGGAATCGGTATGGGTAGAGCTGCGAAACACTAAGGGGCAGAAAACGCTGGTGGGTGTTGTGTACAGGCCACCTAACAGTAGTAGTGAAGTTGGAGATGGTATCAAACAGGAAATTAGAAATGCGTGCGACAAAGGCAAAACCGTTATAATGGGTGACTTCAATCTACATATAGATTGGGTGAATCAAATTGGTAGGGGTGCTGAGGAAGAGGATTTTTTGGAATGTATGCGGGATAGTTATCTAAATCAACATGTAGAGGAACCAACGAGAGAGCAGGCTATTTTAGACTGGGTATTGAGTAATGAGGAAGGGTTAGTTAGCAGTCTTGTTGTACGTGCCCCCTTGAGCAAGAGTGACCATAATATGGTTGAGTTCTTCATTAGGATGGAGAGTGACATTGTTAATTCAGAAACAATGGTTCTGAACTTAAAGAAAGGTAACTTTGAGGGTATGAGACGTGAATTGGCCAAGATTGACTGGCAATTAATTCTAAAAGGGTTGACGGTGGATATGCAATGGAAGACATTTAAAGACTGCATGGATGAACTACAAAAATTGTTCATCCCAGTTTGGCAAAAGAATAAATCAGGGAAGGTAGTGCATCCGTGGATAACAAGGGAAATCAGGGATAGTATCAAAGCGAAGGATGATGCGTACAAATTAGCCAGAAAAAGCAGCATACCGGAGGACTGGGAGAAATTCAGAGACCAGCAGAGGAGGACAAAGGGCTTAATTAGGAAAGGAAAAATAGATTATGAAAGAAAACTGGCAGGGAACATAAAAACTGACTGCAAAAGTTTTTATAGATATGTGAAAAGAAAGAGATTAGTTAAAACAAATGTAGGTCCCTTGCAGTCAGAAACAGATGAGTTGATCATGGGGAACAAGGATATGGCGGACCAATTGAATAACTACTTTGGTTCCGTCTTCACTAAGGAAGACATAAATAATCTGCCGGAAATAGCAGGGGACCGCGGGTCAAAAGAGTTGGAGGAATTGAGTGAAATCCAGGTTAGCCGGGAAGTGGTGTTGGGGAAATTAAATGGATTAAAGGCCGATAAATCCCCAGGGCCAGATAGGCTGCATCCCAGAGTACTTAAGGAAGTAGCTCCAGAAATAGTGGATGCATTAGTAATAATCTTTCAAAACTCTTTAGATTCTGGAGTAGTTCCTGAGGATTGGCGGGTGGCAAACGTAACCCCACTTTTTAAGAAGGGAGGGAGAGAGAAAACGGGGAATTACAGACCAGTTAGTCTAACATCGGTAGTGGGGAAACTGCTAGAGTCAGTTATTAAAGATGGGATAGCAGCACATTTGGAAAGTGGTGAAATCATTGGACAAAGTCAGCATGGATTTACAAAAGGTAAATCATGTCTGACGAATCTTATAGAATTTTTCGAGGATGTAACTAGTAGCGTGGATAGGGGAGAACCAGTGGATGTGGTGTATCTGGACTTCCAGAAGGCTTTCGACAAGGTCCCACATAAGAGATTAGTATACAAACTTAAAGCACACGGCATTGGGGGTTCAGTATTGATGTGGATAGAGAACTGGCTGGCAAACAGGAAGCAAAGAGTAGGAGTAAACGGGTCCTTTTCACAATGGCAGGCAGTGACTAGTGGGGTACTGCAAGGCTCAGTGCTGGGACCCCAGCTATTTACAATATATATTAATGATCTGGATGAGGGAATTGAAGGCAATATCTCCAAGTTTGCGGATGACACTAAGCTGGGGGGCAGTGTTAGCTGTGAGGAGGATGCTAGGAGACTGCAAGGTGACTTGGATAGGCTGGGTGAGTGGGCAAATGTTTGGCAGATGCAGTATAATGTGGATAAATGTGAGGTTATCCATTTTGGTGGCAAAAACAGGAAAGCAGACTATTATCTAAATGGTGGCGGACTAGGAAAAGGGGAGATGCAGCGAGACCTGGGTGTCATGGTACACCAGTCATTGAAAGTGGGCATGCAGGTGCAGCAGGCAGTGAAGAAAGCGAATGGTATGTTAGCTTTCATAGCAAAAGGATTTGAGTATAGTAGCAGGGAGGTTCTACTGCAGTTGTACAGGGTCTTGGTGAGACCACACCTGGAGTATTGCGTACAGTTTTGGTCTCCAAATCTGAGGAAGGACATTATTGCCATAGAGGGAATGCAGAGAAGGTTCACCAGACTGATTCCTGGGATGTCAGGACTGTCTTATGAAGAAAGACTGGATAGACTTGGTTTATACTCTCTAGAATTTAGGAGATTGAGAGGGGATCTTATAGAAACTTACAAAATTCTTAAGGGGTTGGTCAGGCTAGATGCAGGAAGATTGTTCCCGATGTTGAGGAAATCCAGGACAAGGGGTCACAGCTTAAGGACAAGGGGGAAATCCTTTAAAACCGAGATGAGAAAAACTTTTTTCACACAGAGAGTGGTGAATCTCTGGAACTCCCTGCCACAGAGGGTAGTCGAGGCCAGTTCATTGGCTATATTTAAGAGGGAGTTAGATGTGGCCCTTGTGGCTAAGGGGATCAGAGGGTATGGAGAGAAGGCAGGTACGGGATACTGAGTTGGATGATCAGCCATGATCATATTGAATGGCGGTGCAGGCTCGAAGGGCCAAATGGCCTACTCCTGCACCTAATTTCTATGTTTCTATGATAGGCTCGTCCACTATAACCAAAGTCCATTATAATGAGGTTCGTAATTACGAGGGTTTACTGTATATTGCCGATAGAAGTTTTGCTGGAAGTTTTAACACCATAGGCAAGCCTAATCAGGATTTAAATTACAGGGTGGTGAATCAACTATGTAATATTCGGCCAAGGAGAAAGTAGACAATTATTTTAACAGAAGACTTGTTAAATCAAAACCTTGCTTTTAAATGTTATTGAAGCTTGTTATTGAGGACCAAAGATGACTTACCACTGAAGGTGGCTCCCGAATCTTTCACAAAGTCCTCCACTATGATTGGAAGGCTCGCAAAATCTGTTCTCCTCACCAGCTCAAAGACCGAGGGCTGCAAAAAGAATCGACCAACTATACAAGAATTTGAATAAAATACAAACACTCATCTTCGATCAGATTATCACCTTTGGACCTGGAAGGCATTACCGATGCCACTTAATCAGTAAGCTGGATTGTTCCTTCCTCTATGATGTGACCAATAATTACATGTACAGTTATTTAGAGATGTACAAAATATCAGATTTTCAAAGTCATTATTGTCTGTAATGCTTGCAGCACATCCCAAGAATGGGATCTAACACTCCTAAGATTTCAAGAATCAAGAGTGTTTAATTACCAATATGTACAGACGACAGAATAATGAAATTATTACTTGCAGCTTAACAGGGTCCAAAATGCAAATGCACAGAAAATATATAATTTTTAAAAATTCAATAATTCAATTAATAACCGTAATAAACTGCAAAGTCCTTAGTGCAGCCAAAGAAATAAGACTCCTGCTGATATTATTGTTATACATTAGTTTAGTTATTGTCACAGTGCACAGCTTTTTGTTGCATGCTACCAGTCAGCAGAAGGACTATACGTGATTACAATTGGGCCGTCCACGGTGTACAGATGATACAGGATAAAGGGAATGTATCAGGAGAAAATCCAGACCATTAAGTTGTAGAGGTTACAGAATTACAAAAATAACATTTTCAGATTGTCGTGTTCACTCCTTGTCTGCGTTTCTGCTCCAGTTTAGGACGCAAGAGAGAGTCAAGGGTGTTTAATTGTCACCATGGAACAATGATATTCATACTTGTTAAAACAGTCGACCAAGTGACTATTTTCCCTGACTAAAGATGAGGTGCTTAAGTTTAGGGGTTTGCAAGAGTTTCTTGAATTATTGTTTCCTGACCTGCTGGAAGTGGTGAGTGCAGAGATGCTGCCTGTCCCGCTGAGTTACTCCAGCACTTTGAGTTTTGCACACATTAATAAATATGGAGATATGAAAATACTAAATCTTCTTGTAGGAAGAATAGTTTAAACTAAGAAATAAGTTCATATGTTATAGAAGCAGATTTAAGCCATTCGGCCCATCAAGTCTACCCCACGATCCAATCATGGCTGAGATATCTTTCCCTCTCAACCCCAATTTCTTGCCTTCTCCCCATAACCTCAAATCAAGAATCTATCAATCTCATCCTTAAAAATATCCATTGGCTTGGCCTCCACAGAATTCTGTGGCAATTAATTCAGATTCACCACACTCTGACTAAAGAAATTCCTTCTCCTCTCTTTTCTGAAGGTACATCCTTTTATTCTGAGGCTATGACCTCTGGTCCTAAACTCTCCCACTAGTGCTGGAGTAAGTCAGCAGGATAGACAGCATCACCACATTTAGATGTCCTACTCCCTTTCCCCTTCCACCCATGTCCCTTCCTCTGGTTTCACAGTTTAATCCTCGTCTCTCCTTATCTTATACCCTTTTGTCTCCTTTTTGTCTCTAACCTTTCATCTCCACCCCAACTGCCCGTCACCTGTATCCACCTACCACTCGCTAGGCTTTGCACTACCCTCATCTCTCTTCGTGCTCTCTCCTGCCAAAGTATCCCGATCCGAAACTTCAACTATCCATGTTCTCCAGAGATGCTGCCTGACCCGCTGTATTACTCCAGCACTTTGTGATTTTTTTTGTTGAAAAATCTGGATCTGCAGTTCCTTGTGTCTACAGTTTACACTAGATACTTACCCCAGTCAAGCTATAGCCCTGGAATATCCATGACTTTTCTTGGTTGGTAGCACAGCACAAAGCAGCAACTCCATGTCCCACCACACAAATTGGCTCTGCAATTAGACAAATAAAAACAACATAAATATCTGATTAGCTATAACCTAAATGTAGACTTTTGACTTTAGAGATGCAGTGCAGAAACAAGCCCTTCGGCCCACTGAATCTGTGCCGACCAACGATCCATGTACAATAACACCATCTTACTCTCTAGGGACAATTCATAATTTACCTAAGCCAATTAACATACAAACCTGCACATCTTTAGAAAGTGGGAGGAAACGGGAGCACCTGGAGAAAACCCCTGCGGTCACAGGGAGAACGTACAAACCGCATAAGTAGTCAGGATCGAATCCTGGTCTTTGAAACTAGGCTGCAACTCTACCACTGCGCCACTGCACGATGTCGGATCAAGAGGGCAGCAAGTAGTGGACAAATGATTAAAGATTGTGAATTAGAACCCATGTTTCAGAGCACTCAGAGGAAAACGATGCAGTCACAGGGAGAATGTGCAAACTCCACGCACAGACAGCACCCGAGGTCAGGATCGAACCCGGGTCTCTGGCGCTGTGAGGCAGCAGCTCTACCACCTGTGCCACTTTATCAGCCAGGTTTGCTACACTGTGCTGCCACAGGGAATAGCAGGTCTGAGGCATCTGCATGTTTTCCTGCCTACACACAAATCTTGACAAAGCTAACATTCAGCTAAATCCAATCAAATTCCCTTCTGCCAAATCACATACAGACCTTCTAATGAAGGTCAATAGACACAAAAAGCTGGAGTAATTCAGCGGGACAGGCAGCATCTCTGGAGAGAAGGAACGGGTGACGTTTCGGGTCGAGACCCTTCTTCAACCCAAAACGTCACCCATTCCTTTTTGTGTCTATCTTTGGTTTAAACCAGCATCTGCAAGTCCTTCCTACACATTTCTAATGAAGGGCACTGGATAGCAGGACTGGAACACAACCTAGGTCTCGTTTCCCCCACAGTCCCCCTCAGCGGTCGAGGCGGACCGTTCCGGTACCGTTGAACTACAATCAGAGGACGCTGCCTCTGTTGGTCTGGCAAAATGGATAATCCTGAAAGGCTCTGGATCCAAGGGTGCTGGAAAATCAGTGGTGGACCTGTATTACTGTGATTGGGAACGTGATACTTACTTTTCTCAGCGCAGAAATTCTGAAGAATCTTGGCCAGGTATCCGCTGGTCGCAAGGTCCACCATGGCACCAGGACAATTAGGAATCAAGATGGCATTGTACCTGGCACCTTGAGACACAAAATAGGTCCATTAAGAGTAAAGCATATACAAAAGAAAAATATGATAAACCAATGTGGAGACACAACGAGGTGTAGATGCTGGAATCTTAAGCAAAACACATAGACTGGAGTGTCTCATCGGGTCAGACAGCGTCTGTGGAGGGAAATCGATAGGCGACGTTTAGGGTCAGACCATTAAGAAGGGTCCCAACCCGAAACGCCGCTTGTCCATTCCCACTACAGATGCTGCCTGACCTGGTGAGTTACGTCAGCACTTTGTGAGATGTGAAGCAATGTTTAGTTTCTGTATGTAGAAACAAAGTATTGCAGATACACACAAAGTGCTGCAATAACTCAGTGGGTCAAGCAGCATCTCTGGAAAAAAAGGATGGGTGACGTTTTTGGTTGGGACCCCTCTGACACAGGTCTGAAGAGGGTCCCGACCTGACTCGAGCCAGAACTTTGTGTCTATGTTTAGTTTCAGGTTTTGTTTAAATAAAGTGGATTAAAAAATCTACAACGTTGTACACTGAAATCAGCGAATCACTGAAATCAGCGAATCACTGAAATCTCTCAGGCATATTATTAGCCTAATTATGTCAGTTTCACTAATACTTAATACATTGCTAATTTTAACTGTTCCTTTATACCCTAGGGTGGAAATGTCAGAGACTACAGGCCATTGTTTATGGTGAGAGGGGCAAAGTTTAAAGATGATGTGTGGGGCAAGTATTTTACACAGGGGATGGTGCATGCCTGGAGTGCCCTGGCAAGTGTGGTGGTGTAGGCATGTATGACTGGGGCGTTTCAGAGGTTTTTGGATAGGCAAATGGATATACAGGGAATGGAGGGATATGGATCATATGCAAGCAGAGATTAGTTTATCTTAGCATCATGTTTCAGCAGGGATCTTGTGGACCTGTTCCTGTGCTGTACTATTCCATGTTCTATGTATTCTATATTTATCAAACACATCAATAGACAATAGAAAATAGACAATAGATGCAGGAGTAGGCCATTCAGCCCTTCGAGCCAGTACCGCCATTCACTATGATCATGGCTAATCATCCACAATCAGTACCCCGTACCTGCCTTCTGACTACCCTATCTTTAAGAGCTCTATCTAACTAAAGCATCCAGAGAATTGGCCTCCACTCCCTTCTGAGGCAGAGAATTCCACAGATTCACCACTCTCTGGGTGAAAAAGTGTTTCCTCATCTCCGTACTAAATGGCCTCCTCCTTATTCTTAAACTGTGGCCCCTGGTTCTGGACTCCCCCAACATCGGGAACATGTTTCCTGCCTCTAGCGTGTCCAATCCCTTATATGTTTCAATAAGATCCCCTCTCATCTTTCTAAATTCCAGAGTATACAAGCCCAGCAGATCCATTCTATCAACATATGACAGTCCCGCCATCCCGGGAATTAACATTGTGAACCTACACTGCACTCCCTCAATAGCAAGAATGTCCTTCCTCATATTTGGAGACCAAAACTGAGGCCCCTGTACAACTGCAGAAGGACCTCTTTGCTCCTATACTCAACTCCTCTTGTTATGGAGGCAAACATGCCATTACCTTTCTTCACTGCCTGCTGTACCTGCATGCTTACTTTCATTGACTGATGAACAAGGACCCCCAGATCTCATTGTACTTCCCCTTTTCCCAACTTGACACCATTCAGATAATAATCTGCTTTCCTGTCTTAGCCACCAAAGTGGATAACCTCACATTTATCCACATTAAACTGCATCTGCCATACATCTGCCCACTCACCAACCTATCCAAGTCCTCATAGCATCCTCCTCACAGTTCACCTGCCACCCAGCTTTGAGTCATTTGCAAATTTGCTAGTGTTACTTTTAATCCCTTCATCTAAATCAATAATGCATATTGTAAATAGCTGCGGTCCCAGCACTGAGTCTTGCGGTACCCCATTTGTTTCCTGTCTGCCAACCAATTTTCTATCCATGTCAGTACCCCTTCCCCATACCATGTGCTCTAATTTTGCCCACTAATCTCCGATGTGGGGCCTTGTCAAATGCTTTCTGAAAGTCCAGGTACACTACATCCACTGGCTCTCCCTTGTCCATTTTCCTAGTTACATCCTCAAAAAATTCCAGAAGATTAGTCAAGCATGATTTCCCCTTCGTAAATCCATGCTAACTCGGATCGATCCCGTCACTGCTATCCAAATGTGCTGCTACTTCATCTTTTATAATTGCCTCCAGCATCTTCCCCACCACCGATGTCAGGCTAACTGTTCTATATTTCCCTGTTTTCTCTCCCACCTTTCTTAAAAAGTGGGATAACATTAGCTGCCCTCCAATTCACAGGAACTGATCCTGAATCTATAAACATTGGAAAATGATCACCAATGCGTCCACGATTTCTAGAGCCACTTCCTTAAGTACCCTGAGATGTAAACCATCAGGCCCTGGAGATTTAGTTGTGGACAAGAAGCCTACCATCTATTGACTCCAACTTGGCCGGATTGGAATAAGGCTTCATGCGAAAATCGTTTATCCACCGAATATTATTCTCATCCAGCTCCACAAATTCCATTGGCTTCCCCTGAAGCAAACACATAAAGTTTAGTTTAGTTTATTATTGTCACATGTACCAAGATACAGTGAAAAGCTTTTTATTGAGGTTGGGCAGTCAAGGATTTTAGTTCTTGGAACACAGGAGAGTGAGTAGTGATCTTATAGAGGTTTATGAAATCATGAGGGGAATAGATAAGGTGAATGCACAGAGCTCTTTACCTCAGAGTAGAGGAATCAAGAACCAGAGGACATATGTTTAAGGTGAGAGGGGAAAGATTCAATAACATTTAAACGCCATTTGGACAGGTAGATGGGTGAGAAAGATTTTAGAGAAATATGGCACAAACGCAGGCAGATGGGACTAACAAATGGATAATGCAAAGAAAGGTTTTATAAACAGGAAGTTCATGCAAACATACTTTCTCCCACACAAAAAATCTTGTCAATAATGGATCCTCTTTGGTAGACACAAGGAACTGCAGATGCTGGTTTATCAAGGGAAGACACACAATGCTGGAGTAACTCTGCGGGTCAGGCAGCATCTCTGGAGAACATGGATAAGTGACGTTTTGGGTCGGGACCCTTCTTCTTGACAGATTCAACAAATCTGTGGTCCTTCTGATCAGTCATCTCACACATTCAAGAGTAGAACGAATATTACAGTGCATTACATAACATAGACACATCTTAATGAAATAAACACCTCCAAGTTACTTACCCCTGGAGTAGCAATCTGCAGGTTAAAAGCTGTGCTACAGAGCACAAAGGATTGATGAAATGACTGAGCAGATACTCCTGTAGATTGGGGGTGGGGGGGTTAGCAGTATTAGTGGGCAAGGATGAAAGAAACAGGAAAGAAACAAGTCAGCTTAGTACAATCCCATAGTGCTACCATCTACAATCATTAAATGCATGCACACTCAGACTCAGACACACACACACACACACTACTACTACATTTAATCGTAATCATTACCTTGAAAAATAATTCCACATTGGTCACAAGAGTAGTTTGTATTGGTTTAGTTTATTTAATTAAGAGATACAGCATGGAAATGGCCCTTTGATCACCCGTATCCTACACACAATTTACAATAGCCAATTAATCAACAAACCTGCACGTCTTTGGGATGTGGAAGTAAACCAGAGCACCCTAGAAACCCACGCGGACACAGGGAGAATGTGCAAACTCCACCCAAGGTCAGGATCGAACCAGGGTCTCTGGCACTGTGAGCTCTATCAGCTGCTCCACTGCGCTGGTTGGAACACAAACTACAGAGTGGGCTACACGCCACAGCCATTTCTCTTCAGTAAGCTCTACGGTAAGGTGTGGGGCAACAGAGTTGACAACAGCAATCCTAGTGTAGTGTGGTGCTGAAAATTAGCAATCACTACGATTTATGCAATCACCATTGGGAAGTACAGGTGTGGAAAGGTTGGACAACAACAGAATTAGTTCATTGTTTAAATGCCACCGATTTGCAATTGGAGAATAGAGATAGCATCTTGCCAAGTGCCAGCACAAGTTTGCTAGGCTGAATAGCCTCTCTCTCTGCACTGTTGCTGGCCCTCTGCCATAACATGGGGTTCTGCCATAACATACGACAAGGAGATAGCACAGGCAAGGTGAGCGGAATGGCCTCCCTCTGTACTGTCTCGGAGATATAGAGCCAACATAGGCAGGCAAAGCTGAATGGCCTCTCTCCACCTGTCTCTAAGTTCCTGTCCTTACCTCAGCCTGACAGGGGGATAGCACCACCAGGCTGGGCCGAATGGCCACTGCCTTCATCGTTGCTGGTGCCCTCTGTCTGTGCACATGGAGCTACTAGCACCGACAGACTGGGCCGAATGGCCTCTCTCCAACCCTATCCCTATTTTGCCGTCGTTCCCCAACCTGAGGATGGGGGATAGCACAGGCAGGCTGGGACGAATGGCCTCAATCTTCATCGTTGCTGGTTGCTGATGCGCCCAGGACTGTGGAGCCAGGACAGGCAGGGTGGGCGGAGTGGCCGCACTGTTGCCCACACCCCAGGCTGAGGACGGGGGGTAGCACCGCCAGGCCGAACGACCTCTAGCTCCACTGTCGCTGCTCCCCACGCCACCCCTTCCCTCCCCGTCTCCCCCTCCCCCTCCCCCGGGTCTCGCCCACCTCCGGCCGCCGCGCTCAACACCATCAGGCAGCTGGGTTTGGATGACATGGCGTCCGCTCGCAACCGCCGGCCGCGCAGTCCCCGGAACCTCCGCTCGCTGCTCCGGCTCTCCCCGGCTCTCCCCGGCCTCCCAGCCGCTGCACCCGCCGCCTGGGATCCGTCCCCCGCAAATCCCTTCCCCCGGAACCCCCACCGCTCGTCCTCAGGCAAGGAGGTCAGCCTCAGTGAGTTCCATACAATCTCCAGACACTCACTGAAATAACACACACACACACACATTCAATGGGCTTGTGTTTAATATCTCAACAGCTCTATGATTATGTGGAACTGATTACGAATTTCATTTAAGCTAATGATACTTATGCTGACTTATCTCACTTGTAAATGCTGACTTATCTCACTTGTATCTGACTTTTTAATATATAAAAAATATATTAAAAAACCTATAATTTTGGAACTGATTCTGAGTTTCTGAGTTGGCTTAGTTCACAAATAAATTACATAGAATAAATATAAATGAAATTTCAATGATTGGTTCTATCTGTCTATCTATCTGTCTGTCTGTCTGTCTGTCTGTCTGTCTGTCTGTCTGTCTGTCTGTCTGTCTGTCTGTCTATCTATCTATCCCTCCAAAAATTGTGTCCGGATGGAGACCTCCGCAGGCCATCCAGAACGTCCCTCAGCTCCAGTAAAGACGCGATAGCCCAGGAAGGGGCGAACTGGAGTGACAGAAGAGACTAATCCGCGCGGCGCTGACAGGCAGGAGAGGCGATCGATTTGCGCATGCACGTTTTTTAAGATTTTTAAACCTCGCTAACTTTTACAACATTTAACCGATCGGAACGAAACTTGGTGCACTCACAGCACAGGAGAACGGTGAGTGGGCTGGTGAAAAATCGTAGCGCTATCACGTACCGTTTTTGTGCAAATAGAAAGACGCGCATACCAGAAGATAACAATATCAGAGTTTTAGAGATAGATAGTGTAGTAGATATTATTTTCTGTAGTAAATGTATCTTATATAATCTGTATTTAAAAGTAGTTTTGTTAGTGTGGCCGTTCTCAGGTTACAGGCCATTTGGTCAGTCACAGACCACATGCTTTTTCATGAGGGCACATTCCTCAGCTTTTCTGTAACACAAAGGGCTCAGCGTTTACGACTGACAACTGTTTACATTAGTCTTAGATAGCAAGGCGTCTCAGGATCTGTGAGCTAGTCTGAGAGATGGGTAAAAGACAGATAAGATGGGTAGAAGTTCGTTGGATGGGGGGTATGTGACCTTTGTATGTTGGATTTCTTTTGTTTATACAAACTGAGGGGACTAAGATGTTGGGAAAGAGATGGTGGTCTGGAAATGTAACAATCCTTTGAATAATGTTGTCAGTGGGAAAGTCGTAAAGAGGCCCAAGAATGAAGCTGGAATGTCGCCCCTAGAGATAACAAGAAGGGGGGAGGGAGTGTAAGATAGCCAAGAGACAATTATCGTTTGTCACCTGGGACAGTTTTATGATCCTGGCTATGCTGGCAAAATAGGAGATGTGAGTTTGCAAAGACAGAGTAAATTCCTATTTTAAAGTGTGTAACGTAAGATAATGTCAGTTTAAATATGATTTATAAAGAAGATCATCGGATATATATATTGTCTTTTAATTAGGGAAATATATATTGTATTTCATTTTACATTAGATCTTTGTATTTGGATCTGTAGTTTAAGAAGTTACATTATTTCCCAAGATGTATAGGTTTAATAGGAACTATGTCTTGTATATATAAATTGTGTAATCACTTTATCTTTGGTATTTTGAGAAGTGGGTTCTGGGAAGTGTCTATTTTTTGTGAGTTTCACTTTGTTGGAATGAAATCTGAACAAAGGAGTTAAACGCACATGGCAAGGGAAGGGGCCACAAGGAGTCATGTGGCGCCTACATCAGTTGCAAATGTGGAAATGTATCCTCAGCCTTCCAACCCTCTGAAGCCTTGATACTGGGAATAAGTGGGAGCAAGTGATTGGCTGGTACTAAGGGAATGTTAGCAAATGATTGGATATGGAAATGTAACAGGGGTGGGGCATGCTGATTTGAAAATGGTATAAAATGGTATAAAAAGCCATGATCCTTTGTCTTGGGAGAGAGCTCCACGTGATTTGATGCGTGGGGAACGAGCTCTTATTTGCAAATAAAGTTTGAACTTCTTGAAGAATTCTCCACGTGATCTGAATTAATTTGAGCATTGGAAACTAGATAGATAGATAGATAGATAGATAGATAGATAGATAGATAGATAGATAGATAGATAGATAGATAGATAGATAGATAGATAGATAGATAGATAGATAGATAGATAGATAGATACTCAAGAAGCTGGAATAACTCAGCAGGGTAGGCAGCATCTCTGGAGAGAAGGATTGGTGACGTTTTGGGTTGAGACCGTTCTTCAGACTGGCTAGGGATATATATATATTGATCATATGGGAACTAATTCTGAATTTTCAGTTAACTTACGTTGACTTATTTCACATATAATTTATTTGGAATTAAATGTTTTTGTTTTTAATATATAATGTTTATTTGATTATATGGAAAACATTCCAAATTACATCTAACCTAATGATATTTATGCTGACTTATTTCACTTAAATAAATTACATAGAATGAACATTTTAGTGTTTTTAATATATAATAGGTTCTATGATTATTTTGGAAATTATGATGCGTTTCATACTAACTGCAGGTACTTATTCACTGAAATAAATTAGAATGAAAAAAAATGTGTTTTTGATATATAACGGTTAATTGATTATTCGGGAATTAATTCTGAATTTCATTCAGTCTGAAGAAGGGTCTCGACAAAAAACATCACCCATTCCTTCTATCCAGAGATGCTGCCTATCCCACTGAGTTACTCCAGCATTTTGTGTTTATCTTTGGTGTAAACCAGCATCTGCAGTTCCTTTCTACTGAATTTCATTTAACTCACGGATACTTATGTTGACTTGTTTCGACTAAATACTGCATAGAATGAAATATTTTGAGTTTTTATATTAAAATAATCTATAATTACTTTGGAACTGGTTCTGAGTTTACTTGAAATTACCAAAGCCAATTAGCCTACAAATGTGTATGTTCTTGGAATGTGGGAGGAAACAGGAGCACTTGGAGAAAATCCACGCGGACACAGGGAGAATGTACGAACTCTATACAGACAGTAAAATATGGATCGAACTCGGGTCTCTGGCACTGTGAGGCTGCTATTGCCACAGTGCTGCACCAATGCCACGATTATATCTGCCTCCACCACCACCCCTGACAGCGCGTTCCAGGCACCCACCACCCTCTGTGTAACAAAAAACTTGCCCCACACATCTCTTTTAAACTTTGGCCCTCCATAATTTAATACTTCCATCCTGGGAAATAGGATCTGACTGTCTTCCCTATCTAAGCCTCTCATAATTTAATATATTTTTAATATAATTCTTTACTTTGTATGAAACAATTTTCTTTTACATTTTTATATCTACCTGAGTTGATCTTCTTCAATGCATACTTCCAACAATCGAGAACTCCACATGCCCCTCAACACTACCTATCTAAGACACAAACTAACACTCTGTCATTTTTACTCAATCTGTAAATGTTCACATTGATAATGAATGCACACGATTCTGAATCAAGGCTGAGTTTACTATCTGGGACTCAAGGTGCGATTTCTGCCTGTGTAACACACTATAATTTATGTGTTGTATATACAAAGATGAACAGGCATATAATTCCATTGAGTATACAGCCCGTATTTTGTCCAAATAGTCTGTGCTGGTGTTTATAGTCCCATAAACATGCAGTAATTCTATCTAACTGACATCAAACATAACTTTCTATTGAACTTACACTCACGTACTTGGCTGGATTGCTATTGAAAACTATTTTTCTCAAAAAATCTTCCAGATAGCTATGTTTCCTAATCTAACCACTCTGAATAAATAAATGTCTCCTTTGTTTAGTTTGGTGATATAACATGGAAACAGGCCGTTCAGCCCATTGAGTCCATGCCGACCATCAATCACTCATTCACACCACGTCTATCCTACATACTAGGGACAATTTACAGAAGCCAATTAAATTAACACCTGCAGTTCCTTGTGTGTCTCAGTTCTGTGCTATCCCACTTTCTCATCCACTCCCTACACACTGGGAGAAATTTCGAGAGGCAGATTCATCTACAAACCTGCATGTCTTTGGGATGTGGGAGGAAACCAGAGCACCCGGAGGAAACCCACCGGGTCACAGAGAGAACATGCATACTCCACATAGACAGCACCTGAAGTTGGGATTGAATCTGGGTCTCAGCTCGACCAGCTGCGCTACTGTACCGCCCTATTTGCTACGATCCCCAGTAATTACCATACCCTCCAGCTATCGGTCGTCCCAAATAGAAATACTCGTAGCTCTACCATTTCCCTTCCCCCGCTCACCTTCCCCCCAAACTACACCCACCCTTCATCATGACCTAACTGGGGCCCAAACCAGCACAATATCTCAAAAGTCTGTCATGTAGATCCTCTTTTATTGAGTTGGCTCACTGTACACGAGACGGAGACAAATACTCAGTTGGAAAGAAAATAAGTTAGATGCCATTTTTTATTTACAAAAACAAGGAGGAGGATGGGCCGTATATTAATACAGTAGGTAAAGGGACAATTGTCGTAGATCCAATGTGCAATGTCGAGCCACAGATGACTCGGTGGTTGTTCCAAAGCTTTGGATCTCCTGGTGCTGCAGAGCGTCTTGCCACTTAAGATACACCTGGCAGGAATCCAAGGATGAGGCAACGAAGTTGGGTCACACTGCAACAGAAGACATCTCTCCAGCCACTTACTTCCAGCGGCCTCCCACCTTGCCCTTCCCAGCACCTTTCTTGCTGCTGCAAACAGAAAACAAAACACCGTCAGCTTTCTCCTCCATGTTTGGTTTCCGTTTGCGAAACTAAACCAGCTTCACGTGCCTCGTCCAAACTAACAAATAATTTCACCCTGAATTCTGAAGAGCTTCAGTCTGAAGAAAGGGCCCTAATCCGAAATGTCGCCTGTTCATTCCCTCCACAGATGTTCATAAGTTGTAGGAGCACAATTAGGCCATTCAGCCCATCAAGACTACCCGGCCATTCAATCATGGCTAATCTATCTTTCCCTCTCAACCCCATTCTCCTGCCTTCTCGCCATTGACATCCTTACTAATCAAGAATCCATCAATATCCACCTAAAAAATATCCTCTGACTCCACATGGCCCCCACAGTCTTCTGTGACAATGAATTCCACGGATTCAAGATACATTTAATTGTCACATGTGCCAGATGGCACAGTGAAATGAAATCACCACCCTCTGACAAAATAAATTCCTCCTCATCTCCTTTCTAAAGGTACAACCTTTTATTCAGAGGCGGTGGCCTCTGGTCCTAGACTCTCCCACTAGTGGAAATATCCTCTCCACTATCCAGGCCTTTCACTATTCGTTAAGTTTCAATGAGGTTCCCCCTCATCCGTCTAAATTCCAGCGACTACAGGCCAATTGCCGTCAAACGTTCATCCCTAGGACCATTCTCGTAAACCTCCTCTGGACCCTCTCCAATGCCAGCACATCCTTCCTCAGATATGCGGCCCAGAGCTGCTCACTGCGGCCTAATCACTAAGTTACTCCAGCACTTTGTGCTTTGCTCAAGATTCCAGCATCTGCAATTCCTTGTGCCTCAATAGTTCCAGTGAGTGCTGAGGGTCTTTTCTATACCTCTGACTGATTAAAAATAACACCATTTGTGGTGAAATTCTCTTTCATGCCTCCCTGCTCCCATCCGGAAGTAGGTACAGAAACTTGAAAGCGCGCACCACCAGACCCAGGAACAGTTTTGTCCCCTCTGTTATCAATGATCCTTCCATAAGCTAGGGTACTGAACGATTCACCTCTACCCCATTGTGGACATTGGACTTTGTCTATGGAACTGATGCGCTACAATGCTGAGAACTATATTCTGCACTCTGTATCTTCCCCTTTGCTGTATCTGATGTAGAGTTTGACTTGATGGTATTCATGTATGGTATTATCTGATCTGTTTGGATAGCAAGTCAAAGCTTTTCACTGTACCTCAGGCAATACTAAACCTAAACCTAATGCTTTGCCTGCAAGAAGGTAACCTTGGAGCAAGAGCGCTGTGTGTCTTGAGATTTAATATGCATATGATATCTGCAAAGGTGTTCATGAAAATGGAAAATTATTTCATTTTGCTAAGTTTCCTTTGTTTTAGCTTATATCTTTTGTGAATTGTGGTTCCTATAAAGAACTTTTGTCAGTGTTTGATGACTTTGGGAATCTCAATCTCCTTCTCTCTTTACTTGCATCATGGTCCATCTCGTGGACTCGAGAACTGATGAAGTGTCTCATTCAAGATACTGTTTTGGGTTACACTAGTTTTGTATAGAGATTCAGCGTGGAAACAGGTACTTCGGCCAGCCGAGTTATCGGTACAGTGTCAGTACATATGAAGGTGGCACAGGGACGTTGCCTCACAACGCCAAGGTTCGACCTAGGTTTGATGCTGGGTTCAATCCTCAGGTGCTGTCTGTGTGGAGTTTCCATGTTCTTCCTGTGGCTGCGTGGACACTAGTGTCGTCTGTTGAACAGTCTTTGTAGAATTTATGTGCAATTTATGCTTTTTGTGTTCGAGTCTTTGAGCCTCTGATGCTGCCTAAGCAAGATTTTCATCGCAGCTCTCTACCTCATTATGCTTGAACTCAGCTTTGACTTTGGTTTAGAATCAGAGACAAAACTAAAGCTGTGGAGTTGGGTGGAATTTCAGCAAGTACAATGATTGAAAACCCTTGCCATAACAACTGTGATTGATATATTTTTGTTATCCAATGGTTTTAGGGATTTGAAGAACTAAAGATATACCATCAGTCCAAATTCAGATTAGAAATAAGTCTGAAGAAGCCCAAACCCCAATCATCGGGTTTCATAAGTGTCATAAGTTCATTAGTCACCGGAAGAGAAATAAGTAATTCGGCTCATCGAACCTACTCTGCCATTCAATCATGGCTTTCCCTCTCTACCTCATTCTCCTGCTTTCTCCCCATAACCCCTGAAGAAGGGTCTCGACCCGAAACGTCACCCATTCGTTCTCTCCAGAGATGCTGCCTGTCCTGCTGAGTTACTCCAGCATTTTGTGTCTACCCCTAACACCCTTACTAATCAAGAACCTGTCAATCTCCGCTTTAAAAATAGCCAATGTCTTGGCCTCCACAGCCATCTGTGGCAATGAATTCCACAGATTCACCATTCTCAAAGAAATTCATCCTCATCTCCTTTACGTCCTTTTATTCTGCATGTCCTCCAGTGATGCTGCCTGACCCGCTGAATTTCCCCAGAACTGTGTGTGGGGGTTTTTTTTTTGTGGCTATATAACACTGGTCCCGAGTTCTCAGATGCTTTGGAGCCTTTCAGCCCTGGAATGTGGTACGAATTTTCAGGAAAACAACCAAGACGAGGTTTCAGAAAGAGACACCATCCCACCTTGTCCTTTTCTCGGTGTGGGTTTGAAAGTAATCAGATATAGAATTATAAAACACCACTTAATAGAAGTGATCAGACTGAGCAAAATAATATGTGGTATACTTCTATCTAACTTACCTGCATAACCCTAGCTTTTATTCTATATTTTTTGCAAGCTTTATTTTCAAACAAAACAAAATGCATGCTACTCTTTATATTTAAAACATAAAAAGTCAACATGCCAGCATGGGTCTCGAGTAAACAGTCATACTTCACTTACCAATAAGGATTCTTGGTGGTCTTTAGTGCAAATCACTAAATTACTTACATAACGCAGCAGGAGTGATTGGCCTATTGATCATCTTCTGAATGTTATGAAATAAACACTACTAATATTGGATTCAAATGGAATTGAGAATAGATGCTCAGATGTTGACCTTACTTGGCGACTTGGTCCCTGGAACACCGTCCACTGTTGCAGACTGATTTTTGACCTTGTTGCTTACCGCAAAATTAATGACGTACAGTACATCAGAAACACTATGGTGCCATCTGGAGAACATGGATGATGCTATATACTTTCTAATTAAATTTGTGAAATGTTCTTGAAATTAAAAAAATCAAATTGTTTTGTGAAATTAACTCAGAACCATTCAGGAAAATTTAGAATTATTTTCCAATTTTTCCATTTACCTATTGTTCCAGAAACATGTTTCGAATTGTTCCCTTTTGCCGTGTTTTTCAGGAAAATATTTCAAATTTTCCTCTTTACAGATACATTTTTCCAATTTTACCCATTTTTCAAAACGTTTTTCTAACTTTTCCCCCTATTATTCAGGAAACATTTTCCAATGTTTCCCCTTTTCCCTGTTTTTCAGGAAAATATTTTCATCATTTCCTTTTTGCCCTATTTTCAGGTAAAGTTTTCCAATTTTTCAGGAAACATTGTTTTCATATGTTTCACTTTTGTCCCGATTTATTTGGCAGGGAAAACATATTTCCAATTTTTCCCTGTCAGGAAAGTGTTTAAACTTTGGAATTCAATCAGCAACAATGCTGGGATGCCCGTGATCCAGGTTATGACGGTGAGATCTACTCGATCTTTTCACGAGATGCCATTGGTGAGGAAGGGTCATTGAGCAGAGCTGCCGGTGGAATGTGTGGGCACTCAGTGCCACGTGTTGCCATATTATGCACTGCAGATCCAGCATCAGTCAGTCCCGCAAAAACAGAGGTTAACCCGGAGCGAACGAACAGTAAAAAGTAATCACACGAATAAACCAACCTTCACACAAAGCATTGTGGATAACTATTGCTGAATAGCCAGGTTATCATTTCACATCCTCGGACCCAAACTAGAACCTTTACAGCTCCACTGAAGCCTAACATAGAACAGTACAGCATGGTATCTGTGCCGAATATGATGCCAGGGTGCCAGCTCACAGACCCGGGTTCGATCCTGACCTCGGGTGCTGTCTGCGTGGAGCTTGCACCTTCTCTCTGTGAGTCCATGGGTGCTCTATTCCCTTTTTGATTTATTAAACCTATACAAGATCACCCCTCTGCCTCCTACCCTCCAAGGAAAAAAGTCCTGGTGTGCCCAATCTCTCCCTAGAGCTCAGATCCTCATAAATCTTCTCTACACTTTTTTCCAACTTAGTGGCATCTTTCTCTGGAATTTTCAGTGGTAAATCTCTGGAACTCTCTGCCACAGAAGGTAGTTGAGGCCAGTTCATTGGCTATATTTAAGAGGGAGTTAGATGTGGCCCTTGTGGCTATAGGGATCAGGGGGTATAGAGAGAAGGCAGGTACAGGATACTGAGTTGGATGATCAGCCATGATCATATTGAATGGCGGTGCAGGCTCGAAGGGCCGAATGGCCTACTCCTGCACCTATTTTCTATGTTTCCTCTCACAGGGTGATCAAAACTGAACACAATAATCCGAGTGCGGCCTCACCAACGTCTTAAATGACCAGTGATTTATGATGTTTGAGGGGAAGGTGTATTTAGCAGAAGAGATATTCACAATGCTTTGCTCCATGGAGGCAACTACAGATTAGACAGTATGTTCTGCGGGTAACGTAAGTGAAAATCCATTGGAGGAAATCAGTGAACTAGATATAATAGGAAAGGCATTAAACAAAAAGAAACATAAGACCACATTGTCAGTGTTATCAATATGGGACAGAAGATGTTAAAAATTATGGCGTTTCCACACAACTAGATTTCAGGCTAGTCACATTTTTTCTTCGAACAAGAGGAAATCAATATTTAAATTTCTTAAAGATGCCAATAAGTGCTGGGAGACCAATTTTACGGGCATCAACTGTCTTCTAGTATTTTAAGCATTGTGTGACCATGCCTATTCAATTGTGAGAAGCTCTGGAACTGATTGCAAGGCCATTCCCAATTGCTGTTTATTAATTCGATTTAGATGAGATACAGCATGGAGACAGTCCCAGCGAGTCCACACCGAGCATCGATCACCCGTTTGCACCAGTTCTGTTATCCCACATTCTCACCCACTTCCAACACACTAGGGGGGGGAATTTACAGAGGACAGTTAACCTACAAACCCGCATGTCTTTGGTATGTGGGAGGAAACATGAGCACCTGGAGGAAACCCATGTGGAGGAACGTGCAAACTCCACACACAGACAACACCGAGGTCTCTGACACTGTGAGGCAGCAGCTCTACCAGGTGCACCCAATGCCAAGGCTCTGTGGGGGAGGAGCACAGTCTAGAGTCCTTCCGCTGCTGGACATTGAGGGGCAGAATCTGGTGGGGACTCCCCTCAAACATGGGAAGGGACATCACCCCAGTGGGCCACATGAGTGGCAAGGATGCTTGGTTAAAAGATAGGTGTGAACACAGAGTGTAGGAAATAACTGCGGATGCTGGTTTAAATCGAAGGTGGACACAAAATGCTGGAGTAACTCAGCGGGACAGGCAGCATCTCTGGAGAGAAGGAATGGGTGACGTTTCAGGTTGGGACCCTTCTTCAGACTGATTCACTCTGAAGAAGGATCTCGACCCAAAACGTCACCCATTCCTTCTATTCAGAGATGCTGGCTGTCCCGCTGAATTACTCCAGCATTTTGTGTCCACCTTAGGTGTGAACACTACTGAGTATGACACTGTTAAATATAGAGAGAATATGCGAAGAGTTTTTGTACAATTTTAAATATATATATTTTATGTTCTGAATGAAGTTTATTTTTGAAATTTTTAAATAAAGTTAGTGAGTCTTTGCTCTGAGAGAGATTTGTCTTATTTATGATCCAGTTGTGTGGAGATCGACATATTTTGTAAATGGTTTAAAATCTTGTATTTGCATTTCAGAACAAAATAATTTAATTCTAACAGGCACTGGAAGGTTGTCGAAAGTTCATAGATGTAACGGTAATGCATTATTGGCTTCCACGTGCAGGTGCCTGTTTGAATTGAATTCTTGTTAGATTTGTCCATTGTAGGTACATTAGATGACCATGCTTGCAAGTTCTTTTGGATGAGGTTTTGGAGTTGGGGGCTAGCAATGTACTTACTGCTTTTGAAGTTCATCAATGCGATTTCTGGCTGTGGTAATCTGTAAACAACATATGCTCATTAGTGCCTGTTCCCGAAGCCTCACAGTTACCTGCGGCTGGAGTTTAGGACCACATGGACCACATGTTTTGTTCTTGCAGAGGAGCTCATGAAGAGGAATAAAGGAACCTGTTGGATTAAACAAATCGACCACGGTGCAGACCTGGACCAATACTTACTGTGTCATCTGCTCCCCGCTTCCATATGGCTAGATGTTACCCTATGAAAAGTGAAGGACCCTTGGATTTATGACATCCTGGCTCGAAATCTGTACTGAACTGTGGTAGCTAGCCTGATAGCTCGTTGAGAAGGTAGCAGGTTTAACCAGAGGCCAATTCATCAGTAAAATAACCTCAAACATTCAGGTCAGGATTAAAGGAAATGGTGCCTCTATATTCTAATGCCTACTACACCATTGTAGTTGGGAAAAAATAAATTGTTTTTCCTCAATGTGCTTCAAAACCATGTTGAACAATTAAATAGAGGGTGGTTGCAATTTTAAATACATTTATGAGATACATTTTTTGCATCAAGGATGTCAAATAAAAATTAATTTCATTAACAAGGATCCCGTAATTTTCCTGAAAGGGGGGGGGGGGGGGGGGGGGGGGGGGAGAGGGTTACCTGAAATTGGGGAATTCAATGTTCATACCATTAGGTTGTGAGCTACCCAAGCAGAATGTGGTGCTGTTCCTCTACTTTGCATGTGGCCTCACTCTGGCAATGGAGGACACCCAGAGAAATCAGCAAAATAACCTCAAGTTTTTAGGTCAGGATTAAAGAAAATGGTGAATTTATATTGTTATGCTAACTACACCATTATTACAGGGCGAGAAAAAAAATGTTTTTGCTCAGAAAGTGTTTCTAAGTCAGATTAAATGTGATATTTCAATCAAATACTTCAGGTACTTCAATGGGCAGCTCAAAGGCGCAATAGTAGAGTTGCTGCCTTACAGCGCCAGAGACACGGGCTCGATCCTGACAACGGGTGCTGTCTGAATGGAGTTTGTACGTTCTCCCCGTAACCGCATGGGTTTTCTCCGGGTGCTCCGGTTTCCTGCCTCACTCTGAAGGCGTACAGATTTGTAGGTTAATTTGGCTTCGGTAAAAAAAAATTGTTGATTGTCCCTAGTGTGTAGGATAGTGCCAATGTATGGGGTCGACGTGGGCTCAGCGGGCAGAAGGGCATGTTTCTGCTCTGTGTCTCTGTAAAGTCTAAAATCTAAAAATAGAGATTGGTTTCAATTTTAAATATGCATCAAATGAAAATAAATGTCATTAACAAGGATCCCATAAATTTCCTGATTGAACAAATATTCCCTTATCCAAGTTAATCCCTGAGTGTGATTAACTAAACATTCACTCATCTATGAGATACTGGAGATGAATGGTATCATCTGATTGATAAGACAGTGTCTTAAATTGTCTTAAAAGCGCAGTGTTTACAATTCAGTTCCTCATAATAATGAAGCCACTTGCATCGTTTACTCAGGTTACTGGGGTTGAATCAGGACGGTAACCTGCTACCCTCTCCCTGCATATCTGCTGGGCCTGTAGCTTACCATGCAGTCATCCCATGCATGACCCAGGCAATACCTCTAGTGCCACTTACAATGGCCTTGCTTAATACTTACAACTTGGAGAGTAGCTGCAACCTTGTACGTAGAGACGAAGTCTAAAATAAATTACAGCAATATGCATTTCAGTGGAATATTACAAACGCATTATGTATCATGTGAGGAAGTAATGTGTACAGTCTTCATCAATGTGTTCAATATTGGGCCTAATGTAAAAATGTCCAACCTCCCCGTGACTGTGGGTTTTCTCCGATATCTTCAGTTTTCTCCCACACTCCAAAGACGTACAGGTTTGTAGGTTAATTGGCTTGGTATAAATATAAATTGTCCCTAGTGTGTGTAGGATAGTGTTGATGTGCGGGGATCGCTGGTCAGTGCGGACTCGGTGGGCCGATGGGCCTGGTTCCGCGCTGTATCTCTAAACTAAACTAAACTAAAACATCGAGAGACTTGAAGATTGAATGATTTTTATCAACCCAATACGTGCACTGACTGTCTCTGAAAATTTGAAGAATAGCATTAAGAAATATTCTGTTGTCAATTCCATGATAAATGATGTACCTAGTGTACAGATGACTGCACCAGAGGTTGAGGCAATTGAATATTTCCCATCAAGTTTGAAAGCACCATCAACTAGTGTTGACTAAGTCATGGTCATACAGCACAGAAACTCCCTTTGGCACAACTCGTCCATGGGACCGAGATGCTCTATCTAAGTAAGTTCCATTTGGCCCACATCCGTCTGAAGCTTCCTATCCATGTGTTGGATCGGATAATAGGTCAAGGTGGGCCTAGTCAGCCACAGATGAAATGTTCCCTCTCCATGCAGGACAATGTCAAAGCTACACGATCATCTCTCGCAGAAGGACGGATGCCAAGTGTATTGGATCAGATATAACACCATGTTTCATTTTGGTTCTACATCCAACTGTTACCAAATTTTAACTTCTCCATTTGGAGTAATTAATAGTATTCTTATCTTCTAAAAACATTGGCATTAGTCTTTTCATACTCTCCAGAATGGCCTATTTCAAGGAAGAGGGTTCCTCCTTAAAGTTTGAATCACAGTCTGAGGAAGGGTCCCGATCCGAAACGTCACCCATTCCTTCTCGGCAGGGATGCTGCCTGTCCTGCTGAGTTACTCCAGCTTTTTGTGTCTATCTTCGGTTTAAACCAGCATCTGCAGTTTCTTCCCACACATTAAGCCTTTTAAGTATTGTATATGCGATGCTGCTGTCCCCACCTAGCCAAACCCCAGAGGTGGTCCGGCACCTCCTTTAATCCATACAAATTTACAAGAACGCACTTGAATTCCCACCCGGAAGTCCCCCCGAAAATGTGGTTCCTCGGCCAGGTGAGGTGGCCGATCTCGTCCTCATCGGGACTTCCGCAGCCGATCAGTGGGTCGAATTTGCTCCCTGCGTCTGGGGCACTGGAACTCCAGCCCGGCCAGAGCTGGCTGGATCCGTTCCCAAAGCCGAATTCCAAGGCCAACTTTGCGGGCTGGTATCTCGGCCCTCCGTTTGGCTTAGGCAAACCATTCCGGTACCATTTGACTCCTCAGAGGCTGTGGCTTCTGTCGGTCTGGCAAAACGGACAACCCAGAGAAGCTTTGGAACCAAGGGTGCCGGAAAATCAGTGGTGGACCTGTACTTGAAAGATACAAGTTGCCACCAGAAATATGGCAACTTTCTGAGCTAGTGTGAGATATAGATGGAGTCAATGGTGGGGAGTCTGGTCTGTGCAATGTCATCTTGGATTGCCTCGTTATATTAAAAACAATGGAATGACTTCATAAAACTTCAGCTGGACATTGTTAGTACCTTGAACTCTAATAAGGAGAAAACACTGAGGAGATTATACTTTAAACTGCCTCCGATTAAATCTAGTATTTGTACCCTATCATCATCACACTCTTATATTTATGTGTGATTGTGCTTACATATCATATGATTTTGCCGGGTTCTATGCAAAACAAAGCATTTCACTCTTCATAGGTACATGTGACAATAAAGTAGAATTGAACCACTGAATCATTGAATTGGTACTAAGAAGACCAAAGATCAAAACAAAGACCTGTATCTAGGTACATGTGACAATACAATACTATTACACATTGAACCATTGGCAAGGTTGCTGATGATGGAAAGGCATGGGGAAGAAGGCAGTGAGTAAGACACACACACACACAGCCTGCAAAGGGAAATAAATAGGTTGCGATGGCAGGGAGTATAATGTGGGAAAGTGTAAGGTTATCTGTTTGGAAGGAAAAATAAAAGAGCAGATTATTTTACAGAGTGAGAAGTTGTGGAACAAAGGGATCTAAAGTACAGCAAAGATGAGATGTTAGCAGTCAACTACGTCACGTAATTAGGAAAGCGGATGGAATGTGTGCATCGGAGGACATCTCCACGATACATACCTCATACTTCTGCCTCTTCAGCTTCTCACCCATATCGAATCTTTCCGATTCTAGCTGGCACAGCCAATCATGGAGCTCCTTTGCTTTCTCTCTGGTAGTTTAAGAAAAACGATTTTAATTTTAAAAAATACCAACAAAGACAAGGAAAAGACGCAAGGTCCAATGTTGTCGCCCTCGTACAGGGGTTTGTAACAGCAATGGAAGGAGTGGGGTGAAAATTGGGTGGGTTTCCAAGCCCTACGTTAATTTACAGGTGAGGTAGGAGGGAGAAAGTTTAAGGGAGATGTGTGGGGCATGTTTTTTTTACAGAGATGGTGGGTGCCTAGAAGGCACTGTTAGGGGTGGTGGTGGAGACATATACAACAGCCGGGTTGAAGAGGTTTTTATTTGGATATACAAGGAAAGGAAGGATATGCATCACGGAAAGGCAGATGAGATTAATTTAACTTGGTGTCATGGTCGACACAGCCATTGTTGGCCAAAGGTCCTGTTCCTGCGCTGTACTGTTCTATGTTCTATGATGAAGGGAAAATAGTGCGGAATTCCAGCTAGAAGATCTAGCGTCATCATTTGGAGAAGGAGGTTTGTTGGTTAATTGGCCTTTATAAATCCCACCTAGTGTGTAGGGAGTGGATGCGTAAGTGGGATAAGATTGAACAAATGTGAACAGATGATCAATAGTCTCGGTGGACTTGGTGGGCCGAAGTCCATGGGCTGTTTCCATGCTGTATCGCCAAATGTATATAAAAAACGTAATGTATAAGAAGAAGAAAGATCATATTTGGTGCTCAGGACTACAACAGCATTTAAAAGAACATGGCCTGGAAAGCTTTAGAATGATTTGGGCAAAACATCGGCAAATGGCATTAGCTTAGATGGGACATCTTGGTCGGCATGGATGTGTTGGGCCAAAGGGCCTGTTTCTGTGCTGCTCTAACTAAAGTCAAATGAAGAATTATCCTCTTGATCATGGAAAAGCGAACAAATTGCTGAGACAAAGGTTGTGTTCTGAATAAAAAACATGTGCGCTTCAAAATAAATAGGAACATAACAAGGAACTGCAAATGTTGATTGATAACAAAAAAAGGACGCAAAATGCTGGAGTAAGCAGGTCCCTGGAGAATATGGATTGGCAACGTTTTAGGTCAGTCTGAAGAAGAGCCCCGACCCAAAATGTCGCCTATCCATGTTTCCAGAGATGCTGCCTGTCCTGTTGAGTTACTCCACTAATTTGTGTCTGTCTTTAGTAGTAACATACCTGAAGTGACAAAATCACAGCGAACAAAGCAGAATTTCATTGAATGTTACACTGGGGCCCACAAAGAGACACAAAATGCTGGAGTAACTCAGGGGGTCAGGCAGCATCTCTGGAGAAAAGGAATAGGTGACGTTTCGGGTTGAGACCATTTCTGCAAACTGAGAGTCAGGGGAGAGGGAAACTAGAGGTATGAAAAGGTTCAGAACGAATCAGAGCCAGCACTGATGGCCAAGGAAAGGTGGAGCCCACAATGGTCCATTGCTGGCTGTGGAAGAGGTGATAACTAAGGGTTATATGGATGCAAACAGTGGAGCTGGCAGGGCAACAGCGGGTCAGGCAGCATCTCTGGAGACCATGGATAGGTGATGTCCCACCCCGAAACATCACTTATCTATGTTCTCCAACGATGCTGCCTGGCTCGCTGAGCTACTCCAGCATTTTGTGCCTTCCTTTGTAAACCAGCGTCTGCAGTTCCTTGTTTTTACATTGGGAGCCATTTGTCGGGACTCACCTGAGCTTGTCTTCATTCAGATGATCAATGTTCAGTCCCTTGCGTCTTTCTGCGAGGATCTTCTTCTTTGTTTCCCTCCCAGTCTGCTTCTTGCCTCTCTTCTGGTCAGCCTGATACACCAACAGAATATCTTTTAATTGTGGGGGTTATGCATTTGCACTTCCATTAGTTGTTCAACTAGTTTATCCCTGCAGATCAAGATCTTCCACTGTAAAACACAAAGTGGTGCAGGAGCTCGATGGGCCGGGTAACATCTGAGGAGAGAATGGACAGCGTCGGATCGCATCCCTTCTTCACAATGTCCACTCCCTGCACAGAGGCTGCCTGACCTGCTGAGTTCCTCCAGCACTTTGTGTTTTGCTCAAGATGCCAAGATCTGCAGTTTCTTGTGTCTACTCTTTAATTGTGTTTGAGTTACAATGTGCAAAGCTTTTTAAGCCTCTGTCCCACTTGTGAGGCCTAAACAGTAACCTCTGGTGACCTTGCCCGCCACCCAAGGTTTCCATGAGGTCACCGGAGGTTTTGGGTCACTCTCCCTAATGGTCGAAAGTGGTTTCCACGTGGTCGAGGCTTCATCTAGGTTGCTGCCATTTTTTCATCATAATTAAAACCGACCTCGACTAAAAATAGGTTGCCGTTTTAAAAATCGATAATTTTTTAGTCGAAGCCAGATTTCCTTCATAGTCGAGGAAGGTTTTCAACATATGCGTGTGAGTTGGTAGGAAGTTGCAGGTCACCTCGACATTGATTTTTTTTTGGGTGGCGGGCAAGGTCACCAGAGGTTGCTGTTTAGGTCTCCTAAGTTTACCGGGGCACACTTCATGCCAAATAAATGTTCTGCGATTGACACAAAGTGCAGGAGTAACTCAGCTGGTTTGGAAGCATGACCGGAGATGCTGCCAGACCTATTGAATTACTCCAGCACTTTGTGTCTATCCTTGGTATAACTCAGCATCTGGTGTTCCTTCTTACACACAAATGTTCTGAGATACTAGTTTGCTGCAAGAAATCATTCTTCAACATATTAGAAATAATAACATAATTGGAGTAAATGAGGTCCAAAGAAGGGCCTCAACCCGAAAGGATGTCTGTCCATCCCCTCCACAGATGGTGCCTGACCCGCTGAGTTCCTCCAGCACTTTGTGTCCTGGTCAAGATTCCACGTTTCGGGTTGAGACCATTTCTGCAAACTGAGAGTCAGGGGAGAGGGAAACTAGCATCTCAGCATCTGCAGCCTTGTATCACCATAAAACCACATTTTACTTAGTTGCCTTAGATTCTTTACTTTGGTGTTCTTGGCATGCAATGGAGAGTATAAAACATGTTCAGTGCCCAATCGGTTTGCTAGGAACAGTGGCGGACTGGGTCTAAAAATATTGGTTGCCAGGAGACAAAGGGGGCCCACCCACAACTACAATGCTATCATTTAACAGGGGCCCACTTGCCATCACTTGCTATCACTTCATCAGGGGCCCACTTGCCATCGGGCAAGCTGACACCCTGGCCAGTCCGCCACTGGCTAGGAACACTAATCTTTGCTTCATGCCGAGGAACGAAGATTACTGATTGTGGTAGACACTTTTTCAACTGCAGTACATAGTCTGTAAGACCATGAATAAACTAACTTGTTGGAGAAACTCGCCAATATGAGATTTTCTTTGTGTGAGCCGTAATTAAGAGGGTGACTGGGCCCCACGTTCAACCCAGAGTCAAGGTACAGGTCAAATATACAATTCCCTCCAACACGGGCTAGATATTCAAGATGTCTTGAACCAAATGGTGGGTCTTACCCTTGCAAGGTAGCTGCTGTATTGAGCACCCATGCTAGTCAAAGCCTTCTTCTTCTTGGCATCATCATCAGCCCTTCTTCGAATATCATCCTCCTCCCTTCTTACTTTCTCCTCCTATTGAATGAATCACAAGAGATTGTGAAAATGTGTTGGTCGAGAAATACTCACAAACAGTGCAAAAGGCGGGAATCAAATAGCTGATTCAATAACTGGGAACGGGTGCAGAAAAGATTTATGAGGAAGTTGCCAGGACTCGAGGGCCTCAGCTATAGGGGGAGGTTGAGCAGGCTAGGGCTTTTAGAAACATAGAAAATAGGTGCAGGAATAGGCCATTCGGGCCTGCACCGCCATTCAATATGATCATGGCTGATCATCCAACTCAGTATCCCGTACCTGCCTTCTCTCCATACCCCCTGATCCCTTTAGCCACAAGAGCCACATCTAACTCCCTCTTAAATATAGCCAATGAACTGGCCTCAACTACCTTCTGTGGCAGAGAATTCCAGAGATTCACCACTCTCTGTGTGAAAAATGTTTTCCTCATCTCGGTCCTAAAAGATTTCCCCCTTATCCTTAAACAGTGACCCCTTGTCCTGTACTTCCCCAACATCGGGAACAATCTTCCTGCATCTAGCCTGTCCAACCCCTTAAGAATTTTGTAAGTTTTATACCTTGGAATGCAGGAGTATGAGGGGTGATCTTATAGAGGTGAACTAAATCATGAGAGGTGTAGGTAGGGTAAATGCAGAGTATTTTGCCCAGGATAGGGGAATCTAGAACCAGAGTACATCGGTTTAAGGTAAAGGGGGGGCGATTTAATAGGAACCTGAGGGGAAACTTTATATACAAAGGGTGGTAGATGTATGGAACGAGCTGCCAGAGTCTGTGCCGACCAGCAAGCAACCCGCCCTAACACTATCCTATACACAAGGGACAATTTACAATTTTACAGAAGCCAATTAACCTACAAGTGTGGGAGGAAACCAGAACACCCAGAGAAAATCGACGCAGTCACAGGGAGAATGTACAAACGCCATACAGACAGCACCCGCTGTCGGGATCAAACCTGGGTCTCTGGCGCTGTAAGGCAGCAACTCTACCGCTGCGCCACTGTGCCACCCTCCGATTTAAATAATTGCCCCTCAGGTTCTTATGAAATCTTGCTTCTACTAACAGCTCCCTTTGCTCGAAGCCACCTTGGATGGTCAGTAGTTAATGCCTCAGTGGTCTGGAACTTACTGCCTGCCTATTCTGACGGTCCTTTTCTATCTCCGCACGGATTCTTTGCTGTTCAGATCTTTCTGCCCGTCTTTTTTCCTGTGGAAGAGAGAATAGATTAGGGGCTGGGAGAGACTCCCTTTTAACCGCAGTACGTCAAGCGAGAAGCAAGTAACATCTGGTCATTGTGTGCCTGCACTTTGACGTACTGTATTATCTTTAGGTTTAGATTTATTATTGGCACATGTGCAGTGAAATGTTTTGTTTTACATTCTATACCAATCAGATCAGATAATACTATACATAAACATAATGGTATAAACATAATGGTACAGACGGTAGAGCAAAAGGGAAGATATAGAGGGCAGTATGTAGCTCTCTGTTTTGTAGCGCATCAGTTCCACAGACAAAAGTCCAATGTCCGCAATGGGGTAGAGGTGACATTGAAGGGACCCATAGGAGGTGCTGACTCAGAAAGGCAGCCAGCATCACCAAGGACCCACACCACGGTGGCTACACTCTCGTTTCACTCCTGCCATCGGGACTAAGGTACAAGAGTCCGAAAACCGTGACCTCCACATTCAAGAACTGCTTCTCCCCAACAATTATCAGGCTCTTGAATACCACAAACACCAACTAAACTACTAACTATGAATGGTCTTGTTTGCACTAGGGACTGTGAGCTTTTTGCAATAATATTGGGAAAATAATATTAATTTATCATATTTTTGTTATGTTACCTATGAGTACAGTATTTACAGGTCTGTTATGATGCTGCACGTAAGAATTTAATTGTTCTGTTTCCAGTACATGTGACATTTAAACACTGTTGCCTCTCTTGACTCCTGACTTACCCTAGTTTATGGAAGGAACATTCAGAAACCTGATTACCGAGGGGAAGAAGATGTCCATGTCAGCAGTATGAACACTGAATTCACCAATTTTAGGTACATTCTACAAACACTCGACTCCCCACTCCCACCTCTTTCCCCCTTTGCCCCCCTTCCTCCACTAACCAGTTCCACAGTTCTCAACGATGTATCCCTCTTGGGATCACACTGACCCTAGAAAACAATTGGCCCATCAGGGAACCTCCCTGCCAGAGGTCATCTGATACTGGCCCTGATTTGACCTGTTTTTCTTGCTTCCAATATCCCTCCCCTCCCAACTACAATCAGCCTGAAGAAGGATCGATCATGACCTGAAACGTCACCCATCCCCATTCTCCAGAGATGCTGCCTGACCCGCTGAGTTACTGCAGAGTTACTTTGTGTCTACGGAAGAAGCTGTTCCTGTTTACTGTAGAATTGGAGACAGCAGCCATGGTGAGATGCAACTGTGCAACAATAGCGCAGTCGGTGTAATGCAGTGATGCAGTGATGCAGAATGAACTGCACTGTGGCATTGGTTGCAGGGGTCCCTTGAATTATTTCACTCACAATCCGGTCCATCAGTGCAATCAGTTCCTCTTCCTCCTTCTTCCTATTCTCGAAGTGAAGATCAATCAGGCCTTGCAGCTCACTCAGATCTTTGTTCTGCCTCTTTTTATGGATGTCCTGAATAAAAACACAAACATACAAGTGACAATACAGCAGCAGAAATATCACATCCAAGCCTGAGTTCACTATCATAACAGCAGGAGGTACATCCTCTGTTTGACCTTTTTAACTATGTAGTCGATGGTGGCCTCTTATTTAAGGTCCCTGGAGATGATGGTTCCAAGAGACTTAAATGACTCCACAGATGTGACTGTGGTGTTGTTGATGGTGAGTGGGATGAGGGGAGGGGGAGCTCTCCTAAAGTCTACAATTAATTCCACCATCTTAAGAGCATTGAGCTCCAGGTTATTGCGATGGCACCAGGACACCAGCTGTGTCACTTCCTGTCTGATGGCAGATTCCTCCCCATCCTGGATCAGTCCAATCATGGTTGTGTCATCCGCAAACTTGAGAAGCTTAACAGAGGAATCCGTGGAGGTGCAGTCGTTGGTGTAGAGAGATTAAAGGAGAGGGGAGAGTACGCAGCCTTGCGGTGCTCCTATGCTGAGGGTCAACGAGTCTGAGATGTACTTTCCTAGCCTCACATGCTGCTTCCTGTCCGTCAGGAAGTTGGTGATCCACTGACAGAGGGGTTCAGGCACAGTCAACTGGGAGAGTTTGGAGTGTAGTAGCTCTGGCACAATGGTGTTGAATGCAGAGCTAAAATGAACAAAAACAAAATCCTTGCATTGGTCCCCTGGCGTTCTAGGTGCTGATGAAGTGCAGGCCTAGGTTGACTGCGTCATCCACTGATACATTGGCCCGGTATGCAAACAGCAGGGGGTCCAGCAGGGAGTTTGTGATATTTTTCGGGTGGGCCAGCATAAAGGGCCTGTCCCACTTTACGCGATTTTTTCGGCGACTGCTGGTACCCGTCATAGTCGCAGCAGGTCGCCAAAAACTTTCAACATGTTGAAAATCAAGCGGCCACCAGAAAATGCGACGACTTTTTGGGCGACTACCATGCAGGCATAAGTGGGACAGGCCCATGAGTCTTTCAATGGTCTTCATGATTACAGAGGTCAGTGCAACAGGCCTGTAGTCATTGAGACCAGTAATGCTCTGCTTTTTGGATACGGGAACAATAGTGGAGACTTTGAAGCAGGCAGCGACGGTGCAGGTTTTTTGGGGTATTTTGTCCGGGTGAAAGAAGGGGCCCTACTAACAATTGCCAGAAAATCAGTGGTGGACCTGTACTATGTTCCCGTGTCTGTTGTGCTGCTGCAAGTAAGAATTTCATTCATCCGTTTTGGGACATATGGCAGTTAAACACTTTTGCCTCCCTTGAACAGAACTGCACTAATCAGTGGGAGAGTATTCTAAAGTGATTTTCTTTAGTTTTAGTTTCAGAGATACAGCATGGAAACAGGCCATTCGGCACACCGAGTCGACCATTGAACACCTGTTCACACTAGTTCTATGTTATCCCACTTTCTCATCCACTCCCTACACATTTGCCCTAGGGGCAATTTAAGGAGGACCAATTAAACCTACATCCCGCTTGCCTTTGGAATGTGGGAGGAAACTGGAGCATCCAGAGGAAATCCACGCGGTCACAGGGCGAACTTGTAAACTCCGCACAGACAGTCAGGATCAAAGCCAAGTCTCTGGCACTGTGAGGCAGCAACTCTACCCCTGTGCTGCTCTTATACTACAATTCTATTCTACAAAAACAAAATAAGTTCTGAGCTTTAAACGAAGACCTGATGGGCCTGTCCCACTTAGGCGACTATGCAGTCGCCACAAGGTCGCCACATGTTCGTGGGTGGTTGCCGGGGAGTCGCCTTCATGGTTGTGAGAAGTTCCCGCATCCTGGGAACTATACGCGGCCTCATTATGGTAGCCGTGATTTTTTCAACATGTTGAAAAATTAGCGGCGACTAGAATGAAGCCGGTGTGGATAGTAGCAAGAATTCTCGAGCCGTAGGTGGGTCGGCAGGAGGTCCTAGTGGGTTGCCAGGAGGTCGAAGGTTCTCGTAGGTTTGAGCCGGTGCTGACCGGTGAATTTCATTAGCTCATTGGGGAAAAAAAACGATAAGCAGTAATTTTTAGAACAAATTATAACCGACCGATAATGTTAAATGTCCGCCGAGCTTCACAGCCGTGTATCTTTGGCTTCTTAAAAGTTGTCTCAACTCCGTCTCCCCCCTTCTCCCCCCCTTTTAAAGGGCTTACCGTACACTGTGCTTTAGCCGTCTTTTTACAGCGTCAACCTTCCTGCTCATCACGGTATGTGTCTGTATCACCTTGGCTTTGCACTGTGTGAATTCTTTAGACAGGGCAAGCGGGGGTGCACTGTCTAAAAAATTCACAGGGGCCGGTGAAGGAAGCGATGTGTTTGTGTATGTCTGTGTTACACTCTGACAGTCGCCGGCAGTCCGCTAAAAAATGGCCCAAGTGGGACAGGCCCATAAGTACTAGAGTGTGAAAGGCAGCAAGGAAACTAGAAATCTAGTCTTTGATATTTCCACCTTGGGAAAAAGTTTCTGACTGTCTACCCTAACTAACAATGCCTCTCATAATTTTATATACTTTTATTAGGTCTCCCTTCAACCTCGGCACCTCAGAGAAAACAATCTAAGTCCATCCAACCTCTCCCTGTAACTAAATAGCCTCTAAACCGGACAGCGTCTGGTAAACCTCCGCAAAGTTATCCGTCTTGTAATGGGCTTGGCAGAACTGCACGCAATATTCCGAATGCGGCCTAACCAAACTCCTATAAAGCTGCACTATGACATTCTGACTTCCACTCAATGTCCTGGCCAATGAAGGCAAGCTTGCATGAAAATTGACCAAAACTAGCAACATATAGATAATAACGTGTGCATTTTTTACTTTTGTTAAATACTTCACTCACATCAAAGTCAACTTTCTCTCCATCTGGGATTTTGGGAGCAGTTAGTCTGAGAAGAAAAGCATCAGATGTTAATATTAGTTGGAATTTAAACACTTTATGAAACAAAGATTTGTAATTGCTCTTCGTTGTGGTGAAGAACAGGGAAAATGAAACACCTTCATTTTCTGCTCCGTTGATGTAAGGTGAAAAACAATATTTACTTTACAGTTTTGCCAAACTACGTATTCTACGATAGACACAAAAAGCTGGAGTAACTCAGCGGGACTGGCAACTTCTCTGGAGAGAAGGAATGGGTAACGTTTCGAGGCGAGACTCTTCTTCAGCGAATTCTATGGATGTTGAGACTATCCCACCTAATGGAAATTATTCCTTTCCTGCTATTGCAAGGACAAAGAATCAAATCCCCAGACTCAAGTGGAACACAGAAACATTGAAAACGTATAGCACAGGAAGAGGTCTTTTGGCCCAGGATGTCTGTGCCGAACATAATGCCTAGTTGGGCCAAAGAGCCTCTTTCCATGCTGTATGACTCTATGGCTCTGTGACGTATACCACAGCAGGTTCGATGGTAACCACACATGGCAGTGATCGTGACCTGGAGTTGTGATTTCTGCATAGATTTCATAGGGTCATACAGCATGTAAACAGGCCCAACTAATTCACACCAACCAACATGCCCCATCTACATTAGTCCTACCTGGCTGTGTTTGATCCATATCCCCATAAACCTACCAGATCCATGTACCTGTCTAAATGCTTCTTAAACATTGCGATGGTTCTCTGCCTCGACGACCTCCTCTGGCAGCTCGTTCCATGCATCCACGATCATTTGTTTAAAAAAGTTACCACTCGGGTTCCCTTTGAATTATTCCCCCGTCACCTTAAATCTATGTTCTCTGGTCCTCGAGTCCCCAAACGACTCCTTGCGTCTACCTGATCTATTCCTCGCGTGAATTCTTCTTCAATCTCTTCAATTATTTCTACTACAAACCCACTGGCTCTCTGGACTACACTTCTTCCCACCCTGCTTCCTGTAAGGACTCCATCCTCTACTCCCAATTTCTCCGTCTATGCCGCATCTGCACCCAGGATGAGGTGTTCCAAACCAGGGCATCGGAGATGTCCTCATTCTTTAAGGAATGGTTGTTCCCATCTTCGACTATAGATGAGGCTCTCGCCAGGGTCTCCTGTATGTACCGTAGCTCTGCTCTCACTCCCCATCCCCCCACTCGTAACAAAGGCAGAGTCCCCCTTGTCCTCACCTTCCACCCTACCAGCTGTCACATACAACACATAATCCTCTGGCATTTTCGCCACCTCCAACGGGATCCCACCGCTGGCCACATCTTCCCATCTCCGGCTCCCCTTTCGGCTTTTCGCAGAGACCGCTCCCTCTGTAACTCCCTGGTCAATTCATCCCTTCCCACCCAAACCACCACTTCCCCTAGTACTTTCCCTTGCAACCGCAGGAAATGCTGCACTTGTTGCTTTACCTCCCCCCTTGACCCCATCCAAGGACCCAAGCAGACTTTCCAGGTGAGGCAGAGGTTCACCTGCATCTCCTCCAACCTCATCTATTGCATCCGCTGCTCTAGGTGTCAACTGCTCTACATCGTTGATACCAAGTGTAGGCTTGGCGATCGCTTCGCCCAACACCTCCGCTCGGTTTGCACTAACCAATCTGATCTCCCGGTGGCCCAGCACTTCAACTCCCCCTCACATTCTGAATCCGACCTTTCTGTCCTGGGCCTCCTCCATGGCCAGAGTGAGTCCCACCACAAATTGGAGGAGCAGCATCTCATATTTTGCATGGGAAGTTTACACCCCTGTGGTATGAACATTGGCGTCTCCAATTTCAGGTAGTCCTTGCTTTCTCCCTCCTTCCCCTCCCCTACCCAGCTCTCCCACAGCCTACTGTCTCCTCCACATCAGTCTGAAGAAGGGCCTCAACCCAAAACCTATTCCTTTGCTCCATAGATGCTACCTCACCCGCTGAGTCTCTCTAGCGTTTTTGTCTATCGTCAATTAAATAAATCTCTATGGTCATAACAATTCTCTACTCACTTTGGTTTTGGCTTTTCCTCCTCTGCAGCATGGGGGAAAAAAAGAAAAATAGAAATTAGGGTCCTCACGTGCAATAAAAATAAAAATGCGACATAGCATCAAATCAAAAATAAATGAAAATCTATCGCACTACAAATACAATTTTGCACTCTAATTCTTCCCACGGATGGTGTTGACTCCTTTGTGGTTCAGTTCTGAAGGTGATGGGCGTCTTACAGTATCTCAGTCCAAGATCTGATCTTTGATCCCAGACAGCCATTCAAAAAGTGATTGGCGTCACGGATGATTTATCATCTAATTTCTCCCAACAGATGTTTTTGGATTGGACTCAGTCAATTGATGAATCATTTCTTCCCATATATTGAGGCACACTTGATTCCTGCAAAGTAAACCTCGTCGACAATGATCACCAAATCAAATCACAAATGGGTGTGAGTGTTGATGTAGAATTGGATGCCATGTGCATTCATCATAACGGCAGTGTCACTGAAGCCCGGAAATGGATTACAGCAGGGGTCGGCAACTTTGTTCTGCATAGGGGCCGGGACGCATGTCTGTGAGCGGATGGCAGGCCACATCTATCACGTGTTCACATGATCCTGCCCCGGATGGCTGGCATCAAATCACGTGTTCACAGAAGGTAGACAAAAATGCTGGAGAAACTCAGCGGGTGAGGCAGCCTCATGCAATCTTTGCATGTCTCACCCGCTGAGTTTCTCCAGCATTTTTGTCTACCTTCGATTTTTCCAGCATGTGCAGTTCCTTCTTAAACGTGTTCACAGAAGGTGCGCGGCCGTGCTGGCGGTTTTGCGCAGGATGCGGTACAGCCAGAGCCCAGCCGCTGCTCGGGGCGGGCACTCGGCGGGCCGGATGATTAAGGGGAAAAAAATCCGCCTGCAGGCCGGATCATTCCGGGTTACGGGCCGCATTCGGCCCGGGGGCCGTAGGTTGCCGACTCCTGGTTTACAGCCTTAAAATATCCAGCTTCCCGCTCAGCAGCTTCTGTCATTTCCTCGTGGAGAATAATTAGAGTGCAAAATGCAAACACAAATTCCAGCAATATAATTGATATTGCTACTCTGTATGACTTGCACATACTTTGTAAGTTGCCTTTAAAATATAAAAAAATGTTTCATGCGAAGAAAGTTATTTTTGAAATGTTGGGTCGATTCATTCCCCTGTTTTTATCAGCTGCCTTGGCATCTCCATCGTCCAATTGGCAACCTACCCTTCACTCGAAGGCATCTTTACTATTGTCACATTCTGAGACCAACAAACACACACTGACACACACACACAGAAATACATACAGCTCGCCCGACACACACAAATACACACACACACACACCTGCACACACATAGACATCAGACAGACACACACACCTACACAAACATATTCTGACAGACAGACACTAGCACACATACATAGAACTCCTATAGACACACACAGGCACACACACACAGACATCAGACAGACACACACATACTCATGCACAGACAGACACACGCACATAAAGATAGACACAAGGAAATACAGATGTTAGAATCTTGATTAAAACACAAAGTGTTGGAGGAATTCAGTGGGGGTATGGTGCGGGGGACGGTCATGCAGCATCTGTGGAGAGAATGGGCAGGCGACGTTTCAGGTCATGACCCTTTTTATGGCAGTCCCGGCCCAAACCATCAACTATCCACTACCACTACAGGTGCTGCCTGACCCACTGAGTTCCTGCAGCACTTTGTGTTTTACTCGACGAATGTAGATTGGCTCATGAAACAAAGACAATCATGGCGTTGCCAAAGCAACACAAAACTTTTCAACATCTTAAAGAAATATGAACAAGGGAATAAATTGAAGCCAGATTATGAAATTGAGAGGACATGGTTAACAATTTTAAAAATCAACATTACAAATCAATCCATAAAGGAAGCACTGCACTGATCTCTGCAATTAAGGTGATTATTGAATCTTGCAGCTATATAGAGTATATATATATATATATACTCTATATAGCTATATACTCTATATATATATATAGTCTGCTCCTGAATCACCTTAAACTACATATTTACAAGATTTCAAACTCAGAAAATGCAGGAAGAAAAAAACTGGTTAAGTAGGTAAATTGGTCTTTGATGATGAAATTAAAATACCACCTTCGTCTTCATAGTCATAAACTGTGAATTACACAAAACATGATTAAATCAATGTGTTTAATAGAATACTTCCACTTATGTGAAGTTTGCAAACTGACTGCAGATATGTATTTCCAGTGCGGCTGTGGGTGGAGGTGGCAGATATGATTGGGATGTTTCTGAGGATTTTAGATGGGCATATGGATATGCAAGGAATGATGGAATTGTAGGCAAAGGAGATTGGTTTAATTATTACATACATGGGCCTGTCCCACTTAGGCGACTTTTTAGGCGAGTGCAGGAGACTGTGCTCGCCACATAGTCGCCACATGTTCGCTGGTGGTCTCTGGTAAGTCTCTCCTTCATGGTCGTGAGGAGTTCCCGCATTCTGGGAACTCGTCGCGGCCTCAATATAGTCACCGCAAATTTTTCAACACAGTGAAATTTTTTTCGGAAACCAAAAATTGGTCTCCATGGAGATAGTCGATAATCCTGTAGTCGTAGGTGTAGTTGTAGTGGGGTCGCCATGTAGTTGTAGGTGGTCAAGGTAGTCGTAGGTAGTTTTAGTTAATCGCCTTTGCTGGCTCATTGGGGGGAAAAAATGTAAGCAGGAGTTTTCAGAACCAAGGATAACCGACCGGTAATGTTAAATGTCCGCCGAACTTCATAGCTGGGAATCTCTGGCTTCTTAAAAGTTGTCTCCACTTCTTCTCCCCCTTCTCCCCACCCATCTCTCCCCCTCTTTTAAAGGACTTGCGGTACACTGTGCTAGCCGTCTTAATTACAGCACCAGCCTTCTTGTTCATCGTGGTGTTTGTCTGTATCACCTTGGCTTTGCACCGTGTGAATTTCAGACAGCGCTCCCCCCGCTTGCCCTGGCCTCCGCCTTTGCGATGTGTTTGTGTGTGTGTGTGTGTGTTCCACTGACAGTCGCCGTTCCAGTTCCCGGATTTTCAAGCGACTGCCGACAACTTGACAGTCGCCCGAAGTCCACTGAAAAATCGCCTAAGTGGGACAGGCCCATAAGGGTGTAAAGGCTTCAGAGATGGTGTACAAGATGCCCCATTCACTGCATTTATTGGAAGCCAGAATAGGTTAAACATCCACAAATTTTGATTTCCGTTTGGAACCATCAAAAGGCCAAGGGTTCCACTTCAACATATTTCAGTTTTTAAATTAATGTGAAAATGTTTAAAAGGAGATATGCGCACAAGTTTTGTTTTTACACAGAGGGTGATGAGAGCCTGGCACATTCTGCCAGGTGTGGTGATGTGGTCAGATATGATAGTGGGGTTTAAAAGGCTTTTGGATTGGCACAGGGATATGCAGGAAATGGAGGGATATGGATCACGTGCAGGCAGAGGTGATTAGTTTATCGGCATCGTGTTCGGGCATGGACATTGTGGGCCGAATGGCCTATTCACATGCTATACTATTCTCTGAACCAGCTTTATGGTTATTAAAGTTTCGTACAGAGACTATTTCCTCCCACGCTCCAAAGACATATAGGTTTGCAGGTTAATTGGCTTCTGTAAATTGTAAATTGTCTCTAGTGTGGGATAGTGCTGGTTTAGGGGGTGATCGCTGGCCGGCACAGGACTCGGTGGGCCAATGGGCCTGTTTCCAAGCTCTATCTCTAATGTCTAAAGGATGCTCAACATGTATTCAAATATTTCACTACGAATTAGCATCCTTTCAATCCTGTTTTGTTACGACAATTAATAGGAATCCAGAATGACCAATTAGCTGTACATAAATAAATATATTTTAGTTTCAGGTGTGACTATGTCTCGGTCAGATTCAACAGTGTGTTCATGAACGGACTGAATCTTTTTGTCACCATCGATTTAATCCTCTGCTTACATTGACTTTATAATAAATAAATTGGACCTGATTTGCTCGTTAAATTTCATGATTTCGTTTCTCAACTCTAGGTGAACAAAAATAAATGATCGTGTTGACACACGTGAACTTATTCGCAATGTCACCATTCAAGCATACTTCCACGAGTTGTTCCGTGCTGATGTTCTGAACACTATTCCCAGACACAAATAGGTGTTGGCTGTGCCACTGATTATATTTCTCATAGTACCGAGACTAGGAACTTCAGATGCTTTTTTACCAAGGAAAGACACAAAATGCTGTAGTAATTCAGCAGGTCAGGCAGCATCCCTGGAGAACACGGATAGGTGACATTTTGGGTTGGGAATAAGATCCCGACCCAAAATGTCACTTGTCCATTTCCCCCAAAGATGCTACCTAACCATTGAGTTGCTCCAGCATTTTGTGTCTACTCCTATGATTCTCATAAATTTTCGGTGATATATGTCCAAATATGAAGAATCACCTACCATGTCCAAATTATTTGATGATGCAGCATAAAATGTAAAACTTTTGCATTTATACCGTTACATAGAGGTTTGTTCAAGCATGCACCATATATTTCTTCACACCCACTTGACACAAATATTGCTTAAAATGTGAACCATCTCAATAGGATGACACCATTTTTTCCCCCCTGAGAATGCAATCTGAACACCACAATGAAACAACTTGCTTCTTACCCAACAGTTTTGACTGAGCAGGGTGTTGAGGCTGGATTCCTGCACAGTAGGCGACTATATTGCCATTCGAGTATTAATGATACCACAAGTTCTTAGTTAGTGTGCCCATCCTGAATCAGATAGCCACCTTAACCACCTTAAACAAACGTGCATTAAGCTGCCACAGTGTGGTAAGTCTGTGCATACCTTTTCTAACCACATGCCATGCCAAAGTCAAGATTGTCCCAATTGTCATAGTTTGTATCCTCAAAAATATAAGTGGACATCTTATTGTCTCCTTTTTAATGTGCAGCAAATGGCAGGGCCTTGGAGGAGGTTGTAGAGCAGAGGGATGTAGGAGTACAGGTGCACTGTGCCCTGAATGTGGCGTCACAGGTAGATAGGGTTGTCAAGAAGGCTTTTGGTACCTTGATCTTCATCAGTCATGGTACTAAGTATAGAAGTTGGGACATTATCTAACAGTTGTACAAGACATTGATGAGGCCTTTGGAGTATTGTGTTCAGTTTTGGTCACCTTGCTGTAGGAAGGATGTCATTAAGCTAGAAAGAGTGCATCGAAGATTTATGAGGACGTCGCCAAGTCTTGAGGGCCTGAGGTATAGGGAGGGATTGGACAGGCAACGATTATATTTCTTGGAAGCAAGAGGCTCAGGGTTGATCTTAAAGAGGTATATAAAATTGTGAGGAAATAGATAGGGTCAATGCACAGAATCTTTTACCTTGGATAGGGGAATCAAGAATCAGAGGACATTGCTTTAAGGTGAGAGGGGAAAGATTTGATAAGAACCTGAGGAGCACTCAGAAGGTGGTGGGTACACAGAACGAGCTGCCAGAGGAGGTAATTGAGGGAGGTACAACACAGCATTTAAAAGACGTTTGGATAGATAGATGTATTGGAAAGAGTTATAGCGATATGGACCAAATGCAGGCAAATGGGACAGGCTTAGATGGGGCATCTTGGCTGGCGTGGACGAGTTGGGCCGAAGGGTCTGTTTCCGTGCAGTATGAATCTATGACTCTACGTACCAAAACATTTAGCATGAAAGAGACTTGGATTAACAAAGCAACGTACCTTCTTCCTGGTGGACTTCTGGGTGAGGCCAGGTACATGCAAAGAGCGACGAATACAAAGAAGCAAAGTACATGTTAATACTGAGCGTTGGATCAAATGTTAATGCAGCAAAGACTCTGTTGTGAAGAACCACCAGATTAACAAATGAAACCCCTTGAACTCCACTCATTTAATCATCGAACATTGTCAACTCCCCGAATCGTGTTTGTAATCAATGGCGATTAAAATTACACCAAATAACTTCGATTATCATAGGAAATGATCAAGAAAACTTCAAGGCATCAAATAATTGGTGATAATGAGTGATCAACAATAATCAGGGATTCAGGTGGAATAATTAAGACTGTTGATGGTGGGAAATGATTGAGAGGTGAAGAAAAGCAAAATGAGCAAATTTGAAGATGAGGCATGAAAGCGGAAAGTGGAAGTGGCGATTGAAAGAGAACAGGCGAATGAAGCAGCAAACTAGAACACGAGTGAAAGAGAAGAATGCAGAGAAGAAGGATTGATGAAGTGAAAGAAAGAGAGAAAATAATGAAATGACAAGAGTGAGAGTAAGGAAACAAAATGAATGGGAAGTGAAAGCAGATGATTCATGGGTGTTTCATTACATACCTTCTTCTGCTGCAACCTCCTCTAAAGAGGGACAAGCAGCAAAACAGCAGTGCAGCGAACAGATCGTGTGATAGGAAAGCAGAAAAGAAACAATATTGACACAGAAAAAGTTAGAATTTGTATTGATACACCACTGAAGAAATGTATGCAAAAACAAAGCTCCATTCCTTGACACCTTTAACTCTACATAAATTCCAATTGACTTTATGTGCTCATACCGCCTATCCTTTGAGGTAAAGGCCACTTTTGTTATGAAGAAACACAAGTGAATAAAATTAACACATCATTCAAGCAACCTTCCATTCCGGGCATTTCAAGAATGAAACGGTTCACAGGGGCAGAACAAAAGTAGACATCTGGAGCTGATTCCTTGCCAACAGTCTAAGCTTTTGATCCCCAAACGCAAGTGTGAAGCTTTGGTATTTTCTCCTAGAGCTGTTTGTGGTGTAGACTGTCTATGAACAAGGCCTGGAATGTTGATAAACTTTCCATTTGGAGTCTCAACGAGTGATGGATGGCAAGACATGCAGAGGGTAAAATGTAATGTGTGACATCCACATTTCAGTTTGCCTTTAGTTTTGCCATTTTAGCAGGGAATGGATGGATATGGATAATGTGCAGGTAGATACGAGATGGTCTTGTCATCATGTTCAGCGCAGACGTTGTGGGCCGAAGGGTCTGTTGTTGTGCTATATTCTATGTTCTATTATTAAGAATGTGAATCATGCATCTAATAATACATCCTTTATTCAACCATCCAAGGATTAGTTTAGTCTAGATTATTGTCACGTGTACCGAGGTGCAATGAAAAGCTTTTTTTTATTACGTGCTATCCAGTCAGCAGAAAGACTATACATGATTGCAATCAAGCTGCCCACAGAGTACAGATGCATGATAAAGGGAATAACAGGATAATCAGTCTGGACAATCAGACCTTATGAAAATCCACTAAATTCTAGATGCTTGAAAAATGAATTTAAAAAATACGAAAACACTCAGCGGGTCAGGTAGCATAATAGAGTTAATGTTTCATATCGAAGGTCATTTGTCAGTGGGAGATTTATGTTGTGGAGAGGGTAGAGGAGGGAAGGATAGGATTAAAGGAGAAACAAGGAATTGCAGATGCTGGTTTTACAACAAGTTTCTTATTGCTAAGATTATGAAGACAACTATCATGCTAAGTAAGTATACTGTTCAGAATGTCTTTCAAATTAAATGAGCTACTAACCTAATATAAAAATCAGGATATAATCACTTGAAGACTGAAAGTAATCCACGGGAGATAAAAGAAAGAATGGAACTAATACTATTGGTGGTTTAACAGCCAACCCAAAACCATGACAGAATTTCTGAGGCCCTTTGTGTTTTGGATTTAAAAGTAAAAGAGAATGAACTCAGGAAAATAATCGATGTCTGGGATCGCTTGTGCAGAAAAGGACTCACTCATAAGACGTGACCTCTTTCCAGGGCAAGAGGCATAGATATGTTCAAAAGTTCTAGGGGCCATTCAGCCCATCAAGTCTACTCTGCCATTCAATCATGGCTCATCTATCTTTCCCTCTCAACCCCATACTCCTGCCTCAGCCCCATAACCCCTGACACCCGTATTAATATAGAATATATCAATCTCCGCCTCAAAACTATCTATTGACTTGGACCCCACCGCCATCTGTGGCAATGAATTCTACAGATTCACCACCCTCTGACTAAAGAAATTCCTCCTCACCTCCTCTCTAAAGATGCCTCTTTTTATTCTGAGGCTATGTCCTCTGGTCCAAGACTCTTCCACTAGTGGAAACATCCTCTCCACATTCACTCTATCCAGGCCTTTCATTGGTCAGTAACTTTCAAAGAGATTTGCCCATCATCCTCCTAAACTCCAGTGAGTGCAGGCCCAGTGCCTTCAAACGATCATCATTTGTTAATCCAATCATCCTCATAAATGTCCTTGCTATGGATCCTCCCCAATGCCTGCAGATCCTTCCATTGGGGCACAATGGGGTAGACATTCAGAACCTTTCCCCCAGGGTGCAATTATCATAGTCTAAATTTTGGAGGCCTCAACCTACTATAAAATGGCCTGGGTTAAGGTGGAATTGGGCTGGGGATGAATAGCCAAAACCAGATGCTAAGCATTTGCAGGGACATTCTGTGAGGCTACCAGGCAGAGGAGGTGAAAATTATTGGCAATTATGAAACACAAGTAACAAAATGTAGCTGATACAACACAACCGCTGGAAAGGAGATTTGAAATAACGAAGAGAAACATACCTTCTTCCGCATATGTTTCTGGGAAAGGCCAAGAACAAGCAGCCAGCAGCAAATGCAAAGAACCAAAGTATACGTTAATACTGCATGTTGAAGAGCAAAGCCAGTTATGCAACAGATAAATGGCAGCACCAACAAATCACCACCTAAATGCAAGAGAAACACTTCTCTTGCATCACTTATTTAATCAACCCAATAACTGTCTATCCACAGGCCACATGAGCACCCAGTAATAAGTATTTGCAATATCTCTCCTGCTCATGTTTTTTAATTAAACCACTGTATTTTAAAATCAGTGGAAGAAACGGCAAATGTTGCATAAACATGAGGTAAACGGTGTAAAATGTAAGGGCGGCACAGTGGCGCAGAAGGTAGAGCCGCTGCCTCACAGTGCCAGAGACCCAGGTTCGATCCTGACCTCGGGTGCTGTCTGTGTGTGTAGTTTGTACGTTCTCCCTGCTACCGCGCAGGTTTCCTTCGGGTTCCTCGGTTCTCTCCCATATCCCAAAGGCGTATGTGTTTGGAGGTTAATTGACCCTCTGTAAATTGTCCCCGGTGTGTACGGAGTGGATGTGAAAGTGGGATAACGTAGAACTAGTGTGAACGGTGATCGATGGTTGGTGTGCACTTGGTGGGTCGAAGGGCCTGTTTCCATGCTGTATCTCTAAACTAAACTAATAATTAGAGGTGCTAATTGATACAGGATAATTTAGTATAGGAGACACAATGGATGGAAATGATAAGATGATTAACATGTGGTTACTGAATTGTTAGAGATGATGGAGAAAACGTGATAATTAGAAATGATAGAAGATGATAAATGATTGATGATTTTGAAAGTTACCTAATATTTAATGATCGTGACAGAAGTATAAAGATGAAGCAAGGCATGATAATAATTCAGTAAAAGTGAAAGAGAGCATAATTTTGCAGACATGATTAAGAATGATAAAGAGATGAGAAATAAAATAACAACTAAAGAAGAAATGATGATTTTTTTAAAAATCGAAGAAAATTAGAGAGAATGCAAACCAGGACATTGAAGAAAGACTGAGTTATGGAGAAGTAAGGGGTTATTGAAGACAAAAGAACAATGTGGAAACTAAGTTGAAGAATAGGGAAAGATGAAATGTAAGAAGACAAAGAATGGGGAGTGAAAGTTAATAAGAAACATAAAGGGTGAGCAAGGGTATATTGCAACACATACCTTCCTGAGCAACTTCTTCTTCTGATGTTGTTAGCGTAAGGCAAACAGCAAAGCGGCAATGCAGCACATTGGATTGATAAAGCAGTAAAGGAACAATATTGGCAGAAAAAAAATTATAAATCATATTGGAAGAGACCATCATATAATTAAAGAAAAAAAAAGTCAACACAAAACAAACTCCACTCCATGACAGCTTACTAAACCATGCACAAATACCGTTTAACCATAGAATTCAGAGGCATTTATTATCATTCTGAAAATGCCCGTATCATTCCAACACTTTTAAGTTCCAGAGGCTCACAACTCATGCCGAATGATAACTTTACAATGACTATCATGTGTTATTCTTGAAGCTTAAATATATCTATCTACTGATGCTACGTTACACATAAGCAGAATTTTGTTCGGAAGCACGGAAAAACAAAAGCAAGATAGTTTTATACTATTCTTGGCTGGATCACAGCAGGATTTCAGTTACGCCACTGTTCAATAGGAAGATCACAGGAATGGGAAAATAAATGTTGCCGTAAGGGCTCAAAATTGTTGCAGGAAAAATGAAGTAAATTACAAAAGAAATCCCAGACGTAGGCAGAGGATTTACCAACTTTTAAAATGTATGTTTATGCATCAGCAAACAATTGTAATTACAATGGAACCTCACTTCAACTTGGCTCCGACAAGCTTTGCCAATGTATCTAACTCATGCTCAAAGATTCAGCTTTTCTGAACATATTTAAAACATTCACATTCAATGCAAAACTTCACAGTAGATATCAATTCCATAACACTAAAACCTACTTGCAAATTGAAATATTAAAACCACAACTTGATACAACACCTACATACGCATATTTCCAAATTCAAATCTGAGTGAAATCATGATATATGCAATCGTGTTTATCTGCATGCATTTTACTATCTAATTCCCATGTGTTCTTGCATTTCATTTTGATTACTCCAATAATGTTTGAAACAAACACAAGTTTCATTTGAAGCAAAAAATGAACATAAATAGTCCTTGAAATGAATATGGGAGGAATTAACCTCTTGCATATATCAGAACTTCACTTCCCCTTATTAGAAAAAAATCACTGTAGATATATTTAATTGAATACTTCTTCTGTTTAAATATATTTTTTCTTCCGTTAATGATCAGTGTTTAAGGTAATTTACAAATCTTAACATTAACAATGCCATGATTTGATTTCAAATTTGGAAAGGTATGCCATGGTTTGTATCATTCCTTTACAAACAGACACCAGGCCCTCTTAAGATCTATTTCTCTAATCAAATAGAATTTTATTACATGGGAGTTCCACTGTGGTCATTTCAAATTGGGCAATGTGTACATTTCAGGGGGTTTGTACCATTTGAAATTTTATTGGATTCAACAACTCGCGCTGTGTGTAGTTCTGGTCGTCTCATTATAGGAAGGATGTTGATGCTTTGCAGAGAGTCCAGAAGGGGTTTACCAGAATGGTGCCTGGATTAGTAGATATTGGTTGTAAGGAGAGTTTGGACAAATAGATTATTTTCTCTGGAATGCCAGAGGTTGAGGGGCGAACCGATAGAGGTATATAAAATGATGAGAGGCATAGAGAGGGTAGACAGTCAGAACCTTTCTACTCAGGTGGAAATCTCGAAGAGTGGCCATAGCTTTAAGGTGAGAAGTGTAACGTTTGGAGATGTGTGGGTGTAAATTTTTACGCAAAGGGTGGTGGGTGTCTAAAACGTACTAACAGGGGTGGTGGTGGTGGAGGTAGTTACAATAGTGTAATTTAAGCTTTTACATACATGGATATGCAGGGAATGGAGGGATATGGATCATGTGCAGGCAGAGGTTATTAGTTCAACTTGGCATCATGTTCGGCACGGACATTGTGGGCCAAAGAGAGGTGGAAATCAAAAAATAAGCTCTAACCAAAATGTCTATAAGAGTAGACCTAAAACAGGAGGCATCTCTTTTCGGTACACGAGATGCATTAAGAAACTTTTACACAGGGACATGGAAGGATAGGTTTAGAGGGATATGGACCAAATGTAGGCAGGTGGAACTAGCGTAGAAGGGGCATATTGATCATCGAGGGCTAGTTAGGTTGAAGGGCCTGTTTTTGTGCTGTATGACTCTATGAGTTATTACAAGTTCGTTCTAATGAAGAATGCTCCAAATTCAACATCCAGATTTCATTCATCCGGTCAATCAGAGGTAGACCCTCAGACAGGATTAACACTTGAATCCTATCTGTAACCTCTATGGTAACTGTAAGTGTAAAGGTTAAAGAAAAGTCTGCCAATATTTTCAACCTGGATTCATACGTGAAGAACGCTCCAGACAAAATACTGGAGAGTCATCGGAATTATTAAATGATGTTAGTAAAAGGTACTGTGGATGGAAAGGAAACATTGGGAATCAACATCATTACCTCCCTCTCCATGTTCCTCATGTTCCTCATGTTCTGTAATCCAACGTCAAAAAGAAAATATGATGATAATTGCCGATTTCTCGGCTTGGAACGTTCCCCCCGATAGGCTTCAAGACTAGTTGTGCATTGGAGAAGCCACAATTACTCTACCTCGAGGGTCCCAGCCAAATTCCTAACTAAGCTTGAGTAACCAAGTCGCAGGCAACTGTTATGTCCATAAGTCATAGGAGCAGAATCAGGCAATTCGGCCCATTGAGTCCACTCTACCATTCACTCATGGGCAATCTATCTTTCCCTCTCAACCCCATTCTTCTGCTCTCTGTAACCTGCAGCCTTGCTAATCAAGAACCTGTCAAACTCCGCTTTAAAAATACCCAATGACTTGGCCGCCACCGCCATCTGTGATGAATTCCACAGCCTCACCAAGTCCTTTCATCAGCTTAAGTGTGGTCGTGATGTCCCATCTACCTCATTGGAGATCTTTGAATTAATTTCAATTTTTATTGAATTCAATCAATTTCATCTTTATTGACTTCAAAGTTATATCTTTGCACTAAATGTTATATCCTTTATCTGTCCACTGTAGACGACTTGATTGGATTCATATATAGTTTTCTCTGACAAGGTAGCATACAAATAAAAGCTTTTCACTGTACCTCAGTACACGTGATAATAATTAACTAAGCCAAACTAAGTTGAAAGACAATTTGGAAAGCTGCATGAGAACTGACTGCCTTCAACTAGACATCTCATTCTGATCTTTGTTCAGTGGCCTTTGCTGGAAAGTCAGGAGATCAAGTCAGTACAGCGTCATAAGTTATTGAACCACCTTGTTCTAATTGATCAACCCAAGCTTACAAAGACGTAGTTTGGTGAGACAATCTCTTGTAGCCTGACAGTACCTATGGTTCAGGCTAGCTTGTAATGCCATTGTCAACTAGCTTGCCAACACATGCCATCTGGGCTTGAGACGTTACTAACGCCACCACAACAATTGTCCAGGAAAGGAACTGGCATTAAAATGGGCGAGAGCAGAGAAAACTAGCAGATAACTTTCTAAAAAGTCTACTGTTTTGGGTGTTATCTGGAGAATTCCTTCAAAACCAATCAACAACATAAAAGGTGATAAACTTAAAAAATATATATATTTACAAGGTGGAGAGCAAGGAAAGGAGCAGAAGGTTAAAACATCATGGAAACTAAGGATGTTGTTTTCCCTTTCTCTTTCATTCTCTCTCCCTCTCTCTCTTTTTCTCTCCCTCTCCCCTTCCACTCTCTCTATCCCTCTTTCTCTCTCCCTCACTCTCTCTTTCTCTCTCACTTGCTCTTTCACTCACTCCCTCTTTCATACCTATCTCTCTTTCATCAATCTCTCTCTCATTTATCTGTGTCTCCTCTTTATTCCTTCTCTCCATCTCTTTCTCCCCATCTCCTCGTGATACTGTGCAGCATTGCCGTGGGGCCAAGAGCAATCGACCAAAATGTAAAAGCCCCCATCACTTACAGCTACTGCACACACTGGCCTAATATTTATGAAAATTACAAAATAACAGCTGAGTATTTTTCAATATCAGTATAATCATAGAACAAAACATTAAAACAAGCCAACTATAAAATAAAAAAATATTATAGTGGTTGCACATATATATTATGAATACATCCAATAATTCCTAGCTGATAATATGTCATCCTTTAATTAATGTCTCTATTACAAATATGCTAAATGTAACCTAAGATATCAGAACTGCATTTTAAATCTAACTAAATGCATCATATTTTTGTAGATTACATTGTCAATGCAATATACCAACATAATATAAATATTTGCAACAGAAATAGTTATTGATTAATACTTTGGTTAATGTGTATGTCATATATACATGCATGGTCATAAGCACTGATTATACCAAAGCATCCTTGCAGATTTCTAATGGGTTAATTTGGAGTGGTCTCTATTGCTTGTCAGCGAGCCTAACCTCAATTGTATTGGGAAGGTGAAGAGCGAGTTTGCCTCTAATATTTATTATGACTTCTACTACGTAAAGGATATGGAGTGCTAGTTTTCATAAATGGAGACATTAAGCACAAAAGCAGGGAGATAATGTTGGACCTCTGTAAAAACGTGGATCAAGACTCGTGAGGCTAGATGTGGAGAGGTCCAGAAAGATTCTGTTTTTATCATCTCAGCAAAACAGTGTGTTCCAGATCAATATTATTCTACAACAAACCCGTTTTTAGTTTAGAGATAAACCGACCGTCATCACTGTACACTAGTTTTACTCTAGACACTAGAATTTCGTGAACCCAATTAATCTACAAACCCGCACGTCTTTGAGATAAGGAAGAAAACCGGAGCAATTGGGGAAACCCCACGTGATCCAGGGAGAATGTACAAACTCAATACAGACAGCACCCATAGTCAGGATCGAACCCAGGTCTCTGGCGCTTGTAAGGCAGCAACTCTACCACTGCGCTACTGAGCTGCCCTTAGAAAAACATTTTTAAGAAGGGTCTCGATCTGAAACGTTAACCATCCATGTTCTCCATGTTGCTGCCTGACCCACTGAGTTAGTCCAACATATTGTGTCCTTTTGTGTATTAACCAACATCTGCAGTTCCTCGTTTCTCTGTTTTTCCTTACATTGTCCTTGTAGCATTTGGCCAGTCTTAAAATTCTGATCCCTGACAACAGCTTGTCTCTATATATCCAATTTGAACCAGTCACATTATAAAGCTACAGAATGGTACAGCACTGAGACAGGCACTTTGAAAACATTGTCTAAGCAAATCCTTTTGCCAATCTACACCAATCTCACAACCGGAATTAGGACTGTATCCTTCAATGCCTATTTAAGTGTCTGTCTTAAACAAAGTAAGGTATCAACTTCCACCGCCTCCTTCGCCAACATTGCAAATAGTCCCAACATTCTAAGACTCCTGCCTCTTCCCTTACACTCTTGTTACCCCCAAAAGGATTTTGATTATTCTATCTAAGCTTCTAATAACTTTATATTCGTATCCCTCAGTTTCCAGGAACAATACTCATTTGTAACACACTTGTTTGCTGAGATGGTAGAGAGAGAATCAGTCAGGGCTTTCAATAAGGCATTGAATCGGTAGTCTAAGGAATCATTTTCAGGTAATGGAGAAAGTGGAAGGAATGGGACTAATGGGATTGGGTACTAGGAACCAGCACAGAATTGTTGGGTGGAATGCTTTCTTTCTGTGTGTGTGTGTGTGTGTGTGTGAGTGTGTGAGTGTGTGAGTGTGTGAGTGTGTGAGTGTGTGTGTGTGTGTGTGTGTGTGTGTGTGTGTGTGTGTGTGTGTGTGTGTGTGTGTGTGTGTGTGTGTGTGTGCGTGTGGATTACTTGATTGCATTTTTACTTGAAAATTAATGAAAGGACTTACCCTCGTACCTATAGGAGGGGAGGAAAAAAACCGCAAAGTCAGTCGCAGGTAAAGTTACACATAGTTCAGTTTAGAGACACAGCATGGAAACAGGCCCTTCGATCCAGCAAATCCACGACAACCATCGATCACCCGTTAACACTAGTTCTATGTTATCCCACATTCCCACCCACTCCCTACATACTAGGGGAAATTTTACGGAAGCCAATTGACTTGCAAACCCGCACGTCTTTAGGATGTGGAAGGAAACTGGAGCAACCGGCAGAAATCCATGCGGTCACAGGGAGAACGTACAAACTCTACACACAGGCGGTGCTGCTTGTCAGGATTGAACACGGGTCTCTGGCGCTGTGAGGCAGCAGTTCTACCAGCTGCGCCACTGCGCCGCCCCAACAATTTAAAGTCAATTAAGGTTTACAAAGGCAGATCTTAAAGGAAGATCAAAATGAAACAGTAGCTGGCAGGTGGTAAAAGTAGAAAGGAACTTATCCCTGGTTCAGGACCTGGTTTAAACTAAAGAGTGACAAATTATCAATCAATACTTACACTTCTTCGGTGTCAGACATTTTGAGCTGAGCCCTTTAGATCTGCGGGAAAGAAAGAGGGAGCATCACTTAGAAGGGCCACTCGTGTAAGGAACATAGCCTATGCTCTTGCAATTTAAAGTATGCCTCAAGTAATTAAAACCACCAGACAGAAATAGCACCATTACTAACTGCGCGGGGCTAATACCGTTTATAGCCACCAAAACGTGTAGGGTAGAGAGCACTGGTGCTGTACGGAAGTCTACATGACAGCATTAGCAGCTGTCCATAGAGTGATGATCAGCCATACTGGTCCCTTCAAAGCCCATCTCAAGCTGTGGGATTATCTTTTTTGGATTTACCCTCTGTCTGCCAAGTCCCAAAAGATGCCAAGTAAATACCTGCAACGTTTCCATGACTCTGAGCATTGCAATCCCTTTAAAATAGCAAGACTGGTTCGCTAGGATCGACGTCACCAAGAATTGATTAGGCCCACACAAAGTCAGGGCGAAAGTCACTTGCCCCTTAATATTTGCCCAGGTTAATCTCCTCCTGCCTGTTCCTTGAAGCACCTTCAACTCTTGTGGTTGTCACAACAGTAAAACCCATTGTACTGAGCTTCCCAGCCTTACTCTGGGAAAATTGTCATTTTGTTCACGGTCACAAGTTCTAAGAGTAGAATTAGGCCATTCGGCCCAACGAGTCCACGCCATTCAATCAAGTCTGATCTCTGCCTCCCAATCCCATGTTCCTGCCTTCTCCCCATAACCCTTGAAACCTGTTCCTGTATCTGATCAGACCCAATACCCAACATGGAACCAGACACCCATTGATATCAGTGTGAATCGTAGGGTTCAAGACCAGGGAATATTTATTTTATATTTATTTTACTTTCGTTTATTTTTTATATTTGATATGTTCATAACTATTTTGCCCATTGAGTCTATGCCCACTCTCGTGGCAGTTGATTCAATTGCGATCCCTCCTTTATTTCAATGGAAACCCTTGATGGGAGAGGGTTGCAGAGGGGCATCCGTGGAGGGAAATGGACAGCCGATGTTATGGGTCAGGACACTTGACCCTCAACAACACTCGTTCACACTTGCCCATCAACAATGCTTAGGAAAGGTTTAGAGGGATATGGGCCAATGCGACTGGCGTAGATGGGGCATCTTGATCGGTATGGACGGGTTGGGCCGAAGGGCCTGCTTCCGTGTTACCTGGACTCCAACATGACTCTATGAATCAAATACCCTTGTTCTACAACAGTCCACCTACACAAGGAGTCAGACACAACATGCTGGAGTAACTCAGTGGGACAGGCAGCATCTCTGGAGAGAAGCAATGAATGATGTTTCAGGTTGAGACCATTCTTCAGTCTGGATTTGTTTGGAGCAGTCAATGATTGTACAAACTAGCATCTCCTTGGGTTGTGGGATGAGGCAAGAGCATGTGCCAGAAGGGGGATGCTTTATATTACATTATTAGATTTCTCTTTCAGATAATTTTTAAGTTCTACTTCAGTTACACTGGGTTTTGAATTGTTCTATGTCACACATTGGAAAAAAAACTGTTAAAAAAATCACCTGAAATCTCCATAACTATTTATAGGAAGGGTTTTTCAGGCTTTTGAAGACACTCAATGTTTGCACCACTCAGTCTTGCCTCTCACACCATACTACCAGCCTCCAAGTTTAGTTTAGTTTAGAGGTACAGCATAGAAACAGGCTCTTCGGCCCACTGAGTCCGCACCTACCACCGATCACCTGCTCACACTAGTTCTATGTCCTGCACACTAGGGGCAACTTACAGAAAACAATTAACCTACAAACCCAAACATCTCTGGGATGTGGGAGGAAACCAGAACACCTGGAGAAAACCTAGGCAGGTCACGGGGAGAACGTACAGACAGCACATGTACTCAGGAACAAACCTGCCTTTGCTAGCTCTATTAGCCCTAGCAACATCCCGCTGCTTTCAAGCCAGTTAAGTCTGTCAATGGGAGACCAAGCAAAACCAATCTATAACATTTAAAAATATTGATGGGGGAGAATTACAATCCATCTACTTAAAGATTGCTTCATTGGGGACAAAACAATGATCAGGGCTTAGAGTGGAAAAAAAAGTTTTAGAGGAACTCAGTGGGTCAGACAGCATTTGTGGAGGTAATGTGACAGATGATAATTTGGGTCGAGATCCTTCTTTAGACCGATGGAGTCACTCCTTGTCCATTCCCTACCCAGATGCTGCTTGACTTGTTGACTTCCTCCAGCATATTGGCATTTTACTCAAGATTCCAGCATCTGGAGTTCTTTGTGTCGCAATATATAGGGCTTAGTATATGAATAATAACAACATTAATAACAACATTAACTTTGGGCAGTGAAACCATTACAATTAGAGGATCATTTGCAGTTCACTTGTAGTTTGCATTAATTCCAACTATGTTCAATGACTGCGGTAAGACCATGGTTCCTTGAAATGATGTTTGGACAGTTACATGGAGAGGAAAGATTGAGAGGATATGGGGCAGGCATGGGTAAATGGGACTAACTTGGATGGAGTGCATGGCTGGCATGGGCAAGTTGGGCCGAAGGGCCGAAGGGCCTGTTTCCAAGCTGTGTGACTCCATGACTCTATATGAAGGCAAACTAAATTCTTAGCAACATATCTGGTACTCTTGAGCTAAACAATGAACAGGGGGCTATCCTGGCACTGTCAAATCCATAGAGCAAACTTTGACTGTTTCCTCTTGTTATAATCTTTGAAGTTAAAGATTCTTGAGGGGCAAACAATATTCGGGATTCATTCTCATGGGAATCACTGAACAATGTTGAAAGCTGTTAGAAGGAACAAGACTGTGGTGATTTAGAGTCATAGAGTCATATGGCATGGAAACAGGCCCTTTGGCCCAACTTGCCCACACCGGCCAACATGTCCCAGCTACAGTAGTTCCACCTGCCTGCATTTGGCCCATATTCCTCAAACCTGCCATATCCATGTGCCTGTCTAATTGTTTCTTAAAAGTTCCAATAGTCCTTTGTCATCTTTCTATTGCTGAGCTTCACCCTTCTGTTGAAATGTAGGATCTGCAAAAAGGACAAATGCATCTTCTGTGACCCAAAAAAAAAGCTTAAAATTGGAGTCTGCCTGCTTGACCAGATCCTGACCAAAGAACTCATTTTTTGAAGAAGGGTCCCGATCAGAAACGCCGCCATTCCATTTCCCTCCACAGATGCTGCCTGACCCACTGAGTTCTTCCAGCACTTTGTATCTTGCTCCTGCCCCAAGATGTTGGGTCTTGGATGAAGACCATGGTGACTTTGACTCAGAGCATTGTAGTTTGGTACCGAGTACTCTACGAGTCATGAGGCAAGGTTTTCCTGGGCTCTATGAGTGAGTGTGCCCTGGGATAGCACTGGGAAAAGCAGCAGAGAGATCTAGGAACTTGTACTCAGGGGTTAAAGACCTCTATCATGTCCCCCTTAACCTTCTGCACTCCAGAGAATAAAGACCTAACTTATTCAACCTTTCTCTGTAACTTAGTTGTTGAAACCCAGGCAACATTCTAATAAATCTCCTCTGTACTCTCTCTATTTTGTTGACATCCTTCCTATAATTGGGCGACCAAAATTGTACACCATACTCCAGATTTGGTCTCACCAATGCATTGTACAATTTTAACATTTCATCCCAGCTTCTATACTCAATGCTCTGATTTATAAAGGCTAGCATACCAAAAGCTTTCTTTACCACCCTATCTATATGAGATTCCACCTTCAAGGAACTATGCACGGTTATTCCCAGATCCCTCTGTTCAACTGTATTCTTCAATTCCCTACCATTTACCATGTACGTCCTATTTTGATTTGTCCTGCCAAGGTGTAGCACCTCACATTTATCAGCATTAAACTCCATCTGCCATCTTTCAGCCCATTCTTCCAAATGGCCTAAATCACTCTGTAGACTTTGGAAATCCTCTTCATTATCCACAACACCCCCTATCTTGGTATCATCTGCATACTTACTAATCCAATTTACCACACCTTCATCCAGATCATTGATGTACATGACAAACAACAAAGGACCCAACACCGATCCCTGAGGCACCCCACTAGTCACCTACCTCCAACCCGACAAACAACCATCCACCATTACCCTCTGGCTTCTCCCATTCAGCCACTGTTGAATTCATCTTGCTACTCCTGCATTTATACCCAACAGTTGAACCTTCTTAACCAACCTTCCATGAGGAACCTTGTCAAAGGCCTTACTAAAGTCCATATAGACAACATCCACTGCTTTACCCTCGTCAATTTCCCTAGTAACCTCTTCAAAAAATTCAAGAAGATTAGTCAAACATGACCTTCCAGGTACAAATCCATGCTGACTGTTCCTAATCAGACCCTGTTTATCCAGATGCTTATATATATTATCTCTAAGTATCTTTTCCATTAATTTGCCCACCACTGAAGTCAAACTAACAGGCCTATAATTGCTAGGTTTACTCTTAGAACCTTTTTTAAACAATGGAACAACATGCGCAGTACGCCAATCCTCGGGGACTATTCCCGTTTCTAATGACATTTGAAATATTTGTCATAGCCCCAGCTATTTCTACACTAACTTCCCTCAATGTCCTAGGGAATATCCTGTCAGGACCTGGAGACTTATCCACTTTTATATTTTTCAAAAGTGTCAGTACTTCTTTTACTTTGAAACTCATAGTATCCATAGCTACTCTACTAGTTTCCCTTACCTCACATAATTCAATATCCTTCTCCTTGGTGAATACCGAAGAAAAGAAATTGTTCAATATCTCCCCCATCTCTTTTGGCTCTGCAGATAGCAGTCCACTCTGTCTCTCCAATGGACCAATTTTATCCCTCGTTATCCTTTTGCTATTAATATAGCTGTAGAAACCCTTTGGATTTACTTTCACCTTACTTGCCAAAGCAACCTCATGTCTTCTTTTGGCTTTTCTAATTTCTTTCTTAAGATTCTTTTTACATTCCTTATACTCCTCAAGCACGTCATTTACTTCATGCTGCCTATAATTATTGTAGATCTCCCTCTTTTTTCGAACAAGATGTCCAATTTCCCTTGAAAACCAGGGCTCTTTCCACTTTTTACTGTTTCCTTTCAACCGAACAGGAACATAAAGATTCTGTACTCTTAAAATTTCCCCTTTAAATGTCCTCCATTTCTCTTCTACATCCTTCCCATAAAACAAAATGTCCCAGCTCACTCCTTGTGACTGAACTCTCATGTTACAAACTATATAACTTGGAGCATCTTTAGGGGATCCTGCAATTGATTCTTAGATTTTTTTAAATAATTAATTTCCTGAGTAGTTTCTCCAAATTTGCCCTGAAAGTTTTGTTTTCTGCTCTGGTTGGAGATTTACTGGAGCTAGAATCTTTATCTGTTCCATATGGGACCATTTTGGGATCTTTCCACCTTAGTGACCCACTGATATGAGAAATAACCAAAAGACAATGCATCTAAAATTTAGGTTTGTTATTTTAAAAGAAACATTTATAATCTCAATACAAAATGTTCAAAAGGTTTCAAATTTTCACAGGGAGGTGGTATATGGAACAAGGTGCCAGAGGAGGTAGTTGAGGTAGGTACTATTGCAACGTTTAAAAGACATTTGGACAGATACATGGAAAGGAAAGGTTTAGAGGGTTATGGGCCAAACATGGGCAGGTGTGACCAGTGTGGATGGAGCATGTGGTCAGCATGGGCATGTTGGGCTGAAGGGCCTGTTTCCATGCTATTTGTCTCTATGACTCAAATATCCAGTATTGTATCTTCGTAAAATGCCAGTTCACTGTTTTATGCAAAATTGAGACAATGTTGAAAACAGTTAAAGGGACAAGACTGTTTCTGTGGAAAGAAACACATAATTAAATCTAAATGAATGGAAAGGACAAGGAATTCAAGCCAGCCATGCAGGGAAATAGATCCTAGACTCTGGGAGAAGAGTCACACATAAAATGCAACACTAATGTGAAATGGTGCTTACTGCAGTATCTTGCCAGCCACACCCCCACATAGACATGTGGGAATCACAAACTTGAGAACACAGGTTTTAGGTGAGAGGAGGAAGATTTACAGTAATAGGAAGCTGAGGGGCAACTTTTTCACATAGAGGGTGGGGGGTGTTTGAAACAGATGTTATTCCTTGAAGCGTAGTTGGCTAAGTCTTTCAGTTCTTCAAGGGATATGGGCCAAGTGCGACTAGTGTAGATGGGTCATGCTGGTCGGTGTGGGCAAGTAGAGCTGAAGGGCCTGTTACCCTGCTGTATGATTCTATGACTCTCTCGATGACTCTAAGCCAGGTATGGATTGGCTTGGATGTGCCCAGGGTGTCCTCGGCAGGTACATGGACAGGTACATGGTGATCTTATAGTTTAGTTTAGTTTAGAGATACAGCATTTAAGCAGGCCCGTAGGCCCACGGTCCACACAGCCCATTGATCACCCGTTCACACTAGTTCCATGTTATCCAACTTTCTCATCCACTCCCTACACACAAGAGGCAATTTACAGAGGGCCAATTAACCTACAAACCCTTTCGGGGTAGAGGTGTATAAAATCGTGAGAGAATAGATAGGGTGAATGCACAAAGTCTTTTGCACCAGGTTGTGGAAATCAAAAATCATTGGACATAGGTTTAAGGTGAGAAGGGAGAGATTTAATAGGAAGCTGAGGGGCAACGTTTTCACATAGAGGAAGCAGTTGAGGCAGGTACAATAATACAATTTAAAAGACATTGGAAGAGGTACATGGATAGGAAGGTTTAGAGGGATATGGACCAAATAGGGGCAGTTGGACTAGCTTAGATGGGGCATCTTGATGGGTGGGTGTGAGTTGGGGTCTGTTTCTGTGCTGAATGACTATGATTCGACATCCAACCCTCAAAACTGACCATTGCAAAGTACAACAGTGGCTTTCCTTTGAAACAATCTGGTGCCTGCCTAACGAAATGGCCAGGGCCAAACGATTGATGGCTCAGATTGAAGATCATCCCGAGAAGATCATGGAGATAGCCTGTGCACAGAGCGCGGCGGCTGAGTGCATTTCCATTAATAAGCACCTTAAAGTTCAGCTGCAAGATTTAGGCTGCACGGCCGACAGCTGGGAATGCTGAACCCTTCTTTTGCAAGATCCGATTTCCACGCCTTCAGCTCCTGGCGGCCGCTGAGATATGTCTCGCAGGGTCGGCGCGCTTCCTAATTTGGCGATGCCTCCTTAATGTTCCGTAAGACAAGCCCGAGACATTGCGCAGAGGCAGCTGTTTCTGTATCGCAATCGCGGGCGTCCTGTTAACGTCAGGAGTTCATCTCGCCAACCTTTCCCATGTATACATTCAGGCACCGCACACTACTGTTACAACAACGTCAAGCCTCAATATCTTGCACTTCTCCTTCACAGCCCTGGGTTAAGTATTCTCAGCGCCGGTGATCATCGAATTGATCTGTAGATCCTTAGCTAAAGCAGGGGTGCGGATTTAACCATTCTCCAGATTTAAGATCAAGGGATTAAATAATTTAAACACAAAATACTGAAGTGTCTGTCTTCGGTGTAGACCAGCATCTGCAAACCCTTCACAACACAATTCAATTATTTAGTTTATATTATAGCATGGAAAAAGGCCCTTCGGCCCACCGAGTCCACGCCGACCATCCATCACCCGAGGTCAGGATCGAACCCGGGTCTCTGGCGCTGCGAGGGAACAGTTCGGTTGTAAATATTTAAACACCATAAACTCAGTCCCCATGACACTAAAGCCTGAAGAAGGATCCCGCCCCGAAATGTCGCCTGCCCATTCCATCTACCTGACCCGCTGAGTTCCTCCAGCACTTTGTGTTTTCCCTCAAGATCCCAGCATCTGCAGTTCCTTGTGCCCCAGGACTCTGAACTCTTCCTGGAAGTTTAGCTATAAAATGCATTATCCCTTTCGTGTCCCTTACAGTCAGCTGGGCTCGAATACACTCGTTATCGAGATATCCTTCTAACAGTCGGTGATTTTATTGACCATTTTCTGCATTTATTCATCTGCCAGTCCCTCTCCTGCTCAGTCACCCCATTCTCTAATCCTAGCTGTCTCTCTACCTTTTTGTGTCGCGTTCAACCCCATCTTCACGGCAGTCTCACCGCACCTTCCCCGCTTTACTGCCTCAGTCTTCTCCGCTCCGACCATATTGTTATTTGGAAGTCCGAGATTTCTATCTATTAAACTCTGTGACTGGCCCTACTTCGATGGAACTGTTCAATTATGTTTCATCCCTGTCGCCCCCCACCCCCTTTTCTCCCTCTCTCCTTGAGTTAAGCCTGCGATCCTCTTCATCCGCGCAAAATGACTCAAAGTGCTGCAGCGGTTCTGGAAGCATCTCTGGAGAAAATGGACAGGCGAGATTTCGGGTTGGGACCCTTCTTTCCTAATCAATTGCTAAGGAAACATGGGCAGTCCACTCCCCCCCTCCGCGCACCACCCCCTCCCCTCCACCTCCCTCCCTCCCTCCGCTCCACCTCCCTCTCCCCTCCACCCACCTCTCCCCTCCACCTCCCTCCCTCCCTCCTTCACTAGACACACAGTGTCCTTATGCTCGCACCAACCATTCATTATCCTTCAAACCCGACAGCGCGCCTTTTAATTCCACTCATTGGTAAAAGTTGCAACTCGCTTCCTTATTACTTTCCTCAATTTGGACCCACTAGATTTTTCTGTGAGTTTTAATCTAATTTGACCCCAATTTCCAAGAACCAACTAGTCTCTCCTCACGTCCGACCTCGAACCAGACCTAAGATTCCTTCGAGATCTTCACATCTGTCAGGCACGACTGAAGTGGAAGAGAAACGAGCAACATTTAGGATCAGGAGAAGCTACTCTAGGACGCGCACCGAAAACTGTACATTACAATCACCAATCCCCCCATTTTAATGCTCCCTGTTGACTCATTACTTTCATTGAGAGACACAGCGTGGAAACAGGCCCTTCGGCCCACCGAGTCCGCGCCGACTACCGATCACGCTTTCACACGAGTGCTACCTAAGTTATCCCACTTTCTCATCCACTCCCTACACATTTTAAGGCAATTACAGACGCCTATTAAGTAGAGAAAGCGAGACAGACAGACAGACAGACAGACAGACAGACAGACAGACAGACAGACAGACAGACAGACAGACAGACAGACAGACAGGCAGACAGACAGACAGGCAGACATCTGGGATGTGGGAGGAAAGATAAATCATGATCGAACCCGTGTCTCTGGCGCTGTGTGGCAGCGGTTCTATCAGCTGCGCCCCTGTGCCGCCCGAACATTAACACCAATGTGGTTAGTTAACATTACATTACAATTCAACATGCCCCTTCTGATATATACATATTTTTAGTTGAAAGGTTGCCTGTGATCTGAAGAATGATCCTGCAGAGCGAAGCAGGAGGCCGGTGCGTGTCTTACCGCGAAGGACGGAAGAGTGGATTCCTGGTGGCTTTGACAAGTGGCCGGGTCTGCTACACACCACGGGGGCAATAAGCCATGGTCTTATAGTGAAACCCGATCCGCGGGGAAACCGCATTGGTGCCGCCGCCCCCCCAGAAGATCACTGGGAAGGAGCGGGGATAGGGGAGAGAAAATAAGGTTGAGCTAATTTTAGCAGTCTAAAAAGTACAGAGCGAGTGTGGAGACAGGAAAAAGTTGTGTGTGGCTTCTTACTCGTGGGACCTCGGCAAGCAAGTGTATGAAAATATCAGAGGCATAGATAGGGAGAGTGGGGTTGAGAGGGAAAGATAGATCAGTCATGTTTGAATAAAAGGTAGATACGAAGTGCTGGAGTAGTCCAGTGAGTCAGGCAGCATCTCTGGAGAAAAAGGACGGGGGATGTTTCGGGTCGGAACTGAAGAAGGGTCCCAACACGAAACGTCACCCACCCCTTTTTCTTCTAGAGATGCTGCCCGACCCGCTGCGTTACTCCAGCACCTTGTGTCTATCTTTGTTATAAACCAGCATCTGCAGTTCCTTGTTTCTACAGCCACGACTGAATCGAGAAGTAGATTGGATAGGCTGAATGGCCTCATTCTGCTCCGATGTCTTATGATATGGTAGGCAGTCAGAACCTTCTCTTTCCCAGGGTGGAAAACTCAAATACTAGAAGACATAGCTCTAACGTGAGAGGGACAGAGTTCAAGGGAGATGTGCGGAGACGTTTTGTTTTACACAGTGGGTGCCTGGAACGCGCGGCCAGGGGTAGGGGTGGTGGTGGTGGCGGATGCAATAGAGGCTTTGAAGAGGCTTTTGGATAGGCACATGGGTATGCAGGGAATGGAGGGATATGGATTATGTGCAGGCAGGTAAGAGTTGGTTTCGGCATCATGTTCGGAACATACATTGTGGGCCGAAGGGCCTGTTCCCGTGCTGTTCTGATCTATCTTCTATGTTCTAGTAATTCCTGCTAAATATGAAATATGGCAAACTGTGGAATCATTAAGGCGACCACAATATTTCAAATTCTCCCAGATGGAAGTATTCTCCACACAGGCTGACTGGTCCGCTATGTATTTTAAGTAATTGGTTCCTATTTACTGCTCGTAAGTTTTTGTTTTACCTGCCGATACTAAATGGTTCTTTAACTCTTTCCACGTAGAGGTTAACACATTGCCCCAACTGTTCTCATCTGTTTATCAAATAAATTACATTTTCTTCCAAGACTGCCCGGATTTTAGCTCATCTTTCCAGCTGCACTAATGGATTTCGAGTCGAGGGTTTAGTTAAATTATGCTTTGAAATTAAGCCGTTGTAGAACATCTGTCATTTTCAACCAACTCTTATTGGCTGTTCATTGGTAGTTGGGTGTATTTGATGCCGGGGCGGCACACGGTGGTGCAGCGGGTAGTGCCGCTGTCCCTCAGCGCCAGAGACCCGGGTTCGATCCCGACCTCGGGTGCTGTCTGTGTGGCGTTTGCAAGTTCTCCCCTGTGACCAGTGTGGGTTTTCTCCGGGTGCTCTGTTTTCCAAAGACGTGCGGATTTGTAGGTTAATTGGCCCTCTGTAAATTGCCCCCAGCGTATAAGGAGTGGATGAGAAAGTGGGATAACATAGAACTAGTGTGAATGGGTGATCGTCGTGGACTCGGTGGGCCGAATGGCCTGTTTCCATGCTGTATCTTTCAATCAATCACTGTTCATAGGAAAATCAAATCAATGAAAGTTTAGGGGAAAGGGGTATAACTCTAACTGTGGCGTTGTCCTGTCAAAGGGACAGTATTTGGGCTGAATGGCCTCTGCTGTTAGGACTATAATTATATAACTATAATTACAAACCCAACAGCGGACTAAAACTTTGGCGAAATTTGCCTTCAAAATGATAATGTAATTGGCTCCAACCCCAGCAGACACACACGTCCCTCCCCATCTCAGGCAAACCCCTGTCCCATCAACAACGGCACCCCCGTAAAAAAACACCACTAGCTCACAACATCAACCCCCTTTCCACACATACCGACCCTTTCCCCCACCTCACAGACAGACCCGCCCATAACCTACACCCAACACCCACTCCGCACCCACAGCGTATACACCCCCCCCACATACACACACGCATACATGTACACTCACACACACATGCACATACACACACACATACACACATGTATGCACACACACACATATATATATACACACACACATATACACATACACACGTACACACGCAAATATACATACACACATACACACACACGCACTTATACACATGCACATTCACACATGCATACGCATATACACACACACATACATATATACACACACATACATATACACGCACACATTACATACATACATGCATATACACACACATACATGCACGCACATATGCATATATACACACACACATACGCACGCACACACATACACATACATACACATACACACACACACGCACACATACAAACACACACACACACACATACAAACACACACGCACACACATCCAAACACACACACACACACATCCAAACACACACACACACACACACACACACACAAACACACACACACACACACATCCAAACACACACACACACACATACAAACACACACACACATACAAACACACACACACATACGCACACATACAGGCACATACAAACACACACATACACGCACACACACAAGAAGCGGAGAACGTCTTCATTTCACGCCCCCAAACCAATAGGAACCGACTTGAGTTAAAAGAAATCACTGTCTCTGGGTAATGTTACAAAACTAATGGAGGTAAAGAGCAACCCTCCCTAGACCAGGGAGACGGCATACCATCCCTGTATAGAGTAACGGAGCTCTAGCAAATCCCCAAGTACTAAACATCACAGGGATTTTTTTTCCAGCATAGGTTAACGTCCCATTCAGTTGCGGGAGGGTACAGTTTGTAGGGAAGATGGTCTCTGAAATCCACAGGCGCAAGATCTGAGCTTCAAATCTCACAGAGCGAACTAACCTGGATTTGCAGTAGACACCTTAAACATACCCTGTCTCAAACGCTGCAGGTAATTGACGTTTATTTCAGCCTCGTTAGCCAAGCAAAACAAAAAAAGAAAAAGAGAAGAATTGGGAGGGGAGAAAGATAATACCCTGGGGAGTTTTCGCGTGGCGGTGTTATGCAATTCATTAAGTAAAATTAATTAGGCTTGCATTAGGTTAGCCAAAGGGACAGCAGGCATGTTAACACAATGGTATTAAAATCCAACTGATTTAAATAAGACTAACTGACAAGTGACCAAATCAAATCTGTTGTACATTGGAAATTTGTATTTGGTTTGAAAGTGCCACAGTGATATAATTTTCAATATTTAAGATTTTATGCTTTCATACTTTTTGATGATTGATTATTTATGTGCAGTATTATCTCATTGGTTTGGATGGCATGCAAGACAATGTTTTTCAAGTACCTTTGTACACTTGATAGTAATAAACCACAAGCCTTGTGAAATATTAAACAATTATTATTAAAAATAATAATTGCAGTGTTTTAACAAGAGGCAAGTATTCATTTTGTAATGTCAGTGCACAGTTTTGTATCATTTTCATTGCACCATAAATCAAGTGTCTAAGATAATATTTTGTCATGTTTCCCTGAATTTGTGCACACATCTTACCTAGTTTAACTTTTCAACATGCACCCTTGCATATGAGAAATATTGAACTGCTGAGACTGAAATGGAGTACAATTCCCTGTGGAATTCAAGATCCAGCCAGTCTTAACGATATTTATAGACTCCTTCTTGCCCATCAACTGTGCACATTCACAATATGTAGGAAGGAACTGCAGATGCTGGTTTATGCCAAAGATAGACCAAAAAAGCTGGAGTAACTCAGTGGGTCAGGCAGTATCTCTGGAGAAATGGATTAGGTGACATTTCGGGTGGAGACATTTCTTCACACTGAGAGTCAGGGGAGAGGAAAACAAGAGATACAGATGGTACATAGAAAAAATGAATGAAATATATGCAAAGAGCAATGATGATCAAGAAAAGGTGGAGTCTGCAATGGTCTATTGTTGGCTGTGAGGAAGGTAATAATGAATTATGCAGACAGTGAAACTAGTACAATGACTAGGGTAGGGGAGGAACAGAGAGAGAGGGAATGCAAGGGTTGTTTGAAGTTAGAGACATCAATATTGATACTCCTGCGTTGTAAGTTCCTATAAGCAGTCTTAAACTGCCTGCATTGTGGCAATGAAGCATTCTCTTTATAAGCAAACGTTAGTCCCAGTGGGGTCATGGAGTTTGATGTTTGAACTGGTTATTGTGCCTAACATTGATGAGTGTGTCAGTCAGGCCTGTGTTGACAAAAGGGTATCAATTGGCTGTAGAAGCCTGGCCCATTGAGTACCTGGGCACAGAAACTTTGGGGTTTTGGAGAGCTAAATTGCATAGTCCATGAAAAGTTGCAGTGGGGATCATCTGGACCCACTATCAAATAGGACCATTCCACTGTGCTGTTGAATGGTTGCATAGACAGTCATAGAGTCATACAGCATGGAAACAGGTCATTTGGTCCAACTTGGCCCATGCCGACCAAGATGCCGACCAAGATGCCTCATCTACAGTATTCGCACGTGCCCATGTTTGGTCCATATCCCTCTCAACCTTTCCTATTCATGTACCTGTCAAAATGTATTTTAAATGTTGTTATAGTACCTGCCTCAACCACCTCTTCATAAGTTCATAAGTTATAGGAGCAAAATTAGGCCATTCAGCCCATCAAGTCCACTTTGTCATTCAATCAAGGCTGATCTATCATTCCCTCCCAACTCCATTTTCTGTCTTCTCTCCAAAACCCCTGACACCCTTACTCTTCAGGCAGTTTGTTCCATGTACCCATTATCCTCTGTGTGTAAAAGTTGTCTCTCATGTCATATTAAACTTTTCTACTCTCATCTTAAACCTGCCCTCTGGTTCCTGTTTCCCCTACTTTGTGTAAAATACTCTGCGCATTCACCCTATCTATTATCTCTCATGAACTGATACAGCTCTATACGATCACCCCTCATCCTCCTGCACTCCATAAAATAAAGTCCTAGCCTGTTCAACTGCTCCCGATAGCTCAGGCCCTCAAGTTCTGGCAACATCCTCGTAAATTCAAGGGACAATATCGTGAAGCAATGTGCTTGAGGAACTCAGAAAAACAGGCATCATCTGTGGAGGGAATGGGTAAAGTCTGGCCCATTGAGTACCAAAAGTGCTTTGATTTTTGCTCAAGATTCCAGAATTTGCAGTTCCCCTAATCACAGTTTCTTCCAGGGAAGTGTCTACCAGCCATGCACAGGAACAATTATCTTATGCAAATGCCTTGAAAGCAGGACAAAGTTCTTCGGAACTCGCCACAACAATTCTGGTAGTTCTTTGAGATTAAGACTTTAAACGTGAGACTTTCGAGATACAGTGTGGAAAAAGGCCCACCGAGTCCATGCTGACCAGCAGTCATCATGTGCACTAACACTATCCTACACACAAAGGAAAATTTACCATTTACAGAAGCCGATTAACCTACAAACCTGCACGTCATTGGACTGTGGAAGGAAACCGGAGCATCCGGAGTAAACCCACAGGGTGAACGTACAAACTCCGTACAGACAGCACCCGTAGTCAGGATCGAACCCAGGCCCCTGGAACTGTAATGTAGCAACTCTACCGCTGTGCCACCGTAACGCCCCAAATTTCAACCAGTTGAAACAATGGATCCTGCAAAATGATCTGCTGACCCATAGCAACAAACACCCAGCAACTAAGTAACTATGCTAACCAATTCAATAAACTTGGATCGTTTTCTCTGGAGCTTCGGAGGCTGGGGGTACATAAAATTATTAGAGTCATTGATAGGTTGGACAGTCAGAATGTTCATTCAAGGATGGAAATGTCAAAGACTAAAGGGCATAGCTTTAAGGTGAAGGGGCAAAGTGTAATGGAGATATGCGGGGCAAGTTTTTTACAGAGGGTGGTGGGTGCCTGGGGTGGTGGTGAAGGCATTTATTAAGGATGTGTAAGAGCCTTTTAGAATGGCACTTGGATGGGCAGGGAATGGTGGAATATGGATCATGTGCAGGCAGATGAGATTAGTTTAGCTTGGCATCATGTTAGGCACGGATATTTTGGGCTGAAGGGCCTGTTCCTCCTCTGCACTATTCTATGTTCTATGTTCTAAGCTGTGTTCTAAGCATTGCATCATCCTGACAATTGATTAACATTACAGTTTGCGTAGATCTGGTGACGTTGACCATAGGTGTTCTGATCCCATCATCAATATGGTGTCCTGTGTGATTCACCATAAGAAGCGTACTAACGTGTATTTATGCCATACATAGGCACTGCATATGCTGGAATCTTGAGTAGAACACAAAGTGCTGGAGGAACTCAGCAGGTCAGGCGGCATCTTTACTTTGGACTTTACTTTAGAGATACAATGCAGACAGAGGCCCTTTGGCACACTGAATTCATGCCAACCAGCGGTCCCTGCACACCAGCAGTATCCTACACACTAGGGACAATTTACAATTTTACCACAGCCAATTAAGCTACAAACCTGCATGTCTTTGGAGTGTAGGAGGTAACCGGAGCACCTGGTGAAAACCATCATTGTCACAGGGAGAACAAACAAACTCCGTCCAGATAGCACTCGTATTCAGGATCGAACCTGGGTCTCTGGCACTTTAACGCAGTAACTCTACCGCTGCGCCACTGTGTTGCCAGTAGCCTAGGACCACTCTCTAGTTGTTGGTAGGATGATTCAATTGCCCGATAACAGCTGAGGAGAAATTGGTCCCGAAGCTACAGGTGTACGTTTTCTCTCTTCTAAACCTCTTGCCTGATGGGAGAAGGGAGACGAAGGTGTGACAGGGGTGAGATTTGTCCTCGATTATGCAGGTGGCCTTGCCAAGGCAATGTGAGGTGTAAATAGAGTCAATGGAAGGGGGAGGACACTCAATGTCAACCATGTCTTGGAATATCCAAGTGGCATAAATCAGTAACATGCCAGCATTTCACTCCAGGGCATGCCAGACTGAGGCAGGCGAGAAGCTTAGAAATGAGGTGCCAAGTTTACAGTGAGCAGAGCAAGATTGCATGCCTTAAAACAGAAGCAGCAGACGAACGTTACAGCTACATAATGCACAGTTCACGGGCCAGTTGGAAGTTTAGCTGTCAGCTGCAGCCTGTAATAAACCTGGTGGACAATTAAACAGGGAACAGGAAAATTAAACTCCAAGAATATCTTCAATTTCATTAAGGATGAGATCCTGCAGGTGAATGCAAAGAATGTGTGCAGCTCAACGCCATTCAAGGTAAAAGCACAAAGTCTTGGAGGACCTTTGAGGGTCAGGCAGCATTTGTGGAGGGAATGGACAGACGACAATTTAGATCCAAACCTTTCTTCGCACTCAAGAAGGGTCTCGACCCAAAACGTTGTCTGTTTATTCCCTTCACAGATGCTGCCTGACTTACTGAGTTCCTCCGGCACTTTGTGCTTTGCTCAAGATTCCAACACCTACAGTTCCTTGTTTAACCTTTCAAGGTAAAGCAGTCAACATGATGGGCAACCTAGACACGAGGAACTGCAGATGTTGGTGCACAAAAAGAATCGCAAAGTGCTGGTGTAACTCAGGGGGTGGGGGCAGGCAGCATCTCTGGAAGATATGGAAAGGTGAAGTTTTGGGTCGAAACTTTCTTCAGACTAATTGCCATTTACTGTGGTGTCACAGTGGTGCAGCTGGTAGAGCTACTGCCTCACAGCACCAGACACCCCCCGTTCCATCTTGACCTCTTGTGCTGTGTGCATGGAGTTTGCACGCTTTCCCTTGGACTTCCTGGGTTTCCTCCAGGTGCTCCAGTTTCCACCCACATTACTAAAGTGGTATGGGTTTGTAGGTTAATCAGTTTCTGTAAATTGCCCCTATTGTGTAGGGAGTGGATGAGAAAGTGGGATAACATAGCACTTGTTTAAACGGGTGATTGAAGGTTTGCGTGGACTCGGTGGGCCAAAGGGCCTGTTTCCATGCTGTATCTCTAAAACTAAAGCTAAAAACTAACACCCCCCACCCCATCCCACCCCCCTCCACCCCCACCTCTTACCTGTATGGCTTGCCAGGCTTTGGCTTGCCCTCATCTCTCTTTACCAGCTTTCACCCCCCCCCCCCTCCCAACAATCAGTCTGAAGAAGGGTCCCGACCCGAAGCGTCGCTTATCCATGTTCTCCAGAGATGCTGCCTGACCCGCTGAGTTACTCCAGCATATTGTGTCCATCTTTAGTATAAACCAGCAACTGCAGATCCTTGATTCCTCATAAATGTCCACCTGCCTTGAGAGGAATTTATTTTATATAATATGCAAAATTGTTCATTGAAAACATTGAAAATGTTGTTCTGAGCGATAGTGAATTGCTAAATCTGTTCAGGCCCCTGCGCAGAATCTGAAGGCAGGGTCCCGATCCTAAACATCACCTATCCATGCCCTGCAGAGATGCTGCCTGTCCCGCTGAGTTACTCCAGCTTTTTGTGTCTTACTCCAGCACTTGGTGCTCCGTGCAAGATACCAGCCAGGTTCCTTGTATCTGGTAAATCTATTTTACAGCATTTAGAGGTGTATAGGACAGAATAGGCCCTTTGGCCCACCTTGTTCATACTGGCCCATCAACCGCCCATTTATATTATACTTTATTCTCCTCACATTCCCATCATCTACCCACAGACTCTACCCCCTCACCCACACACACGAGGAGGAATTTATAGAAGGCCAATTAACCCACCGACCCGCGTGACTTTGGGATGTGGGAGGAAACCGGAGCACCCAGAAGAAACACAGTCACAATGAGAACATGCAAACTCCACCCGAGGTCAGGATCGAACCCAGGTCTCTGGTGCTGTGATGCAGCGGCTCGACCACTGTGCCACTGTGCCGCATGTTGTGGACAGAGATAGATTAGGACCTCTTCTCTCCACATCCTGGTGCATGAGAGAGGGGTAGATGGCTGAGATTCTGTCATCTGTACCATGATTAACCTAATACGAAATCAGTATCAGAGGAAGTGAGCAAACTGGAAAAATATTAAGATATTTTGGAAAATAGAATATAGAACAGTACAGGAACAGGCCATTCAGCCCACAATGTCTGTGCCAAACATGATGTCATGACCAACCTTTACCTACCTGCACATAACCCAGTTCCTGCCTATCCAAAAGTCTATAAAATGCCACAAATATCATATCTGCCTCCACCACCAGCCCTGGTAGCGTGTTCCAGGCACTCACTAGCATCTATGTAAAAAACTTGCCCCACATCTCTTTTAAACTTTGCTCCTATCACTTTAAAGCCATGCCCTCCAGTATTTAATATTTCCATCCGGGGAAATAGGTTCCAATTGTCTACTCTATCTATGCCTTTCATAATTGTACATGCTTCTATCTGGTCTCCCTGCAACCATCTGCATTCTAGAGAAAACAATCCAAGTCTGACCAACCTCTAATACCCTCTAATGCAGGCATCATTCTGGCCAGCATTCTGTGTCTATCGTCGGTGTAAGAAAACAGTACCTGCTGTTCCTTCCTACATCATACTGGTAAACCTCCTCTACACCCTCTACACCTCCTCTACACCCTCTACACCTCCTCTACACCCTCTACACCTCCTCTACACCCTCTACACCTCCTCTACACCTCCTCTACACCCTCTACACCTCCTCTACACCCTCTACACCTCCTCTATACCCTCTACACCTCCTCTACACCCTCTACACCTCCTCTACACCCATCACAAAGTCCTTACATCGTTCCTGTAATGGGGCGACCATAATTATACAAATTATTCCAAATGCTGTCCACCCAATTAACTAACTATCCAACTAACTAACAAAGGGAGACCTGGCGCGAAGGTACTTTGTAACTTTGCAAGCATCGTATGTGGCGACTATTTGCATACCTTGGATATGCAAACAAAGAATTGCACTGTGACTTGTCACATGTGACAATAAAATATTAATTAATTAATTCATTCATTCATTCATAAAGCTGCATCGTGACTTCCTGACATACTCAATGCTGTGACCAAATAAGGCAATCATACTGTATGCCCTCTTTGGCACTCTTTGTTAAAGAAACTGAAGCCACAATGAAAGAGTAATATTCTGCGTACACATGCCCAGGTAGTCTGTTGCCACCTCAATTGGCCTTGATTTCAAATGTAGAGCTTTATAAAGTTCTATTAAAACCAAGATGGGAGTAGAAAGAACATGATCATCAAAAGTGCTTCTCATGACCCTTGGACTTCATAAAGAACGCTTGGACACCTTACAACCCTGCAGTAAGAATATTAATTTCTCTAATTTGAAATAATCCCTGCATTCCTTCTCTCACTCTCTCTCTCTCTCTCTCTCTCTCTCGCTCTCTCCTTCCCCCACCCTATGCACCCTGCTAGTTCCACTGTTTGCATCTATATATCCTATCGTTATCACCTCTTCCAAGCCAACAATGGACCATTGTGGGCTCTACCTTTCCTTGGTCATCGGTGTGAACCATTTCATACCTCTAGTTTTCCACTTCCCTGACTCTCATGCTGAAGAAGGGGCTCGACCTGAAACATCACCAATTCCTTTTCTCCAAAGATGTTGCCTGACCCACTGAGTTACTGAAGCATTTTGTGTAATCTTCAGTGTAAATCAGCATCTGGAGTTCCTTCTTACACAAAGACCCTTTTGGTAAATTAAGTATTTCTATAAAGTGTAGTCACTGTTGGAATTGCCTTTGAGGGGTGGATATTTGCCAGGACTCTTTGGAGATTTCTGCTGCTCTTTACGTTCAACTGCAAGTCAAACCTGGCTCCAGTTTCATCTTAGTTGATGCCTCCATCGGTGTCAGCTGATCTTACATTCCTCTATATAGGGCTTGAACCATTGACCTGATTCATCAGCAAGAAATCTACCAAGCCAATCCCTAGAGGAGGCTCAAGGAACTGCGGTTGCAAAGACCAGGTGGTCGCCGAGAGCTGAGATCCAGTGAGCCGCCCGCGGCTGTGTGCGGAGACAGGCCTGGTTTGCCATTTGTGATTAGCTGTGATTTTGGCACCTCCTTAGCAGAGGTTCAGCTGTGACCCCTTTGGCTACAGTAGCCTGGCAACTCCCAGAGTGGAAATCTCAACCACCTTTGTTTATAGACAAGAGCACTGAGGCTAACTGAGTAGTAGTAGAAACAAGGACTTGCAGATGCTGGTTTATACTAAATTTAGACACAAAATGTTGGCGTAACTCAAACTGAAGAAAGGCCTCGACCCGAAGTGTCACCCATCCTTTTTCTCCTGCGATGCTGCCTGAGCTGCTGAGTTACTCCAGCACTTTGTGTCTTAATTCCTCTACTCTGGGTAAAAGACTCTGTGCATTTACCCCACCTCTTCCTCTCATGATCTTGTACATATATTCACATGTAAATGGAAACTGTTTAGGATATTTTAGGCACGTCTGCTTCAGCTAGATTGGATAAGGGCAGCAGATTTCCTTCTGACACGACTTTGGTGTAGTTAGGTTTAGTTTAGTTTATTTTCACATGTACCGAGGAACATTGAAGGCATTTTGTTGCGTGCTATCCAGTCAGCGGAAAGACCACACGTGATTCCAATCAAGCTGTCCACAGTAACAGATACTTGTTAAAGAGAATAGTGTTTAGTGCAAGTTAAAATCTAGTAAAGTCCAACTGTTGCTCCTTGATGCTAAATTATGATAGAATTGGAAAATAAAAATCTCTTCATAACAGAGCGACAGATTATCAGCTTGATGTATGAACAGTAGCCCAGATCTCTGAGATGGTAGTCCATCCAGTGTGTTATTGTAGCGAACATGACCATTGTGTTATTGTATCAAAATTGAAGGCAAAATTGAGGGATAGAACCAGTGTTCGGAGTGATCTTTGGTCGGCATGTACTCGGTGGGCTGAAAAGCCTGTTTCCATGTTGTATCTCTAAACCAAAATTAAACTAGACAGCTGCAGATGGCAGTATTGGGTAATCAATGATCACTCTTCAGTATGCTGGAGTATTCAACAGGACAGGCAGCATCTCCGGAGAGTAGGAATGGGTGGCGTTTGGATGACGTCACCCATTCCGTCTCTCCAGAGGTGCTGCCTGACCCACTGAGTTACTCCAACATTTAGTGTCCATCTTTGGTTTAAACCAGCATCTGCAGTTCCTTCCTGCACATCACTCTTCAGTAAGTGGTTGAAGTGGGTGAATCTATTTTGATCCTTACCCCAAAGGTGGCCACTTTGCAACCTAAACCCTTTTCTCCACAGGTCTAACAGCACCCAAGAGAAATAAAGTAACCTGTCTCAGTGACCACAGCTCTAATATTTACCATAATGGCGCGCTTCGAAAGATTGGTAATGTTAACAGACAAGAATGTTTACTTCTCATGTGTTCTGAAACGGGACAATGCAATTCCTACTTGCAGCATCATAACAGGTCCGTTAGCACATTGCTCAATATAATAAAAAAGGACCAAAAAAAGTTCAATAAATAAGAAAAGTTCAACAAATAAAAAACAAAACAGAAGCCCGAAGTCTCTAGTGCAGCCAAGAAAGTTCCTAGTTCTGAGTTTAATTGGAGTTCGTAGAATTCAATAGCCAGATGGTTATTGTAGGGATGAAGCTGTTCCTGAAGTTCAATCAATAAGGAATAAAACCCAATATTGCTGCAAAACAAAATTAAAGGCCGATGTCCCCAGTGCAACAAGGCAGTTCCTAGTTTGGAGTTTGGTTGGTGTTTGTAGTGTTCAATAGCCAGATGATTGTTGGGAAGAAGCTGTTTCTGAACCTGAAGGTCATGGTTTTTAGACTCCTGGACCTTCTTCCCGATGGCAGGAGTGAAACGAGAGTGTGGCCAGGGTGGTGTGGGTCCTTGATGAATATGGCTGTCTTTTTGAGGTAGGGCCTCCTATAGATGGTGGGGAAGTCAGTACCCTTGATGGGCCGGGCAGAGTCCACAACTTTTTGTAATCTCCTTTGTTCGTGAGCGTTCAAGTTGTTGAACCAGATCATGTCAATATCCCTGACAATCTAGACCCCTTTAAGTTTTGCCTTGGAACACTAGGTTTATGGAGGATGCCATCTCTCATACATTACATTCAGTTCTGGACCACCGTGACAATAAAAACACCTGTGACAGGATGCTGTTATTGATGACAGCTCAGACTTCAATGCCTTAATACCGAATCAACTCTTACATAAACATCTTATAGACCTTGATCTTATGGTCTCCATCTGCAACTGGCTTCTAGACTTTCTGACAAGTAGAGTTGAGTTGGTTAGAATTGGTCAGATCATTTCATCCATGTAAGTGCGCTATAGGAAGCATTCTGACAGGATGCATCTCAGCCTAGTACTGTAAATGCTCTGCTCTTGACTTGCAGAGAGTGTGAACACAGCCAGGTCCATCACAGGCTCATCACTTCCTCTTATCCAGTCCACCCTCGTGGTGTGTTGCATCAGCAAGGCTGGAAGTATCGTCAAGGATGCCTGTCTGTCACCCTGGCCGATCCCTCGTTTCTCTTCGACCTCTGGGACCCTTCTGGGATGCAACAGTGGCACAGTGATAAAGTCATTGCCTTACAGCGCCAGTAACCCATGTTCGATCCTGACTACATGGGCTGCCTGTATGGAGTTTGTACATTTTCCCTGTGATTGAATGTGTTTTCTCCGGGTGCTCAAGTTTCCTCCAGCACTCCAAAGATGTGCAGGTCTGTAGGTTATATATTAAATGGCTTTGGTAAAATTGTAAATTGTCCCTAGTGTGTATGATAGTGCTAGTGTACGGGGATCGCTGGTCTGCACGGACTTGGTGGGCCAAAGGGTTGTGATCTCTAAAGTCTAAAGTAAATAAGGTATTTGTGGAAAGCTGATCTAATGGAAGACATTTAGTGTACAACCACATCTCAAAAATCTACGTTTAGAATATTGTATTTAGGTTTGATCACCCTGCTATAGGAAGCACATTGTAAGGCTGGACAGAGTGCAGAGCGAACTTGTTTTCACGCTGTATCTCTAAAGACTAAAGTCTAAAGAAGATACAGGAGCTTGAAAGCTTAGATGTCCAGACTTAAGAAAAGCTTCTTCCTCATTGTTATCAGACTTCTGAACCATTTACCTCTTTCAAACCCTGTTTCCAGAGATGCTGCCACATACCTTTGCTCCTAACTCTACCTCATTCTGTCATTCCGTTCTTGCACTTTAAGAGGCTTTTAGATAGGCACAATATTTTTTTGAACTACTTGACAGATTAGCCGGCACAGTAGTGCAGTTGTGGAGTTGCTGCCTTACAGCACCAGGGACCCAAGTTCGATGGGTGCTGTTTGTACCGAACTTGTATGTTCTCCCTGTGATCGTGTAGATTTTCCCCAGGTGCTCTGGTTTCCTCCCACATTCCAAAGACATGCAGGTTTGCAGGTTAATTGGCTTCTGTAAAATCTCCCTTGTTTTGTAGGATAAAACTGGTGTTGGTGATCGCTGGTTAGTGTGGACTCGGTGGGCTGAAGGGTCAGTTTCCACACTGTATCTCGAAACAATACTTCAGTTTACACTACAATCTTTGCACAATCCTGCTATTTTGCATTTGTGGTTGTATTTATTGATGTCAATATTGTCTTTATTGGTTATACGATGAGCGAACTAGGTATTTTATTGCACCCTGGTATATATGATGATAATCTCACCCGAATCTGAATAAGAATGGAAGTTTTGGATCATTAACATTGTATTAATTGATAGGAATTAAAAATGAGTACATTAAACTTAATAGTCTGAAGGAAGCAATGTCTAAATAGAATAATGCTCCAAGTAAAGCTATAAATATTGGATTAATTAATGCCTTTAAATTAAGTGAATATTGAGCGATAAATGAATGGAGAGTTATAAAAATAATGGAGTTGCTAGTTTAAAGGGGAATAGATATTTGTTTAATATATATGGAATCAACGAATTATCAGATCAAGGAATAAAAACGAGTTGGTTTGATCAATATTCTTGAGTTTGACGAGACATATCTTTTGCTAGTACAAAGTGCAGCTTTGCAATTTATTTTCTTTGCACCTTGACTCGTTGCATGAAAGTTGTCGTAGAATGAATGTATACGTTGATAGATGTCAGGGGTGGTGGTGGAGGCAGATAGGATAGTGACATTTAAGAAGCTTTTAGATAGGCTCATGCAAACACAGGGACTGGAGGGATGTGTACCGTGAGCATCATGTTCAGCACTGACATTAGCCGCCAAAGGGCCTGTTCCTGTTCTGACAATCTATTTGACTGAGCGGTCTTTTCCTATTTGATGTTTCATGTTCTAAGGTTAACTCACAATTGACAAATGTAATGATATCATTCCATCAGTCTGAACTTGATTTTAGCCCCAAGCTGAAAGATTTCAAAGATAACCTAATGAACATTCAGTATTCATAGATCCAATAATGACTTAGTAAAGGTATTCTGATATCATTCAGAACTACGGATTAGGAACAGGCCCTTTGGCCCAACCTATCCAGACCGACCAAAGTGCCTCATCTAAGGTAGAATCATTTGCCCACGTTTGATTCGTATCCTTCAAAACTTTGAAGCAATTAAACATTGTTCAGAGAGTGGAGATTGATGGGGCCAGGGGCAGCACAGTGGCACAGCTGGTAGAGCCGCTATCTAATGGTGCGATTCTCAGAGATCCTGGTGCGATTCTGATCTCGGGCGATGTGTGTGTCGAGTTGCACATACTCCCCGTGACCATGCGAGTTTCCTCCGCGTGCACTGGTTTATTTCTACATCCCAAAGACGGGCAGGCTAGTAGATTAATTGGCCTCAGTAAATTGCCTCTAGTGCGTAGGGAATGCATGAGGAAGTTTGATAACATAGAACTAGCGTGAACGGGTAATTGCTGGTTGGTGTGGACTCGGAGGGCCAAAGGGCCCATTTGCATGCTGCATCTTTCAATCAAATTCAATGCAATGCAATATTTTACATTTCCCAGTTTCTTCCCAGCTGTTATCAGAAAACTGGACCATCTTATCACCAACTAGAAAGTGGTCCTGACCTACAGTACCATCTACCTCATTGAAGACCCTCAGACTATGTTTAATTAGACTTTACTGGACTTGCACTTGCACTGAACATTATTCCCTTTATCACGTATTGATACACTGTGGATGACTCGATTATAATCATGTGTAGTCTTTTCATTGACTGGATAGCATGCAACAAAAAAGCTTTTCACGTTACCTCGGTACACGTGACAACAATAATAATAATCTAAGTAAACTAAGGTCAACTAAAAGCCGACCTAATAAAAAAAAGGGAGGCATTTAAGGACACAACGATTCCCACATTTAATAAGAATGAAATATTTGAGGCATGTTCAAATAAAAATTATACTCCCTTTCCAAGGCAGTTGATCAGTTTGTGGACAATTTGGTGTCTGTTCTGAAACCATTGTGCACTTGGTGATTTTATTTTATCTTTTCTATCTGTTCAGAGAAAAAAAGAATGATTAAAAGAAAGAGTAGAGTTTGTGTCGAGTCTTGAACCCTGTACCAAGAAAAGTTGTCAACAGGTGACAGTGTCAGATGGCAGTGGGACTTTGCCTCTTCTATAATTAGCTCAAGGAACTTTCAACAGGGCAAGGAAGGAATTTATTTCAACAAGGGCCAAACATAGCTGGTCTTTATTTTCCTTTTTTGTTAAAATGATAATTTGGGAATGCTTAGACTTTAGACCTTATAGATACAGCGTGGAAACAGGCCATTTCAGAAACGGGAAAAGTAAAATGGCCATTTTGAGAAAACCCACGCGGTCACGGGGAGAACATACAAACTCCGTACAGACAGCACCCGTGGTCAGAATCGAACCTGGGTCTCTGGTGCTGTAAGGCAACAACTCTACCGCTGCACCACAGTGCTGCCCTGTGTCTATCAATATTGACAAGTTAGTGAAATGGATAAATGTGTCAGGGGGTTTGATCATTAGAGGAAATGTCTGGTCATAGCATGGAAACAGGCCATTCAGCCCATCAATTCCTTTGCAACAAAGTGACATCCATAGTGTTATTCTCATCTGTCAGCATTTGCTCACAGTCTTCTAAACGTCCGTGACTGAAGTGCTAATCCAGAGGCTTCTTAAATGCTGAATCTATTCAATCGAAGAAAGACACAAAAAGCTGGCGTAACTCAGCGGGACAGGCAGCATCTCTGGAGAGAAGGAACGGGTGGCGTTTTGGGTGGAAACCTCTGAAGAAGGGTCTCGACCCAAAACGTCACCAATTCCTTTTCTCCAGAGATGCTATCTGTCCCGCTGAGTTACTCCAGCTTTTTGTGTCTTTCTTCGGTTTAAATCAGCATCTGCAGTTCCTTCTTACACACTATTCCTCCTTACACACAGTTCCTTCTTACATACTATTTAGTCGAAGACTGTCCATGAATCTGGGGAAATAGTGCATGATTTTCCCCACAGGAGGAAGATTTCAACTTTGATGTCTTTGGTCTTTGAGATGAACTTCTGGCAGAATGGCATTCAGAAGCAGACCAATACAACTCACTTTTCTAGGTCAGACCTGCCTCATTTGCCAAGTTGTCAATGAGAATTGCTTTCACAACACAATTTTATGTTCTGTTTGTTATGTTTAGTTTAGATACAGCATGGAAACAGGCCTCATTGGCCCACCGAGTCCACGTCACCCACTGCTCACCTGTTCACACTCGTTATCCTACTACACACTTGGGGACATTTTCAGAAGCCAATTAACCTACAAACCCGCACGTATTTGGGATGTGGGAAGAAACCGGAGCACCCGGAGGAAATCCACATGGTCACAGGGAGCCCATGTTAACTCCGAACAGACGGCATCCATAGTCAGGATGGAACCCGGGTCTCTGGTGCTGTAAGGCAGCAACTCTGCCACTGCACCACTGTGCCATCCAAATCTAAAGTTAAAATATTTTTTAAGCTCTAGCATTAAGCTTGATGTCCCAACTCAATTCTGCAGTTAACTAGCACTTTATTCGTTGCATTGGTCAGTCAAACTCTATGCCAACGATGTACATCTTCTACTTCCCAATTCATGGATCTTCAACCTGTAACATTATCTCTGTTTCCCTCACCACAGATGCTGCCTGGCCTGCTGATTAATTTTCACTTAGTTCCAGATTTCCAGCATCTGCAGTTTTTTAAAATCAATACCCTATTAAGCTTGCGGCAAACATTCTTTATCTTTGAGGTAATTTCATGGTCTGCCTGAGAATTATCCATAAATTAATTTTATCTTTATCTTTTAGGTATGATTTGGTGCATCGTGCATCCCACTGAATGATGGAGACTTCCAATGTGTTCAGAAGCAGCAAATGGGAGTTCATCTCCATAACATTTATACATAATCTAATCAAATGGTAAGCAAAAATATGCCTGGCTATCTTTGGAAAGGCAGAAAACTTGTAAGTATTTCTTAACATGGCAGCAATTAATTTTCAAAGAGGTAAAAGCAAAGCACAGTATTGTGTTACTGCAATTAACTTCAGCCTGATAAAATGGTCAATAGAGTATCAATTGTTAAATATGACTGAACTGAACTGAACCATCCCACCACAACCAGCGAGCAGTGCTGAACTACTGTCTTCCTCTTTGATGACTCTCGGACTATCCTTGACCGGACTTTGCTGGCTTTACCTTGCACTAAACGTTTTACCCGTATCATGTATCCAGTGGTGGGCTGGCCAGGGTGTCAGCTTGCCCGATGGCAAGTGGGCCCCTGATGAAGTGGGCCCCCTATATCAAGTGGGCCCCTGATGAAGTGGGCCCCCTTTGTCTCCTGGCAACCAATATTTTTAGACCCAGTCCACAACTGCATGTATCTATACACTGTAAATGGATTGATTGTAATCATGTATTGTCTTTCTGCTGACCAGTTAGCACGCAACAAAAGCTTTTCACGGTACCTCGGTACACGTGACAATAAACAGAACTAAACTAAACTAACCTATATAATTCATGGCCTTTTATTAACACAGCATACAAATTGCCCTCAATGTTTGGCCCTTCAGTTTTAGAATCACTGACCCTGGGAAAGAGACTGTGATTATCCATGCCTCTTTATCCATTCCCCTCAAGATCTTGTACACCTCAGTAAGGTCACCCCTTAGCCTCCTACACGCCAGAGAAAAAAGTCCCAGCCTATCCAAAATGCTCCCTACAACTCAAGTCCGCAAGTGCAGGTAACATCCTGGTGAATCTCTTCTGCACTCTTTCCAAATTAGTGCCTTAAAGTTAGAATCATTACTTACCAGTTTATTATTTAGATTGATATCTGTTCTACTTGCACAAAATCCTAAAGAACAGACGGGCTTCGATCCAATTCTATTTCTATGCTGTGTTGTGCACTGGATGGGTAAAGTTTAACGGAGATGTGCGAGGCAGGTTTTTTATGCACAGAGAACAGTGGGTGTCTAAAATGCATTGCCTAAGCAGAAGCAGATACAATAGTGGCATTTAAGAGATTTATGGATAGGCACATGGATATGCAGGGAATGGAGGGATGTGAATTACAGTATGTGCAGGTAGATAAGAGTTGGTTTAGTTTAGTTTCGTTTAGAGGTACAGCGTGGAAACAGGCCCCTCAGCCCATCGAGTCCGTACCGACCAGTGATCCATGTACACCAAAACACTATCCTCCACACTAGGGACAATTTACAATTTTTACTGAAGCCAATTAACCTACAAACCTGATCGTCTTTGGAGTGCGGGAGGAGAAAACACGTGCGGTCACGGGGAAAAGGTACAAACTCAGAACAGATAGCACCCTTATTCAGGATAGAACCCGGGTCTTTGACGCTGTGTGGGAGCAACTACCACTGTGCCACTGTGTAGCCACTGACTCAGTTGGTCTTGGCATCATGTTCGGCACAGACATTGTGGACCAAAGGGCCTGTTCCTGTGCTGTACTGTTCTATAGACACCTGAATTCTACACAGAGTTGAGGATAAAGCTAAATCCCACCATCTCCAGTAACAATGATCCCTCAACCTCAAATGTTTAAGTCAATTGAAAAAGTAAATCATATTGGATATGATTTCTCTGTCTTCTGCCAATGTTTCTAGAGGAAACTTGGTGGACTATCATATAACAGTAGTGTGGACTTTCAACAGCAGTGGTTACTGATTGACAGATAGTGCCACTTCGTAAACTAGCCTCTGCCTTCGTCCCATGTGCTGTCAAATGTTGGTGCCTATCTTTAACGAGATTACATCAGTAAATTAGGAAATATGTTTCTTTGTTCGAAGACAAGCATTGATTCCAGTTGGGATTCTAGACTTGTGCATAGATTGAATTGATTTAAAGATATTGCATAGAAACAGGTTCCTTTGCCCACCGAGTCCATGTCGACCATCGATCACACTTTCACACCAGTTCTTTGTTATCTCCGATCAGCATCCACTCCCTACACACCAGGGGCAATATTACAGAGGGCCAATTAATCTAATGTTTAAGAAAGAACTGCTGATGCTGGTTAAATCGAAGGTAGACACAAAATACTGGAGTAACTCAGCAGGTGAGGCAGCAACTATGGAGAGAAGAAATTGGCGACATTTCTGGTCGAGACCCTTCTTCAGACTCATGAAGTTTAGTACATGTTTAGTTCAGAGATACAGCATGGAAACAGGCCCTTCAGACCACCAAGTCCACCCCAACCAACCATCACCTGTTCACACTAGTTTCATGTTATACCACTTTCTCAAAGTTACTCTGGCACTTTGTGGGGTTTTTTTGTAACCAGTATCAGCAGTTCTTTGTGTCTGCCATGACTTTTAGTTTAGTTTAGTGATATGTTTAGTTCCCTTTAGAGATACAGCATGGAAACAGGCCCTTCGGCCCACCGAGTTCAAGCTGACCATCGATCACCCGTTCACACTAGTTCCATGTTTATCCCACTTTCTCATCCACTCTACACACTAAGGGCCATTTACAGAGGGCCAATTAGCATAAAAACCCGCACGTCTTTGGGATGTGGGAGGAACCTGGGGCACCCAGAGGAAACTGATGTGGTCACAGGGAGAAAGTGCAAACTCCATGCAGACAGAACCCGGGTCTCTGATTCTGTGAAGTGCCGTGTTCTATACAGGATTCCATCCTTTGCAGTTCTTTATATCTCCACTGTTAGTCTGGTTGCTTTTGAACATTTTTGAGAACGTTTTCAGTCTAGAGGCTGACCGACCCATAACATTAATTTCTCTGACTCCCTGCACGCTAATTGTCTGTTACTGTGGGGAACATAATTAACATTTGTACAAGGACTGTGTATAAAGTTCCATTCTGTGCAGAGTGCGATAGATTCATCGTAAATGAGAAAAACAGGACAACATCTTATTACGCAAAACATTACATTTAATAAAACCGTCAATAGCTGCAATAAATCCAATTTCCTTTTTGAACAGACACCTTCCTTTTTGTGCTTGACAGTAGTATACAAAACAAGCTCAATTTCACATTTAAAGAGAATACTGTATTGCAATTAAGTGTTAAAGCAAAGCCTCCAATGTATGTTTATCAAAGCTAGGTTCCTCTTTCCTCCTCTTACTGAATACATCGGTGTTGCATGTTACCTTCATATGATATATCTCATGATGGATGAATAATGGATAGGAGCAGAAACTTATGTGGAGCAGGGAGACAACGGAGCTATTGCGTGTAGCTTTGAATGAAACATATAGCATGGAAATACACCCTTCAGCCCACCAAGTCCTTGCCCACCATAGACCACCCGTTCACACTCGTTCCACTTTCTCTTCCGCTCCCCATACACGGCCAATTAACCTACTAAGCTCAACATCTTTGGGATGTGGGAGGAGACCGGAGCCCCTGGATGAAACCCATGTGGTCACACGGAGAACGTGCAAACTCCACACAGACAGCCCCGCGAGCTCAGGTCTACACACTAGGTGTAATTTACAGAGGGCCAATTAATCTATAAACCTGCATGTCTTTGGGATGTGGGATGAAACTGGAGCACCCGGAGAAAACCCACGCAGTCACAGGGAGAACGTATAAACTTCGTACAGACAGCACCCGTAGACAGGATCGAACGCGGGTCTCTGGCGCTGTAAGGTAGCATCTCTACCGCTGCGCCACCGTGCCACCCTAAATCCTAGAATATTATGACTTGAATCACTAAATATTGCTATTCCTTTAAAATTCCACGACTGGAATTCCAAGGTGGGAACTGCAAGACTCAAATTCCTTTTCGAGAAGTACTCTGTCCACGCTTCATGTCTAAAGAGGCTTACCTCACACTTCCCCAGAGAACCTTATTAGTCACATTGATTCATTTCATCAACACCTGTTCACAACTCTCTGCTCCCATTGATAGTCCTCGCAATGTCACCCAAACGGCACCGAAGAGCGGTGAAAAATAAACTGCTGGAGGAAGGCACCAAGAAGGGTTCCGAGCCGAAACATTACCTGTTCATTTCCCTCCACAGATGCTGCCTGACCCGCTGAGTTCCTCCAGCACTTTTTTTTTCACTCAAGATGGCAGCTCCTGCATTTAGTCAGAGAGCCATACAGCGTGGAAACAGGCTCTTCGGCCTAGCCTGCCTGTGCCGACCAACCTGTCCCATTTACACTAGTTCCACCAGCCTGCTTTTGGCCCCTTTCCCCCCAAAACCTATCCTATCCATGTAACTGACTAAATGTTTCTTAAAACAAGTTCATTGTGTCTTTGACTTACAGCACTTAGATTTATTTATTATCCATATTTCCTTATGGAAGGAGGCCATTCAGCCCATTGAGTCTATCCTACTCTGAGCAATCATCAATTCCATTTGACTGAAGGAAGGTCACGACCCGAAACATCACCTATCCATGTCCTCCAGAGATGACCTGCTGAGTTACTCCAGCACTTTGTGCCCATTTCCTCATATATCTTTGTAAGCCATTCTCTCTCACACATTCCCAGTAACATCGCAATTCTCCAACCACCCATCTACATTCAGAGTCATTGCTTTGGAGAAGGTGCAGAGGTGGTTGATTTAAATGGTGCCTTGATTAGTGGGTGTTAGCCCACAGGGAGAGGTTGGACAGACTTGGATTGTATTCCCTGGAATACTGGAGGTTACAGGGATACCTGATAGAAGTATAAACAATTATGAGAGACATTGATAGGGTAAACAGTCAGAACCCGTTTCCCAGGATGGAAACATGAAACACTTGAGGGCATAACTAAGATGAAAGGGACAAAGTTAAAAGGAGATGTGCAGGGCAAGTTTTTGTTACACTGAGGGTGATGAGTACCTGGAACTCACTGCCGAGGGTAGTGGTGGAGGCAGATATGATTTAAGAGACTTTTGGATAGGCACATGAATATGCAGAGTATGGAGGGATATGGATTATGTGCAGGCAGATAAGAGTTGGTCTTGGCATCTTGTTCAGTACAGACATTGTGGGCCGAAGGGCCTGTTCCTGTGCTGCACTGTTCTATGTTCTATATTTATTGAAGGAGGACCAGTTGGCCACAGGGAGAGCGATCTCAGTCTACACAGATTGAAGCGGAGGTCACAATTGAACCCAGGTCACCAGAGTTATTAGACTGCTGCACTCCCTACAGCTCCACTTGCAGTTGAGAGATATCGGAATGATAAGTTGGTATTTATTAAGCACGAGTTGGGAAGGTTGGTTATGCATTTAACAGTCCATATTTTTATTTTTCCTTGAGAGTAGAATTAATTGTAAAAGCTGAATTTAATGGAAAATATGGATTGTCTAGTTCGGTGAATGGTTTCTATTCTCCAGGTACATTTGCTGTGTAAGCTACAGCAGAATCAGTGGTGAAAGACATAACAATGATGATATAAGTGACAATAACACGTGTATAAGTAAACAAATTAATATATAAAATTGATACGCTCAAAAGCTCTTGGTCCATTTCTTGGCTCCAGTTCTTCAATATTCTCATCACAATTTTCAACAGCAGCTGAGAAAGAACGAAAGGAATATTATTGTAAATTGTACATTATGATTAGGTTCCATTTATTTTTGAGTGCTTGTAATGAGCACTGAAATAGTATTTTCGTTAGGAGACAAAAACTCAACACCTCTAAACAGGATATTCCACATACAAAATAAAATACTGTGCCCCATAAAATACTGCGTTCCAGAACTCTGGCTTCCAGTAAACAACAATTATTGCCCTGGTGTGTTCATATATTCATAAGTGTTAGGAGCACAATAAGGCTATTCGGCCCATCAAGTCTACTCTGCCATTCAATCATGGCTAATCTATCCCCCTCAACCCCATTTTCCCCATAACCCTGACACCCATAATAATCAAGAAACGATCTATCTCTGCCTTAACAGACAGTAGACAAGGTTTTAGTTTAGTTTAGCTTAGTTTAGCTTATTGTCACAAGCATCGAGGTACAGTGAAAAGTTGTTTCCGGGATGTATCTCAAAACTAAACTAAACTCTGTGCATTTGACCTGTCTCTCCCCCTCATGAAAATCATTCTTTCAGCAGAGTGAGAGAGAGAGATTTTCTCTCCCAAATAGGGTCAATCTCCTGCAAAAGGTAACGCACAAACATGCGGAAAGAATTCTCATTAGGAAACACTTCCCTCTTCCCATAAACAGTAAGCTGTTGCAGTTTCTACCTATTAAAGTTAATGGCATTACTTGTTGCTGACTTGCACATTAGCCTGGTCTTATTCTGGGGAGCGGTGTGTAGCTATCTTATGTTGGTTGAACTCTGGAGAGAAGTGAGGAGGGACCAGGAATGGCTGACTCCGCTTAATGCCCAGGACTAGCCCTGTAAATTATGAGAGGCTGGGACAAGGATAGAAGTAATGATCTTGCCTGCTGACATCTCACCTTACACACACTGCGTGTGGCCCAACTAAATCTACAGGCGGTCGTCAGGCAGAAAGAGTGGCTCAGGAACCGTCAACCGCCTTGCACATTGCAAGTATGTTTAGGTTTATTGTTGTCACGTGTACCGAGGTACAGTGATAAGCTTTGCTTTGCATGCTATCCAAACACATCAAATAAAACCAGAGATAGACAAAAAAACGCTGGAGTAACTCAGCGGGTCAGGCAGCATCTCTGGAGAAAAGGAATAGGTGATGTTTCAGGTCAAGACCCTCAGTTTGAGAAGAGTTGTGACCAGAAATGTCACCTATTCCTTTTCTCCCATTCTCCACTGATGCTGCCTGACCCGCTGTGTTACTCCAGCATTGTGTGTATATCCTTGGTGTAAACCCGCATCTGCAGCTCCTTCCTGCTCAAGATTCTTCTTCTGGGAATCTAACCCGAGTTGGCGGTGTGTGATACCTACGCGGCTAAATAAAATTGTCTTTTGTTTTGTTGCAGGGAATTAAAATGTTACTGACCATGAAACACTGCGTGTCGCCACGCACGGTGCCGCCACCTCCACCCCCGGCACCGAAGCCCGACAAAGCCAACGCCAGGCTGCAGAAGATCCTGAAGCGGATTGCCAAGCGTCAAAGTGCAGAAGTCTTCTCATCACCGGAGGATGGGGCAGATAAATCCCACACTTACCTGTCCAAACCCTTCCGGGCTTCCCTGTCGCCCGTGAGCGAGGGAAGTCCCGTTCCGGAGCACAGTGAGCGGAGGATGCGCTCCCTCCCATCTCCTTTGCCGTCTCTCAGACAATACCCAACACCTGCAGCCCCAGACGCACGGCGTAAGCCTGTATCCCATTCGCAAGACCTTTTACAAGGGCAAAATCGAGATTCTCACCAAAACACAGACAAGTGTCTCACTGGTAGCGGGTGGAGGTCTGACCCATGTCTCTGGTCCACCACTCCATCCTGTGGTTCCGGTAAAGACCCTCGTTCTTTCAAGTGTTCAACCGAGCAGCAGCGCACGACAATCACCCATGCTTGGAATGCCGCCGCGATTTTCCCCAAGTTGTTACACCCAGCCGGGCACGGAGATTCCCGCCACAAACATTTTCACCGGGCAACCCCTTGGCCTTGCTCCTGGTGCTCACCTTGCTCAACCCTACCTCTCCAATGGCCCTGACGTTGCCATGATGGGTGTGTTCCAGAGTAACAGAGCAACCTACAACCCTCCCAGGGTGAAGACTCCCACGTATGAACCTCCGAGGGTGAAGACTCCCACGTACGACCCTCCCAGGGTGAAGACTCCAACCTATGAACATCGGGGAACAAGGACTCCAACCTATGACCCTCCCAGGGTAAAGACACCCACCTATGAACCTCTGAGGATGAAAACGCCAACCTACGAACCTCAGAGGGTGAAGACTCCGACTTATGACTTTCCGAGGGTGAAGACTCCGACCTATGACCTTCCGAGGGTGAGGACTCCGACCTACAACCCTCCGAGGGTGAAGACACCAACCTTTGAAGCCCTGTGGGTAAAGACGCCAACCTTTGAACCTCCACGGGTGAAAACTCCAACCAATGAACCTCCACGGGTGAAAACTCCAACCTACGACCCTTCGAGGGCAAGGACTCCAACCTATGAACTTCCATGGGCAAAGACACCAACCTATGAACCTCCAAGAGTGAAGACTCCAACCTTTGAAATCCCAAGGGAAAAGACTTTTACCCATGGGGTGCCTCATGGCGGTCACATGGACAAGGCATCCGATATGTCAGCCATGCAAAAGAATGCTCCGACAGATGACTCTGTGAGTGTCAATGTAGAAGTCCATCATAGAGAGATGTTCACCGTGGCGAAAAGCAAAATAGAATCTGAACCCAGGCCATCAAACTCTGTGGCCGAGGCAGCTAACCAAGGTCAGTCAGTTGTGATGGCAGCAGCTCCGCTGAAAACCGTTGATAGAGTGAAAGCTCCAAGGAGCAAGATGAGTGGTTGGAGCCGTCTCAAGAAGCATATGGTGGTGGAAGACGAGCCCCCGAAATTCCCAGAGCCGGAGTCAGGAGCTCAGGAGCAGAGTCAAAACCAGACAGAAGATGGCAAGCAAGAGTCTCAAAACACCAAGGGGACACGGGCTGATAAGATGTGGGATGCAATGCTGTTCCAAATGTTTGCGGTGAAAGAGCATTTGCCGGAGGGAAGCAGGCAGGATGAGCAGGAACCAGCCTCGGACAAGCCCAGGGCAACGCAGCAGTCATCGTGGTTCAGCAGCCGCTTGCCCCTTCTGCTTTTTCGGCCGCGCTTCGATGCTCGAAAGTTGAAGGAAGCAGCTAAAGGTCCCCTGAAGAGAATCAGTAGCACGTTGATCGAGTCGGGGCTGCATCGCAAAGCGATCGACGACGAAGAACTCAAGGATTTCAACCGTACTGCAAAAGGCTGGCCAACAAAGCAGCGGCCTGAGCATACAAACTAGCAATCCAAAATAGCCCACGGAAACCAGACCTATTGATCTGGCAACACAAGGGAATTAGAGGAACATCAACGCTGCCCATATGGATTAGGTTTTTTTTAAATTAAATTCTTATACATACAACATGTTACCAAATGTAATAAAAATACATTTTAATCATATTCCATTCTTGTGAATTATGTTTAATTTGCTCCAATAATTATTCAGATCTCAAAGCATCAATGCTTCCATTGGTGTGCGGGTCCATTTTTGATTGATTAGTTGATCGAATGATTGATCGATTGAATGACTGATCGAATGATCGGTCGATTGATTGAAAGACACGGCACACCGAGTCCACGCCAACCATCGATCACTCGTTCACATTAGATCTACGTTATCCCACTTTCACGTCCACTCCCTGCTCACTAGGAGCAATTTACAGAGGGCATTTCACCTACAAACCCATGCATCTTTGGGATGCTCGAGGGTCTGAACTATCGGGAAAGGTTGGGCAGGCTAGGAGTTTATTCCGTGGAATGCAGGAGGTTGAAGGGTGATCTTGTAGAGGTGTAAAAGATCATATATTGGGTGAATACACAGAGTCTTTTACCCAGAGTATTAGGAATCAAAAACTAGAGGACATAAGTTTAAGGTGAGGGGGGAAAGATTTAATTGGAACCTGATGGGCTACTTTCTTACAGGTGGTAGGTATATGGAATGAGCTGCCAGAGGAGGTAGTTGAGGCCTGTACTATCACAATGTTTAAAAAAACATCTTGTCAAGTACGTGGATAGGATAGGTTTAGAGGGATATGAGCCAAACACGAGCAGGTGAGACTAATGTAGATGGGACATGTTGGTCAGCGTGGGCAAGTTGGGCCGAAGGGCCTGTTTCTACGGTGTATGACTCTATGACCATATTACAAGTCCTTACACACAACCTTATCTCAGCCCATATGTACTGTTGTGCATATGAGCACTACCACAAGGCAGCTACAAAAAACACATTGAATGTATCCAGATAGAGGAGGAATTAGACATTTGGATTCCCTGATGGTGCAGTGACCTGGCGGGACATTTTGGAGAGAAGTTTGATGCAGCAAGCAGCTCACCTTGCATAATTGAAGCTGTTCGTCTCAACAGTAGGCAGAAACTCTCACAACCCAAAATTACTTTTCTTTATGCAGCATTATTTCATTTTTATAAAATGCAATATAATGTGCAGAATGATGCGCTGTAGAAAGCATTTTATCGGGATGCATCACAACATGGTTTGGAAGCAGCTCCATCCAAGGCCGCAAGAAATTGCAGAGAGTTGTGGACGCAGCCCAGACCATCACACAAACCAACCTCCCTTCCATTGACTCCATCTACACTTAATGCTGCCTCGGCAAGGCCACCAGCATAATCAAGGAATAGTCTCCCCCCAGTATTCCCTCTTCTCCCCTCTCCCATCAGGCAAGAGGTACAAAAGTTTGAAAACACATACCTCCTGATTCAGGGACAGATTTTCCCAGCTGTCATCAGGCAACTGAACCATCCTCCCGCCAACTAGGGAGTGTTCCTGACCTTCCAACCTCATCGGAGACCTTCAACTATCTTTAATTGGACTTTACTGGACTTTATTTTACACTAAATGTTATACCCTTTATCTTGCATCTGTACACTGTAGACAGCTTGATTGTAATCATGTACAGGTGCACAACCTTTTATCCGAAATTCCGGAAACCGAAAAGCTCCGAAAACCGGACATTTTTCCCAGGATGTCGTCTGCACACCAAAGCTCGCGTTTGGCGCCAAACTTGACCCGAAACGACCCACGGTCAACCCAGGTCTGTACTACTGTAGCTACTGGGGGGGGGGGGGGGAGAGTGGTGGGGGGAAGAAACTTTAATTCTTAGTCCCCTACCTGGTTGGAGAGGCAGCATCCCTCCAAGCTGCTTCTTCGCCCCGTCCTCGCAGCCTACCATTGAAAATGGAGCGGCGGTTGGACCCCGGCGAACTCAATCCCTGGCTCCACGGCGCTCGAAATCTAGCGCCGCCCGCAGCCCCAGCTCCGCGATGTTGGGAGTCGTCGGCCACAGCACGGCGACCCGGTAAGGCATTGCCTGCTCCCCGCTGGTATCCCAGCGCTGCGCCGCCGCCAACTCCCAACATCGCGGAGCTGGGGCTGCGGGCATCGGGCCGCGGGCGGCGCTGGATTTGGAGCCGCGGAGCCAGGGATCGATTTCGCCGGGGTCGGAGCTCCAACCGGCGCGGCCTGAGGGCTATGAGTGCCCCCGGTCTCCGGGGAGGAGGCAGCCGCTCCAGACTTTCCCAGCCGCCCGCGCTACCTCCCTCACCGAGTAACTGCCGGGATCGAGGCGCAAACTCGCGACCTTGCCGCCACGAGCCGAGCACTCTACCACTGAGCCACCCGTTAAAATCTACGCTAAAAACCTTCCATTCCGAAATCCGAAAAATTCGGAAATCCGAGAAGTGTCTGGTCCCAAGGCTTTCGGATAAAAGGTTGTGTACCTGTATAGTCTTTTAGCTGACTGGATAACATGAAACAGAAAATCTTTTCACTGAACACAGGACAATATTAAATTAAACTAAAACTGTAAACTTTAACTAAAGGAATGATGGATCAACAGTTCTTTAAATACTTCACCTTATTTCCTTTACCAGAGAGTCCTTGCCAATGAATGAAATGAGAAGTGCATAATGGAGGAATAATGAAATATCAATCATTTTTCAAATCATCTGCAGAAGATAAAATAACTTCCACAGTGCCTGAACTTGCTAGATGAGATTCAAAGTTAAAAACTGAAGGAGTTCACAAGTGGATGGATATTTACAACAGATCAAGTGTGAAGAACATTTCCACCAGAACTGAGATGGCAGCATTTATATCTATTAAGGGTGTTCAATCCAATGACAAAAATATATTTTATCGTTCATTTGCCGACTATTCTATATATAAACAGCAGTTCCTATTGTGTCCCCAAATTTTGCACGCAAGTTTTTCAATTAGTTCTGATAGGACCGTGAGAGATGAGGGACTGTATGGATAGAAGCCACTAATGTAAAAAAAAAAGAACTGCAGATGTTGGTTTATCAAAGAAAGACACAAAGTGCTGGAACAACTCAGCGGGTCATGCAGCATCTCCGGAGACCATGGACAGGTGACCCTTCTTCAGCCTCGCGGATCTTGTAGAATGAAGTAAAGCTGGGGTCCATTGCAGGTCTGGGTGAGTGAGGCCTGGAGGGAGATGTGGGAGAGACAGAGCGAGAGCCTGCTGGTGCCAGCACATGGCGGAGGGAGTGTAGAACGCAGGGCGCGGCAGGGGAACTGTTGCCAGAAGCAGCGGATGGAGTTAAACCAAGAGCTGGTGGTGTGTCATCATTCTTGGAACTGTTACTCCACTGCTCAAACGAAAAATAAATTGCATTGGGGTGCCTCGAATAATCACGCTTGCGTGCAGCAATTTGGGGATTTATTTTTAAAAGAAACAGCTTGAGGATATCCATTTGAGGTCTGAAATATTGGTTGACAGCCCAACATAGAGCACAAAAATAAAACCGCACTTTAATTTGGCCGCCAGTTGCTTTTTCATTTACTGGAGAATATTCTTGGAAGTTGGTCTGATCATGGACAGCATGAAAACAAAATATAAATATGATGGATACTTGACAACATAAATCTTGTTAATGATGAAGCTTACTTCTATAACTTGTATTAGGGTTTCAATTCTGTAATTCGCTGGTTTCAATGCAAGTTTATCATCAAAGCAGCTTTCGAAGTAAAACAGGAAGTTCTGAGGAAATTGGGAACAGGTACTTCCTGTTCTTTCATCATCACTCAACAGATGTTACCCAGTTATTAGTCATTAATCCCTTGTTGTTCAGTAACACATCTAGTATGTTTAAATTATATTTCAAATGCAAAGAAACAGCAACAGAGAATCAGAGTCAAGCAACATTGAAACAGGCCTCTCGGCCCAAACTTGTCCATGCTAACAAGATGCCCCTTGGTGGCACAGCGGTAGAGTTACTGCCTTACAGCGCCAGAGACCTGGGTTCAATCCTGATGATGGGTGCTGTCTGTATGGAGTTTGCACGTTCTCCCAGTAAGCGCATAGGTTTTCTCCATGTGCTCCAATTCCCTCCCACATCCCAAAGAAGTGCAAGTTTGTAGGTCAATTGGCTTCAGTAAAAATTGTCCCTAGTATGTAGGACAATGCTAGTGTATGGGGTGATCGCTGGTCGGCATGGACTCAGTGCGCTGAAGGCCTGTTTCCACGCTGTCTCTCGAAAGTCTAACATTGAGTCATAGTCATTCAGCATGGAAACAGACCTTTCTGTCCAACTTGTCCATGCTGACCAATATGCCCCATCTAAGCTAGTCCCATTTGTCCACATGTTGTTATAGTACCTGCTTCAACTACTTCCTCTGGCAGCTCGTTCCATATACCCACTCGGGTCCCGATTAAATCTTTTCCCATCTCATCTTAAACCCCCGATGTCCACTGGTTCTTGATTCTCACATTCACTCTATTGATTGCACCAGAATGGATTGAGAATTCAACTGGATCCCTCAGGTAGTGTTGGCTCAAAATATTGTCTGTGGCAGTGAGTCCTTCCACGTATAATTTCAAGCAATAAGACCTGGAAGTTACTCAAATACGCAAGAGGAGAGTCAACTGGGGGCAGAAGCAAAAAACGCAGAAACATATATTACTTGGTTGTCCCCAATTACATGGAAGACCATTGGAATGCTGAAATGGATCCATAAAACAAACAAATCATTTAAAAAACATTTGGACAGGTGCATGGATAGGAAAGATTTAGAGGGACATGGGCCAAACAAAGGCAGGTGGGACCAATGTAGATGGGATAACTTGGCCGGCATGAACAAGCTGGGCTGAAGGGCTGTATGACTATGTATCAAGGACACAAAATAGTAAGATTAAACGAGATCTTACCAGTTTGAAGTTTGATCTGTATTTTATGAGGAGTTACGATGAGGGATTACGTGAAGAAGCCCGCCACGACGCATGCGTGTCATTCTTCAAAGCAGCGGTGTGAAATCACAGATAACTGTAATGACTAAACATAGTAAGATTAGAGAAGAGATACCAGTTAAGTATATGATCAAGGGTGGGAGCGGAGGGCACGTAATCCCTCATCGTAACTCCTCATAAAATACAGATCAAACTTCAAACTGGTAAGTTCTCATTTAATCTTACTATTTTACTTCGGAGTCACGTGAGTGACTACGTGAAGATTTTAAAGCTCTGTGATTTCATGCCGTGGAAACGAGTCCATGCATCACGTCTGCCTTGATGACTGTAGGAGGAATTGTGTTAACATAATTTGGACATGAATTCGACATTGAAATCATAACATTTATTAACACAAATTTATAACCCCTTTTTATGGGTTTAAATGAATTTACAGAATTTAAAATTGTTTCTGCAAACGTTCCAGGTTTCATTACTGGTTTGTTGTAAAATAATTGGAATGTTTTTTCCCCTGACCATCCTGCTGCCTTGAGGATTTGGTCCATTGGTACATCCAACTGTATCGCTGCCGATGTAACTGCAGCCCTGGTGGAATGAGATTTAAAAATATTAGTATCCACCCCTGCCTGTGTTAGCACCTGTTTCAGCCATCTTGAGATGGTCTGGACCATCACTCTTTTGTGTGGTTGCTTGTGGCTGACCAAAAAGTGCCTTCTCATTGCCTCTTAGGATTTTCGTTTTCTCCATGTATTACGACAGATGTCTTATTATACACAGACGGTCATCTGTTGGGTATGACCTAAATTGTATATTGAGGCCTGCTGATCCCTGTCTGTTCTGCTTACTAACTCATAGATATGAAACGTAATATTTTCTGTTGAGGAAGTCATGTTGTCCAGTCTTAGTCTATGCAGTGACTGTACCCTCTGTGCCGTGACCAATGCCATTAGCATGACTGTTTTTAATGTCAGTCTGTGTAGGGACAGAGCTGTTGCTGGAGACCAATTCCTGAGCATCTTCAGGACAATACTTACATCCCATATTTGGGAGTACCTGGTTCTTGGGGGATTAGTATTAAAAATTCCCCTCATAAGTTTTGTTACCAGTGGGTGAGTCCCAACAGAGTAACGCTCTGTCCCCTGCCATAGGTAAGTCGATAGGGCACTTCTGGCGCAGTTGATGGCACTATAACTGAGCCCCTCATCATAGTGGAGGCCTGCCAGATATTCCAGAACAGACGGGATGTTCATGTTTCTGTAGGTGATGTTGTTTTTATGGCAGTGCATCGCCCACTTCCTGATATAGACCAGATACTGTTTTTTGGTTGACTGTCTTTGGACCGCCGAGATCATGTTCACTGTTCGGTCCGTCAGTCCCAGTTGTAGTAGAGGTGTTTTTAAACTCTACAAATTAATAAGTTCAAATGGTTATGGCATGGGTGGCTATCCCTTGTTAAGGGATGTAGCAATAAATCTGGTCTATGTGGGATGGTGATACATGGTTCTAATACCATGTTTAATACCACTGGGTACCATGGTTGAGTAGGCCAATCGGGTACTACCAAAATACCAGACGCAGAGTCTTGTTGTATTTTCCTTAATACCCGACTGATGAGGCAGAAAGGTGGGAATGCGTAAATAAACAATTTCCCTCCAATGCAGCGAAAATGCATCTGTTGCCGCTGCCCCAGGGTCTGGTTCCCATGAAACATAATTTGATAACTGGTGGTTAAGTCTGGATGCGAATAGATCGATATCTGGTGTTCCATATTTTGCTGTAATATCAGCAAATACTTTTTTATTCAAGTGGAGTAGACAAAGTGTTCAAATACTTTGAACACTTTTTTATTCAACATCCATTCGGTGTTTTCATTAAATTTGCGTGACCTGGTGTCTGCCACTAAATTTAGTCTTCCTGGTAGGTAAGTGGCTGATATCCAAATATCTCTCTGGATACACCATTGCCAAATTGTATTAGCCAGATTGTCACATGATGTCGATTTGTTTCCACCCATGTGGTTAATGTATGCTACCACGGTGGTATTGTCTATCTGTAGTCTAACATGCTGGTCATATGACCCAGTACAATATGACTTTAGGCCATGGAATGCACCCAACATTTCCAGGTAGTTTATGCCCAGTGTGAGTAATAATGATGCCCCCTGAGCAGTCCATCTACCTCCACAGCTGGTGATGGTATTGGTGGCTCCCCACCCAAGTGCACTGGCATCAGTTTGTAGTACCATGGAAGGGTTACTGACAATGATTGGATTGGAACAAAGCCAGATGTTATCTATCCACCATTTTAGTTCCATTTTAGCTTGATAGGTAGTTTCATAGGTCTGTCAAAGTTACCTGCATTGATTTTGAGTGCTTGTATTTTTGCTCTCTGTAAGTTTTGGTAATGTAGAGGTCCAAATTATGTGGCTGGAAAGGCAGCCACCATTTTGCCAATTACTTTTGCTACCAATCTGATGGATGGTTTGCTGATGTCAATGAGGTTATTGCAAGCCTCTATTAAATCTCTAGCCTTTCCCTTAGGCAGAGTCACCGACATGTGAACTGAGTCAATGGTGAACCCCAAATAGTCCATAGTAGTGGAAGGCGTTAGTTTAGATTTAACTGGATGGATAATAAATCCCAGTTTTTCAAATAACTGTTTTGTGGCTGTTACAGTTTGTTTGGCCAATTCCAAAGATTTGCCCACAATGAGTATGTCATCTAAATATGCCATGACCATGTGTTTACGTTTCCGTAGAAACGCTAGGGCTGGTTTCAAAATTTTGTGAACAGCCTGGAGCTGATGATAAACCATTTGGCAGTGCTTTATACTGCCAGAGTTGCCCATCCAGTTGAATTTTAAGTAACATCTGTGGTCACCTCGTATAGGCACTGAATAGTAAGCATCTTTTAAATCGATGCTGGCCATGAAGTAACCTTTGGAAATTAATTGTTTAGCAGTAACAAAGGTTTCCATTTTGTCAGATCTATGATGATGCGATAACCACCATCTTTTTTGTTTTTGGTAAATATATTGGACACAAATTCTAATGACATGCATACGTCGTGGCGGGCTTCTTCACGTAGTCACTCACGTGACTCCGAAGTAAAATGCTGGAGTAACTCAGCGTGTTAGGTAGCAACCCTGGAGAACATGGATACGTGATCTTTGTCGGGACCCTTCTTCAGAGATGTCCTCCAGAGATTCAGTCTGACCTGTTGAGTTACTCCAGCACTGTCCATCTATTTTTTGTACACCAGCATCTGCAGTTCTTTGTGTCTGCTCTGTGAATCCACTTTGACAATCCATTCTTTCCCTACATGCGTTGTCCTGCCTCTCTTCTCTTTCAGCTTTCTCCAATCACATCCCCCCACCCCAACATCAGCTTGAAGAAGGATCCTGACCCAAAACGTCACCAATCCATGTTCTCCAGAGATGCAGAGTTACTCCAGTACATTGTGCCTTTTGTTTGTAAACCGGCATCTGCAGTTCTTTGGTCGGCACAAAATGCAGGATTAACTCAGCGGGACAGGCGGCATCTCTGGAGAGAAGGAATGGGTGATGTTTCGGGTCGAGACCCTTCTTCAGACTGAGAGTCTCGAGCCGAAACGTCACCCATTCCTTCTCTCCAGAGATGCTGCCTGTCCCGCTGAGTTACTCCAGCATTTCGTGTCTACCTTCGATTTAAACAAGCATCTGCAGTTCTTTCCTACACATTTTGTCAGCAGTTCTTTGATTATCTATTCTTCCTGCTTTAATATTAAGAAAATGACAGTACCAAGTTGGAAATCAGTATTGGGTTTTTTAAACAAGGAATCCAGAAGGATAGAGGCAGTGTAAAAGGAGCAGACTGCTTTAAAATGTTGCTTTGACCAGCACAATCCTATAAATAAGTGAGGAAGAAATATGCCCCAGATGCACGAATCTATACATAGGGCTGAATTCCACATAACTTGCGTATCCCAGGCATGTCGTCTTTGCTAATTCCTCTGTTGCATTATCGACTGCTGAACTGCCGGATCTGTGCATGCATTCCGCTCATGAATCACTCTAAAGCCACAACACACATTTCTTTTGGATAACTTGACAAACAAAAGACAGTTAGGTCCGATCGACAACGGCTCTTAATTCTGACAGTTTCCATCAGTAATTGTATACCCCTAATCTAGCGGGCAGACCAGCCAGATAATGACTAGAGAATCAACAACCTCTAAACTGGGTAACATTTCATATGAAGGAACTGATGGCTTTAGACGTTAGATTGTAGAGACACAGACTTTAGAGATGCAGACTTTAGAGATACAGCGTGGAAATATGCCCTTCGGCCCACAAAACCAAATAACCTACAAACCTGTATGTCTTTGGAGTGTGGGAGGAAACCAGTGCGCCCGGAGAAATCCCACGCGGTCACATAGGGAATGGACAAACTCCGTACAGATAGCACCCGAGGTCAGCATGGAACCCGGGTCTCTGGCGCTGGAAGGCAGCCACTCTACCATTTGCGCCACTGTGCTGCCCCGGACTGTTGGCTGTGCAACAATGATGTTGGACTACAAAACCTATTGTAAATAAGGCAGCACGGTGATGCAGGCCCTTCATCAGACTCCTAAACTGGTATCGGCTTTCTGGTGCCAAATGCAACATTGCTGGAGGAACTCAGCAGGTCAAGGCAGCACCTGTGGAGGGAAATGGACAGAGGCGTTTCAGGTGCAGACTCTTTTCCCACCTATCCGTATCCTCCACAGATGCTGCCTGATCCGCCGAGCTCCTCCAGCACTTTGACTTTTACATACTATTCCAGCATCTGCAGTTCCTTGCGTCTCTCAATTGCAACATGATGATACTCAAGAACACCTCAAAATTCTTCAGTCCAAGGCTGAGGCTGGAGTACCTGGAGAAAATCTGCATAGTTACGGGGAGAGCGTACAAACTCCATACAGACAGCAGCTGTAGTCACGATCGAACCCGGGTCTCTGGCACCAACTCTACCACTATGCCGCCCATCCACGTTCTCCGGAGATGAACGTTCTATGCTGGCTGAGTACTCCAGCACTCTGTGTCTTTTTCTTAAATAAGTTCTGTATGTCCAGGTGAATACAGCAGATGTATTAAAACTATTTCGGTCTAACCAAGGACAAATAGTTGTCCAACCTGGCCCAACCTACTCCTGACAACAAATCCATGATAACCAACAAAGCATATAATAATAATAATAATAATAATAATAATAATAATAATACGTTTTATTTGTATAGCGCTTTTCAAGGACTCAAAGTCGCTTTACATGGTGAGTCAAGAACAAAACAAAATAGAGCAGTAAGACAGAGATGCAAAGGGGAGGGGGACATGGGACTAAGGGTATGCAGAGGTGCAGAGATGGGTCTTGAGGCGGGACTGGAAGATGGTGAGGGACTCAGAAGTTCGGATCAATTGCGGGAGGGAGTTCCAGAGCCTGGGAGCTGCCCTGGAGAAGGCTCTGTCTCCAAAAGTGCAGAGGTTGGATTTCAGAATGGAGAGGAGACCGGCTGAAATGGATCTGAGGGACCATGAGGGTTGGTAGGGGGAGAGGAGGTCAGTGAGATAAGGGGGGGCCAAGTGGTTGAGGGCTTTGTAGGTGAGGACCAGGATTTTTAGATGATCCGGTGGGAAATGAAGCCAGTGAAGTTCTTTGAGGACTGGGGTGATGTGGTGCCAGGATTTGGTGTGGGTAATGAGTCGGGCGGCTGCATTCTGGACCAGTTGGAGTCGGTTGATGTTGCTGGAATTAATGCCAAAGAGAAGAGAGTTACAGTAGTCCAGTCGGGAGGAGATGAAGGCATGGATGAGTCTTTCAGCAGCGGGGGGTGTGAGAGAGGGTCTGATTTTGGCAATGTTGCGGAGGTGAAAAAATGATGTTTTGACAACATTGACGACAGCGTGAGGCTCAAGGGAGAGGGTTGAGTCAAAGATCACGCCAAGGTTGCGGGCCTGAGGAGATGGGGAGACAGTGGTGCCGTCAATAGTGAGAGTGGGGTTGTTAATTTTGGTAAGTGTTGATTTGGAGCCAATGAGGAGAAATTCTGTTTTGTTACTGTTTAATTTAAGGAAGTTGAGTTGCATCCAAGATTTGATGGCTGACAGGCAGGAGTTGATATGGGAGAGAGGGGGGTGGTGGGGGGACTTGGTGCTGAGATAGATCTGGGTGTCATCAGCATAGCAATGGAAGTCCAGTTTGAAGTGACGGAGTATATGACCAAGGGGGAGGATGTAGATGATGAAGAGGAGGGGATCGAGAACAAAGCCTTGGGGAACGCCTTGAGTGACAGTGGCTGTAGCAGATGTGTGGTTATGGAGAGAGATGGTGGGATCGGTTGGAAAGGTAGGAACGGAGCCAGCTGAGTGCAGAACCTTCAATGCCAAGGTCCCCAAGTCTGGTAAGCAGGATGTTATGGTTCACGGTATCGAAGGCCGCACTCAGGTCGAGGAGGATGAGGATGTTGAGGGAACCAGTGTCAGCAGAGGTGAGGAGGTCGTTGAGGACTTTGAGGAGAGCAGTTTCTGTGCTATGGAGGGGGCGAAATCCAGATTGGAGGGGTTCGAATAGGTTATACGCGAGGAGGTGGGAATGAAGTTGTGACGCGACTATATGCTCCAGGGTTTTTGAAAGAAAGGGGAGGTTTGAGATTGGGCAGTAGTTAATGAGAGAGGAGGGATCAAGACCAGGTTTCTTTAAGATTGGAGTGACAGCAGCAGTTTTGAAAGCAGAGGGGACAATTCCTTGGGACAATGAGGAGTTGAAGAGATTAATGAGGTAGGGGCAGAGAACGGGGAGGCAGGACTTCAGCAGGGGAGTGGGGAGAGGGTCGAGTGAGCAGGTAGTGGGTTTGGAAGAGCTAATGAGTTTGGAGATTTCATATGTCAGACTGTAAATTCCACCCCCCCATCACCTTAAACCTATGTTCTCTGGTTCTTGATTCTCCTACTCTGGGCAAGATCATTTGTGTCTACCCGATCTATTCCTCTCGTGAAATATGAAGAAGGGTCCGAGCCAAAATGTGGACTGTCTGTCTAAAGAAGGGAACAGACCTGAAATGTCACCTGTCCATTCCCACCACAGATGCCACCTGACCCATTCAACTACTGCAACTTTCTCTGTTTCGCTCAAACCATAAAATGCGTCAGAGTCTGACCGGTCGATGGCCAGATACTGGTGTATATGCCAGTGCAAACGTGCAAACTCCACACAGACAGTATCCCGAGGTCAGGATGGAACCCAGACCACCAATGCAGTGAGGCAGCAGCTCCACCAGCTGCACCAACCTCCTCTCCAGTGACTGAGATAGAAACCCAATTGTTATTTCACTTGTCAACTTCCGTTGGAGTAGAGGCCACACTTTATCCCAAGAAAGGTCTGAGGGAGAGCCATGAAGAATAGGATAACCATGTCTCTGTGCCGCCCTTATCTGTCACAACGGTAAAACACATTTGGACAGCTACATGGATAGGATCGGTTTAGAGGGATATCGGAAAATGCAGGCAGATGGGACTAGTGTGGATGGGACACGTTGGTCAATAAGGCCTAGTTGGGCCGAAGGGCCTGTTTCCTCGCTGTATGACTATGACTCCATTAGGTTTAGGAACAGCCCCGTTGGCAGCATTTTCACACCATTTAAAGTTCATTGTAACTGAAATCCTCCTTGCTGACATCAATGGCACAGTAAGACACGGTGGCACAGCGGCAGAGTTGCTGTCTTATAGCGCCAGAGGTCCGGGTTCGATCCTCACTACAAGTGCTGTCTGAACGGAGTTTGCACGTTCTCCCTGTCACCTCGTGGGTTTCTTCCGGGTGCTTCGGCTTCCTCCCACACTCCAAAGACGTGCGGGGTTTGTAGGTTAATTGGCTTTGGTAACATTGTAGGAAAGTGCCAGTGGGCAGGGTGATCGCTGGTGGGCCGAAGGTCCTGTTTCCGCACTGTATCTCTAAAGTTTAAAGTCAAGTGTGATTGCACTCACCTGATTAACTACTGGCATCAGCACCGGGCTCTTCATCAGCAACGGGGACCTTCTCATATTTGCCGTGACCAGTTACCACAAACTTGTACCTTGCACTTGGCGGCTGATTCAAAAGTAAAGGAAACAACAGGATTATTTTTCTTGCTCTACATATTGTAGAGACAATTACACAGAAACATTCGCTATTGAGATTAAAATAGCCTCAGAATGATTTTTTTCTCCAATAATACATCTTTGTGATGAAGATTCTAACAGTGGCTCAGCTGGTAGAGCCGCTGCCTCACAGTGCCAGAAACCCAGGTTCGATCCTGACCTCGGGTACTCTCTGTACGGAGTTTGCACGTTCTCCCTGTGACCATGTGGGTTTTCTCCGGGTGCTCCAGTTCCCTCCCACACCCCAAAGACGTGTGCACGTTGTAGGTTAATTGGCCCTCAGTAAATTGCCCCCAGTACTTTTGTACGTGAGTTTGAGTCGATGGTATTTATCTGATCTGTTTGGAGAGCTTGCAACACAAAGCTTTTCACCATACCTGTGACAGTAAGAAACCTAACTCTGGGTGAGAATGTGAAAGTGTGATAACATAGAACTGGTGTGAAAGGGTGATTGATGGTTGGTGTGGACTCAATGGGCTGAAGGCCCAGTTTCTATAGATAGACACAAAACGCTGGAGTAACTCAGCAGGTCAGGCAGCATGTCTAAAGAAAATGGATAGGTGACGTTTTGGGAAAGGACACTTTTCAAACTGATTGTAGGGCGGGCGTGGTGGGTGGACTTTGTTTGTAGGGGATTGTAGGGGGATTGTTTCTATGTTGGATATCTCAATCCAAGCATAATATGGTTAAAATTATAACTTCCCTGCACAATTCCCATGAAAGCCATAGAAATTTGAGGTGATTTGGGAAATGACGTCAGAGGTGAGTTAATGGTAGTTTTGTTAATGGCAGGAAATGATTTAGCGGAGGTGAGTTAATGGTAGTTTTGCAATGAAGTGTTACATTGATTATGGATCTTGGAGCAGCCACATTGATGCCATTTGTTTGTGAGTTTGCCGTTGCCATCAGCTAACAGATGATAATCTACTGGTCATGAGACCCAGACAAGAGTGGCATTGAGAAAACATTGGATTTTCACCAAAAATGTATTTGCATCAGTCAGTTCCACTCAAAGGAGATTTCAGAACTTTTAGCTCGTACGTTTGAATAAAAAATTTAATAAATCTATTTTCAGAGGTAATTTAATTAAAGAAGTTGCAACTCGTGATTAAGGTCCATTTTTGGACTTTTCACAAAACAGGGAATGAACATTTACCAGCTTAGTTCTGGATGGTGGAATTCACTGCCACAGAAGGCAGTGGAGGCCAATTCACTGGATGTTTTCAAGAGTTAGATTTAGCTCTTAGGGCTAACGGAATCAAGGGATACGGGGAAAAAGCAGGAACGGGGTACTGATTTTGGATGATCAGCCATGATCATATTGACTGGCAGTGCTGGCTTGAAGGGTCAAATGGCCTACTGCTGCACCTATTGTCTATGTTTCTACGATTGTGGTTAAAGGTGTGTTAAATGCAGATGCAACTGGATTCAATCCAGATCTCGGGTGCTGTCTGCATGGAGTTTGCACGTTCTCCCTGTGACCGCGAGGGTTTCCTCTGGGTGCTCTGGTTTCATCTCACAATGCACAGACGTGCAGGTTTGTAGGCTAATTTGTAAAATTGTCCCTACTGTGTGGAGAACGGATGAGAAAGTGGGATAACACAGAACTAGTATGAATGGTGGATGGATGGTCGGCATGGAAGTGGTGGGCCGTAGGGCTTATTTCCACACTGTAACTCTCAACTCTACTCCCAAAATAAGGCAATAGATAGTTTACTCACCTTTCCAGCATTTGATAATTTGTTGCATGAAGGGGAATCAGATTTGTTTTCCCAAATATTCTTCTTGCTCCTCACATCCCCGGGCTTAATCTCCTAGAGAAATACAAATGAACGATATAACATGAATTGTGACAATCTGAAATGGTCAGTGTGGACTCGCTGGGCCAAAGGGCCTGTTTCTATGCAGTGTCACCCTCTGAGTCTTTCACTTTCCGAAATGCCATGGCTCAAAATTTTGCAAACAGGCATCTAATTTTGTTATAGAAGGGGAGAAATAGTTCAGATACATTAAGATGAAAGGCATTGTGCTCTATTTTGAAGAGTTACTCAAGATCCATTAGTTAGAAAGTCCCTAAGACTTTACTTTTATACTTTAGAGATACAGCGTGATAACAGGCCCTTTGGCCCAAGTCCACGCCGACCAGTAATCCCTGCACATTAACACTACCTGACACATATCAGGAACAATTTACAGTTTTACTGAAGCCAATTAATCTATAAACCTATACATCTTTAGAGTGTGGGAGGAAACACACGCAGGTCATGGGGAGAATGTACAAACTCTGTACAGACAGCACACGTAGTCAGTATCGAGCCCAGATCTCTGGCGCTATAAGACAGCAACTCTGCCGCTGCGCCACCATGCCGCCCACGGGTGGGAACCCTACTTCAGATATGTTAATGGAGTTTAACTGATGACAGATCCAATATATTCATGGACATTCATGCATTCAGAATATAGAAAATACTTAAAACTCATATCACGATACCTATTGCAAATACAGCAGGCAGTGGAGGCCAATTCACTAGATGTTTTCAAGAGTTAGATTTAGCTCTTAGGGCTAAGACCATGACAGTTGATATTTTATTTTAAAGCATGTTGAAGTAACACATCGTTAAAATGCTCTACATTATGGGCTACATTAAAGCTGCTTCAATGACTCTTCTAGTTTTACTATTTGAAGTTGAGTAACAGAAGAAAGGAAAGCAAAAATGACTTTGTTTAATCCAGCACGATTTGGAAGTTTTGATGGAGATAATTTATTTTGGGATATGGGTAGAACGGTGGCGCAACGGTAGAGTTGTTGCCTGTCAGCGACAGAGACCTGGGTTCAATCCTGACCACGGGTGCTGTCTGTATGGAGTTTGTACATTCTCCCCGTCACTGCGTAGATTTTCTTTGGGCGCTCTGGTTTCCTCCCACCCCCCACAGATGTACAGGTTTGTAGGTTAATTGACTTTGTAAGATTTGTAAATGGTCCCGAGTGTGGAGGATAGTGCTAGTATACAGGGTGATGGCTGGTTGGCACAGACTTGGTGGGCCGAAGGACCCGTTTCTGCGCTGTATCTCTAAACTAAACTAAAGAAAAGCAAAAAAAATTAATCCACTGGGATTCGATTCGGATTTTTCTTACATCAAACAAACTATATTTGCAAGAGTCAGCACTGTCGTGGCTAACTCTAGGAATGTCACAATGAGTCAGAAAGATCAGATTCCAAAGCTAATCGAATACAGTTGTTGGAATGGGAAATGCAATTTACTCTTGACAACTGTCTCTCTGGCTTCAAGGGCAGCTATTTATGGAACATGAGCAAAGCACAAAGTGCTGGAGGAACTCTCAGGGTCAGGCAGCATCTGTGGATGGAATGGACAGATGACTTGTCAGGTCGGGACCCTACACCAGACTGATAAGAGTAGAGAGGAGAAAGGTGGAAGAGAGAAGAGGGTTGGGGCACTGGCAAGTGATAGGTGGATACACCTGAGGGTGGGGGGGGGGGGAGAGGTTTGCTTGATAAAGGCTAGAGATGAAAAGGAGACAAAGGGGTGCCTGGGAAGAGAGGTGAAACGTAAAGCTGGAGGGAGGGAGATAGTTGGAAGGAGACGGGGTGGGAGGTTAAGAGGTGAAAGGAGCTGGCTAGTGACAGGAGAGGAGGGGGTAGGGGGGAATATTACAGGTCCTTCTGCCCATCGAGTCCACGATGACCACAATCACCCTTACACAAGCTCTAACCTACACCCAGGGACAATTTACTGAAACCAATTAACCTACACACCCGCACGTCTTTGAAATGTGGGAGGAAACCGGAGAAACCAGAGAAAACCCAAGTGGCCACAGGGAGAACGTACAAACTCCGTACAGACAGCACCCCTGGTCAGGATTGAACCCGGGTGCCTGGCGCTGTAAGGTAACATCTTTACCACTGTGCCTTTTCTAACTTTCTATCCCCTACTACAAACAAACAACCTGATGAAGGGTCCTGACCCGAAACATCGCCTATCCATTCCCCCCACAGATGCTACCTGACCCGCAAAGTTACTCAAGCGCCTTTTGCTTAGGATTCGAGCCTCTGCAGTTCCTTGTATCGCCATAGAACCTGCCTTGGTTGTCCACCTGCAGTCTGTATACATGGCCAGTAGAGGGTGGTGTTGTCCCACAGCCACATACCAGGCTGACACTGTGTGTGGGGCGGTTTTCACTGGGAACACTTCCAGCTGGAATAGCTCACCACAAAGGGCTGATGAGAAGGATCAGATTTTGTATTCCTGTGCTGCCTCAAAAGGGTGATTTGCAATGAACCTCATCTTTTTGACTCAGGTCATTGAGTCTTCCAAAACTGAAAATTATGTTGTGGTTTTGCTTTTGGAAGCAAAATATTTTGCACTTTGAATTGCACAATGTAACATTCTCACTTAGATATTTTGAAAGAATTTATGACCATCAGGTGATGAGTATGTGTGTATGTGTGTGAGAGTGTTGTGTGTGTGTGTGTGCGTGTGTGTGAGAGAGGGAGAGAGAGAGGGTGAGTGTGAGTGAGAGAGCAAGAGAGTGTGTGTTGTATGTATGAGAGGGAGAGACTGACTATGTTTTGTGTGTGTGTGTGTGTGTGAGGATATGTCTGTGTTCTGATTGTATGTGTGTGTGTCGTAAGGTCCTAAGTGATAGGAGTAGAATTAGGCCATTCGGCCCATCAAGTCTACTCCGCCATTCAATCATGGCTGATCAGTCTCCCCTCCTAACCCCATTCTCCTGCCTTCTCCCCATAACCTCTGACACCTGACTAATCAAAAATCTCTCTGCCTTAAAAATATCCACTGACTTGGCCTCTACAGCTTCCTGTGGCAAAGAATTCCACAGATTCACCATCTTCTGACGAAAGAAATTTCTCCTCATCTCCTTCCTTCTTCTTCGAGTCCGTTGCAATCTCAGATGTCGCTCTGCCAGTATCTGGCGCAGGTCACAGCTGGTCGGGTCGGTTCAGCCAGGTCCTGGGGGCTGCACTGGGGGGCGTGGTCACACTCCAGTAGGTGGGACATTGTCTGTACTGCTCCACAGCTGCATGTGTCTTCTGCCTGGTAGTTCCATGCTTTCATAAGTGCTTTGCACCTCCCCTGCTCCACTCGTAATCTGTTGAGGGCCTTCCAGGTTGGCCATGGGAGGTCGTGCCCGCTGGCGAGGCATTCAGTCGGAGTGATTCCTCTCTCCATCCAGTCGTGGGCTCGTGTGTTGAGCTGGTTCCATTCATCTTTCCAGATGTTGGTCCTTGCTGTTTCTTTGGTTGTCTGGAGAGGTGGGACTGTCTGCAAGAAACTGGCTCTGGATTTCAGTCGGGGTGGAGGTGCTGTGTGTCCGTGCAGGGGGTGTCTGGTATCGATCTCCTGTGCTCTCCGCTCTTCTTGGGCGACGATGGATCGTCTGATATGGGGGGGGGGCAATACCAGCTAGGGCGTAGAGGCACGGGACTGGCGTTGTCTTTATGCATCCCGTGATAATGCGGTAGGTGTCGTTGAGGGCTGTGTCAACCAGTTTGGTGTGGTGGGAGCGGCTCCAGCTTGAGCACGCGTATTCAGCTGTGGAGAAGCACAGGGCTAGGGCAGTTGCACGGATGGTTGGTGGATCAGCTCCCCACTTTGAGTTTACCAGTTTGCGCAGGATGTTGTTGCGAGTGTTGACCTTGGCTTTGGTGTTCTGAAGGTTGGTTTTGAAAGAGAGTGTCCTGTCGAGTGTGACTCCGAGGTACACGGAGTGGAAGTGGTTGGAGAGTTTGTGGCCATCCCATGAGACGCTCAGTTGTTTTCCTGCATCTCGATTTTTAAGATGGAAGCTGCATAGTTGGGTTTTTGATGGGTTGGGTTTCAGGTGGTTGTTATTGTAGTAGGTTGTCATCTCTTGGAGGGCGCTTTCCAGGACAGACTCGATCTTCTGGAAGTTCTCCTGTTGGGTGGTGATGCAGAGATCATCAGCATAGATGAAGCGGCGGCATTGTGGGGGAAGTGGTTGGTCGTTGGTGTAGATGTTGAAGAGTACGCTGCCTTGTGGTACGCCATTCTTTTGGGCTTTCCATTTGCTCTTCTTGTCGTTTAGTTGAACGAAGAAGCGCCTGTTGTTGAGAAGGCTTTTGATGACTTGGCACAGGTCGAGGTCACCAGTCATGTCAAAAAGTTTCCTGATCATGGTGCGGTGCTGGACAGTGTCGTAGGCAGCGGTGAGGTCTATGAAAGTTGCTCCGGTGATGAGTTTGCACTCAACACCATCCTCAATGTGTTGGGTGAGGTTCAGTAGCTGCCCGGCACAGGAGCGGCCAGGGCGGAAGCCAGCTTGATCTTTAGTAAGCTTGGAGTCTATAAGTGGCGTAAGGCGTTGGAGTAGTAGCCTCTCGTAGAGCTTGTAGGTGATGCAGAGGAGGGAAATGGGTCTGTAGCTCTTTGGGGATGATGGGTCCTTTCCAGGTTTGGGAATTGCGACAGTCTTGGCCTTTCTCCATACAGGTGGGGTTGTTTTCTGTGCCATGCATGAGTTCAGCATTGCTGGGAGTCAGGTCTTTGCTTTAGGTCCAAGGTGCTGTATCATTTCCGTCAGTACATCGTCGATTCCTGCTGCTTTCCCAGGTTTCAGCATGCTCATTGCAGCTTCGAGTTCTTCTAGGTCGAAGGGCTTGGTGAGAGCGCTGGCTGGTTGTAGGCGGTCTGTTACCGCTGTCCGGCGGAATTCTCCTGTGGGTCTGCGCCAGTTTTGGCTACGACCGTTTGCCACCAGCTGTGCTGCAACTGAGTTTGCTGTGACTGTTGTGAGCGTGGGCGGTGTGGTATGGTCTTCACCGAGGCGGCGGATTGTGGCCCATGCCTTCCTGCTGTTATTGGTCATGTTGGGGTTTTCTATCAACTCCTTCCAGACTTGCCAAGCAATCTCCTTCCTAAAAGAACGTCCTTTAATTCTAAGACTATGACCTCTAGTCCTAGACTCTCCCACTAGTGGAAACATCCTCTCCACATCCACTCTATCCAAGCCTTTCACTATTCTATATGTTTCAATGAGGTACGTGTGTGTTTGTGTGTGAGCATTTGTACCTGTGTGAGAGAGTGTGTTGTTTGTGAGAGAGTGTTTGTGTATTATATGTATGAGAGGGAGTGAGAGACTATGTTTTGTGTGTGAGACAGAAAATATGTCTGTGTTCTGATTGTGTGTGTGTGTGTGTGTGTGTGTGTGTGTGTGTGTGTGTGTGTGTGTGTGTGTGTGTGTGTGTGTGTGTGTGTGTGTGTGTGTGTGTGAGTGCGTGCGTGCGTGCGTGTGTGCGTGCGTGCGTGCGTGCGTGCGTGTGTGTGTGTGCGTGCGTGCGTGCGTGCGTGCGTGCATGCGTGCATGGGTATGGACTGTTTCTATGCTGTATGACTATGATTCTATGAAGTATCCACAATAGATTGTCAGCTGAGAATAAGATAGACCTTGCAATCTTTGTTTTAATTTTAAAGACATAACATGGAAACCGGCCCTTCAGCCCATTAGCTCCATTGATCACCCTTTCACACCAGTTCTACTTTATCCACTCTCTACTCCCTACACGTTAGGGGCTATTTACAGAGAGCCAATTAACCTACAAACCTGCACGTTTTGGGGAATGTGTAAACTCCACACAGACAGCACTGGAGATCAGGATCGAACCGAGCCTCTAGTGACCAACACACTAGCCAAAATAGTTCATACACATACCGCCCCACCAAATCCACCAATCGCTTGACAATCTTTGTCCCGCCCCCATCTCTTTTCCAGCTTTCTCTGCCCATCAGTCTGAAGAAGGGTCTCAAACTGAAACACAGCCTATCGTTTTTCTTCAGAGATGCTGCCTGGTCCGCTGGATTACCCTGGAGAATGCTACTTGATCGAGAAAATGAGGGAAATAGTGGTAAAATGGTCTTTCCCCTGCCCCCTACCACAAATAATATTCTGTGTATTCCTCTCTCGCCCAGTCTCTCTCACTCTCTCTGTTATGCTCTCTATCTCACTCGCACTCCCTCAATTTCACGCTCTCTCATGCTCTCACACACTTTCTTGCGCTCTTGCACACTTTAATTCGCACATTTTCACTCGCACTCTCCCCCACTCTCGCTCACTTTCTGTCCCGCTCTCTTTGCCTTTCTCTCTCTCTCTCTTCCTTTCTCTCTCTCTCTCTCTCTCTCTCACGTACAATAATCTCGCTATTAATTCCCTTCACTTTTCTAACGTGAAACATGATGAGAGATCACAACTCACGGGGGGTTCAACGAGAAAGATCAACAAACTGACCCAGAAAATCCCCAGAGAATTGAAGACTGAGAAAGGGCCCGCAGTGCTGTTGAATAGAATGTCCTCGGGGTATGTCGCAGCAAAACCCCCCAGGAAACCTGAATGAATAGAAAGGAATGCACGCTCAACTCTAGTGTGGTCGTGTCTCTGGGATTTCATTCGTCACACATGCCAAACTGGCCATCTTTCAACATGCCTTGCGGTTACAAGACCACGGGACAATTACCTTCAGAGAAGCCAGTGTGGAGGAGATTTAAGAAAAGGCACAGAAGACATGTAGCAGAGCAGGAGATAATCAGAGCCAAAGGCAAAGTAAATCCAAGAGTGTGGAGGGAGCCTGAAGAGAAGAAAAAGAATGAATAGATACGGGATGGAATAAAATATTGTTTTGTTCTATAGATTTAAGACCTCTAAATTGGATTGAAAATTGCTTCCTTTTTATGCTAAACAATGAAATAAATTCATTGAGCTTACTTGAGTTCAGAGAACAGGCCCTTCGGCCCACTGAGTCTGCACCGACCTATGATCATCCATACACTATCTCATATACACTATCCATATTTCAGTCTGAAGAAGGGTTCCGACCCAAAACGTCGCCTATTCCTTTTCTCCAAGGATCTGCCTGAACCGCTGAGCTACTCCAGAATGTTGTGTCCATCAGCTGTATATCCTACACCCGAGGGACAGTGTACCGAAGCCAATTAAACCTACAAACCTGCACGTCTTTGGGATGTGGAAGAAAACTGGAGCACCCGGAGGAAACACACAGTCACAGGGAAAACATGCAAACTCCGTACAGACAGCACCAGTAGTCAGGATCACACCGGGTTTCTGGCGCTGTGAGGCAACAACTAACCCGCTGGGCCACTGTGCTGGCCATTATAATACCTATATTACAATAATGCAACAATGTTTTTGTAATTAATAGATCTTTAACGGCACTTGACATTTGTGGTGTATCAGAGTTCTGATCTGCTTATAATAAAGGCAAATTAACCATCAGTTTATGTTGTATGAGCTATAAATATCACTTGCACTTAAAAAAAAACTCTTAACATTAATTTCTATTTAAAACATGCTCGAAACACATGAGAATCGAGTCAATACAAAAATGTGACGCAGAATCAAATCTGTACTGTGTAAGAATTAACTTTGTGATAAACATTTTCCATTGGAATTGGAAGGACAACACAGTTGAGCAGCAGTAGAGTTGCTGCCTTACAGCACCAGAGACCCGGGCTTGATCCTGACTACGGGTGCGTCTGTACGGAGTTTGTATGTGCTTTCCCGTGATCGCGTGGGATAGTACTAGTGTACGGGGTGATCGCTGGTCAGCGCGGACTCGGTGGAGCGAAGGGCCTGTTCCACGCTGTTATTCTGAACTAAACTAAACTGAATTCAAGTTAGTGAGCGATCAGGGAGGGTAACAAGTTTTACTTACAGAGGGTTTGGAAGGACTGGACTTGGCACCGGTCTCAGGGGTCTTGCTCACCCACTGGTTGATGAGGTCACAAACACCGACTTTCAACCCATCAGTATCCTGGATGAGGATAAGTAACATTGGAAAGAGAAAACACCTTTATTACTGAAACATCTTCACCCATGTCACAATCTCCTGTCCTTGGATTTCGAAGTGCGGGAATTTTTTGTTTTGTTTTTAGAGATACACCTGGAAAGGCTTTGTAACCGCTCGTAAGATAAGACGCAAAAAGCTGGAGTAACTCAGCGCGTCAGGCGGCACCTTTGGAGAAAAGGAATAGGTGGCGTTTTGGGTCAAGACCATGCATCAGACTAACGGTCAGGGGAGGTGAAAACTAGAGATATGAACAGGTGCAAAGAACAAATGAATGAAAGGTATTCAAAAGGACAAATCAAAGCCTGCAATGATGATCAGGGGAAGATGGAGCCCACAATGGCCCTCCTCTCTTTCAGCTCCCTTCGCACCTCCTCAATTCTTTTGTCTCACGCCTTGTCTTTTCACGTCTAGCCTTTGTCCACCCATCTGCCTATCAAACAATCCCTCACTTGGATCCACCTATCACTCCCCAGGTTTTATCCTGCCCATCCTCTCTCCCAGCTTTCTCTCCCCTCCTCCACCCCGATCAGCCTGAAGAAGGGTGCCGACCAGAAACGCCACCTATCCTTGTTCTGCCGAAATGCTGCCTGACCCGCTGACTTACTCCAGCACTTTGCGTCTTTTCTTGCCAAGTTGGTGCAGTGCATCTTATGGAGTCCACACCCTGCTACCACGGCACCTCATTTTGGGTGTTCGTGGTGAGTCCCAATTTGTCTGGAAGTACATGTACGTTATTGGAGATGTATGTATCCATTCTGTGCACAATGTTTCATTGAGTTGTACCGTTTGGATGGAGGAAAGGCTCCAGGGAGTCCCTTGCTACCTGATACTCAACCTGTAACCTACTCCTATAACCCTAGTGTTTGTGTGGTTTGAGCAAAGCACAAAGAGCCAGAAGAACTCAGGCTGCATCTATGGAGTAAATAGGCAGGTGACGTTTCAGCTCGGGATCCTTCTTCAGACATCATCAGTTTCAATATATCGCAAAAACCAGGAGCACTCAGAGAGTTTAGTTAAGTTTAGTTTAGAGATACAGTGCGGAAACAGGACCTTCGGCCCGAGTCCACGCCGACCAGCAATCACCCCGTACACTTGTTCTATCCTACACACTTTACAGGGACAATTTACAGAAGCCAATTAACGTACAAACCTGCACGTCTTTGGACTGTGGGAAGAAATCAGGAGAAAACCCATGTGGTCACAGGGAGAAGGTACAAACTCTGTGCAAACAGCACCCGAAGTCAGGATTGAACCCGCGTCTTTGGCGCTGAAAGGCAGCAACTCTGCCACTGTGCCACCGTGCTGCCTCTGACTTGCTTTCAAACAATTCACTTAAAGTTTAAAAATGCTTTCAGTTATTCCTTGGCTAGACATGACGTGCCTGCAGGTTTATTCCACCTACTTCTGGCAATGACGTACGTTTTTAAAAATCTGGATATTATTTCCCATTTCTCTACAGATTTGCCGTTCCCACTCACAGCAGCTTTCCATGATGTTTTGTTGTAAAGAGGGCAGCACAGTGGTACGGCTGGTAGAGCCGCTGCCTCTCGGCGCCAGAGACCCGGGTCCGAGCCTGACCTCGGATGCTGTCTGTGTGGAGTGTGCACGTTCTCCCTGCAATCGCATGGGTTTCCTCTGGGTGCTCCGGTTGAGTATCGGGTAGCAAGGGACTACCTGGAGCCTTTCCTCCGTCCAAGCGGCACAGCTCAATGAAGCATAGTGCAATGGTCTGGATGCCGACACCTCCAATAACATTCACCTAGTTCAGGACAAAGCAGCCCATTGAACTGGGACTCACAACGACCACCCAAAATATACTCTCCTTCAGACTGAAACATCACCTATCCATTTTCTCCAGAGATCCTGCCAGACCCGCTGAGTTACTCCAGCATGTTGCGTCCAACTTTGGCATAAACCAGCATCTGCAGTTCATTTTCTATTACATCTAAACTAACCCAAATGCTTTTGGAGAGTCTGCAGGAGAATGGGGTTGAGAGGGAAAGATAGATCAGCCATGATTGAATGACGGAGCAGACTTGATGGGCTAAATAGCCTAATTCTGATCCTATAACTTATGAACTGATGAAGTAGTCTGCAGTTTCAGGAGATGCCAGCTGACAAAATCTTAGATTCTCAACGTTAAAATGGAAGATTGGATGAGTGCCACTGGAATGATAGGGCAGCACAGTAGAATTGTTGCCTTACAGCGCCGAGTTCGATCCTGACTATAGGTGCTGTCAGTACGGAGTTTGTACTTTCTCCCTGTGACCGTGTGGGTTTTCTCTGGGTGCTCCAGTTTCCTCCCACACTCCAAAGATGTACCGGTTTGTAGGTTAAATGTAAATTAAATGGTAAATTGTCCCTTGTGTGTAGCATAGTGTCAGTGTATGGGGTGATCGCTGGTTGGCGCGGACTTGGTTTCTGAGCTGTATCTCTAACGTCTGTCTATAGATTGGGTTTCTAATTCATCCAGGTGTAGATGTCAGGCCAGGGGTACGGGGTCAGTGTGCAACACTTCGGAATAATGGTCTCAAGCGCGCAGCAGTGGGAGGAGTTACCCCTTACCTTGCACGGTGTCCCACGGGTGCCTGCGTTACTCGCCGGGTCGCCGGTCTCCCACATGCTCTTCATGGTGGCCACATCCTCCGACAGGTTCGGAATGTCCAACGACGCGTGCCGCAGTGACTTTGTCGTGCCCTGCGCCAGCGTGCGTGCGAGAAGCAGAAAGGAGGAGAAAGAAGAAAAAAAGAGGGAGATAAGCGAGAGCAAAACTAATAACTGTCGACAAAAATGCAACAATTTGCTGGCATAACTTTGAGGTAACATGAGGTGAATAGATAGGGTAAATAGGGTAAATGCACAAATGTAGTTTTCCTGGATGAAGATACAAAGTGCTGGAGTTACTCAGCGGGTCAGGCAGCATCTCTGGAGAACATTTCGGGTCGGGACCCTTCTTCAAAATTCTGGCTCCTCTAACATGGGTGGGGGAATCAAAGATTAGAGGACATACATAGGTTTAAGGTTTAATAGGAAACTGAGCAACTTTTTCACATAGTGTTTGTTGGATATATGGAATGAGCTGCCAGAGGAGGTAGTTGAGGCAGGTCCTATAACAGCATGTAAAAGACACTTCAAAGGTACATGGATAGGACCGGTTTGGAGGGATATGGGCCTAATGCAGGAAGGTGGGACTCCTGTAGATGGGGCATGTTGCTCAGCGTGGACAAGTTGGGCCGAAGGGCCTGTTTCCATGCTGTATGGATTCTGGCTCTTAGGTTTGTGGAACAACCCAATTGGCAGCATTTTAACATCATGTTTCTATGCGTTATGGCTCTATGACCTGAAATGTCACTTATCCATGTTCTCCAGAGATGCTGGCTGACCTGTTGAGTTACTCCAGTACTTTGTGTCCTTTAAAAATTAGAGGCATATGGACCAAACGCGAGCAAGTGGTACTAGCTTAGATGGGACATCTTGGTTGGCATTGGCGAAGGGCCTGTATCCATGGTGTACAACGCATGACTCAAATTAACAATATTGCTTTCATTCAAGTTCTGGGTTCAAGGTGAATCAAAGGCCCCTTAGGCTAAAACCTGTGAATTTAGTAATTTTATGACAGATCATTGCAAAGGGTGGGGTAAATTTAATACTTAATAAAGTACACGTAAAATGTGAGATGTTCCGCTTTGAAAAAGAGAAATGAAAGACAATAATTTATTAGTAATGCAGAAACAGCTGTGGCATTTTTCATGAGCAAGTTTCACCATTAATTCCCTCCCTATGTCCTATGTTACAACTCTGAAACACTTTCAAATGGGCTACACTCGCTGTGGAAAGCAGTGGGACGTGCAGAGATCAAGAAGGGCTTGAACATCCTGTTTAAGGCCCTGTCCCACTGTACGAGGACACTCACAAACTCTCCCAAGTTTTCCCCTTGATTCGAACTCGGGTAATGTCGGGTAATGTCGGTAGCGAGTCCGTAGGAGCCCGTAGATGTTTCGTAGCGGTTCGTAATGCCAGCCGTAGAAACTCGGGGCATCAGGTAAGTCGGGACGTTTTTTCAAACAAGTTGAAAAATGTCCACGAGTTAAAAAAATAGCCTCGAGTACCTACGAACGGCTATTACCGTAATTCTCCGAGTTCGAATCAAGAGGAAATCTCGGGAGAGTTCGAGAAAACTCGGGAAAGTGGGACAGGGCCTTTAGCTTTCTCTAACCATTTCCCATCAGTCGATCTCAACACCTATCCACTCACACAGTGAGAGCTAAGGACTTGAAGCCTGGTGTGTATGGGGTGGAGGAGAGATTTGGGATGCGGTAATGTGTTGGTTCAAAGTTGAATGAAAAGTTGTTTCAAATCTGGATAAATTATTAGCAGGATTTAACAACCTCTTCCATCATTATTTCTCTAGATGCAACATAGAAAGCATTTTCTCAAGATGCATCACAGCATGTTTTGGGAGCAGCTCCATCCAGGACTGTAAGCAATTGCACAGAATTGCAGACGCAGCCCAGACCATCACACAAACCAACCTCCCTTCCATTGACTCCATCTACACTACACGCTGCCTCAGCAAGGCCACCAGCATAATCAAGGACCAGTCATACCCAGCTACTCTCACTTGTCCCGTCTCCAATCAGGCAAGAAGTACAGAAGTGTGAAAACACACACCTCCAGATTCAGGAACACTTTCTTCCCAGCTGCTATCAGGCAACTGAACCATCCATCCTCTCACCAACTAGAGAGCGGTCCTGAGCTACCATCTGCCCTCGTTCGAGACCCTCAGATTATCTTTACTGGACTTTAACTTGCACTGAAAGTTATTCCCTTCATCATGTATCTGTGCACTGTGGATGGTTTGATTGTAATCATGTATTGTCTTTCCGCTGACTGGTTAGCACACGACAAAAGCTTTTCACTCTACCTTGTTACATGTGACAATAAACTAAGCTAAACTAAACTAAACTAAACTATTAACATTGTGTTTAAGAAGGAACTGCAGATGTTGGAAAATCGAAGGTACACAAAAATGCTGGAGAAACTCAGCGGGTGCAGCAGCATCTATGGAGTGAAGGAAATAGGCAACGTTTCGGGCCCGAAACCCTTAGGTGAACCATTCTATAGACGGTTCACCTCAACTATTCCCAAGCAGCCAATCCCACTTTCCCAGCAAGCCTGAAGAAGGATCCCGACCCGAAACGTCACCTGTCCAGTCCCTTCACAGATGCTGCCTGACCCATTGAGTTCCTCCAGCACTTCAAACTTGTGATTCGCTCAAGATTCCAGCATCTGCAGTTTCTTGCATTCGCATAAGAAACAGCAAGGTGTGTGTCTAATGGTGATTTTAGACGCTCAGACTCCTAGAACAGATGATACAGGACTTTTATCCTGCTTAAATGTTATTCACGTTATTCCATTTATTATGTACCTGTACGCTGTGGATGGCTTAATCATGTATAGTCTTTCCACTGACAGGATAGCACGCAACAAAAACTTTTCACTGTACCTCGGTACACGTGACAATAAACTAAACTCAAAACTCGAAATCTCAATACCCAAATGCACCGTGAGAGAAAATGAATCAGATTACCTCAATAGCATTAGTATACTGTTCTAATCGATCGTCAATCTTTGATATGTTCGTGATCGGTTGGCTCTTCTTAACACTATTGCTGTCATTGAAAAAAAGTGATTTTTTAAAAAAAACATGCAAAATTTGCAAAAAGAAGCAATATTCGAAAGTAACACAATCATATGGAAACATCAGAAGAGGAACCATTATTTTCCAGCTGTTAACCTCTTAGTTTATTAACACGTAGAACTGTTGCTATGGGTGAATGGAAACAGATAGCAGATGCAGCAATTCCAATGATCAACTTGCTCCGTGATAAATCAAAGCTGATTTCCTTTTATCCTCTCTGAAATGAGAGTGGAAGGGGGCAGGGGATTTAAGCTTTAACAGAAGTAGGCAAAATAAGTCAGAGGGAGGTTCTCACCATGACCATAAAACATAGGAACAGAATTAGCCCATTCGGCCCATCGAGTCTGCTCCATCATTCGATCATGGCTGATCTATATTTTCCATCTCAACTCTATTCTCCTGCCTTGTCCCCATAACCTTTGCCGCACTTACTAATCAAGAACCTATCAATCTCCACTTACTTGGCCACCACTATCATCTGTGGCAATGAATTCCACAGATTCACCACCAGGCTAACAAAATTTCTCCTCATCTCCTTTCTAAAGATATGTAATTTGAAAGCTAAAGCTGTGCCCTCTGGTCCTAGACTCTCCCACTACTCTCCACACCCACTCACTCGAAATGTTGCCTGTCCATTCTCTTCATTGATGGAACATAGAACAGTACAGCACAGGAACAGGCCCTTCAGCCACAATGTACCAACATGATGCCAAGTTAAACTAATCTCAGATCCCTGCAATGGAGGGATATGGATTATGTGCAGGCAGACAAGAAGAGTTGGTCTTGGCATCATGTTCGGCATAGGCGTTGTGGGCCGAAGAGCCTGTTTCTGTGCTGTACCGTTCTATGTTCTATGAAGAGGAGGTTTACAAGAATGATCCCAGGATTTAGTAGATTAACCTATGATGAGCGTTTGTCAGCACTGGGCCTGGTCTCGCTGGAGTTGAGATGAATGAGGGGGGACCTCATTGAAACATACAGAATAGTGAAAGGCTTGGATAGAGTGGATGTGGAGAGGATATTTCCATTAGTGGGAGAGGCCATAGCCTCAGAATTAAAGGACATTCTTTGAGGAAGGAGATGAGGAGAAATCTCTTTAGTCAGAGGGTGGTGAATCTGTGGAATTCTTTGGTACAGAAGGCTGTAGAGGCCAAGACAGTGGATATTTTTAAGGTAGAGATTGATTAGTATAGGTGCCAGAAGTTATGGGGAGAAGGCAGGAGAATGGAGTTGGGAGGGAGAGATAGATCAGCCATGATTGAATGGTGGAATAGACACAATGGCCTAATTCTACTCCTATCATTTATAACCTTATGACCCATGTCCATCCATTCCCTGCTGCCTGACCCGCTGAGTTCCTCCAGGACTTTGTGTTTTGCTCAGACGAGAAGTGGGGTAAGTGAGTAAAGTTTGATAAGGTGGAAACAAAAACTGCAGATGCTGGTTTGAAGAAGGGTCCCGACCAGGAATGTCACCCATCCTTTTTCTCCACCCTATCCATGTCTCTCATAATTTTAGATATCTGTATTTGCTCTCCCTCCAACCTCCAGTGTTCTGGAAAAAGCAATCCAAGTCTGTCCAATCTCTTCCCGTAGCTAATACCCCCAAATCCAGGGATCATTCCATAAACCTCCTCTGCATCCATTCCAAAGCTTCCCCAGCCCTCCTCTAATGGAGGGACTGGAACTGCACATGTTGTGGGCTACTCGAGCCTGGATAGAGTGAAGGAGAGGATGTTTCCACTTGTGGGAGAATCTGGAACCAAAGGCCATACCATCAGAATAAAAGGACGTACCTTTAGAAAGGAGATGAGGAGGAATTCCTTTAGTCAGAGTGTGGTGAATCTGTGGAATTCATTGCCACAGACGGCTGTGGAGGGCAAGTCAATGGATATTTTTAAGGCGGAGATTGACTGATTCTTGATTAGTGAGGGTGTCAGGGATTATGGGGAGAAGGCAGGAGAATGGGGTTGAGAGGGAAAGGTAGATCAGCCATGATTGAATGACGGAGTAGACTTGATGGGCCAAATGGCCTAATTCTGTTCCTGGAACTTATGAGCAGTGCAGAAATATAACATAGGGACAAGAGTTAATGTGGCAATCAATGGGATGGTCTGTCAGGATATATTGCCACTGATCCCTTTGTAATCTTGTCCCTAGCTGCACTGTGCAGGTGTCTAACTCACCACCTTGCCATCTTTACCAGAATGATGCCTTGATTAGGTGCTAGTAGCTACAGGGAGAGGTTGGACACTTGGATTGTTTTCTCTGGAATGCCAGAGGTTGAGGGGAGATGTGATAGAAACACATAACACTGAGAAGCGCTTAGTCAAAGAAAACAGAACAAAGAATGATTAAACCACAACGGGAAGTTTCTGATGGCTGGGGATGAAGGAAGTGGTCATCTGTGTCACGCAAGGGATCAACACCACAAAATCTGATCTGCATGGAGAAGCTGAGGTTATGGCCATGAATGTGTGCAAAGTCATTTCTCCTTCTGTAGGTCTGCAGAGAGGTTGTACTAGATGAGAGAGAGTCATAGCAATAGATTCATAGTCATACAGCGTGGAAACAGGCCCTTTGGCCCAACTTACCCACACCGACCAACATGTCACAACTACACCAGTCCCACCTGCCTCCCTTTGGCCCATATGCCTCAATACCTATCCAATCCACGTACATCTAAATGTTTCTTAAATGTCACTGCCTCTGCCAAATGTCTCTGGCAGCTCATTCCATGCACCCACCACCCTTTGTGTAAAAAAAGTTACCCCTCAGGTTCCTATTAAATCTTTCCCCCCCTCACCTTAAACCTATGTTCTCTGGTTCTTGATTCCCCTACTCTGGGCAAGAGACTCAGTGTGTCTACCCGATCTATTCCTCTCATGATTTTGTACACATCTATAAGATCACCCCTCATCCTCCTGCACTCCAATGAATAAATTCCCACCCTGCTCAACCTCTCCCTATAGCTGAGAGCCTCGAGTCTTGGCAACATCCTCATAAATCTTCTCTGCACCCATTCCGCTGCCTCACATCGCCAGAGAACCAGTTTTGATCCTAATCTCGGATGCTGCCTGGGTGGAGTTTGCATGTTCTCCCTGTGACTGCATGGGTGTCCTCAGGGTCCTTCTGTTTGCACCCACATCCGAAAGAAGTGCAGGTTTGTATGTTAATTGGCCTCTAGTGTGGAGGGAATGGACGAGAAAGTAGGCTAACACAGAACTAGTGTGAATGGGTGATCGATGGTCAGCATGATTGGTTGGGTTTAGAATTGCAAAGAACATGGAATGAGAGGCAAGGGTTCAAGGGTTCAGAGAATGGAAGGTAGTGAGGTAGTATGGACAAGGAGAAGATGGACTGAAGGTCCTGTTTCCATGCTCTATCTCTAAATGAAGCTAGACTAAATCTAAACCAAATTGGGCAACCAGATCCCTGGGAAGTCTGACTTCGGGCACTGGCTTCAGACTTTAGAGCTACAGCATGGAAACAGATCCCTTTGCCCCACTAAGACAGCGCCAACCAGTGATCACCCTGTACAGTAGCATTATCCTCCACATCAGGGACAATTTACAATTTACATAAATTAGCCCACAAACCTGAACGTCTTTGGAGTGTGGGAGAAAATCGAAGCACCTGAGGAAAACCTATGGGGTCTCGGGGAGATCGTACAAACTCGGTACAAACAGCATCCGAGGGGGGGATTGCACCCGGGTCTCTGGTGCTGTAAGGCAGCTACTCTACCGCTGTGGCACTCTGCACACAATGACCCTTTCAAAAGTGTTGTGATGTGGGCTTTATCGGAGTGGTGTAACTGAGGGGTGGTGCGGGGGAGCGATCAGAGGGAAACCGAGGGAGCTCGAAGCTGGGTGAGAACAAAGGGACAGGTCAGGGGCTGATCACAGCAACAGTGCCACTGCTGAGCGTTCTTACCTTTTCTTTAGTGAGCGGTTCAGGGATTCCGTCCTCTCACTGATCTGGAAATCAGAAGCATAGCAGGGATTAGTCTTAGTGTTTCATGGCAACACACTTCTGCTGGCCAATTTTGACTTGAGCCAAGGCTTTTCATCCCTGAGAAACAGATTACTCGTTGGGCGTTACCATGGTGACCCCGCTGGCCTAATTCAGCCATGTGTCTTAAATAAAGACAGCAGAAGACGAAAAAGTCACAGGGTGCATTAATCAGATAGAGATGATAAACAACATTCAAAACATCAAACTAATTCCGAGGAAAGGCGGCACAAAGAACTGCAGATGCGGCTTTGCAAAAAAAGATGCAACTTGCTGGAGTGACTCAGTGGGTCAGGCAGCATCTCTGGAGGACATGGAGAGGTGACATTTCATGTCAGGACCCTTTTTCGGATTATAATGTTATAATGTAATAAGAAGGAACTGCAGATGCTGGTTTATACTGAAGAAAGACGCAAAGTGCTAGAGTAACCCAGCGGGTCAGGCAGTATCTCTGGAGAAAATGAATAGGTGATCTTTTGAGCCTGGACTCTTCTTCAGACACTATAGGTGATGTTTTGGGTTGGGACCCTACTTTCAGACTGAAGAAGGCTTCCAACCCGAAAAGTCACCTATCCATTTTCTCCAGAGATGCTGCTTGACCCGCTGAGTTACTCTAGCACTTTGTGTCTACCCTGCTTCAGACTGATTGGAGGAGAGGGGGAAGAGAGATAGTGGTTGGGCAAAGCTTGGTAAGTGATAGGTGGATGCAGGCGAGCAGGGTTGATTGGCAGATGGGTGGACAAAGGCCAGAGATGAAAAGGAGTTAAAAAGGTGTCAGATAGGGAAAGAATCACAATCACAATAATACTTTATTAGCCAAGTATGCTTTGCAACATATGAGGAATTTCATTTGCCAAGTCAGTCACACAAATACAAACTAACAGAACACACAAAACTCATTTTAACATAAACATCCAGCACAGTGACTCCTCCACATTCCTCGCTGTTCCACAATCTCTTCCCTTTGCTGTCCCGCAGTCGGGTGCCTCAAGCCCTCCATTGACGGGACGATCTTGACTCCCGTAGCCAGCGGCATTTGTGGCCCTCCGCGTCGGGGCGATCAAGCTCTTGCATCAGGGGAATGTCAGCTCCCCCGCGTCGGGTGATCGAACCCCACATCGGGGCTGGTCAAGCCTCTGCGTTCGTTGGAGCTCCCGACATCCACAGCCTCTCCCGACTGCGGACTCTTGACGGTAGATATTAAGTCTGCGCCACGCAGTGGGGCCTAAGGTCAGTCTGAGGAGGCCTCCAGCTACATTGATGGCAGGCCGCAGAGCAACCGGAGATGCGACCCGAAAACATGGCATCTCCGGCAAGGTAAGAAACTGAAAAAAAAGTTTCCCCCTCCCCCTCCTCCCCCCCACATGAAACAAACAGGAGAACATTTACACAAACTTATAAAACACACTAGAAATAAAAAAAACAGACTGTTGGCGGGGCTGCCAATCGTTCGGCGCCCCTGGTGGTCAAGGGGAGTGAAATGTGAACAAGAGTGAGGGATACAGGTGGAAGGGGATGTGGGGAGGTGAGATAGTGGGAGAATTGGGTTTGCACTAGGGAAGAAAGATGGGAGAAAAAGGGACGTTGTTACCTAAAGTTGGAAAGCTCAATGATCATGCCATTGGGTTTTAAACTATCCAAGTGGAATATGAGGTGTTATTCCACGCACTTGCCAGGCTTTGTCCCAGACTCACCTCTTCTCCAGCTTTCTCCCTCCCTGCTACAATCTGTCTGATGAAAAGCCCTGACCCAAAACATTTTGGATGTTTGCAGACATTAAAAAAAAAAGAAACTCAATGTATAGAGAGAATTAGGATATTAATTCCAAAGATGAAATGTGGACCTTAAAATGTAGAATAATCAACTGTGGTCATCAAAAAGTAATCCGATGTCCACAAACTGTGCCTGATCATTCGGTAACTTCAATGCTTTGGAGCATTCAGCTTTTGACCAGAGATGATGACATCTCCTTGGTACAGGCCATTACAGAGGAGGGAACTAATTAAGGGAGGGGAAGTTTGAAAGATTTTCTTTTAAATGTGGAAATACTGCCACAAATATTTTCTTCATTAAATGAGCAAAGAATGGATGCAAGAGGCCAAGCCTTCCACGAAGAGATGGCCAATTACATGCTCAAATATCTGTTTATTTCAGTGCCCAGTTAGCTGATTCAAGGCACATTACTCGACATGGTAATATAATGGAACCCAGGACAACAGAAGAAAATAAGATGGAAGATTGAACTGTCAGCCTTGGATAACAAACTCACTTGAAGTCCGGGTATCAAATTGAACTCACAGAGTCTTAGAGCAACAAGAAACAGGCCCTTCGGCCCACCTTGTCCATGCCAACCAAGTTGGCCTACTGGGCTAGTCCCACTTGCATGCATTTGACCCACTTCCCACTAAACACTTTCTACTTAGTAAAAAACTAACAAATGGGGCGGCACGGTGGTGCAGCGGTAGAGTTGCTGCCTTGCAGTGCCAGAGATGTGGGTTTGATCTCAACCACGGGTGCTGTCTGTATGCAGTTTGTACATTCTCCCTGTGATAAGCAGGGTTTTTTCCAGGTGCTCCGGTTTCCTCCCACACTCCAAAGACGCGCATGTTTGTAGGTTAATTGGCTTCTGTAAATTGCCCCTAGTGTGTAGGATAGAACTAGTGTGTGGTGTGATCATTGGGCGGCATGGACTCAGTGGGCCGAAGAGTTCCATGCTGCATCTCTAAACTAAACAAATTCACTTAAAGTCCAAGTGCCAAATTGTACTCATAGAGCTACAGGAAACAGGCCCTTCAGCTCACCTTGTCCATGTTGGCATGCTAGGCTAGACCCATTTGCCTGTATTTGACCCATGTCCCTCTAAACACTTCCTACTTAGTACACGGCTAATAATTCTACCACATTAATATTTTAAATGGTATCTTTAAATGGTATTAATAGGTCAGATTAGATCCCATTTGGAGTTAATTGAAGTTTGAAGGTTTTGAAGTTTGCAGGTTAGTTTATTGTCACGTGTACCCAGGTACAATAAAAAGCTTTTTGTTGCGTGCCCTCCCCGGCCAGCGGAAAGACAATACATGATTACAATCGAGGCTTCCATAGCGTACAGATACAGGATAAAGGGAGTAGAGGTTTAAAAGAGTGGAGAGATTGTAATGTCTGATTGGAGACATTGTAATGTATGATTGCAGATCCGCCTCTGGGACCAGCACGCAGAGACTCGCCTGGCTTGGACGCCATCTAGGAATTGGGAGGGAGAAGGGAGAGAAGGAACAGGTTGAGGTGCCTCATTTTAACTGCACATTCGATTGACTCACCAGGCAAGTTGTTTCTGAAGACATCCCGTCATCAAACTCTTTCTGAAATTACAGACACAGGCGATAGGAGATAGAAATGCCATGGAAAATAACAGAAAACACAGCAACAGCCCAAGTATTTTGCTGGTGTCATTGGCGGGTTTACAGGGCAGACTCCAAGAGAGAATTCAATGCTGCAATCGGCAAATCCATTTGGCATTGGGGAAACCAAATGAAAGACATGGCGGCCTGTGATTCTCCCTGACTTGTTTCCATATCACAGAACAGAATGCAGCAGGTAGTCATGTTTAATGCAATTGATCATATAGCTTCCCAAGCAGAGGCATGAAAGATTAAGATGAGTTTCTCTATTTCTACCTGCATGCAAACATTCCTTGTTAAAACTGCTTGTGGAAGTCTGGGAATAGACCATGGTCTAATCTCCCTCCATACCATCTCAGCTTATGAAGGATATGCACATTCCAGGAACAATCATAAATCAGATAATGGCATTAAGACAGTTACTTATTTAATATGAATAGCCAGCGAGGCGGCACAGTGGAGAGCAATCACTCATTCATGCACGCGCACACAATCACACGCACACTCGCGTGTAGTGTATATATTTGTCTGTGTGCAGTGTGGATTCACCCTGTGACTGCGCGCAACTGCTCCGGGTGCTCCGGCTGCCACCCACATCCCAAAGACGTGCGGGTTTGTTAGTTAATTGACTTCACTAAATTGCCCCTAGTGTGTAGGTAGATGAGAAAGTTGGATAACATAAAACTAATGCACACAGGCGATTGATGGTCGGCATGGACTCGGTGGGCTGAAGGGCCTGTTTCCAAGCTGTATCTCTCAACTAAATTAAAGCTAAACAAAAAAAGGACATTAGCTTTGATGAGCTGATCCTTTTATTCAATCTTAGCTGTATCTCTAAACTAAACTAAACTAAACTATAATAACAAGGAACTGCAGATGGTGGTTAACCAAGATAGACACAAAGTGCTGGAGTAACTCAGTTTTTGAAGAACGTGGACAGGTGACGTTTCGGGTCGGGATCCTTCTTCAGACTCTAACTAAACAAACTCACGGCAAACATTAGTTTTTAAAGCCTTTACTGCAATCTTTCATATAAGGGGCTTCATTATGATATTGCTGTGAGGGCCTGCTACACAGGGCGGCACGGTGGCGCAGTGGTAGCGTTGCTGACTTTTCACACAAAGGGTGGTGGTGTATGGAATGAGCTGCCAAAGGAGGTAGTTGAAGCAGGTACTAACACAACATTTAAGAAACATTTAGACAGGCACATGGATGGATACGACAGGTTTAGAGGGATATGAGCCAAACACAGGCAGGTGGGACTAGTGCCGATGGGATATGTTGGTCAGTGTTGGTAAGTTGGGCTGAATGGTCTGTTTCCACTCTGTATGACTGAGATTAGTTCATCTTGGCATTATGCTGGGCATAGACATTATGGACCGAAGGGTCTGTACCTGTGCTGTACTGTTCTATGTCCTTACATGTATACTAGCTTGTGGGCACCATTTACCAGATGAGAGTACAAGATAATGTAAAATACATCAATTACATCATACTTTATTATTTGCTGAGGGAAGCAAATGTTTTTTTTAAGGTTGCCATAACGACCAATTGTCAAACTCAGCACTAACATCCTCTCTACAAGTGGGTGCCCACATCTGAATGCATTACTTAATAGTTTAAACTTGCACAATGCATAACCTCAATGTTGAGCAAAGAACTTGGAAGAGGACAGCACTGGAACAGGCCCATTTGGTGCAGTCTACATCAATCTTGGCTAATTGTTTTTGCAAAATCCCACAATTTTAAAATAGGATCGAAAAGAAAATTAAGTATCAAATTGATTCAGCGGCACAAAGCAATTACTTTGTTGAATGGAAGGGTGTTGGCAGGACCTAGAACGAAATACAGGTTCACCACTGGTTTTCTGGCACCCTTGGTTCCAGAGCCTTGTTGCAATATTCGTTCTGCCGGATCAACAGCGGTCACGGCCCGCAAAGTCGGCTTCAGAAGTCGGCAATGGGAGCAGATTCGTTGTCTCCGGCTGGCCTGGAGTTCCAGATTTTGTACGTTCTCCCTGTGACCGCGTGGGTTTTGTCCGGGTTCTCCGGTTTCCTCCCAAAGTCAGCAGGTTTGTAGGTTAATAATTGCCTTTTGAAAATTGTTCCTAGGGTGCCGAAGGACCTGTTCCACGTTGTATCTAAAAAGTCTAATTTACGGGATCAAGCTAAACAATTGTCCCATTTGGTTTTTTGAATTGCCTCTCTGTAGCTCCGTAACTGCTAAGTCAAAGACAGCCACACTGAAAAGAGTGCACCACAATTTAAATCTGCCCTGAGGAAACTCCCCAATCTACATCGAATGACTAGAAACAAGAAATACTTTAGCAAAACACATGACGTTTTCACACTTGACTCATTGTGATACTCGTTTGTCATCCCTGGATGAGAATTTTTAAATATAATATATTACATTCATAGTGTGGAAACAGGCCCTTTCACCCAACTTGTCCACACCGAGCAACATGTCCCATCTACATTAGTCCCACATTTGGCCTATATCCCTCCAAAACTGTCCTATGCATGTACCCATCTAAATTATTCTTAAACTTTGCAATAATCCCTGCCTCAACTACTTCCTCAGGCAGCTCGTCTCATACACTCACCAGCCTTTTGTGTGCAAAAGTTACCCCCTCAGATTCCCACTAAATCATTCCCCCTTCATGGTAAACCTATGTCCTCTGGTTCTCGATTCCCCTACTCTGGGCAACAGACTCTGAGCATCTACCTGATCTTTCCTCCCCTGAATTTATACACCTTGAGAAGACCACCCCTCATTATTCTGCACTCTAAAGTTCCAGGCTAATCAACCTTTCCATTTTACACAGACCCTCGAGTCCTGGCAACATCCTCGTAAAACATATATTAATATTTAAATATGTATACTATATATATATGTGTGTTTTTCACAGTTAAGAAATTCTGTAAATTCAGTTTCTTTAGACATTACTAAGTAATTGCATAGATTACGTTAAATGAGATAGCAGCCTTAAAATATCTCCGTTGCACACTCAGAATTGTAAAAGGGAGTCCATCTTCTCAGCTTATGCAGACAGCAGCTCCTAATTCAAAAGCTAATGGCCTGTGTTTGTGTTCAACTATCACAAGTAGTCATATCACTACCTGGTAGCTATAGATAAACCATCGGCAGTTGATCATTGGGAAATTAGATACAATGTGCATAGCTTTCTGTTGCACCACTTCAATGTTGCTTAACTTCCTCTCTCCACTATAACAAAAAATATATGATGTGTCGTTAAGCTGGAAAGAGGGCAGGAGAGATTTACGAGGATGTTGCCAGGACTCGAGGGCCTGAGCTATAGGGAACAGATTGGACTTTATTCCTTGGAGTGCAGGAGACTAAGGGGTGATCTTAGAGAGGTTATCTGAAATCATGAGGGCAATGGATGCACGGTCTTTTGCAGAGGATAGGGGAATCAAAAACCAGAGGACGTAGGTTTAAGGTGAGATGAGAAAGATTTAATAGGAACCTGAAGGGCTACTTTTTCACAGAGGGTAGTGGGTGTATGGAACAAAGTGCAAGAGGAGGTAGTTGAGGCAGGCAATTATCTATTGGCAATTCCTGTACCTGTCCAAATTTCAAGAGAGATGATTAACCTTTTACCCAGAGTAGGAGAATCAAAAACAAGAGTACATATGTTTAAAGTGGGAGGGACAATATTTAATACAAACCTGAGTGACAACCTTTTCACTCAAAGCTTGGTGGATGTATGGATCGAGCTGTCAGAGGAGGTAGTTGAGGTAGGTACTATAACATTATTTAAAAGATACTTAGACAGGTACTTGGACAGGAGAGGTTTAGAGGGATATGGGTTAAAGCATGGGCAGACATGGATGAGTTAGGCTGAAGGTGCATGTTGACTTTCATATGAAGAAAGACTGGATAGACTCGGCTTGTACTCGCTAGAATTTAGAATATTGAGGGGGGATCTTATAGAAACTTACAAAATTCTTAAGGGGTTGGACAGGCTAGATGCAGGAAGATTGTTCCCAATGTTGGGAAAGTCCAGAACAAGGGGTCACAGTTTAAGGATAAAGGGGAAATCTTTTAGGACTGAGATGAGAAAAACATTTTTTACACAGAGCGTGGTGAATCTCTGGAATTCTCTGCCACAGAATGTAGTTGAGGCCAGTTCATTGGCTATATTTAAGAGGGAGTTAGATGTGGCCCTTGTGGCTAAAGGGATCAGGGGGTATGGAGAGAAAGCAGGTACAGGATACTGAGTTGGATGATCAGCCATGATCATATTGAATGGCGGCGCAGGCTCGAAGGCCGAATGGCCTACTCCTGCACCTATTTTCTATGTTTCTATGTTTCTATGTTTCCACGCTGTATGACTCTATGACCCTCTATGTTTAATAATGTCTCATTTTTAAATGTATGTATAATTTTAACTTTGGCATATTAGCAGTGAGGAATCAGAGAGGAGCAAGCTCATGAAACAGATTTGATAATATAACATACTAGACTCGTTTTCCTTTGTTGAAACGATAATGCCAATGGGTGGCACAGTGGTGGAGCTAGTAGAGCCGCTGCCTCACAGCGCCAGAGAACCTGGTTCGATCCTGACCTCGGGTGCTGTCTGTGTGTGGAGTTTGCATGTTCTCCCTGTGACCGCTTGAGTTTCCTCCGGGTGCTCCAGCTTCATCCCACATCCCAAAGACGTGCAGGTTTGTAGGTTAATTGGCCCTCTGTGAAAATTCTCCCTCATGTGTCGGAAGTAGAAGCGGGAGATCGATGGTGTGTGTGTGGACTCAGTGGGCAGAAGAGCCCATCTCCATGTTGTGTCTCCAAACTAAACTACTCCAATAAACTACTGATAAAGACTTGTTTTACAAGCACGACAACAATCATTTCCACACATGTTATATCTGCAGTGTTGCTTTACAGGATTTGCAACTAAGGAAGTGAGGGATATTGTCCATCTGGTGAATGGAAAATGGAGTCAGGAAATAGGAAACAGGTGCTTCAGTTGCCCAGGCAACCAGCGATACAAACAGCTCCTTCTTTAAAAGAGGAACACACTCTCAATGCGCAAGTCAGGTTAATTGACCCTCTGTAAAATTGCCAGAGGTGTAAGGAGTGGATGAGAAAGTGGGATAACATAGTCATGAGTCAAGAGTGTTTTGTTGTCATATGATACATGGAAATGCAGGAATTGGAGGTATATGGATTATGTGCAGGCAGATAAGAGAGTGTTTTGGATCATGTTTGGCACGGACATTGTGGGTTGAAGGGCCTGTTCTTGAGCTCTACTGTTCTATTGGGACGACAGATGGCGCAATGGACTAAGTGTTCGACTGGCAACCGGAAGGTAGCCGGTTCGAATCCCGCTTGGAGTGCATACTGTCGTTGTGTCCTTGGGCAAGACACTTCACCCACCTTTGCCTGTGTGTGAATGTGTGTGAGTGATTGGTGGTGGTCGGAGGGGCCGTAGGCGCAGATTGGCAGCTACGCTTCCGTCAGTCTGCCCCAGGGCAGCTGTGGCTACAGAAGTAGCTTACCACCATCGAGTTTGACTGAGGAGTGAATGAATAATGCGATGTAAAGCGCCTTGAGTATTAGAAAGGCGCTATATAAATCCCATCCATTATTATTATTATTATTTTCTTTCTATGTATGGGACAAGTATATTTCTATGTATAGGACAAGTATTTTTTTACACGGAGGGTGGTGGGCGTCTGGAACAAGCTGCTAGGAGTGGTGGTGAACGTAGATACGATAGCAGTGTCTAAGAGATTTTGGATAGGCATGTGGATATGCAGGGATATGGATAAGGGTTAGTCTTGGACTCATGTTCGGCATAGACTTTGTGGGCCAAAGGGCCTGTCCCTGTGCTGTAATGTTCTATGTTGTATGTAAGTGAGGTAAGGTCCCTTCTACAATGAACATTAGGCCAGTTCCATCTTGCTGCTCAATGCACAGTGTGAGTGACACTGTAATGCTGGGGTTTGTTAATGCACCATCTGGTAGATAAATGAAAACCTTACTGGCAGCTGCGAGTTAACTCATGCTCTATTGTGTCTGCTACAACACGCGTCCAAGCGGGGGAGTTTGGGTCAGGGAGGGAGGAGGGGTGATGGAGGGAGGTGGGGGAGAGGGGAAGGGGAGGGGCGATGGTGGGAGGTGGGGGCAGAGTGGAAGGGGAGGGGCGAGGCCGGGGAAGGGAGGAGGGAGAGCCGACGTAGATTAGGGTGGGGGTGGAGGGAGTCGAGGCGCGATGTCAGGGGAAGGGGAGAGGGAGTTGGTTGGGGAGGATAGGGAGGGGTGGGGAGCGAGGAAGGAGGGGAGGGGAGAAGGAATGAGATGTGAGGAGAGGGGGGCGGATGGAATAGGGAAAGGGGAGGGAGGAGTGGAGGGGAGAAAGGAGTGGGGAGAGGGGAGGAAGTGTGTGGAGAGGGGTGGAGGATGGGGAGAGGGGAGGAAGTGTGTGGAGAGGGGAGAAAGTGTGTGGAGAGGGGTGGAGGATGGGGAGAGGGGAGGAGGGTGGGGGAGAGTGAGAAAGGGTGGGGAGAGGGGGGGATGGAAGGGAGGAGGAGGGAGAGGGGGAGGAGCGAGGCAAATGTTCAAACAGCTTACACTATGCACATCGACGGGATAGGCACCCACTTCAACGGTCTGCATGCATTGGAGATGGAAACTGATTTAAAAAAGACCATACATCGTGCTGGCAGCACTGCTAACGCCACACATTGCCAAGCTAATACATGTAGTTGTAGGCAGTAAAGGTGAATGCTGCATATCAAAGAGATATCCTTTGAAGTGAAAGAGTCAGAATCCAGCCAACCTTCGCCCGAGGCATGTTACCCCCCAGGATGATGACTGTGTTTTAGAGTTTCATGCTGTTTGCAAACTTTGTAATATTGTGTCATTATTAATAATGTGTAATTTCCTCCAGAGATGCTGCCTGACCTGCTGATTTAATCCTGCACTTTGTGATTTGGTCTCTTTTTAAGTACCTCCTTGTCTATTTATGGATCCATGAATCAAAATATTAGTCCCCCATGTCTTCGTACCTGGCCTGTACATCAGTCATAGAGTCATTCAGCACAGAAACAGGCCCTTTGGCCCAATTCCTCCATGCAGACCAAGATGCCCCATCTAAACTAGTCCCATTTGCATCATTTAACCCACATCCTTCCAAATCCTTTCTTTCCATGTACCTATCCGAGTGTCTTTTAAATGTTATTATTGTACCTGCTGGAACTACCGGTCTCTGACAGCTCGTTCCATATAACCACTACCCTGACTGAAAAAGGTGCTCCTTATGGGTCTGTCCCACTTAGGCGATTTTTCAGGCGACTGCCGGCGACTGTCAAGTTGCCGACAGTCGCCTGAAAAACCGGTAACTAGAACGGCGACTGACACATAGTGGATTACATACACATTGCTTCCTTCACCAGCCTGTTATACAGGCGGGGGACCGGGGCATGCGGGGAAGGCGCTGTCTGAGTGAAATTCACACGGTGCAAAATCAAGGTGATACAGACACACACCGCGATGAACAGGAAGGTTGGCGCTCTAATTAAGACGGCTAAAGCGTTATTCAAGACTTCAAACAGCTTTAGAGAGCAAACAAGTACACATTCAATACTGTGTGACAAACACGATTTGGAAGTTTGGCTCACCAAAAAAATCAATGGGAACTCAGGAGTTAACACATGGACAGTTTAGAGGAATATCATACAATTGGGTCTATTGTGAAGATGGTTAGCTTGAAATCGCCGCTGGCACACCATAATGTTATCCTAGACATTCACCAAAAGCCACAAATGCATCAGGCCAACACTATTTAGGATCACAAACATTTTTGTGCAGCAAGCAGTGCATTTTGCAGAGCATTCATTCTTAAAATAATGCAAGTCGGACGGCACAGTGGCGCAGCAGTAGTGTTGCTGCCTTAACAGCGCCAGAGACCCGTGTGAGGTCCTGACTACAGGTGCTGACTGGACGGAGTATGTATGTTCTTCCTGTGACTGCGTTGGTTTTCTCCGGCTGCCTCCCACTCTTCATGAAGGGAAGAGATTTTATACACCTCTATATGATCACCCCTCAGCGCTCCAAGGAATAAAAGCATTGCCTGCCCAACCTCTCCCTATAGTGCAGGCCCCCAGGTCGTGGCACCATAGGTCAGTAAAGCACTGGGTCTGTCTGGCCCTTCAGCCCACTATGTCAATGCTAAACTTACTGCCAAGACCAACTATTATCCGCCTGCACGTGATCATTCGCTGCATATCATGTGCCTATCCAAATGCCTCTTTAACACCACTATCGTATATCCCTCCACCACCAGTCCTGGCAGTATGTTCCAGGCCCCACCACCCTCTGTGTCAGAATCTTTCCACACTCATCTCCTTTAAACATGGCACCTCTCTCCTTGACATTTCCACCCTGGGAAAAAGGTTCCGACTGTCTACCGTATCTATAATCTTTATTATAATTTTATATGAATCTAATCAGGTCTCCCTGCGACCTCTGGCAGTCAAGAGAAAAAAGTGCAAGTCTGTCCAACCTCGCCCTGTAACTAATACCTTCTAATCCAGGCATAATTCTGGCGAACCGCCTCTGCACCCTTTCCTGTAATGGGGCGGCCACAATCACAGGGAGCATATTTTGTATAGGAGGGAACTGCAGATGCTGGTTTACACGGAATATTGCTAAAATTGGAGTAACTCAGCGGGACAGGCGGCATCTCTGGACAGGAATGGGTGACGTTTCGGGTCGACACTCGACCCAAAACGTCACCCATTCCTTCTCTCCAGAGATGCTGCCTGTCCCGCTGAGTTACTCCAGCATTTTGTGTCTATCTTGGTAATATACCTTGTTGGCATGTCGGGTCCTTGCAATGTCTTCTTTCCCACATAACCATCTCAGGACTTATATGGCGTTGTTAGCCTTGTGGATCTTAGTCTTTACACATGCCAAAGCAAATATAACCGCTGCCGTTCTTACCTTAATAGTTGGGCTCTTGGGGCTGAGTGGGACAAATGGGTCCTCCATCTCACTACCTGAAACACTCAGCACCCTTTGCCGTTTCTCTGCTGCCTCCATCCTTCGCTGCTCTCGCTCTTCCCTCATTCTTCTCTTCTCCTCCTGCGCGAGAACCAAGTGTAATGTTGTTGGAGGTCTCCGCCCAATATAACTTACAACAATTTGAACTGTAATTTATAGAGGGCTCTTAAAGATAGCAGAGTCGGGGGGGTATGGGGAGAAGGCAGGAACGGGGTACTGATTATGGATGATCAGCCATAACAGAGTAGGGATTAACAGGTCCCTTTCAGAATGGCAAGCAGCGACTAGTGGGGTGCCGCAAGGCTTGGTGCTGAGACCGCAGCTATTTACAATATACATCAATGATTTAGATGAACGGATTCAAAGTAACATTAGCAAATTTGCAGATGACACAAAGCTGGGTGGCAGTGTGAAATGTGAGGAGGATGCTATGGGAGCAGGGTGACTTGGACAGGTTGGGTGAGTGGGCAGATGCATGACAGATGCAGTTTAATGTGGATAAATGTGAGGTTATCCACTTTGGTAGCAAATACAGGAAGGCGGATTACTATCTAAATGGTGTCAAGTTGGGAAAAGGGGAAGTACAACGGGATCTGGGGGTCCTTGTTCATCAGTCAATGAAAGTAAGCATGCAGATACAGCAGGCAGTGAAGAAAGCAAATGGCATGTTGGCCTTTATAACAAGAGAAGTTGAGTATAGGAGCAAAGAGGTCCTTCTGCATTTGTATAGGGTCCTAGTGAGACCACACCTGGAGTATTGTGTGCATTTTTGGTCCCCTAATTTGAGAAAAGACATTCTTGGGTTTATAAGGTTAATTCCCGGGACTGTCATATGCTGAGAGAATGGAAAGGCTGGGCTTATATACTCTGGAGTTTAGAAGGATGAAAGGAGATGTTATTCAAACATATAAGATTATTAAGAGTTTGGACATGCTAGAGGCAGGAAACATGTCTGATGTTGGGGGAGTCCAGAACCAGGGGCCACAGTCTAAGAATAAGGTGTAAGCCATTTTGAACGGAGACGAGGAAACACTTTTTCTCACAGAGATTTGTGGGTCTGTGGAATTCTCTGCCTCAGAGGGCAGTGGAGGCCGGTTCTCTGGATACTTTCAGGAGAGAGCTAAATAGGGCTCTTAAAGATAGCGGAGTCAGGGGATATAGGGAGAAGGCAGGAACGGGGTACTGATTGGGGATGATCAGCCATGATCACATTAAATGGCGGTGCTGGCTCGAAGAGCCAAATGGACTACTCCTGCACCTATTGTCTATTGTCTAAATGATAAAGATTATTTATTGGAAGATTCCTACATTGTAATCCCATGGGAAGACCAGGCATTCTTATTCCCACACTCAGAATGACTTTCCAAAGCTAGCGACTGAAAATTATTCAACTGAGGCCAAGACTCTCAATTACAGCACTTAGCAGAGAAATAGGTTCTGACTGTCTACCTTATCTATGCCTCTTATAACTTTGTATACTTTTATTGGGTCTCCCTGCAACCTCCGACGCTCCAGTGAAAACAACGCCTAGTGAGTTGGTGTCGTGACTCAACAACTATAGGAATTGCCATTAAGGCGGGGAGCGGTGCCTACCTCCTCCTTGGCCAGCAGCTCCTGCTCCTGCACTTGTCGCAGCTGCTCCTCTTCCTCTCGTGCCCTGCGCCGCTCTTCCCTCCTACTCTTCATCTCCTCCAGCTCCAGCTCGTTGTCATGGCCCCGCTGCCTCAGCCGCTCGTACTCTTGCGTCTCCTTCTCGTCCAGACTGCGGCGGATCTGCTCCAGCTTCTGCTCCGCCTCCAGCCGTGCCAGCTCTCCATCCTCTTCCGCTTCCGGCAACTCGCTGCGATGGGGGGGCAGAGCACAGCGAGATCAAACATCTACCGACAACATCAACTCAAGAAGCGCTCGACATAAACATTGCCCCAAAATTAATGCAGCTTCACTGTTGCTCCTGCAGCAATCTGTGGTGCAGCAGTAGAGTTGCTGCCTCACAGCCAGCGCAAGAGACCCGTTTGATCCTGACCTCAGGTGCTGTCTATGTGGAGCTTGCACGTTCTCCTTGTGGGGTTTTTCCGGGTACTCCGGTTTCCTCCCACATCCCAAAGACATGTGGCCTTGATGTTTATTGGCTTGGGTAAAATTGTAAATTGTTCTAGTGTGCAGGGATTGCTGGCCAGTGTAGATTCGGAGGGCCGAAGGGCCTGTTTCTGCACTGTATTTCTAAACTAAATTAAATTAAACATGGAAAACTGTTAAGACACACAGATTAAATTACAGTGAAAGGGGGATTTGGTTAATTTTACCTGCACATGCGACATAAATATGGAAGAGGGATATGGTTAAGGAAAGCAAGTGACTGCAAGATTATATACAAGGAAAAGCTAATCTTAATGTTGTAGTCTGGTCTCCTGGCTAGATGTAATGTGAATGGAAATACAAAGCCCAGGCCAGCTGGTCCAATATTATGTGAGTTGTCAGCATTGTGTGAGGAAAATGACAAGAATGCCAGAGATTACTGGATCACTTCCTGGATCTGTGTTTCATTGTCTGAGTTTAGGAAGACCAAGCCAGCTGCAACTGCTCTAAACATCACTGAACCAGGAAAGGCAATTCATCAGCCGAGGTGGAGACACCAGGAACTGCAGATGCTGGTTTAATAAAAAATGACGCAAGGTGCTGGAGTAACTCCGCTGGTCAAGCTGCATCTCTGGAGAGCATGGATCGGTGCAGTTTCGGGGCGGGGCCCTTCTTCAGAAGACTTCATCAGAGTTCTATACTTTATACAAGCAACAATTGTGCAGCACAGTGGCGCATTGGGTAGAGCCACTGACTCACGGCACCAGAGACCCAGGTTTGATCCAGACCTCAAGAGCTGTCTGCTCAGAGTTTGAACATTCACCCTGTGACTGCGTGCGTTTCCTCCAGTTTCCTCCCGCATCCCAAAGACATGCAGGTTTGTAGGTTGTGTAGGAAGGAACCGTAGATGCTTTTTTAAATCGAAGGTAGACACAAAATGCTGGAGTAACTCAGCGGGACAGGCAGCATCTCTGGAGGGAAGGAATGGGTAACGTTTCAGATCGAGATCCTTCTTCAGACTGATGTCAGGGGAGGGGGCCGGATAAAGATAGAATGTAGTTGGGGACAGTTATGGGCCTGTCCCACTGACGCAACTTTTTCGGCCACTGCCAGTACCCGTCATAGGTCGTTGCAGGTCGCCGAAAATTTTCAACATGTTGAAAATCCAGCGGCGACCAGAACAAGGTACGACTCTTTGGGCAACTACTCACGATCATACAGGCTTCACCCCGTGACATGTCGTGAGTAGTGAGTAGTCTCCTCAGTCGCCCAAAGAGTCGTAGCGTCTTTCTGGTCGGCGCTGGATTTTCAACATGTTGAACATTTTCGGCGACCTGCAACGACCTATGACGGGTGCCGGCAGTCGCCGAAAAAGTCGCGTAAGTGGGACAGGCCCATAAGACTAGTGGGATCCCACTCCTGGCCACATCTTCCCATCTCCACACCTTTCTGCTTTCCACAGAGACCGTTCCCTCCGAAACTCCCTGGTAAACCCGTCCCTTCCCACCCAAGCCACCAGTTACTTTCCCCTGCAACTGCAGAAGATGCAACACCTGTCCCTTTACCTCCCCCCTTGACTACATCCAAGGACCCAAACAGTCTTTACAGGTGAGGCAGAGGTTCACTTGCACCTCCTCCAACCTCATTCCAGGTCAACTTCTCTGCATCGGCGAGACCAATGTAGGCTCGGCGATCGTTTCGCTGAACACCTCCGCTCTGCTTAACCTACCTGATCTCCCGGTGGCTCAGCACTTCAACTCCCCACCCTTTCCCAATCTGACCAAACTGGAGGAACAGCACCGCATATTTCGCTCATACCCAGCGGTATGAACATTGACTTCTCTAACTTCAGATAGCCCTTGCTTTCTCTCTCCATCCCCATCCCCTTCCCAGTTCTCCCACTAGTCTTACTGTCTCTGACTACATTCTATCTTTGTCCTGCCCACTCCCCTGACATCATTCTGAAAAAGGGTCTCGACCCGAAACATCACCCATTCCTTCTCTCCAGAGATGCTGCCTGACCCGTTGAGTTACTCCAGCATGTTGTGTCTACCTCAGGTTTGTAGGTTAATTGGCCTCTATAAATTGCCCCTAGTGTGTAGGGAGTGGATGAGAAAGTGGGATAACAGAGAACTCATGTGAACAGGTGATCGATGGTGGGCGTGGTGGGCCGAAGGGCACGTTTCCTTGCTGTCATTCTAAATCTAAAAACTAGTTCAATTTAGTTTATTGTCATGTGTACTGAGGTACAGTGAAAAGCTTTTTTTTGTTGCATGCTATTCAGTCAGTGGAAAGACTGTACATGATTACAATCGAGTCCTCCACAGTGTACAGATACGTGAATAATGTCCAGTGCAATATAAAGTCCAGTAAAGTCTGGATAAAGATAGTCCAAGGGTCTCCAATGAGGTAGCTGGGAGGTCAGAACTGTTCTCTAGTTGGTGATAGGATGGTTCAGTTGCCTGGTAACAGCTGGGAAGAAACTGTCCCTGAATCTGGACTAACACTAAATGTTAATTCCCTACAATCACATTTCAGATTAATCAGCAACTTTGCTGATCAGTGGCATTATTGAGGACAGAATGGGGCTTTAATTGCAGTCCGTGTGCTTTACGCCAACCTGGTCAACACAGTTTGCTTTTTGTGTGTTTCTGCCTCCAAAAGCCAATGCAGAGAGGTTGCAGTGTGCATTATCGACAGGATACATTACACCACAAGCCACGTATCTTTCAACACCATTTCCGGGCTGCACGACCTCTCCTGTCAGTATGGACAAGAAGGAAGATCAAATGAGCTGCATCACCGCAAGTCCCCCCAGCGACTCACACACTATCCCGATGTGTTGGCCACCAGCCCTTTGGTCAAAATCCCAGAGTCCCCTTCCAACACTACGGCACAGTGGCACAGCATCACATCGCCAGAGACCCGGGTTCGATCCTGACCTCGGGAGCCATCTATGTGGAATTTGTACCTTCTCCCTGTGACAGTGTGGGTTTTCTCTGGGTGCCCCGGTTTCCTCCCACATCCTAAAGACGTGCGGGTTTGTAGGTTAATTGGTCCTCTGTGGGAATTAACCTAATTTCCCCTAGGGTGTGGGAAATTGACACAAAATGCTGGAGTAACTCAGCGGGTCGGGGAACATCTCTGGAGAAAAGGAATAGGTGACATTTTGGTTCGGAACCCTTCTTCAGACTGAGATATGAACGGTGAATATGAAACAGTGTTCGGGTGATTACTGGCCGGTGCTGACTCGGTTGGCCAAAGGACGTGTTTCAACTCAGTATCTCTAAACTAAACTAAACAAATTTCTTTCAACAGTACTGTGACCCAGGTTCAATCCTGATGATGAGTTCTGACTTTACAGAGTTTGCACGTTCTCCCTGTGTCTGCGTGGGTTTTCTCCGGGTGCTCTGGTTACCTCCCATACCCCAAAGACGGGCGGGTTTGTAGGTTAATTGTCTTCTCTAAATTGCCCCTAGTGTGTAGGATGCAAAACTGTGATATCATGGAACTAATGTACAGGTGATCGTTGGGGAACTGTGGAAGGGTTCACCCTCACAAAGTGGGCATCTATTTGCAATTTCATATTAAACCGGCAGCTCTTTCATGGGCGTATAAACTCGAAAGCCTGTGGTCACCTCAGGAGATCAGCAATGACACAGCCGGGTGGAACTGGAGGAAGGAAGGCACAGCATAATCTTTACAGTCACATTGCACTGCACACACTGGCATCATTTAGAGCAGTGGTTCCCATCGTGGGGCGTACGCCCCACAGGGGGGCAATTTGATTTTTAAGGGGGCCAATTGAGCCAATCCACAAATATTTCAATATTCTAATATAGAAATTTTCTCTCTCTTTATTACCTGTGAATACTCTTTTATTATCATATTTCTTTTGAAGCTTGTTTAAACCAAGGTATTGGCATTTTAAGCTTCTTCAGTTGAAACGGAGTTCACTTTTTAAATGATAAGAATTATATATCACCACACCGGGGGGGGGGGGGGGGCAAAAGGATTTTAGGGGTGATTAGGTGGGGCATGGCCAAAAAAAGGTTGGGAACCACTGATTTAGAGTATAGAACATAGAAGAGTACAGCACAGGAACAGGCCCTTCAGCCCATAATGTCCATGCCCAACATGATGTCGCCATCAAATCTTATCTGCCTGCACATAATCCAGGAAGGAGATTGCAAACCTTGTAACCTGGTGCCCAGCCAACAACTTCTCCCTCAATGTCAGCAAGACAAAGGAGATTGTAATCGAGTTCCGTTCACACACCCTGGTATACATTGATGCCACCAAAGTAGAGATGGTTGAAAACTTCAAGTTCCTAGGACGAAATATCATCAGATATTTGTCCTGGACCAGCCACATTGAAGTAATGGCCAAGAAAGCTCACCAACGCCTCTAATAGCTTGGAGACTTATGAGGTTCAGCATAAACCGCAACAACCCTCACCAACTTCTACAGATGTGCCGTGGAAAGCATTTTATTGCATTGCATCAGAGCTTGGTTTGGGAACAGCTGCAAGAAATTGCAGAGAATTGTGGACGTAGCCGCCCTCGACTATCTTGCAAACCAACCTCCATTCCACTGACTCCATCTACACTGCACGCTGCCTCGGCAAGGTCACCAGCATCATCAAGGAATAGTCTCAGCCCAGTCATTCCCTCGTCTGCCCACTCCCATCAGGAAATAGACACAGAAGTTTGAAAAAGTATAACTGGATTCAGAGACAGTTTCTTCCCAGCTGTTATCAGGCAACTGAACTGGATTAGAGAGCGGTCCTGACCACCCATCTACCTCCCTGGAGACCTTCTAACTATCTTTAGTGGGATTTTATTGGCCTATATCTTGCACTAAATGCTTTACCCTTCGACCTGTATCTACACACTGTGGGTGGCTTGATTGTAACCATGTATAGCCTTTCCGCTGACTGGATAGCATGCAACAAAAAAGCTTTTCACTGAACCTCGGTACACGTGGCAATAATCTACACGAAACTAACCTAAGTATGGCCTTTTCACTGACTGGATAGCATGCAACAAAAAGCTTTTCACTTTGGTACAGTAGACTGTACTAAACTAAACTTAGTACACTGTACTAAAATAAATTCCCTCCATTCCCTGCATATCGACCTGCCTCTTAACTGCCACTAATGTATCTGCTTCCACCAACACATTCCAGGCACCCACTACCCACTCTGTAAAAAAGCCTTTGCCCCATACATTTGCTTTACACTTTGCCCCTTTCACCTTAAAACTATACCGTCTTGTATTTGATTTTGGGAAAACTCCCTTCCCTATCTACACATCTAAGAATTGTTGCCACATGGAAGTCAGCCAGCATAACTCTGGATCAGAAGCAAAGATTCTGGGGGCTCCCGCCCGGCAAGGATTGTGTTACCTGAGAGACGAGTGTCGCGATGAATGTTCCTGCACCTCAGCCATCAGAGAAACCAAGTTAGCTTTTGCTTCAATGCAACACCAGAAAATAGAGAAGAACTTGCACAGGAAGGAAACTGAGCGATATAGCCACAGTACATGAAAGCCACAATGTTAACTCTTCATACAACAGGAAGCTGAGGGGTGTTCACATGGTACACGCAGAGAGCACTTGCAAGGATGCTGGAGCTTGAGTTTAGTTTATTGTCACGTGTACGCTTGGGCCAGAATCCTTTTTCAGACTGAAAGTAGAGGTGCGGATATAGGTGGGGTGGGGTGGGGGGGGGTCAGGTGGAACAAACTAAAGGCGAGAAAAGGTTAGGACAAATCAGGGCTGGCGACAGATGACCTCAGGAAAGTTTAGAGCAGTGGTTCCCAACGTGGGGCGTACGCCCCACAGGGGGGCAATTTGATTTTTAAGGGGGGCAATTGAGCCAATCCACAAATATTTCAATATTCTAATATAGAAATGTTCTCTCTCTTTATTACCTGTGAATACTCTTTTATTATCATATTTCTTTTGAAGCTTGTTTAAACCAAGGTATTGGCATTTTAAGCTTCTTCAGTTGAAACGGAGTTCACTTTTTAAATGATAAGAATTATATATCACCACACGGGGGGGGGGGGGGGGGGGCATCAGGATTTTAGAGGTGATTAGGTGGGGCATGGCCAAAAAAAGGTTGGGAACCACTGGTTTAGAGGTATATAGGCCCAATGTGGGCAATTGGGACTAGATTAGTTGGGCCATTTTGGCCGGTATGGATGAATTGGACCAAAAGGCCCATTTTCATGGTGTATGACTGTGACTAATAACACACAGGCTGCTTGGTCATAAGCTATGATTCTTAACACAACACAACCATTTAATGCATGTATCTCTTCTCTTCCCAACCTTGGTACTTCTCCCCACAAAACTTAAACTGTGATATATCTGAGGTTAAAAAAGGTCTTCAAAGATTAACAGTCTCAAAGACCACTATCAACACTGTGATGCACCATGCTGTTCCTCTCTTCCTAACTCTTAAATCCTCCAGATATTGCTGTCAACATCATTGAAAACAGCACAAACTACGTTTCTAACAAATACACATCGTGCTGGAAGGGATCAGTGGGTCAGGCAGCATCTGTGGAGGGAATGGTCAGACGACATTTTGGGCTGGGACCCGTCCTCAGCAAAAAGTTTATGTGAAATTTAGCTCTGGAATTATTTCCATTTGCAACAGGACTGTCGCCAACCCATTTCCAGCAACTGTATGTTCCCCCTGTGACCTCATGGGTTTTCTCTGGGTGCTCCGGTTTCCTCCCACACTCTCAAGCCATACAGGTTTGTAGGTTAATTGGCTTGAGTATAAAAGATTGAAAATTGCCCCTAGTGTACGTGTATGGGGTGATCGCTGGTCAGCACGGGCTTGGTTCTGCAATGTATCTCTAAAGTCTTAAGTCAAAGTCAATGCAATGAAAAATATTTACCAAAGGAGCAAATTTTTCTTGGAATTTTTCAAAGTGAATTGCAGGTTCTAAAAGTTTTTTTTGAGTTTAACACTATGTCTTTGAGTTACTCATGAAAAACTGCATTCATGATATTAGTAAAAGAAAATAGTTAACATATTCTTCTATTCATATTCCGAACACGAGGCAGCCTCTCATGCACTACGAATCTGACTATTAATATCTCAAGAAGGATTTCATGACACAATTTTATTTTCTATATTTCCCCTTTTCTCTGGAATGTCGGAGGTTGAGGAGAGACCTGATAGAAGAATATAAAATTATGAGAGGATTAGATAGGGTGGACCTTATTTCCCCCAGGGTGGAAATGTCAAATGCTAAAGGGCAGAGCTTGAAGGTGTTTTTTTTTACACACAGAGGGCAGTGGGTGCTTGGAACACTTTGCCAGGGGTGGTGGTGGAGGCAGATATGATAGCGGTCTTTATGAGTCTTTGAGGTAGGCACATGGATATTCAGGGAAAGGAGGGATATGGATTATGTGAAGGTAAATGTAGGGAGAGAGAGGTTGAGCAGGCTAGAACTCTATTGCTTGGAGCGCAGAACGATGAGACCATTACGTGGGATATCTCTGGGTGCTCCAGTTTCCTCCCACATTCCAAAGACGTGCGGGTTTGTACGTTAATTGAAAAAGGGGAAGATACAGAATCCAGAATATAGGTCTCAGCATTGCCACGCATCAGTTCCACAGTCTGAAGAAGGGTCTCGACCCGAAACGTCACCCATTGCTTCTCTCCAGAGATGCTGCCGGTCCCGCTGAGTTACTCTAGCATTTTGTGTCCATCTCCAATCATCTTGGCCCCGCTCTGGGAGTAAGAGTGGGGGCGGATCCGGATCCGCAATGGCCGTGAGCCCCAGGTCGAGCTCGGCGATCGTTTGCCTGCTTCTGCTGCTGTTGGAGGTGAGACGTTGCGCCGCGCCAGGGTCTTGGGTCTGTCCCACTTTGGCCGGCAGTTACGCGACATGGCCGGTGGCGCGCGAAGATCTCGTTCAGGACGAAGTCCACGCTCCTCCACACCACTCCATGCGCCCGTCCCGCGCTACCCACGCGCTACCCACCCGCTAGCAGGTCGCGTAAATGGCGAGCGAATGACAGCCAAGTGGCACAGGCCCTTTATACAGCTGCAACATGAGTTCACTATTGTTTGTTAGTTATCAATGGTCAATCTGGCATACACAGGACCCAGGACCATGCTGTAACAGTGACGTTCAGGGTGATGACTAACATCTGGTAATCACACGCATGTGAAATCTGGCTCATGCATTGAACCACTGACTCATATCTTCCCCTTCAAACAATTAGCTCGTCCTTTTGCAAGCAATGCTCTAAATGCTCACCCACTTTCCCCCATGGCAATGTCTTTACTTTAGATTTTACTTTCGAGATACAGCATGGAGTCAGGCTCTTCAACCCACTGTCTGCGTCGTCCAGGGATCGCCCCATACACTAGCACTATCCTACACACTAGGAACGATTTACAATGTTTTACCAAAGCCAATCGATCTACGGACCCGGATGCTTTTTGAAAGCCAGAGCACCCGAAGAAAACCCACGTGGTCTCAGGGAGAATGTACAAATCCATACAGACAGCACCCAAAGTCAGGATTGAACCCGGGTCTCTGGCGCTGTGAGGCAGCAATTCCACCGCTGCACCACTGTGCCATTTGAATACTATAAACATGCTACTTGTAGAGTGTAAGGGATGAAAGCCTCACGACTCTGCTCATCATGGTCTCATGAAACCCTTGGTGATGAACATTATTAAGCAAGGAGTAGGAGAAATGCTGCAAAGTCAGAGCTCAGTTGGTGAGTCACTGTGGCAGATGTTTTGTGAAAAGCGTGGGTGAAGACGTTGATGTCATGCTTCCTTTCTGTATCACAGCTAACTCATCTTCAATGTCAGCACTCCTCCTGACCTGAGAGTTATTGGAAATAATAGGGCACAACCATTGCATTTACACTTTCGGTTAAGACACAACGTGCTGGAGTAACTCAGCGGGTCAGGCAGCATCTCTGGAGAACATGGATAGGTGACGTTTCGTGCCGGGACCCTTCTTCAGACTGATTGCTGGGGGAGGGTAATAAAACTGGTAAAGCTCTGCCATGGTGACATAGAATGGGACAGCACAGGAACAGGCCCTTCGGCCCACAATGTTTGTGCCGAACATGATGCCGAACAAGTTAAACTAATCTCATCTGCCTGTATATGATCCATATCCCTCTATCCCCTGCACTTCCATGTGCCTATCTAAAAGCCTCTTAGACATTACTATCATATCGGCCTCCACCACCAACCCTGGCAGTGCATTCTAGGCTCTCCACCACCCTCTGTGTAAAAAGACTTGCCCCGCACATCTCCATTATACTTTCCCCCTCTCACCTTATAGCTATGCCCTCTAGCGTTCGATATTTCCACCCTGGGAAAAAGGTTCTGACTGTCTATCCTATCAATGCGTCTCGCGACTCGCATGACCTGCCATGCTTTGTCCTTCCTGTATACTCTTCTAGCTTCCTTCCCCCCATCCAGTGCTCAATCTGAAGAAATGTCCCAACCTAAAACGTCACCTATCCATGTTCTACAGGGATGCAGCCCGACCTGCCGTGTTACTCAGGCACCTTGCGTCTTTTTTTAAATTATACATCACCGACTGCAACGTTCCTTGTTTCTGCATTTATACTTTCAGCTGGGGTGCTGTATTCTGAAATGGCCCCACACTGACTCAAAGACCCATGAGTTATGCTCAATTACATTCATAATGTTGTACTTAGATGATTCAAACTCACTGGAGCATAGCCAGGTCCTAGTGCATTACATCATGCTTATAAACACAGTGCAGTAACATGTCACTTGCTAGACCACCCATGCACCAAGCATGCGTATTAGGCAACATTAAGGTGGCTCATAATAGACAAAAGTCTCAAAATGTTTGCATGCACCATAGGTTTAGGTTTAACATTGCCACGTGTACTGAGGTACAGTGAAAAGCTTTGTTTTGCATGCAAGCGGCACTGTGGCGCAGCGGTAGAGTTGGTGCCTTACAGCGCTGGTTCGATCCCGACTACGGGTGCTGTCTGTGCGGACTCTGTATCTTCTCCCCGTGACCGCGTGGGTTTTCTCCGGGCGCTGCGGTTTCCTCCCACACTCCAAAGACGTACAGGATTGTAGGTTAATTAGCTTCAGTAAAATTTGTAAATTGTCGCCAGTGTGTCTGATAGTGCTAGTGTAAAGTCTGTCCAATAATATACCATACATAAATACAATCAAGTCAAACATAAGTATGTGCTTGTAGAGCAAAGGGGGAGATACAGAGTACAGAATATAGTTCTCAGCATTGTAGCGCATCAGTTCCATAGACAAAGTCCAATGTCTGGAATGCGTTATAGGTGAATTGTACAGTACCCTAGCTTATGGAAGAACCATTCAGAAGGCACATAGAAACATAGAAAATATGTGCAGGAGTAGGCCATTCGGCCCTTCGAGCCGGCATCGCCATTCAATATGATCATGGATGATCATTCAAATTCAGTACCCCGTTCCTGCTTTCTCCCCATATCCCTTGATTCCGTTAGCCCTAAGAGCTATATCTAACTCTCTTTCTTGAATATATCCAGTAAATTGGCCTCCACTGCCTGCTGTGGCAGAGAATTCCACAGATTCACAACTCTCTAGGTGATAATGGAGGCGATGAAGCTGTTCCTGAGTCTGGTGGCGTGTGATTTTAATTCTCTGTTTCTTCTGAGGGATGGGAGCAGGGAGACGGAGAAATGATTAGGGTCTCTACCCGAAATGTCGCCCACGCCTTCTCTCCAGAGCTGCTGCCTCACCCGCTGAGTTACTCCAGCATTTTGTGTCTACCTAGGGTAGTTCAATAGTTGTTCATTATCACTTGCACAGACGTAGAGTGAAATTATTTTTTTGCATGCAGTTCAGTAAAGTGTTGCCATCCCTAATCACAATCCCTGATAGTACTAAGTGTATAGAAATAGTCCACTGAGACAGCATGCAAGCGGCGTGAGGTTTTGGCGCCATTTCCAAAAGTCCGTGCTCGAGTCCAGCCGTCGCCCCTGTCTGGATTGTCCCACTCCTCGCCCGGCCACTTTCAGCCTTTGTGTCCCTGCAGCGCCTCCCACAGCCGGCCTTGAGGACGTGGAAGGTGCCAGAGGCACTTGGTGCCAGACGCTTGCTGTCTCAGGTGAGCCAGGCTTGTGGCTGGAATCAACAGCATCTACCACCCACTTCAGATCATTGGCCAACATGACAAGGTCAGAACGTGGCTCACTGTCAACCAGGGCCTGGAAAAGGGCCAACGTATTGTTTGTAGTGGCTGGAGAGAGATGTCAGTGTACTTGTGGCTACTGGCAGGATATCCATGTTTAACAGCAGTAGGTCAATGGTAAGTAACTGAATGAAATGCATCCCATTACAGTTAAACAATGTATCCATTAACAAGGTTGAGTGTACTGAATTCTTGAAATGCCAATGTACCTGAACCTGTACATTAGCTGAAGGTCATTGTATCCCATAAGCAAACTATCATTGTTCCAAGACTACCTATAAGCTGAACGTCAATGTACCACACTGTAACCGTTGGAAGGGAAGTGATATGTTGTAACGGGAGGATGCAAGAATCCAGAGAAAGGATCGGCCTTCTGGCACTTCGAGTCTGCTTTGACATCCATCAACTGGGTGGCATGGTGGCGCAGCGGTAGAGTTGCTGCCTTACAGCGCCAGAGGCCCGGGTTAGTTTCTGACTACGGGTGCTGTCTGTACAGAGTTTGTATGTTCTCCTTGTAAACACGTAGGTTTTATCTGGTTGCTCGGGTTTCCTCCCACACTCCAAAGAAGGGTGGGTTTGGAGGTTAATTGGCTGCTGTAAATTGCCCCTAGTGTGTGGGATAAAACTAGTGACCATGTGAATGTTGGTCGGCACGGACCCAGTGGACCATATCAATAAACTAAACTAAACTGATCATGTGCAGGCAGATCAGTGTTGGCCTTGGCATCATGTTCGGCACAGACATTGTGGGCTGAAGGCCTGTTCCTGTTCTATGTTCCAATAGGTATAATTCCTTCCCAAATCCATTCCCTCCAAATCTGGTCTACCCCTCCCCACTAACTATTGATTCTACACCCCAACCACCCAGCCTGCTCTCCCCTCTCCCCTCCCCAACAACTCACGTTCCATGGCAGCTTTTCCTTGACCTGATCCTTCCTCCATTCATCACATAGTCTGGATAACCCGATCTCTAGCCAACCTCTCAACATTCAGCCTGACCCAATCCAACTCCCCCAGCAGACGATGCAAGAAAGAGACTAAAGAGTGACCTATCTTATGGTCCTTGACATCTTGCTGCTCATGCACAGCTGCATTTCCTCAGGTGAAGACCTCCAACAAAATTGTGAGTGCAATTAAACATATTTAAAGGAAAATAGTTGGATTCAAAGGGCCTGAAGAAGGATTCCGACCCGAAACGTCAATTTATTTTTCTCCAGAGATGCTGCCTGACCTGCTGAGATACACCAGCACTTTGCGTCTATCGTCAAAGGGAATCAGCTGTTTACTTTCACACAAAGTTTTAGCATCATGTTCAGCGCATGCATTGTGGGGTCGAAGGGCCTGTTCTTGTGCTGTATTGATCTATGTTTTTGTTTTCGGTTCCTGTTCCTTTGAGATTCTTGGGATATTTTGCCCTATTAACATCCCTGGGGAAGCCCAGTGGTGTAGCTGATAGAGCCGCTGCCTCAGTGTCAGTGACCCAAGTTCGATCCTCACCTCGAGTGCTGTCTGCGTGTAGAGTTTTCACGTTCTCCCTATGACCACGTGTGAGTTTGCAGGTTAATTGGCCTCTATAAATTGACCCTAATGTGTAGGGAGTAGCTGAGAAAGTGGGATAACATAGAACTAGTGTGAATGGCTGATAGATGGCCGGCATAGACTTGGTGGGCCAAAGGACCTGTTTCCATGCTGTATCTCTAATGTAAACTAAACTGTACAGATTTTTATTCTATGTTCTGACACTATTTGAAGCCTTAGGATTTATACTTTTCTTGCAGTTTGGATAAATGCAGCTGTAACATTTCTATTTGGAAATTGCATGACATTCAAAGAGATACTGGTTATTCTCAGAGAACGTGTTTTCAATTACAATATAATAATTTCCATACGATGTCTTCCATGGTATCTTTGCCTCAAACAATAGCAGAACTAACTGACTTGAAAGCAATTTCATTTCTAGTGGTTTAAAAAATGTCAGATTCAAATGTTGTTATAAAGCAGAGTAGGAATGGTGGTGGACTTGAACTTGAGCGGGGGGGGGGGGGGGGGGGGGGGGGGGGCGAGGGGGGAGGGCGAAGAAAGAAGCATAAAAGTATTTTCCTGACCAAAATCCCCCGTGTGGGATGTAGAATTTCACTCTCAATTTAACATTCACTAGGATGTTGCCAGGACTCGAGGGCTCTATGCTAAAGGATGAGGTTGAGCAGGCTAGGTCTTTAGTTGTTGGAGTAATCAGGGGTATAATTATAGAGGTGTATAAAATCACAAGGGGGATAGATAATGTGAATGCATAGAGTCTTTATCCCAGAGTAGAGGAATCAAGAACTCAAGGTATATAAGATCATGAGGGGGAGAGATAGGGTAGGGCATGATCTTTTACCTATGGTAGGGGAATCAAGAACCTGGGGACAGAGCTTTAAGGTGAGAGGGATAAGATGTTTAATAGGAACCGGGAGAGACACTTGTTAACACAGAGAGTGGTGGGTATATGGAATAGATGAGGCAGGTCCAATAATAACATTCAAGAGACACTTGGATAGTAACATTTATGGGAAAGGTTTAAATAACATGGATAAGAAAGGATATGGGTAAAATACAGGCAGGTGAGATTAGTACAAATGGGGCATCTTGATCGGCATGGGCAAGTTGGGCCGAAGGGCCTGTTTCTGTGCTGTATGACTATAACAAGCTGCACTGCATACACAGTGGTTACCTCCCAATGTTCTTGAGTACATTGTGTATCACTCTATGATATCCTGTCTTCTTCCCCTCCATTATCAGGCTTCTGTACAGTCCTTCCATAAACTGGGGCACCTGTCCCTATTCAATTCTACCCCATTGTGGACTTTGGACTTTGGCTCTGGAGCTGTTGAGCTACAATGCTGAGAACTATATTCTCCACTCTGTGTCTACCCCTTTGCTCCACCTATTACACTTGAGTTTGACTTGATTGTGTCTATGTATGGTATTATCTGATCTGATTGGATATGATGCAAAATAAAGCTTTTCATTGGACCTTGCTACATGTGATAATAATAATCCTAAACCTAATACCTACATACTTAGTTGCAACAAATTGGAAATATGTTTCTACTTTTCCTGCCATGATATCCAGGACATTACCTTTGTACTGTCTTGGTCGTTCTGTAGCTCTGATACGCTGCCATTTTATTCTGCACACAGTCATTTTCCTCTTCATAATGAAGATCTCCAATCCATGACCTGGGTGCGATGGATAGTTTCATCTCGTTTTCTTTTGGTCTCTGAAGAACAGACAATTAAACATGAAGTCCATGAATTCATTCATTCATTAATCAATCTGATTCATTTTTTAATTCACAAATGTTATGCTTGTCTTCGTAGGTCAGGGCATTGAGTATAAGAGTCAGGAAGTCATGAAGCCGCTCTATTGGACTTTGTGTGCAGGAAGGAACTGCAGATGCTGGTTTAAACCGAAGACAGACGCAAAATGCTGGAGTAACTCAGCGGGACAGGCAGCATCTCTGGAGAGAAGGAAGGGGTGACGTTTCGGGTCAAGACCCTTCTTCAGTCTTCAGACTGAAAAGGATATTGACCCTAAACATCATCCCTTCCTTCTCCCCAGTAATGCTGCCTGTCCCGCTGAGTTACTCCAGCATTTTGTGTCTGTCTATAGGACTTTAGTCAGGCTGCATTTGGAGTATTGCTTGCAGTTCTGGTTGCCTCATTACAGAAGGAAGTGGAGGCTTGATGGGTTCAGAGGGGTTTACCACAACTAGTGACGCATTAAGGATAGGTTGGATAGACGTTGGTTCCTTCTCTGCAATGCCGGATGTTTTGGTTGTGGGACATGATAGAAAAGAAGTAATCGTAAATGTTGAATAGTAGACATGTTGTAGGATGGAAATAGCAATGACGAGAGGTGATAGCTTTATAGACATAGACAATAGGTGCAGGAGTAGGCCATTTGGCCCTTCGAGCCAGCATTCGCCATTCAATGGATCATGGCTGATTCATCCCAAAATCAGTACCCGCCTGCCTTCTCCCCATATCCCCTGACTCCGCTATTTTTAAGAGCCCTGTCTAGCTCTCTCTTGAAAACATCCAGAGAACCTGCCTCCACCGCCCTCTGAGGCAAAGAATTCCACAGACTCACCACTCTCTGTGAGAAAAAGCGTTTCCTCGTCTCCGTTCTAAATGGCTTACTCCTTATTCTTAAACTGTGGCCCTGGTTCTGGACTCCCCCAACATCGGGAACATGTTTCCTGCCTCTAGCGTGTCCAAGCCACGTATAGGTGTGTGGAACTCTGCTAGTTATTCCTCTCCCCACATCAACATCGCACACCATTGGATCAGACACTGGGTAAAGCTCTCTTTATTTAGATAAACTAGAGTTCAGTGGCATACACAGAGCTGCACTTTGTCCATCTGGCTGATTCAAACCATTGCTTGTGGTAAGATCGATCAAGTTCATCTATTAATGGTAAATCATTGCCGGGTGATTAGCTAATGGGAACTTGTTTACAAGTTCAAGTTTGGGCAGCAGGGTGGCACAGCGGTAGAGTTGCTGCTTTACAGTGCCAGAGAGCCGGGTTCGATCCTGACTACGGCTGTCTGTGAGTTTGTAGGTTCTCCCCGTGACCGCGTGAATTTTCCCCGGGTGCTCCAGTTCCCTCCCACATTCCAAAGATATGCAGGTTTGCATAGATTGGCTCCAGTGTGTCGGAGAGTCCGAGTGTATGGGGATCGCTGGTTGGTGTTAACTCGGTGGGCCGAAGGCCTGATTACGTGCTGTATCTCTAAACTAAAGTAAAGTCAAAGAGTCATCTAACACGGAAACAGGCCCTTCAGCCCAACTAGTCCAATTAGCCATCTTGGTCAGCATGGGCAATTTGGCTGAAGGGCCTGTTCCCGTACTACATGACTCAGTGACTCGATTTTTTCCCCTTACCTTTTCAATCTCCACCTTCCATCTCTCTTTTTCCATTTTCTCCTGGTCCAATCTCTCTCCTTCTTCTCTCAGATACTTCAATCGTTGTCTGTCCTCCATCTGAGCTCTCTCCACCTCCTCCTTTTCCTTTAGCTTCCGCTCACACTGACGGCTCTCTTCCTCCTGCTCCTGTTTCCTCTGGCGCATCCTGCTCTCCTCCTCCATCTGCCACGTCTTCAGTTTGCCCATCCCTGCCTCCTCTTGGTCCTCCTGCTCCCTTCTCTCTCTCACGGTGAAGCTGAGTCCCACGGTGGAGTCGGTGACGTGACCTTCCTCCGACAATCCCTGCTCCTCCCTCCGTTTCTGCCGACGCTCTTCTCTTCTCTGAGTCCAGTCGCTGAAGCCCTCATCCTCATCCAGGGCAGAATTGGTCGACTTGCAGTTCAAATCATATCTGTGATCAACCAAGAAGAAAAAACAATTAATTAATAAACTCTTATTTATTAACGCAGAACACAAAGTACTGGAGTAACTCAGCACAGTTAAGCAGCATTCCTGGGAAATTATGGATAGGTGATGTTTCGGGTTGGGACCCTTCTTCAGACTGGAAAACATGTATAGGTGATGTTTTGGGTTGTGAACCTTCTTCGGATTGAAGAATGGTCCTGAGCCAAAATGTCACATATCCAAGTTGTCCAGGGATGCTGCCTGACCTGCTGTTATTCCAGCATTTTATGTCTTTCCTTGGGAAACCAGCATCTGCAGTTCCTTGCTTTAACTTAATGCTGATAATACTTAATAACTTATTTTACTTAAAGAAGTTATCCTTGCTCTCTGTTTGCTGAATTTCATCCACACTAATGCAATATTCTAATCGCCTGAGCCAGTGTTTTATGTAACAAACCTTTACGTGGTGCCAGAAGTGGTTGCTTAATCTTGCAAGGCATCCACAGAGACCCACTTTGACAAAATACAGCAGTAACATACCCTGTGTCACTGTCGAAATGACTGTTTACTGGAAATAGCCCATAAGCTAGGGTACATCTACCCCATTGTAAACATTGCACTTTGTCTATGGAACTGATGTGCTACAATATGGAAAACTATATTCTGCAATCTGTATCTTCCCCGTTGCCCCACCTATTGTACTTGAGTTTGACTTGGTTGTATTGATGGTATTATCTGATCTGTGTGGATAGCATGCAAATCACTATACCTTGGTACACGTGACAATATTAAACCTAAGCCTTTTCCTCCTGAATTTGTGGTGCCACTATCATACTGCAACTAAAGGAAGTTGTTCTCCAAAGAAGTTAGGTTGCACCAACTGCAGTCTCTGAAGGTCACCAATGGACTAAAGCCATGCTGAACGACCACGGACCCGGCACTTCCCAAAAACATTTGTAACGGTGTGTACAAAAAATACTCATCCTGCTTTTAATTAGGTTGCCGATTTCTTGCCAACAAAAAGCTTGGCTCAGAAAGAAAGTTAACATTAACAGTGCGGTTTCCTCTATTGTGTAGTTTAATGTCTTTCTTCAACTGCCTGGACAGTAATACGAGTCAACTCACTGCAGCCACTGTGTTCTTTGTAAAGCAGATTCATTGAAACAAGATGTATTGCTAATTCCTTGCATAATCTTTCATCGCAGATTGGGAAGCTGCCACAACATTTTATGCGGCATCAACGTTTTGTAAACTGAGATCACACGTTAGGTCTCAGTCAAACTCAACCATCCCGAGAGCGTTGTACATTCAAAGGGCTTTGTGAATACTCGCATTCACTTCTGGCTCTCTGTACCTTTCAGTAAATGTAATTCTACCGTAGGTCGTACAGTTATGTCGCTTTCCAGGAACTATCACAACATTTCGACTGTAGAGTAGCTCGTGTTTTGTCAAATGCAAAGCTGACGTGTGTTGGAGCATGCTCCTATGGAAGCCGGGAGCTCTCCGGGATCAGGCCCGAACAGCCTCTGCACTATCCATCCAGGCAAGCTGGCTACAATCTCTCCTTCACAAAGATGTGTTCCTTGCTACACTCCGGAGTGATACACTCAACACACTCACATATAATACTCAATACACTCCCGATTACTATACTCAATCCACTCACGAGTAATACTCAATCCACTCACGAGTAATACTCAATCCACTCACAATTAATACTCTATCCACTCATGGTTAATACTTAATACACTCTATGCACTCACAATTAGCACATTCAATACACTCCCAATTAATACACTGGATACATTCCTAATTAATACACCCAATATTCTCGGGATTAATACACCCAATACATTCACGATGAATACACTTAATACACTCACGGTTGTGCAGCAAACCCTGCTCTATGACTGCTCTGGGCCTGCGCTCACTGGGGTTCAGAAGGATTAGGGGGAGAGGGGGTATCTCAGTGAAACCTACCCAGTAATGAAAGGCCTGAATAGAGTGGATATGGAGAGAATGGTTCCAGTGGTTGGAGAGTCTAGGATCAGAGGGCACACCCTCAGAATAAAAGGATGTACCTTTAGAATGGAGATGAGGAGCAATTCCTTTAGCTAGAGGGTGGTGAATCTGTGGAATTTAATGCCACAGATGGATTGAAGTAGAAAACAGGTGGAACATAACATTCCAAAATTGCTTCCAGGTAACATCTAGTTAAAAAATGATATTCTCGTGATATTCTTTCTCATTTCCATTCTATCCTCTGGCTTAAACAGCAAAGAAGTCAGCAAAACATTCTGTTGTATAAAATGGCTGCTAGATATTTGTAAATCACATTTGTTGTGTAAATGGAACAGCAATTTCAATATAGTGACTGATTGGCATTCAAGTTGAGGTTTAGACTCCCAATGGAGCGACACAATGGCGCAGCGGGTAGAGCTGCTGCCTCACAGCGCCAAAGACCCAGGTTCGATCCTGACCCCGGGTGCTGTCGGTGTAACATTATGAGGCTGTTAGATAGGCACATGGAAATGCAGGGAATGGAGGGATATGGAGCAAGTGCAGGCAGCGGAGATTAGTTTAACTTGGCATCATGTTCAGCACGGTCATTGTGTGTCAAACATCCTGTTCCTGTGCTGTGCTGGGATGGCAGGACTTTCATATGAAGAAAGACGGGATAGACTCGGCTTGTACACGCTAGAATTCAGAAGATTGAGGGGGGATCTGATAGAAACTTACAAAATTCTTAAGGGGTTGGACAGGCAAGATGTAGGAAGATTATTCCCGACGTTGGGGAAGTCCAGAACTAGGGGTCACAGTTTAAGGATAAGAGGGAAGTATTTTAGGACCGAGATGAGAAAATCATTTTTTACACAGAGACTGGTGAATCTGTGGAATTCTCTGCCACAGAAGGTAGTTGAGGCCAGTTCATTGGCTATATTTAAGAGGGAGTTAGATGTGGCCCTTGTGGCTAAAGGGATCAGGGGGTATGGAGAGAAGGCAGGGATAGGATACTCAGTTGGATGATCAGCCATGATCATATCGAATGGCGGTGCAGGCTCGAAGGGCCGAATGGCCTACTCCTGCACCTATTTTCTATGTTTCTATGTACTGCTCTATGTTATATGTTACACACCAGGCTCAGTAAATGCAGATCCCACAGACAAAAATCATGAATCTTTAAACTTCCATAAGGTGAACAAGCAGCAGTAAAGTTCAGTGGCCCCATCTCACAATCTGACCACATTGGTCTTGTGCGCACTATTTAGCGGATGTAGGTTTGGAGATCCAGTATGGGAATAGGCCTGTCAGCCCACCCTGGCCCACGGCGACCATCGATCACCTGCTCACACTAGAAACCCTTCTTCAGACGTTTCGACCCGAAACGTTGCCTATTTCCTTCGCTCCATAGATGCTGCCTCACCCGCTGAGTTTCTCCAGCATTTTTGTCTACCTTCGATTTTCCAGCATCTGCAGTTCCTTCTTAAACACTAGATCGATGCTATCCCACTTTATCATCCATTCCTTACACACCTGGGACAATTTACAGAGGCCAGTTAAGCTACAAACCGCACACCTTTGGGATGTGGGAGGAAACCGGAGGAAAATCACGGGGAGATCGTGCACACTCCGGACAGACAGAACACTGAGGTAAATTGGTCCAGACCCGAAACAATGCATGTATTGAAAATTGACACAAAATGCTGGTGCAACTTAGTCTGAAGAAGGTCCCTGACCAAAACATGGCCTATCCTTGTTCTCCAGAGATGCTGCCTGAGTCGCTGAGTTACTCCGTCCCATTGTGTCTTCTATTTGTGTCATAATGTCTATCAGTGTGTTAACTAGATCTCAGAGTTGCCAGAGAGGTTTTATAAACCATGCATGGTGATGGACCTACTGGTTTTTCTTGGTCGTTCGGTGGCTTTCAAACGCAGGCGTGGATGGGGTGCTGCCGGCGTAAGACCCATTCTCATCATCGTCATAGCGACGCGTTTCACGCGCCCGTCTCCGGCGCTCCCGAGCTATCTCCTCCTCATCTTCTATGCTCCGCTGTGCAGTCAACCTGTCGGAAAAGTGCAACATAAAATTACACCAGCCTCCTCACAGCGGCCGGCAATTAATTTAGTTAGCGATGATAATTAATGCTATCTAAATAGTATTTCGATATTTACAGAAGGTCTAAATAAATATCTAAGATCTAAGATATTTATCTCAGATAAACAAGACATATATATATATATGTGTGTGTGTGTGTGTGTGTGTGTGTGTGTGTGTGTGTGTGTGTGTGTGTGTGTGTGTGTGTGTGTGTGTGTGTGTGTGTGTGTGTGTGTCTGTATATATGTGTGTGTATGTGATCTGGACGATGGTGTGGTAAATTGGATTAGTAAGTATGCAGATGATACTAAGATAGGTGGGGTTGCGGGTAATGAAGTAGAGTTTCAAAGTCTACAGAGAGATTTATGCCAGTTTGAAGAGTGGGCTGAAAGATGGCAGATGGAGTTTAATGCTGATAAGTGTGAGGTGCTACATCTTGGCAGGACAAATCAAAATAGGACGTACATGGTAAATGGTAGGGAATTGAAGAATGTAGGTGAACAGAGGGATCTGGGAATAACTGTGCACAGTTCCCTGAAAGTGGAATCTCATGTAGATAGGGTGGTAAAGAAAGCTTTTGGTGTGCTGGCCTTTATAAATCAGAGCATTGAGTATAGAAGTTGGGATGTAATGTTAAAATTGTACAAGGCATTGGTGAGGCCAATTCTGGAGTATGGTGTACAATTTTGGTCGCCTAATTATAGGAAGGATGTCAACAAAATAGAGAGAGTACAGAGGAGATTTACTAGAATGTTGCCTGGGTTTCAGCAACTAAGTTACAGAGAAAGGTTGAACAAGTTAGGGCTTTATTCTTTGGAGCGCAGAAGGTTAAGGGGGGACTTGATAGAGGTTTTTAAAATGATGAGAGGGATAGACAGAGTTGACGTGGAAAAGCTTTTCCCACTGAGAGTAGGGAAGATTCAAACAAGGGGACATGACGAGAATTAAGGGACTGAAGTTTAGGGGTAACATGAGGGGGAACTTCTTTACTCAGAGAGTGGTAGCTGTGTGGAATGAGCTTCCAGTGAAGGTGGTGGAGGCAGTTTCGTTTTTATCATTTAAAAATAAATTGGATAGTTATATGGATGGGAAAGGAATGGAGGGTTATGGTCTGAGCGCAGGTATATGGGACTAGGGGAGATTATGTGTTCGGCACGGACTAGAAGGGTCGAGATGGCCTGTTTCCGTGCTGTAATTGTTATATGGTTATATGGTTATATGGTTATATGCATAGCACAAGAACAGGCCCACAATGCAGAGAATGGTGGGTATACGGAACAAGTTGCCAGAGGAGGTTGTTGGTTTAGTTCAGTTCCGAGATACAGCATGGAAATAGGCCCTTCGGCCCACCGAGTCCACGCCAACTAAAGATCACCCATTCGCACTAGTTCTATCCTACACACTGGGGACAATTTACAGAAGCCAATTAACCTACAAACCCGCATGTCTTTGGGATGTGGAAGGAAACTGTAACGCCCAGAGGAAACCCGCGCGGTCACAGGGAGAACATGAAAATTCTGTACAGACAGCACCCGTAGTCAGGATCGAACCCGGGACTCTGGCGCTGTAAGGCAGAAACTCTATTGCTATGCCACTGAGGCAGGCACTATAACAACTTTTAAAAGATACTTGGATAGTTACACGGATAGGAAAGGTTTAGAAGGTTCAAATTCAAGTTCAAGTGAATTTATTGTCATGTGTCCCTGATAGGACAATGAAATTCTTGCTTTGCTTCAGCACACAGAACATAGTAGGCATTTACTACAAAACAGATCAGTGTGTCTATATACCATAATATAAATATATACACACATGAATAAATAAACTGATAAAGTGCAAATAACAGATAATTGGTTATTAATAATCAGAGTTTTGTCCGAGCCTGGTTTAATAGCCTGATGGCTGTGTTAGGGTCCAAATGCAGGTAAATGGGAGCAGTTCAATGGGAATCAAGGACAAGTTGAGCCAAAGGGCCTGTTCCTGTGCTGCATGACTATGACTCTGTGTCATATGTCAATAGACTTCTCCTTATCAGAACGTGACCATGATAAAAACACAAAGTGCTGGAGAAACTCAACAGGTCAGGCACCATCTGTGTGTGCGGGGCAATGGACCGACGACTTTGCGGATTGAGATTGAAGAAGGGTCCCGGGCTGAAACTTTATCTTTCCATTCCCTCCACAGATGCTGTGTTCCTCCGGCACTTTGTGTTTTGCTCAAGACTCCGGCACCTGCAGTTCCTCGATCTTCCTGGCACCATAATGAAGATGGGATACAATTGTTTTGCAGCTCGTGAATGTCTTTGCTTGGGAACAGGTGAATGAACCTTTCACAAGGGGTTCCTCACATTCCTACGAAACCTTTGGCAGAGAATCAGAGAAACCACACAGAAACACTGTGTACCTCTTCTCATACTGGATTTGCAATTCATCTGCCAAGCTTTCAACACAGGTTCCTGGGGAGGATGGAAGTGCATACAGTCTCCTTCAGTGCAAGATTAATTTCAGAAAGAGACCACATTCAAAATGGCTTCATCAGATGAGGAAATTGGCTCCACATCATTTCACTGAAATAAACCAGCCAAGCCCAACAGTTTAGATTACGAACAGACATGTGTATTTGGGGAAAATAATTCTCTGTATTCACTTAAGCACTACAAACAATGTGTATCTTTGGAACATCAAGGATTAACTTAATCTAATCAAGACCACCGAGATGAGACTCCACTAGTGCCATCAACATGCAATTGTGTGTAAATTCTTGTTTGTAGCTTGGAGCGGCACGGTGGCGCAGCAATAGAGTTGCTGCCTCATAGCGTCAGAGACCCAGGTTCGATCCCGACGACGGGTGCTGTCCGTACGGAGTTCGTACATTCTCCCTGTAACTGCATGGAGTTTCCTCTCACACTCTAAAGACATTCCATTTCTGCTGACTGGACAGCACGCAACAAAAACACTTTGATTATACTAAACTAATCAAATGTAACGGTGCCAGAGTGTGGCAACTCTCTGCGTGTTGGTCTCAGAAGAGGATCTGCTATCAATCATTTCAATCATCCTACTCTTTGATATCTTTATTAATGTTTATCCTGTATCTGTATCTTTTGGATGGCTTGATTGTGTTCATATACAGTCTTATCTTTGACTGGATACCATCCTGACAAAAGTGTTTCACTGCACCTTGGTACATGTGCCAAAAATAAACTAAACTAGTTTTAATAGGAACACGAGGGGCAACTTTTTTTTACACAAAGGGTTATGGGTGTATGAAATGAGCTGCCAATTGAGGCAGGGACTATCACAACGTTTAAGAAACATTTAGACAGGTACATGGATAGGATAGGTTTAGAGGGGTATGGGCCAAACGCAGGCAGGTGAGACTAGTGTAGAAGAAGCATGTGGGTCGGCATGGGCAAGTTGGGCCGAAGGGCCCGTTTCCATGCTGTAAGACTATGACTCGAAACTAGTGAAGATGAAGGATGTTTAAAGGAAAGCTGGATTTGCCTGCAGAGGAAGTTGGTAACTGGGCTGTAAGACACATTAACGTGTTAACACTTGAAATGTTGGCCTCTCTGTTGTTACTTTGAGACAGGAGCCTCACGGTGAACAAATCCTGAACAAACAGCAGCTCAACAGGTTTCACATTTCATGTCTCTTCTATCCGTGTCTCCTTATCTCACACTTTCTATCTTTTCATCTCTGGCCTTTGTCCAACTATCTGCCTATCAACCTCCCCGCCCCTCACCTGTACCCACCTATCACTTATCACTGAACCACCCTAACACCAAGTGAACAGCGGTCTTGAGCTACTATCTACCTCACTGGAGACTTTCGGGCTATCTTTAATTGGACTTTACTGGACTTTAACTTGCACTAAACTCTATTCCCTTTATTATGTATCTGTACACTATGGATGGCTCAATTGTAATCATGTAAATTCTTTCCACTGACTGGTTAGCCCGCAACAAAAAGCTTTTCACTGTACTTTGGTACGAGTGACAATAAACTAAACTAAACTAAACAAAACACTTGCCAGGCTTAGTTCCAAACCCACCTCTTTTCTAGCTTCCACCCCAATATTACAATCTGCCTGAAGAAGGGACCCAGAATGTCATGTATCCTTGGTCTCCAGAGATGCTGCCTGACCCGCTGAGTTACTCCAGCACTTGTGTCCTTTTGCGTAAACCAGCATCTGCAGTTCCTTGTAGCTTCATTCTAAACCCCCCTTGCCTGTATGTTATCCTGGAGATTTCAAACATAGTTTAAAATGCATTTTCCGACACAAATAATGCAAAGGATTCACAGATCAATATTTTCTTGGCTACCTTTTTACTTTTGTACAGGCTAGATGGAATTTTGCGGTTTGGTAGCAATTCGGTGAATGCGCACAGGAGACAGATTCCTTTGGTACAAAGTAATCAGTTACTTATAATAGTAAACATTCAGAAACAGTAAAGAGCTTGTCATCACACCATTGTGGCAGAATTAACTTCCAGCAACACCACGCACACAATGGCAAGAATGGGAAGGCTCCTCATCTTTCATTCCATCTCAAATAACAATGAGGACCTTTCAAAGGAGATTTCAGCGTGGAATCAGGCACTTCGGCCCACCGAGCCCGCACCGACTAGCGATCCACCCCAGCGTACACTAGCACTATCCTACACACTAGGGACAATTTACAATTTTACCGAAGCCGATTAACCTACTAACCTGCACGTGGATATGTTTTATTTAATTTAGTTTAGTTTAGTTTAGAGATACAGCTTGGGAACAGGCCCTTTGACCCACCAAGTACACACGTCACCTGTTTACTTTCTCTAGAGGTGCTGCCTGACCCATTGAGTTACTCCAGCATTTTGTGTCTGCCTTACATGCAAATCTATTCACATTCGAGTCATTGCATTTCTTAAAATGACCTCATTTCTTTGGACCTTGTATTGGTATAAATATGGTAACGGCAGATGGCACAATGGGCTAAGTGTTCGGCTGGCGACCGGAAGGTGGCCGGTTCGAATCCCGCTTGGAGTGCATACTGTCGTTGTGTCCTTGGGCAAGACACTTCACCCACCTTTGCCTGTGTGTGAATGTGTGTGAGTGATTGGTGGTGGTCGGAGGGGCCGTAGGCGCAGAATGGCAGCCACGCTTCCGCCAGTCTGCCCCAGGGCAGCTGTGGCTACAGAAGTAGCTTACCTCCACCGAGTGTGACTGAGGAGTGAATGAATAATGCGATGTAAAGCGCCTTGAGTATTAGAAAGGCGCTATATAAATCCCATCCATTATTATTATTATTATCTCCTTTGGTGGTGCAGATGCATAGCCTTGGCCAGAGATAAACTGAAAGAAATGGCAGTTCACACCTCAGTGCCAATATGTAGAATAGTTTCCCTCAAATACACGCTATCTGATTTTTGGAGTGATACAAGTCATGGCCAGCATGCGGTGACAGAGGTAGAAAGAGGTGGAGGAGTTAGTTAGTGACACTGAATGGCTCAGTTTTTATTAACTTCATGACCTTAACAGCTGTCAGGAAATTCCACGATGTATTAGTAATATGAGATTCGTCATTTGGTGTTGCCAACTATTATCACCATAGCATTTGTGACTGAAGTGGTGATTGTTTTCTCAATTAACACTATCTATAAGTATTTGATTATGTGGCTCGGAGAAAGGCTGATTTAACCAGAAAAATAACGCAGGAGACTGCGGCACAAAATGTGGCGGCTTCATAAGTTCGCAAGTCATAGGAACAGTAGTAGGCCATTCGGCCCATCGAGTCTACTCCACCTTTCGATCGTGGCTGATCTTTCTGCCCTTTCAACCCCCTTCTTTTACATTCTCCAATAACGCATGTTCGGCACAGACATTGTGGGCCGAAGGGCCTGTTCCTGTGCTGTATTCTGCGTTCTATCAAGTAGAGTGGTATTGATGTTTATTGTGTCCCCTTGCTGCACAAATGCCCCACTCTTTGGGATCTCCAGAAAGATGCATTCTATTTAAAACAACAATGTATTTCAGTGTAAGTTCGATCTTGGTCAGAAATGTTTCAATCCAACCACCCACATATTGTGATGAGCGTTCATGTCTATTTCTTTAGAGTTTAGGGATTTAGACTTTAGACATACAGGGTGGAAACAGGCCCTTCGGTATAACGAGTCTGCGCCGACCCGTGATCACCCCGTATACCAGCATTATCCTACGCACGAGGGACAATTTATTATTTAGAGAAGCCAATTAACCTACAAAGGTCTTTGGAATGTGGGGGGAAACCAGAGCGCCCGGAAAAATCCCACGTGGTCACAGGGAGAATGTGCAAACTCCATACAGACAGCACCCATAGTCTGCATCAAACCCATGTCTTTGGCGCCGTGAGGCAGCAAGTCTACTGCTGCATCCTTGTGCCGCCCGTCATAATAGTGGATAGAAAGACCACTCTATTCCAGCTTTCTGTACCCACTACTGTAATCAGTCTAAAGAAGGGACCCGACCCGAACCGTCATTGGTCCATTTTCTCCAGAGATGCTGCCTGTCCCGCTGAGTTACTCCAGCAGTTTGTGTCTATCTTCATGCTGCCTGACTCGTTCAGTTACTCCAGCGCTTTGTGTTCGACTCTGGAAAGTTTGTGTCTTGCATCGGGCATCAGTTAACGACCAAACCATTTGGTTTTAATTAAAGCAGGCTGGGGGATAAATGTTGAACAGAACAAAATTGGTCACTTGTGCTCTTCTTTGAAGATTTATGATATTTACCCAATGGAACGGAGAAAGGGATATCAATTTAACACTTTCTTTCACCAATGAGGCCGCCAACACTCATCACTTGATCGACGTGTGTTGGCCTGATTATTATACCTGAGGCCCTTAAGTAGCACCCAGAGACTCATGCATAAAAACAAAAGCTGACAGCTTCCAACTCAGCCATAGCTAGCTAAAGAGAGCATCAAAAAACACCAGGGGGGGTTATTAACGTCAGAACATTGATGGGCTTTGGGTCTTGGCAGATTAGAAGTCCCATGGATATGCAGGAAATAGAGGGATAAGGATCATGTGCAGGCAGATAAGAGTTGGTGTTGGGATAATGTTCAACACAGACATCGTGGGCCGAAGCGCCTGATCGTGTGCTGTACTGTTCGACATTCTATATGACCATTGTGTGCAACACTTGACATCAGAGATATTTCTGCATCAACTGAAGATGCAAAGTTCCTACTCTGGCAGCCTAATGTTTTTTCCAGACTATTTCCCATTACTGGATCAGAAATTTATGAGGATGCTGCTGGGACCTGAGGGCCTGAGCTATAGGGAGAGGTTGGGCAGGCTAGGACATTTTTCTTATGAGTTCAGAAGGATAAGGGGCAATCTTTTCCGTAAGTTTAAAATTATGACGGGAATAGATAAATAGGGTGAATGCACAGAATCTTTTACCGAGGGTAGGAGAATCGAGAACCAGAGAACATAGGTTTACGGTGAGAGGGGAAAGATTTAATAGGAACCTGAGCGGTAACTTTTCACACTGAGGGAGGTGGGTATTCGGAACGACCTGCAAGAGGAGGTAATTAAGGGAGAGATTCCAACAATATTTAAAACACACCTGGACAGGTGCATGGATAGGTAAGGTTTAGAGGGATATGGGCCCAACATGGGCTGGTTGGATTAGCATAGTTGGGGCATTTCGGTCGCCCTGAACGAGTTGGGCCGAAGGGCCCATTTCCATGCTGCACGTCTCTATGACGTCAATACGAATAGACTCTCCATCTCGATGTGATCTGTTCGGGTGGATCATGGATGATATGTAAAACACTCTATCTAAATTCTTTGCTGCATACCGACTGTATTTAAGTCTAATCCCATCACTCGAGTCTCGAAACATTCAGTTGTCCACTGCCTTTGGGAAAAAGTACTTACAATTTTAATTAAATTATTTTATGAACGAATGCATCCAAATTTCATTCCTAGTTGTCTTAACCATTAGTTTTATGTCCAGGTTCCTTGATCACTGGGTGCAGGAGAGGTTTGCCAGAATGATGTCTAGATTAGAGGGTACTAGCTATAAGGAGAGGTTGGACAAACTTGGATTGTTTTTTCAGTGTTTGAGGGGAGACCTGATAGAAGTATATAACATTATGAGACATAGATAGGGTAGACAGTCAGAACATTTTTTCTCCAAAGTGGAATTGTCAAAGACTCTTAGACATAGATTTAAGATGAGAAGGGGTAAAGTTTAAAGGTCATGTGTGAGGCAAGTTTAGTTTTACACAGAGTGGTGGGTGGCTGGAATGCACTGCCAGGGGTGATGGTAGAGGCAGAGATTATAGCAGTGTGTTTTATGAGACATTTGGATAGGCACACGGATATGTAGGGACTGGAGGGATATGGATCGCATGCAGGCAGAGGAGATTAGTTTAACTTGGCATCATGTTCTGCACAGACATTGTGGGCAAAAGTGCCTGACCCTGTGTTGTGCTGTTTTAAGTTTAGCTTAATTTAGGTAAGAGATACAGTGTGGGAACTGGCCCTTGGCCCACCGAGTCTGCGCCAACCAGCAATCCCCGCACACAAGCATCATCCTACACACTAGGGGCAATTTACAATTTTTACCAAAGCCAATTATCCTACAAGCCTGCACAGTACGTCTTTGAAGTGTGGGAGAAGACCGAGGGGAAATCGACTTGGTCACTGGGAGAATGTGCAGACTCCGTGCAGACAGCACTCGTAGTCAGGATCGAATCCTTGTCCCTGGTGCTGTCAGGCAGCAACTCCACCGCTGTGCCACCATGCCGCCCTATCTATTCCTTCAGTTTATTGTGTCAAAGACCTCAACATTTTGGTGCCTACAGCCAAAGGAATGCAAGCCAAGGCTACACAGGCTGCTTCGCTAAGCTTCAGGGTATCTTTCTTCAGATTTATGTTTCAGCTTCCTGAGATAAGGATCAATTGTTTATTTTTCCTTAAGTTAAATACGGCCCCGTGCAATAAATGTTAATGATCTGTGTACAGCAATTCCCCATTGCTCTTCTGCATTAAAGAAAATAGAGAGATGCACATTCACAGATGTAAAAACCTTTAATGATACTCTCCATTGAAGATTAAAGGAGTCCTTCCTGGTGACCTGACTAAAGTTTATACCTCAAATGACAAATCTAAAACAGATTGCGGTAATTATCACACTGTTGTTTAGGGGATTCACTTGTACACAAATAGAAAGGCCTTCTACACTAAAATAGTGGCTGGACTTAAAAAGGCAGTAAAATCCTTTGAAAGATTTAGGACACAGCAGTATAGTTGTTACCTGACAGTGCCAGAGAGCTGGGTTCAAATCTGTCTATGGGTACTGTTTGTATGGAGTTTGTACATTCTCCCCATGACCTGTGTGGGTTTTCTCCGCGATCTCTGGTTTCCTCTCACACTCCAAAGACATACAGGTTTGTAGTTTTATTGTGTTCAAGAAGGAACTGCAGATGCTGGAAAATCGAAGGTACACAAAAATGCTGGAGAAACTCAGCGGGTGCAGCAGCATCTATGGAGCGAAGGAAATAGGCAACGTTTCGGGCCGAAACCTGCCTGAAGTCTGGAGAAAGTCTGAAGAAGGGTTTCGGCCCGAAACGTTGCCCATTTCCTTCGCTCCATAGATGCTGCTGCACCCGCTGAGTTTCTCCAGCATTTTTGTGTACCTTGTAGTTTTATTGGTTTGGTACAATTGTAAATTGTCCCTAGATCTTTCTTCCCTCCACTTGCAATCAGTCTGAAGAATTTCAGTCAATTAGACCTGAAACGCCACCCATTCATGTTCTCCAGAGATACTGCCTGGCCCGCTACATTTATTGAAAGACTTTTAGAGATACAGTGTGGAAACAGGCCCCTCGGTCCACTGAGTCCGCATCGACCAGCGATCACCCCATACATGAGCACTATCCTACACACTAGGGACAATTTATAATCTTTATCAAAGCCAATTAACCTACAAACCTGTACGCCTTTGGAATGTGGGAGGAAACCGGCGCACCAGGAGGAAACCCACGTGGTCACGGGGCGAACATAAAACTCCATACAGACAGCACCCGTAGTCAGGATCAAACCCAGGTCTCTGGCGCTTTAAGGCAGCGACTCCACCGCTGCGCCACCGTGCCCACCTTACTCCTGCACTTTGTGACACACACAAACGTGAGGTACAAACGAGAGTTGGTGTCTGCAACTTAACATAGCGTGATTGCTTTAGCAAGTCTAAACTATCTATCTGATAAAGATAGAAAGTACGCTGCTTATTTTCTGCGCAACAGTAACTGATCATGCGTTCTGTCTTTTTAACAACATTACCATTTGTTGACACACAAGTTAGCAGGTCAGTCTGATTCAGCGAATCTTCACCATGGAACAGACTTGGCTTTCAAAGTAGCCAAGGGGCCAGTGGAAACTGTCACTGTTCCTCTGCAGAAGTTACAGTAACTTTGGGTGTGGAATACGAGTGCGGTGAAATGTTAGGTGCCACAACGTTACCGCTCTTTTTTTGGCAGCTTTGTGATTATCACTATTCCAATATCAGCCTGTGGTCTAAGTTGCCATCTGAAATTCACCAGAAAGGATGCAATAGTTTTTTTTATACGTTGTATACATGAACTAAACATGTTGCAAAGGAAGTTATATCATTGTTGGAAGTTCCAAGAATTGAGAAGTGCTAATTACTGCTAATATAAATCCCGAAAGTGAAAATGAACTATAATACATTTGCCCTATTCCTTCAGATATTTAATTTGTTCTTCACAGCCTTAAAAAATGTTTCAAAAATGCTTAATTTGTGCTTGCGTTGGAAGGAACTGCAGATGCTGGTTTATACCGAAGGTAGACACAAAATGCTGGAGTAACTCAGTAAGTAAGTAAGTTTTATTAATATAGCACGTTTTAAGTCAACTCACATTGACACCAAAGTGCTTTACATAAAAAAGATAGTGGGACTGGCAGCATCTCTGGATAGAAGGAATGGGTGATGATTTGGGTCAAGACCCTTCTTCAGATCTGAAACATTACCCATTCCTTCTTTCCAGAGATGCTGCCTGGCCCGCTGAGTTACTCCAGCATTTTGGCTCTATCTTCGGTTTAATTTGTTCTTGACAATTTTAGGGCCATACAGTGGAGCAGCTATGGAGCTACTGCCTCACAGCGTCAGAGAACTGGCTCGATCCTGACCTCTGGTGCTGTCGGTGTGGAGTTTGCACCTTCTCCCTGTGACTGCGTGGGTTTCCTCCGGGTGCTCCAGTTTCCTCTTGTATCCCAAAGTCGGGCATGTTTGTAGGTTAATTGGCCGTCTGTAAATTGTTCCTAGAGTGTAAGGAGTGGAATAGAAGGTGGGATAACATAGAACGAGTGTGAACGGATGATCGATGGCCAGAGTGGGCTCACTATTCTAAAGGGCCTATTTCCACGCTGTGCCTTTCAATCAATTTCAATTAAATGTGAATTTATGTTAAAAAATCCTTTGAGGTTATTTGTCAATATCATTTATTTTCTTTTGGAATATAAAACCGTACAGCTCAGGTACAGGCCCTAAAGCCCACAAAGTCTACGCTGAACATGATGCCAAGATAAACTAATCTCCTCTGCCTGCATGTGATCCCCTGCCTATCCATGTGCCCACCCAAAAGCCTCTTAATCACTGCAACTTATCTGTCTCCACCACCACCCCAGCAGCACATTCCACGCACCCACCACCCTGTGTAAAAAAACTCCTCCACACATATCCTTAAAACCTCTCCAATACTGTAATTTCTTGCAATCGATAGCCACTATCATGACCCCCCCCCCCTCCGATCCCCTTTCACCCATAAACCTCCCTTCAACTTTACTCTATTCTTTTTTTCTCTTCTCTATTCTTCTCTTATCTTATCTTTTCTCCTTACCTGACACCCTTTAGTCTCCTTTTTAACTCCATCCTTATCATCTACTCCACCCATCTGCCAATTGACCACCCCCCTCACCTGTATCCACCTATCACTCACCAGGCTTTGTCCCACTCCCACATCTCTTCCAGCTTTCTACAATCTACAGGTACCAGCTACAATCAGCCTGAAGAAGAGTCCCGACCTGAAACATCACCTATCCATTCCCTCCACAGATGCTGCCTGACCCGCTGAGTTCTTCCAGCACTTTGCGCTGCACAGTAAATTGCATTTCATTCGCATCTTTGTTTATCATTGTGCTTCCAAAAGCTCTTCTATTGGGCTTTCTGCTCATCCACAGTTTTCCAGGCATTCCATGTGTTGCCTGTCTAATCTTATCATTGTACAGTATATTTGCTGTGCATTTATTGTTCCCGAGCTATTTTTATTATTTGTTTCTCCTATTAATATCATATTTTTTTTTAATTATCTCATTTCCTGACATCCCTTGACATAAACTATTCTTCTTTGTTACATTTATATTTATAGTTTTTCCCCTTCCGGACGATATATTCCCCAATTTTTAATTAATGGCTCTGTTTTACTTTTGACACGGACTAGGTTGCTTTCTCTCTTGCTGTTTTCGCTCTTTAGACTTTAAACATTAGAAATACAGCACAGGAAGTGTCCACGGCGACCAGCAATCATCCCATACTAACATGATCCTACAAAATTAACCTATACAAACTTGTATTTCTTTGGAGTGTGGGAGGAAACCGGAGCACCTGGAGAAAACCCACGCAGTCACAGGGAGAACGTACAAATTCCGTACAGACAGCACTTATAGTTAGGATTGAACCCGGGTCTCTGCCGCTGTAAGGCAGCAACTCTACCGCTGCGCCACCATGCCGCCCTCATTCAACTATACTACGTTAGGAAGGATGCCTTAAGCTGGAAAAATGTTGGAGAGGTTGAGCAGGTAAAGGCTTTATTCCTTGGAGTGCGAAAGGTTCAGGGGTGATCTTATAGAGGTGTATAAGATGCAGAAGATCATGAAGGGAATAGTTTGGATTAATGCACAGAGACTACTGTATTTACAAAAGACACAGAAACATTTAACAGGAGCGCGAGGGGCAATGTTTATTTAATACAAGGGGTGGTAGGTGTATGGAACGAGCTGCTGGCGGAGTTAGTTGAGACAGGTACTATCATAACATGTAAGAAACATTTGGACTGGTACACAGATAGGATAGGTTTAGAAAGATATGGGCCAAACGCAGGTAAGTGGACTGGTGTTGATGGGGCATGATGGTCGGCATGGGCAAGTTGGGACAAAGGGCCAGTTTTACGGCTCTATGAGTCTACAACTCAAAGTGTTGAGGAAAGTGATCGTTGAGTCTACACTTGGTACATATGCTTGGTATGACTTCATTTCTAGTTTCTTAATGCTGTTGTTTATTTCAATTACAACTACGACATTTTCCCATTATTCTTAACATTATATTCCTGGTATATTTAATTACCAGCCTCACAGTTATTGGAACTATATTCTTTTTTTAAGGTGACTCTTCTCAAATTTTCAGCGATCAACCCCAGTTCCTTCCCACGGTTAGAATATTTTGCTAATCCTAGATGATAGCAAGTTCAGAAAAGCTCCAAATCTCTATGGATGCGGACTTCAATGCTGGTATATAACTGCTTGGTACATGTAAAATTATCCAAATGATTCCAGGGATGACATTGTTGTATTTGCATTATTGTATCATCCTTAAAATGATTTCTGTAACAGTCATGGAAAAAGATAACAACATAGTTCAGCATGAAAACTGATTGCAGAAAATAACCTCTCCCTACACCCACTCCCATTTCCCCATTCCCCCCCTCGCTTTTCTGTGCCCTGGACTTGTACCTATTTCCCCCCTCCCCTTCCACCTATATTCCTTCATAATGCTCACCGTTGTGGTTGTATGCACTTGTAACTTCCATTAGTCTGAAGAAATGTCCCGATCAGAAACCAAAGTCGTCTGTCCGTTGCCTCCACAGATGCTGTCTGACCAGCCAAGTTCCTCCAGCACTTTGTATTTTGCTCAAGGTTTCAGCATCTGCAGTTCCCTGTGTAACCATTAGAGGGTAGAACAGTGCAGCACAGGAACAGGCCCTTCAGCCCACAATATCTGTGCTGAACATGATGCCGAGACATCTGCCTGCACTTAATCCATATCTATCAATTCCTTGCTAATCCATGTGCCTATCCAAAGGTTTCTTAAATTGTACACTCCAGAAGAAGGTCCCAACCCAAAAAGTCACATATCTCCAGACTATCTCCAGAGATGCTGCCTGACCTGCTGAGTTACTCCAGCATTTTGTGTCACTTTTGTGCAAACCAGCATCTGCAGTTCCTTGTTTCCAGACAAATGCCAATATGTTTATATTGCTGTGAAGATCTGCTATACAAGTACATTTGAGGGTATGTGTGTGTGTGCGTGCGGTGAAAGGGAGGAGAGACATATTTAAGTATGAACATTCATGACTCAATGTGTACTAACAAAGAGCTAGAGACAAAATGTGTAGGAAGGAACTGCAGGTGCTGGTTTATAACGAAGATAGACACAAAGTGCTGGAGTAACTCGGCAGGTCAAGCAGTATCTCTGGAGAGAAGGAATAGGTGATGTTTTGGTTCAGGACCCTTCTTCAGACTCAATTGCATGAACTGCAGATACTGGTTTTCACCAACAATTGAGATATACAAAAAGACACAAGCCCACTCGGTCACTCCATACAGACAGCACCCGTGTCCAGGATCGAACCCAGGGCTCAGGCGCTGCGCCACTGTGCAGATCTACAGCGGTCCTCCAGCACTTTGTGTCTTCAATTTGAATGATGTCTATGGCTATTCTAGACAATCTCTGCCACTGTCCAGATTAAACCAGTGGCTGTAAACCTCAGCTTTTGCGTCAGCGCCATGTGAAACATCGCAACAAAAAATCAACTTTGCCCAACTTGTCAGTGGGTTGTGGAAATGTTGAACCTTTTATTTTGACGCTATATGCTTGCGTCACACTGTGTCAGAGTTTCAGTGACCCTGCAATTGTATGACATGTTTTGCAACAATGAACCTGGCATGAAAACTTTAAAATCCAAACATGCTATTTCCCTAGTGAAAGAAAGTCAACCTGTATCATTTGGGATTGAGACATGTACAGCGTGCCTCTGCATTTTCAAACCTGCCGAGTTAGATATTTTTGACTCTTTGAATATTTTATTTGTTTCCAGATTCAGGGACAGTTTCTTAAGGGCCTGTCCCACTTGCCGATTTTTTCGGCAACTGCCGGCGTCATTGACGAAAGATTTTGAACATTTCAAAATCCAGCGGCGACAAAAAATTGTTGCGACACTTGAGGAAACACCGCGCGTAAATACGTCATCATGCCGTGTCACGCCGCATCACGCCACGACTATTTCCGTGACCTGATACACCAATCGATAATGCCGACAGTCGCCAAAAAAATTGCCAAGTGGGACAGGCCCTTTACTAGCTGTTATCAGGCAACCGAACTGTCCTCTTACAATTAGAGAACTGTCCTGATCTCTCATCTATCTACCTAATTGGCAACCCTCAGACAATCTTTAATCGGACTTTACTGGACTTTATTTTGCACTAAACGTTATTCCCTTCATTCCATATCTGTACACTGCGGGATGGCACGATTGTAATCATGACTAGTCTTTGCACTTACTGGATGCGCAGGCTGAATATCAGACTGGATAGAGACTACATCAAATATTCCTTCTTCTTCAATCCTCCTCATTACATTTCTACAAGGCAATTTAATTGAGTTTGGTTTAGAGATACAGCGTGGAGACTGAGCCTGTGCCGACCATCGATCGCCCGTTCACACACGTTCTGTTATCCCTCTTTCTCATCAAGTCCCTGCACACCAGGGGCAATTTACGAGGGCCAATTGACCGACATATGCATGTGTCATTGGAATGGTGGAATAGAAAACCGGAGCACCCGGTGAAAACCCACACAGTCACGGGGAGAACATACAAACTCCATACAGACAGCACCCATAGTCAGGATCGAACTCGGGTCTCCAGCGCTGTAAGGCAGCAACTTCACCGCTGCACCCCTGTGCCACTTAAACCAACCCCCAGAATTTGCACCAAATGTTCCTGCTGTTATTAGTCTATATTTTTTTGCTCAATCGCGTTTCCCTATTTGTAAAAAGCAACACCATGTTGATAAACTTCATGTACCTCGGCACTGAGATAGTTATCTGACGATAGGAAAATAATGATCAGAGACTCTGTTATTTCCTCCCTGCACAGCCGAGAAAACAATTTATTCCAACACAGTGATTTATCTATTAGTAAAGAACTCCAAGTTCCTTAATATTTCCTCTTTATTTGAGGCAAGGAGAATTTATTTTAGATATTTTAATATTTGTAATTCTTCACCTCAGAAGGCAGAGGTTGTTCTGATTGAGTTCAAGACAGATACAAAGAACGGCAGATGCTGGTTTACAAAAACAAGACACAAACTGCTGGAGTATCGCAGCGCGGCAGGCAGCATCTCTGGAGAACATGGATAGGTTGCGTTTCAGGTCGAGACCCTTCTTCAGATTCAAGCAGAGTTCAGTGATTCTCAAAAAATCAGGAGTGTACTCGCAGTCACGGGGAGAACATGCAGACTCCACACACAGACAGCACCCAAGGTCAGGATTGAACCCGGGTCTCTGGCGCTGGGAGGCAGCAGCTCTACCAGCTGCGCCACTGTGCCACCCTTGTGTTGACGATTCTAGCATATCATCTTTCCTCACTACACCATGTGCTTCCTCACGCAACATTGCCTCTTCTCCTTTTATTTTCCCTCTCTATGTCATCTGAAAACTAGTTAACTTGGAATGTTGAATTACCCGCATGTATCAGTAATGCATGCCTTATTTCAAGTGTGTAGGAAAGATACTGAAGATGGACACACAAAGCTGGAGTAACTCAGCGGGACAGGCAGCATATCTGGAATAGGTGACGTTTCGGGTCAAGACATCTGAAGAAGGTTCTAGACCCGAAACGTCACCCATTCCTCCTCTCCAGAGGTGCTGCCTGTCCTGCTGAGTTACTCCACCTTTTTGTGTCTTATCTTTGCCTTATTTCATGGACCACCCTCACCCTGGTCACTCCCTCTTCCATAGAATAGAATAGAATAGTTTCTTTATTGTCATTGTAACATGAACCATGTACAACAAAATTAAAAATGTCAGCCAGTCAGTGCACCATTCAAACATTTATAAAAGCTAACGATACATACAAGGTAAAATATTAAAAAAAGATAAACAACTAAAATAAATATCATGAAAATAGCACGCATAAACACCCAACCCTACATCCTTCTGTCGATTTCACAGTGTACCACAGTCCCTTAGTATGTATCGCCCCTGCGTTCCTTGGCGGCTACATTTAGTGCCTTTATAGCAGTGGGGTAAAATCTGTTTTTAAGTCTGTTTGTCCTTGTCCTTGTAGATCTGTACCGTCTGCCTGACGGCAACAGTTCAAACAGGGAGTGTCCGGGGTGGGAAATGTCCTTTATAATACTCTGGGATTTTTTGATGCAGCGGGAACTGTGTAAGTCCTCCAAGGTAAGGAGAGGTGTAGAAATGTGAAAACACGCACTTCCAGATTCAGTGACTGTTTCTTCCCAGCTTTCTTATCAGGCAACTGAACGTTCCTCTCACAAACTATGGAGCGGTCCTGAGCTACTATCTACCTCATTGATGCTGGGAGTGACCGGGGTGAGACTGGTCCTTAAAATAAGGCAGACGATTAGAATCGTTCACAGGAAACTGGTGTTCACAGGAAAGTATGACATGGTACAACTATTACTGTTTTGAAGAGAGAGTTAGATTTAGCTCTGAAAGGGCTTTCTCACTGTGCGACCTGAAGCAAGACTTAACAAGATTTAACATCGTGGGAACCTTCTGCGATAGCAGTACGGCATTCGTGGACCACCGAGGACCTCCGTGGCGCTAACGGCAGGTAGTCGTGTGACTTGGTAAGGTCGGGAGAAAATTCAAGCATTTTTGAATTTCTCCAAGAGCGCCTTGAGCACTTTTTGGTGAGCGTTGCAACATTGTTTGAACGCAGTGGCCCGTGCGATATCCGTAATAACTCTTGCGGGTACCGTGGGAACTCCTGCGAACGGTGAGTAACTGAGCAGTTTGATTGTCAGTGCTTGTTTTACCTCATTGTTAAATACATATATTTTTTACTATCAGATTGATGTCTGCAATTCTTCATTAACACATCACTACAAGATGAATGTCTCTAATGTTATAATCCCTCTCATGCTGAAACACAAAATAGTTGAAGGGAGGTGAAATAATCACATTTTCATTCTTTTTCATTTTTGAGTGTTCAGGTACCTCACTTGCTGAGCTATTTTTTACTCCAGCAGTTTGTGTCTCTTTTTGTCTAAAGCAGTTTCTAAGACTGGAGGAACTCCGCGGGCCAGGCAGCATCTACGTAGGGAAATGGACGCGACCCTTTCTTCAGGCTGCCTTATCTCTCCCCCCCCCTCCCCCCTACTCCCACCCACACACACAAATGCTGGAGAAACTCAGCGGATGCAGCAGCATCTATGGAACGAAGAAAATAGGCAACGTTTCGGCCCGAAACGTTGCCTATTTCCTTCGTTCCATAGATGCTGCTGCTCCCGCTGAGTTTCTCCAGCATTATTGTGCACCTTCGATTTTCCAGCATCTGCAGTTCCTTCTTAAACACAAATGCACCGAATTCCTCCAGCACTTCGTGTTTTGCTCAGTATTCCAGCATCCGCTGTCTCCCGCGTCTCCAATAATACAAAGCTACTGTCAAAAGGGTGAAGAATAGGGGCAGAGATAGATACATACCTGATTAGTGCGGCTGTCAGGAGATTATGGGGAGAAGGCAAGAGAATGTGGTTGAGAGGGAGTGCCCATCTGTTACTATTAATTGGACAGTTCGGTCTGTGAAACGCAACACGCCAGCCCCGACATCCAGTCCGGTGGTCAGTCCTTTGTAGATAGACACCAGTTGCTTGGAGCAACTCAGCGGGGCAGGCAGCATCTCTGGAGAGAAGGAAGGGGTGGCGTTTCGGGTCGAGAGCCTTCTTCAGACTGAAAGTTTCACCTCTCAGTAGATAATAAAATAAGACAATCATCACGGTCAATGTGAGACACAGTCTTTATTCCTATTTGACAAAATAAAAAGACGACTTCTTGCACATATTGAGAGAAGGTGCATCACACCAAACAACATTTGTCTAAAAAAAAACCAGATTATTCTTCAGCTCATTAAAGAGCTCGGGTGAAAAAACCCAATATAGTGTGTGAAAAAAAAGTAACATCATTTGTGCCACGTGATTAACAAAACTACAGTCCACGATGTTCATTCAAGATTAACGGGAAAGGTCGGGAGACGGATAAATCACTCGCACAAATAACAGAAATGCCGAGTACCGTGGGAACTCTTTATCGTGTGAACTCTTTATCGTGCGGAACTCGTGCTGGACCACGACCACTTCACTCGAGTGACATCTTGCTTCAGGTCGCACCGTGAGAACTGGCCATGAGGGTTAAAGCACAAGGGATATGGGGAGAAAGCAGGAACATGGTACTGATTTTGGATGATCAGCCATGATCATATTGAATGGCGGTGCTGGCTCGAAGGGCCGAATGGCCTACTCCTGCACCTATTTTCTATGTTACTATGTTTCTATTGAAGACCCTTGGACAATCTTTAATCAGACCTTATAAGACTTTATCTTATACTAATCATTATTCCCTTTATCTTCTATCTGTACACTGTGATTGTAATCATGTATAGTCTTTCCGCTGACTGGTTAGCCCCCCCCCCCCCCCCCCACACCCAAGGCATACCAGCTTCAAAGTCATCTTGTTGAGTCTCATTGTCTGTATTCATTCTCACCTAACAAACAGCTAACAATGGTCTGGTTCCTTAATCATCATTACTTTTCTACACATCTTTCATTCATTTGTTTTATATCCCTCTAAATCAATGTCCATATCTCTCGTTTCCCTTTTCCCTGACTCGCAATCTGAAGAAGGGTCTCGTCCAGAAATGTCACCTATACCTTTTCTCCGGAGAGCGCGGACACGGTGGGCCGAAGGGCTTGTTTCCACGCTGTATCGCTAAACTAAACTATACTACAGTCCCCCCCCCCATCCCCCCCCCCCCGTCGTTTTCCTAGGACAGCATTTAACATTTTCAGCTTCTCAAACTAATGCGATTAGCAATTTGATGCTGTGAAATACCATTTAAAGCCAACAAACCAAACAAAGCAAACACTCACTTGGCTCTTCCATGAGACCATGCTTCCCTCTCCGTAATGGTGCTACATAGATGCAAGTTGTTGCCGGTCACTAAACATTTTATTGTTCAAGAAGGAACTGCAGATGCTGGAAAATCGAAGGTGCACAAAAAAGCTGGAGAAACTCAGCGGGTGCAGCAGCGTCTATGGAGCGAAGGAAATAGGCAACGTTTCGGCCCGAAACGTTGCCTATTTCCTTCGCTCCATAGATGCTGCTGCACCCGCTGAGTTTCTCCAGCTTTTTTGTGTACCACTAAACATTTTAACTCCTCTTCCCATTTCCATACTGACCATTCTGTCCTGGCCTCCTCCACTGTCGAGAGTGTGGCCACACACAAACTGGAGGAACAGCACCTCATATTTCGCTTGGGCAACTTACAACCCAGCGGTATCAACGTTGATCTCTCCAAGGTAGACACAAAAAGCTGGAGTAACTCAGCGGGACAGACAGCATCTCTGGAGAGAAGGGATGGGTGACGTTTCGGGTTGAGACCTTTCTCTAACTTCAAGTAGCTCCTGCTTTACTTTCCCTCTCCTCTCTCCCTCCCTCTCTCTCCCACCCTAGTTGCTCTACTAGTTCCACTGTTCGCATCCTTGTATATGTGTTGTTAACACACCTTCCCCAGCCATCCATGGACCATTATGGACTTCACCCTTCCTGAGGTCATCTGTTCCCAGCCCTGTTTATAGTTCTGGTCGTTTCTATCTTTCAGTCCGAAGAAGGGTTTTGACCTGAAACATCACCTATTCCTTTTCTCTAGAGAAGCTGCCTAGTCCGCTGTTACTCCAGCATCTTATATCTATTGTTGAAGTCTTATTGGTTTGCTGTTAAACAATGCTAAATATATCAGTGTTCACAAAGGCTTAACACTGACTCAGCAATAGCTTAGAGTCCTGGTGCTAACTCCCCTTCCCATTCCCATACTGACCTTCTGGTCCTGGGCCTCCTCCATTAGCAGAGGCCACAAGTGAACTGGAGGAACAGCACCTCATATTCTGCTTGGATAGATTTTAGGCTTTAGAGACACAGCGCGGAAACAGGTCCTTAGAGTCCACGCTGTGCAACGATCACCCCGTAGGCTAGCACTATCCTACACACTGGGGACAATTTACAATTTACAATTTATATTACAAAAATAAATTAACCTGCAAACATACACGTCCTTGGAGTGTGGGCGGAAACCGGAGCACCCGGGGGAAGCCCGCACGGTCCCAAGGAGAACGTACAAACTCTGTAAGGACAGCACCCATAATCATGATCAAACCCAGGTCTCTAGCAGTGTAAAGCTGTGCAACTGTGCAACTGTGTAACTGTGCCACTGTGCTGCCCCTTACATCACAATGGTAAGAACATTGAATTCTCCAATTTTAGTTAACACCGCACCCACTTTTCTTACCCCCTCTCTTCCCTGTGCTCCATTCGGATGCACACTCATTTCTCTTCCCTTTCCCTTTCCACCTGTAACCGTTACCCTGGCTTTATATTTCACTCCTCCCCTTACCTGTTCCAACACCCTTTTGTCTCCTTTTCACCTTTACCCTTTGTCACTTGCTCCATCTATCTGCTAATCTCCCCCCCCCCCCCCCCCCCCCCCCCCCCCCCCACCTCCCCATCATAAAGTGACACAAGGAACTGCAGATCTTGGTGTACAAAAAAAATACATAAAGTGCTGGTGTAACTCAACGGCTCTGGCAGTATCTCTGAGAACATGGATAGGTGACGATTCAGGATGGGACTTCTTCAGACTAATTTCGCAGTAGAGCAGTAAACAGGGACAGAGCTGCAGATGCTGGAATCTCAAGGAAAATACAAAGTGCTGAAGTAACTGAGTGGGTCAGGCAGCAGGGTGCTGAGTAAAACCTAGTCTAGGCAGGTAAACTGGTATAGTCATACAACGAGCATAACCACCAAATTGAAACGGCCAGCTTTCCTGTGTGTGACGGATTGATGAGGATATGTCAATTTAGTTGACTGCTCCTCACAGTCACACCAGTTGCATTGAAGCAACCATCATTTCCTGGAAAGATGTTTTATTCAGTTCGAGGTCATGCATCATTGCTGTAGATGCCAGGCTTAAGCTCCTTCCCTCCGACTTATCTCTGTCTTGCCTATAGAATCATAGAGACATGGAAACAGGCCCTTTGACCCACGCCGACTAACAGGACCCATCTACACCAGTCCCAGGGTGCCTCTTTATGGCGATATCTTCAAATTGAACAGTTAGCCTGTCGGAGTAGCACCTTGTGAAACGTCTTGGATTCGTTTATCAACAAATGTATCAACAAATCAATAAATGGAAGTCTCAATCATTGGCAAGGCGATGGCTATTAACAAAGCAATCAGCGAGAGAAAGCAGGAGAGATACAGGGAATCGGAGAAATGAGGAGAGAGAGTGTATGAGAGGGGGGAGGAGAGACCCTGAGAAATGGGGAGACAGAGATGGAGAGAGAGATAGAGGTAGAAAGGCAGAGAGGGCAGAAAGGGACACAGAGAGAGACAGAGAGAGACATAGAGAGAGAAAAACAGAGAAAGAAAGAGAGAGACATGGGAGAAAAAAAGAGAAAAAGAGAGAGAAAAGGAGAAAAACAGAAACACTGAGAGAGATAAACAGGATTGTAGCCAACGTGATCTAAAAATTGGGAAAAGGCAAACACTTGAGTATGTGCCTTTTCAGATTTCCTTCTACATCAAGTATTGCCTGCGATTCTTGTTCCGATGGTTCATGCAATATCATCATGTACTTTCATGTAAATGATATCAAGTCTCATAAATGAATGTAAAAGCTTCCATTCATAGTCAAGATCAAACGTTCTGAAAGTGTGTGAAGCAGAGGTGACAGTGATCCAGCCAAATCTCTGTCTATGTTCCACGGTTTAAAAGCAGAACTAAATCTAACTTGGATTCAGGAAAGGAATCCCCCGTTTAGGAAGCAACTTTGATTCAGTGTATTGTTAACCAGTTGGACAACTGGGAAAAGTAAAAACTCTGGCACTTCGAATCAATCCCTTTCAAAAATATATAATAATTTGAAGCGACTTTTAATTTCATTGAAGAACATAAGCAATCTGTGTGGACCAGAAGTACTAGCATCCGTTAAAATACTGCGAATCGCTGCAATATAATGTAAGCACATCTACATTAGAAAGTCACAGTAAACTGCAGTATATTGCAAATTACTGAACAGATCAAACATATTTGCTGTATCTATTTAATATCTCTCAAATACTCCATTCACAATCCCAGCGAGGGCAGACTGCTCTAAATCTTTCAGGAATATTTCCACTTACCGTAAAAGGTTTTTCAAACCTTCTTTGCTGGATCCTCGTCTAAAAACTGCGCTGCTCATGTTCTTCAGTGTAATTCATACAAGCACAACACAAAGGAAAAAAGGTCTTCTGCCTGTTTCTTGGCTTGGTATAGATGCGTCTCCTTCTAACCTCAAGCCTTGTGGCTCGAAAGTTCAGTGAATGGCTTCTTTAAAAAAAACACAATTGCAGGTCTACCTCTGGTTGGGTTAGGTTTCTGTTTGGTTTTAATCCCTTCAGCTCCCTCTCTGCGCAGTCCCGCAGTCAGACAGGCTGAGCAACGCTACACTCCGTCCTGCACAATGTGTTTCTCATTCCACACTGTTCACACACATTGCATCGCTTCCCTCCCTCCCGTCAACCAAATCCACACACTCCACAGCCCATGTGACCTTCCTCATGGAAAGGGAGGCAGAAAAAAAACTCCCAGCCAATACCACATTCCTCCTAATATTGGAGACAATGAAAAATGGCTTTAATTTCACACTGTAAGGTCCAGGTTCAGGAGCAGCTTCTTCCCTACAACCATCAGGCTACGGGGCAGTTTCATTTGCATTACTATTGTTTGTTTATATATATGTGTGTGTGTGTATATGTGTATATATGTGTGTGTGTGTGTGTATATGTGTATATATATATATGTGTGTGTGTATGTATATATATATATATCCCATATGTGTGTGTGTGTGTGCGTTTGTATATGTGTATATATGTGTGTGTGTGTATATGTGTATATATATGTGTGTGTGTGTGTGTATATGTGTATATATATATGTGTGTGTGTGTGTGTATATATATATATATATCCCATATGTGTGTGTGTGTGTGTGTGTGTATATGTGTATATATATATATGTGTGTGTGTGTGTATGTATATATATATATATCCCATATGTGTGTGTGTGTGTGTGTGTTTGTATATGTGTATATATGTGTGTGTGTGTGTGTGTGTGTGTGTATATGTGTATATATATGTGTGTGTGTGTGTGTATATGTGTATATATATGTGTGTGTGTGTGTGTGTGTATATATATATATATATCCCATGTGTGTGTGTGTGTGTGTGTGTGTGTGTGTGTGTGTGTGTGTGTGTGTGTGTGTGTGTGTGTGTGTGTGTATGTGTGTATATATATATATATAATATATATACACACACACACACATACAGTATACACACACACACATATATATATGTCAAATGCAGGCAGGTGGGACGTGTAGATGGGACACGTTGGCCGGTATGGGCCTGTTTTCACACTCTAAGACTCTGACTCTATGACTATGACTCTAACTGAAAACTCTCTCATTACTAATTTTTTCCCAGTTCTTATTAAATCCACACAGCAAGGAAACACGCCCTTCGGCTGAACTTGCCCATACTGACCACAATCCCCCATCTACGCTGGTCCTACCTGCCCACATTTGGTCCATATCCCTCTAAATCCTTTCCTATCCATGTACCCGTCCAAATGTATTTTAAATGTTGTGATAGTACCTGCCTCAACTACCTCCTCCGGCAGCTTGTTCCATATTCATACCACCCTCTGAGGGAAAGAGCCACACCTCGGATTCCCAGTAAATCTTTTCCCTCTCACCTTAAATCTATGCCCTCTGATTTTTGATTACCATTCTCTTGGATCAATTTGAGTAATTTACTTGAATGTAGCACCTTGCCCTGAAATTTATTGCAGGATGAATGGCGATGAACGCTGCTTGCTGCAAACAGCCTAATTCAGTGTTTCCAAACCAGAAGAGTAAAAGACTGTGGATTCACTCTATCGATTGGTTTTATGCACCTCTATAAGATCACCCTTCAGCCTCCTGCACTCCAAGGAATAAAGTCCCATCCTGCCCAACCTTTCTCGACAGCTCAGGTCCACGAGTCCTGGCAACGTCCTCGTTTTGAATTAATTAACCTGAAATATTAATTCTGCATTTACTCTGCAAATGCGGCCTAACCTTGGATAGAGTGGATATGGAGAGGATGTTTCCACCAGTGGGAGAGTCTAGGGCCAGATGTCATAGCCTCAGAATTAACAGATATTCCTTTAGGAAGGCGGTGAGGAGGAATTTCTTTCGTCAGAGGGTGGGGAATCTGTGGAATTCTTTGCCACAGAAGGCTGCGGAGGCCAAGTCAATCGATATTTTTAAGGCAGAGATTTGACAGATTTTCGATTAGTTCGGGTGTCAGGGGTTATGGGGAGAAGACAGGAGAATGGGTTTAGGAAGGAGAGATAGATCAGCCATGATTGAATGGCAGGGTAGACTTGATGGGCCGAATGGCCTCATTCAGCTCCTATCACTTGTGACCGTATGAACCTGCCGAGCATTTCCAGCATTTTGATAGTTTTTATTGCAGCTTTCCTGCATCTGCATCATTAGCTTCTCATCCCCTCTCCAAGTTTGGTTCGTTCCGTTAAGACTTAAGGTGTAATTACCTTGCCGACACGCAGCTTTTGTATAAGGAAAATAAGGAAAGACAAGAGGACTGATGTCAATCACTCTTGTTCCTAACTAAAGAGGCACAAAATGTAGGAATTCCTGCCGAGATTAAAGTATTTTAAAAAGCCTTGTGATTTTTGTTGTTTTGTTCAATAATATATTTTTCTTCTCCAGCCCGATGATGTTGACAGCTCAGATCTCTGGGGAGAGGCCCTTATGATGATTCAGTTCAGCTCAGAAAATTACATCGTTTTTTTTCTTTCTTTGGAAAATAATTCACAAATATTTCTCTGCTGAAAATCGTGCGTGAGTCGTAACTTTTTAGAGCAGTCTAATAATTGTAATTGTAATTAATTTATTAGCCAAGTATGTGAACATACAAAGAAATAGCGTTGGATACGTTTGTCAAGGTGCCTGAGGAGAGGGAGACCAAATCCAGGATGGAGGCACCATCGGTGGCTAGATGTCCAGCTCAGGAAGGTCGTGACCTGGGTCATTGACCCAGTGGCACAGCTGGTAGAGCCGCTGCCTCAGAACGCCAGAGACCTGGGTTCTTCCATACAGCCATCTGCCTATTAAACACTACAACATCCAAATAGGCTCCGAAGTACATTGACGCACCACTATTGTTTGTTTATTTGTTTGTGTATATATATATATACATACATACACATACACACACACACACACACACACAAGATAGACACAAAAAGCTGGAGTAACTCGGTGAGTAAAGCAGCATCTCTGGAGAGAAGGAATGGGTGACGTTTCGGGTCAAGACCCTTCTTCAGACTGATACAAAGGCTTCTTATATATATATATATATATATATACACAAAGGGTGGCATGCTGGCACAGCGGTAGAGTTGCTGCCTCACAGCGCCAGCGACCCGGTTTCAGTCCTGATCTCGGGTACTCTCTGTGTTTGGAGTTTGCACGTTCTCCCTGGGATCGCATGAGCTTCCTCTGAATGCTCTGGTCTCCTCCCACATCCCAAAGATGTGCGGGTATGTAGATTGATTGGTCCTCTGTAAATTGTCCCCTGGTGTGCAGGGAGTGGATAAGAAAGTGGGATAACATAGAACTAGTGTGAACGGGTGATCGATGGTCGGCCTTTGATTTGGTGGGTTGAAGAGCCTGTTTCCATGCTATATCTTCTCCACCTTGTTTGCCTAGGACTAATACAACATGTGGTTACAAGGGCCAAACGAGGGCAATGATTTAATGGGGTATGAGTCAATGCGGGCAAACGGGCATCTAGGTTGGCATGGAAGAGTTGGGCCGAAGTGCCTGTTTGTGTGATGTATAACTCTATAACTGTACCTATGACTGTATCTCATCATAGAGAATCATAACATCCATCTCTCAGCAGGAATAGCTGTCATTTTAAGCTAGAAACAACCTATCCAGTGCTGTTAGACTGCTTTATGGCTCATGCACAATTTTCAGAGGAGAAATATTCATGGTTTATTTGTGGGCGGCACAATGGTGCAGCGATGGAGTTGCTGCCTTACAACACAAGAGACCTGGGTCCGATCCTGACTGTTGGTGCTGTCTGCATAGAGTTTGCTCATTCTCTCTGTGACCACGTGAGTTTTCTCCGGGTGCTCCGGATTCCTCCCACATTCCGAAGACGTGCGGTTTTGTAGATTAAGTGGCTCTCTGTAAATTGTCCCTAGAGCGTTGGACAGAACTAGTGTATGGGGTGATTGATGGTCGGCGTAGATTCGGTGAGCTAAAGGGCTTGTTACCATACTGTCTCTCTAAACTAAACCAAACTATTTTCCAAAGAAAGAAAAACTGGATGTAGTTTTCCTCACCCCATCAGAAGGGATTGATTTCATCAAACGGACTTTTCTGAATGGAGGGGGTTATGTTTGTGAGACAGGGGGTGCACTACAGGATCAATAATTACCTAATTACCCACAACGGTGCCTTGAGTCTTCACAGAGTCAGTAAGAATGTGAGTCTTATCAGACCACAGGATCTATTGGGTCAGTCACGGCACAATCCAGTCGTATTTTTCTTTACTGCACTCTCCAGATTTCTTTTGTTTAGTTTTGTTTAGTTTAGATTAGTTTAGAGATACTGGATGGAAACTGGCCCTTCAGCCCCACTGAGTCCATGCTGACCAGCGATACACTCACACTATCCTGCACACTATGGACAATTTACAGTTTTTACCAAAGCCAATTAACCTACAAACCTGCACATGTTTGGAGAGTGGGCGGAAACCGAAGCACCTGAAGAAAATCCACAGGGGTTAAAGGGGGAACGTAAAAACTCCGCACAGACAGCACCCGAGGTCAGGATCAAACCCGGGTGTCCAGCGCTGTAAAGCAGTAGCTCTACTGCTGCGCTTCTGTGCCGGCCTTTGTTTTGGAATAAAACATTATTTTTAAACTGCAGTTGGGCTGAGTTAAATTGTGCAATAAAATCCCTAACATGTTCCGTTAAATTGTAACATTGATCCCTGAACCACTGTGCAAATATACTGAATCAACAAAAAAATTATATCTTTCCTTCCCAACATTTGTGACATTTGAGGTTTATTTCTTTCTTTCGTGTGTTTCCTGGTTCAGCCTTGTTCAACAGAAAATCATAGCCATGGATTCATACAGCATAGAAACAAGCCCTTCGGCCCTACTCACCCATGCCGACCAAGATGCCCCATCTCAGCTAGTCCCATGCCCTCCAAAGATGCTGCATGACCCGCAGGACTTTATCTTCAGTTGATTCCATCTACACCTCATGCTGCCTCGGCAAGGCCACCAGCATCATCAAGGACCAGTCTCACCCTGATCACTCCCTCTTCTCCCCACTTCCATCAAACAAGAGGTACAGAAGTGTGAAAACGCAAACCTCCGGATTCAGGGACAGTTTCTTCCCAGCTGTTATCAGGTAATGAATCATCCTAACAGTCCTGACCTACCATCTACCTCATTGGAGACCTTTAGGCTATCTCTAATCAGACTTTACTGGACTTTATCTTGCACTAAGCATTTCCTTTATCCTGTGTGTGTGTGTATACTGTGAAGATAGACACAGAATGCTGGTAACTCAGCTGGACAGGCAGCAACTCCGGATAGAAGGAATGGGTGATGTTTCAGGTCGAGACCCTTCTTCCTTCTTCCTTCTGAGTCAGGTGAGCGGGAGACAGAGATAAGGTGTGAAAACGAGACATCTAAGTTCAAAGAAAATGTAGAATAGATCATTGCTAGCTAGGGGACAGTGACAATAAAGCATACAAAGATAACATTTAATCAGGAGGACAGTCAGGCTGGTCAGAGAACTAGGTTGGGGGAAGGATGGAGAGAGGGAATACAGGAGTTACTTGAAGTTAATATTCATACCATTGGGGTGTAAGCTGTCCAAGTGAAATATGAGCTGCTGTTCCTCCAAATTGCAATGGGCCTCACTCTGACAGTGAAGGGAGCCCAGAACAGAAGCATCAGTATGGAAATGGGAAGGGGAGTTAAAGTGTTTAGAAACCGGGTGATCATGTAGATTTAGTCAGATGGAGTGGAGGTGTTCAGTGAAACGATCGCCGAGCTTGCGCTTGGTCTCGCTGATATATAGTATAACCATATAACCATATAACAATTACAGCACGGAAACAGGCCATCTCGGCCCTACAAGTCCGCGCCGAACAATTTTTTTTCCCTTAGTCCCACCTGCCTGCACTCATACCATAACCCTATATAGGAGTATAGGAGTCCACAGGAGTCCACAGTCCATAATATGAACTTAGTACCTTATACTATCTGACTTGCTGAGTTACTCCAGCACTTGTGTCCTTTTTTTTTTAAACCAGCATCTGCAGTTCCTTTTGGACACGCTGCCTTGCGGCAAGTATCAGCGTGCAAGGGACAGGTGAATATGAGCATTCAATGCCATCACAATATTCATCTTGACTCTGTCCTTCCATGCTTTACTTTTGTTTTCAATTTAAGTTGCTTTGAATTTCATGCTTTAATTTTGTGATTTAATAAACTGCAAAAAAAAAGATTTTGAAAACTCGAATAATTTTGACAGAATTAACAATTAATTTGGCTCAATGTCTTTTACAGCTATACACTGAACTTTTTATTTTAGTTCATTATATAGTTTACAGGGTACCATGTTTACATATTCTGTTGTGCTGCTACGTCAGAATGTTATTGTCCTGCCTGGAACATATGAAAATAAAACCATCCTGACCCTTGAATATGGGCTCCAAGTGCAAATATTTGATCAGTTTTCAGCCACGGATGAGAAAGTTTGGGGAAATAAAATACACAGAGTGCTGGAGTAACTCAGCGGGTCAGGCAGCATCTCCGGTGGACATGGATGGGTGACGTATCGGGTTGGGGCCCTTCTTCTGATGAAACGTTACCTATCCATGTTTTCCAAAGATGGTGCCCGACCTGCTAAGTTACACCAGCACTTTTTGTTTTATTTTGGGAACGGTTATTTTCCCAGCTATTGTCAAGCAACTGAACCATCCTCTCACCAACTAGAGAACGGTCCTGACCTCCCATCCACCAGATTGGAGACCCTCGGACTTACAATACAATACAATACAATAATACAATACAATATTTATTGTCATTTGAACCTCAGTGAGGCTCAAACAAAACTCTGTTTCTACAGCCATACAAACAAAAAACAATTCCTGCTAGACACACAACCAATAGACACACAGACACACAAACATCCATCACAGTGAGGAGGAGGTTCACTGTGATGGAAGGCAAAGTATTTTCTCTCCCCTGCTCTCCATTTTTCTCCCGATGTTGAAGCCCTATGTTGAAGCCCCAGGCGGGCGATGGTAAGTCCCACGGCCCTTAAAGCCGCGCCGGGCGATGTACGGCCCCGCTCCAGGCCCAAACGTCACAAAGTTGGAGGCCCCCGGCGGGCGCTGGAATGTCCCGCGGCCATTAAAGCCGCGCCGGGCGATATACGGCCCCGCTCCGTGTCGTTCCAACCCCGCGACACGGGCTGGAGAAGTTGCGTTGCGGGAGCTCCGGAAAGCGGTCTCCCACCCGGACCCGCGAGCTCCCGATATCACAGTCCACAGAAGCTGCGTTGCTGGAGCCTCCGAGCTCCGGAGGCTCCAGCAACTTTCTTTAATCGGACTTTACTGGACTTTATCTTGCACTGAATGTTATTCCCTTTATCATGTATCTGTACAATGTGGACGGCTTGATTTGAATCATGTGTAATCTTTCTTCTGACTGGCTGGCTAGCACGCAACAAAAATCTTTTCACTGAACCTCGGTACACATGACAATAATAAACTAAACTAAATTAACATCTGCAGTTCCTGGTGTCGGAAAAAGTTTGGGAGTCTTTGCCTTAAAAGAATCAAATACACAGGACAAGATGTTAAGAAGTCCCTTGTGCCAATAGGTGGGGAGCATTTCACGACATTCGTTGATTGTTGAGAGTGGTAGACGCTCAACATCTGTGGGGGGGGGGGCGGGGGGGGGGGGTGGGGGAGTGGATACGTATATCTTGGCCTGGGTAACCTTTAGGACAGTTGGGCACAGGACACATCATCAGTAGTGTACCCTTGCATCACTGGGTGTTTCGGCCTTTTAACACTATACACCCTCCACAAGGGCGGCCCGCTGCAGGATGATCAGCCCTCAGCGCGTGTCCCGTGTCAAACCGTCCCAAAGATTCACCCTGAAATACTTGGGGCCCAGCATGGGTCTTTCCGCTTGAGCCAAATCCACCGGCTGCTTCTCTCAGCCGCCTCTGAGAGTGATCTTACTGCCTGTCAACGACTTTCATAAGTTCATAAGTTCATAGGAACAGAATTAGGCCATTTGGTCATCAAGTCTACTCTGCCATTCAATCATAGCTGACCTACTGTATCTTCCCCTCAATCCCATTCTTCTACCTTGGGATGACAGATGGTACAATGGGCTAAGTGTTCGGCTGGCAACCGGAAGGTAGCCGGTTCGAATCCCGCTTGGAGTGCATACTGTCGTTGTGTCCTTGGGCAAGACACTTCACCCACCTTTGCCTGTGTGTGAATGTGTGTGAATGTGTGTGAGTGATTGGTGGTGGTCGGAGGGGCCGTAGGCGCAGAATGGCAGCCACGCTTCCGTCAGTCTGCCCCAGGGCAGCTGTGGCTACAGAAGTAGCTCACCACCACCGAGTGTGACTGAGGAGTGAATGAATAATGCAATGTAAAGCGCCTTGAGTATTAGAAAGGCGCTATATAAATCCCATCCATTATTATTATTATTACCTTCTCCCATAACCCCCGACACCCTTACTAATTAAGAATCTGTCAATTTCTGCCTCAAAAATACGCAATGAGTTGGCCTTTGCAGCCGTCTGTGACAATTAATTCCATAGAATCACCACCCTCTGGCTAAAGAAATACCACCTCATCTCCTTTCTAAAGGTACGTCCTTTTATTCTGAGGCAATGGCCACTGGTCCTAAATACTCCCACTGGTGGACACATCTTCTCCAAATCCACTCTATCCAAGCCTTTCACTATATGGTGAGTTTCAATGAGGTCCACCCTCATCCTTCTAAACAACAGCGAGTATAGACCCAGAGCAGTCAAATGCTCAATATATGTTAACCCAATAATTCCTGGGATTAATCTGGTGACTTTCTGACATCTTGGACATATAAAAGTAACCACAATGTAATTCCTCCCTATTTCTTTTTATTTGGACATTGAAGAATTTTTATTTAGAAAATGACTGCTTCATGATCCTTTTGGATTCACTCTCATCGTAAACTTACGGTTAGGTAAGAGCTGAATGCTCTTTTTCAAAATCTCCCTTGAGATGATCCTGGCCTCTCGGTAGGAACAAAATATGTCTAAAAATTTCCTAACTCACCTGGGACCCTCTCTTGAACAGGAACTGAATTGATCTAAGATCCCCCAATGAATGGAGACTTTTACCGGATCAACTCCCTCTAAACCTCTGTGGCATCGTCTTCAGTCTGCACATTTCACTGGAAGTATGCCAAGACTGAAACTTTCTAATGAGACAAAAATGCTTCTTTAATAGACCCTAACTCACCCCCAAAATCTCTGAACTGAGTCCGTGCCTTTATATGTCCGTGCAATGAATCTACCTGCAAACTCTCCTAATAGATTGCAATTGTCTCCTTAACAGCGATAAGGAATGCGTGGAATTTTAAATTTGATACTGTCCTCCTGGCTTGTAGCCAAAGAAAGATTCACAAGTACAATGAAGCCCATTCATAAGAAGATTTTTTAAAAGTGCATTCATTCAAAGGTCCTGTCGCCCACCATTTACTTTGTTCATTTACCTGGTTAAAAGCACAGTGGGAAAATACCAACTGCTTTCACTTTAAGAACACAGTGGTACAGCTGGTAGAATTACTGCCTCACAGCGCCAGAGACCCGGGTTAGATCCTGACCTTGGCTGCTGTCTGTGTGCAGAGTTTGCACGTTCTCCCTGTGACCGGATGGGTTTCCTCCGGGTGCTCCGGTTTCCTCCCGCACCCCAAAGACGTGCAGGTTTGTAGGTTAATTGGCCTCTGGTGTGCGGGAGTGGATGAGAAAGTGGAATAACATAGAACTAATGTGAATGGGTGATCGATGGTCAGTGTGGACTCAGTTGGCTGAAGGGCCTGTTTCCAAGCTGTAACTTTCAATCAATCGAAACAAACATATGATGAAATGTTTAAACTCTTTACATAAAGTTCCTTGAACATCAAATACAAACTGTTGTAAAATAAATGTCCAAATCTATTCTATTCAATATTCTGTATGCACCAATGTTTGATTTTCTCACACTTGGTCACTTGACGTCTGAAATATGTGGTGAAAATGAATGTGTGCGTGTGTGTGTGTGTGTGTGTGTGTGTGTGTGTGTGTGTGTGTGTGTGTGTGTGTGTGTGTGTGTGTGTGTGTGTGTGTGTGTGTGTGTGTGTGTGTGTGTGTGCGTATGTGTGTGTGTGTGTGTGTGTGTGAGAATGTGTGAATTTGCGTGCGTGTGTTTGTGTATGTGTGTGGGCATGTGTGTGTGTGTGTGTGTGTGTGTGTATTGGGCGTGTGTATGTGTGTGTGTGAGGGCATGTGCGTGCATGTGTGTGTACATGTGTGTGTGCGCGCTTGTGCATGTGAGTGTGTATATGCATGTGTGTGTGTGTGTGTGCGTATGTTGTGTGTGTGCATGTATGTGTGTGTGCGCGCATGTGAGTGGTATGCATGAGTGTGAGCGTGGGTGTCAGAATGTGTATGTGCATGTACGTGTGTGCGTGTACGTGTGTGCGTGTATGCGTGTGTGTGCTTTTATTTCTCTTGAACACTAAGTACCAGTTATTTGTCTCAACTGAAATAAGTGACCCATGTCAAATTATCGGATGTAGCTCGTAAAATGTCTTGGTGGACTACAGACTGTAAGTGCAGTTTATGGGACACTTTGATTCCCACGAGTGAGAAGCCCCACCCCCACAGTACAATTGTAGAAAATGTTGCTTTAGATGTAAAATTAATGATTAGTAGTTATAGTTTTGATATACATGTTTAACAGGAGAAACAAGGAACTGCAGATGCTGGTTTACAAAAAGAGACACAGTGCTGGAGTAACACATCAGTCTGAAGAAGGGTCTTGACCCGAAAGCCTGGCGAGTGATAGGTTGATACAGGTGAGGGATTTGTTTTATAGGCAGATGGTTTGTGAGTGAGTTATTTTAACCTGTTTAAAGGTCTGTTTTGAAGGGCTTTGATGGAGAACATGGTTGGGCAGATTTTCAAATTGAGACCATTCTTCAGAAAGTATATTTCCATATTTTGGCATAATAAAAATTGTAACACCCATTTATTTTTCTTCCAATCCCTTCAGGTCTTTTTTGTTCCTGACATTTATATAATTCAGTTTAGTTTAGTTTAAATTATTTTAGACTGAAGATAGACTCAAAATGCTGGAGTAAGTCGGCGGGACAGGCAGCATCTCTGGAGAGAAGGAATGGGTGATGTTTCGGGTTGAGACTCTTCTCAGTTTAGTTTAGATATACAGTGTGGAAACAGGCCATTCTGCCCGCCGAGTCTGTGCCGACCAGCGATTACACGTTCACATCCTAGTTCTATCCTACACGCTTCTGACAATTTACAGATGCCAATTTACCTACAAACCCGCACGTCTTTGGGATGTGGGTGAGAATCGGAGCACCCGGAGAAAACCCACACCGTCATAGGGAGAATGTTCAAACTCTGTACAGACAGCACCCGTAGAACCTGGGACTCTGATGCTGTGAGGTAGAAATATGCAGCAATAGCAAACTGGATAGCTAGAACAATTTAGTTATTCCAATGTGTTGTAAGGTTTAATTAAGCATTCATTTGTCCTGGGAAAAAAATACTGAATAGAATCTGAGACTAAACATCTTACGGTAAATTTTACAAGCAACCTTCTGGCTCAATGAAATATAGGAAGTCCATTTATTCTAAATGGCAGTTTAAAATAATCTCAGCACTTGAGAAAGGAGGTTTTATTTTCAAGTACCACTCAGAGATTTAAGTACATACTCATTTCGGAATAATATCAAAGAGTGTTATCTTAAGGCTGATGGGCATAAATGTAGTGCTAGCTTTTGAAGGGGAATTGCTGGAAACAGTATAACTTCGAGGCTATGGGAGGTGGAGAATAAAAAAATTGTGTTTGGCTGCCTTTCCAAAACATAACTGACGAAAGGTCTCGACCCAAAACGTCACCTATCCATATTCGTCATAGATGCTGCCTGACCCGCTGAGCTACTCCAGCGTTTTGCGTCTTTTTTCTTTGTAAACCAGCATCTGCAGTTCTTTGTTCCTATTGTTTATAAGCTTTCCAGGAAATCCAAGTGACCACTTGCACACTCTTCTTCACATGTCTGCCAATTTTATAGAGGCATACAGCATAGAATCCACAATGACTATCAATGCCCATTTACACTAATCCTACACTAATCTGATCCACCTTTTTCCTCTCAGTATCAGCATCTATTCCCCCCAGATTCAACCACTCCTACACACTAGGGGGGAATTTACAGAGGCCAAGTAGCCTACAAACCTGCACGTCTTTGGGATGTGGGAGGAAACCCACGGAGCACCTGGAGGAAACCCACGCGGTCACAGGGAGAACGTGCAATCTCCACACGCTGATAGCACCCGAGGTCAGGAAGGAAGTGGACCACTGGCGGCGTGAGGCAGCAGCTCTACCAGCTGCGCACAGTGCCCGCCCCTGACTTCACACAACATCAGACCCAATTACTGAGAGACAAACTCCTTACTGTGGTCATTCATTAAATGCTTCTGGTGGGATGGGTCTACATTCTGATGTTATTTATACATCAGTTCTCGGATGACGAAATGTGCATGGAATCCCTGTGTATGAGTGGGGTTTGGAGAGTTATACTGAAGAATCAAATACACAAACAAAATACTCTTTAGATGTCACACCTTTAATGAAGTCAGCTATAGAGTTCATCTGTGGCAACTACCTCCTAGAGTCATGGAGTCATGGAGTCATACAGCGTGGAAGCAGGCCCTTTGTCCCAACTTGCCCATACTGACCAACATGCCCCATCTACACTAGTCCCACCTGCCTGCATTTGGCCCATATCCCTCTAATCCCGCCCAATCCATGTACCAGTCTAATTGTTTCTTAAACGTTGGCATAGTTGTCTCAATCACCTCCTCCGGCAGCTTGTTCCATACACCCACCACCCTTTGTGTAAAAATGTTACACCCTCAGGATCCCATAAAATCTTTCCCCTCTCACCTTAAACCTATATCATCTCGTTTATGATTCCCCTGCCCTGGGGAAAAGACTCTGTGCATTAACCTTATCTATTCCCCTCCTGAACTTATACACCTCTGTAAGATCACCCATCATCCTCCTGCGCTCCAAGAAATAAAGTCCTATCCTGCCCAACCTCAAGCCCTCAAGCCCTGGCAACATTCTTGTAAATTTTCTCCACGCCCTTTCCTGCTTAATGACATCCTTCTTATATCTGGGTGACTAAAACTGAACACAATACTCCAAGTGTGGCCTCACCAACGTCATGCACCAGGTCAGGCAGTGTGTAAAATGGTCATTTGACCAAATTCCAGCCCCCCGCTGACAAACAAGACCTGAACCAAGGTCAACTAACCTACAAAAACACGCATGTCTTTGGGATGTGGGAGGAAACCGGAGCACCTGGAAGAAACCAACGCTGTCACAAGGACAACGTGCAAACTCCACACACACAGACAGGACCCGGGATCACGATAGAACCCAGATCTCTGGCGCCGAGAAACAGCGGCTCTACCCGCTGCGCCATTGCCATGCCCTCCCTGGTCACTAGTCGTAATGTTTTATTTACCCACCAGTTCAGATATGAAAGAATGCTTAAACATGATCAAATTCGGTATTTGGGAACATGACCATGAATGAACGATCCTTCAATAACATCCAGGCTTTTTGTTTGAAATGAGCATTACTTTGAGATCAAGTTACATTTTAGAGGAAAAATGTTTCCTGTACTTAACCATTTCCATTCAGTGTAATGTTCACTAGGATGTGCAGAACAAATGTAAGGATTTAAAGTAAAAACACATTGCAGAAATAGGATGTTGCTTGACCAAAACCATACAGAGATTGGTCCAACCATAGTTCGAAAAACAGTTCCTTAATGTTTCAGTTTTACTTCAATTTAGGGATACAGCATGGAAACAGGCCCCGTTGATCCGCTGAGTCCTTGACGACCATTGCTGGAAATAAAGTCTAAAAATTCAAGACATTTAAATTTGAGTTTGAAAGATACAGCTTGGAACTAGGCCCCTCGGCCCACCGAGTCCACTGATCAACTGTTCACACACTAGTTCTATGTTATCCCGTTAACCCATCCACTCCCTATGCACTAGGGGTGGTTTGCAGAGGGCCAATTAATCTACAAACTCACACGTCTTTGGGATGTGGGAGGAAACTGAAGCACCCGGAGGAAACCCACGCGATCATAGGGAGAACGTGCAAACTCCACACTCACAGACAGCACCAGAGGTCAGGATCGAACCTGGTTCTCTGGCTCTGTGAGACAGTGGCTCTACCAGCTGCGCCCTTGTTATTAGGAGAATTGCTTAGCTGTATTTATCCTCAAAAAGGCACAGCGTGGTGCCATGACATTCTTGCCCGAATGCTGCCTGGACTATTTGGTTCATGTTCCTTGAACTTTACCCTGTGCCTGTTCTCGGGTGGGCTCATTGCTGCTAAACCCTGATAATGTAAACAAAGCGGCTGCCACGAACGCAAGGGAAAAAACTCATGCAGAGAGCAGAAACACAGTCAGACCTTGTTACCTGAGCCCCGCACATGATGGCTATACGATTAGCAGTCGCCTCCAGGGCCAGGATTAATGAGCTAAAGGCTGCCCCTTGACTGCTAACAGGGGACCCGAGGACAAACTAATCAAATATCACCTCAGCCGCTTGTGTGGGCTTCTCTGATGGATGATTAGGCCTTTCCAGGGGGCTCATCCATCTTCCCAATGGTGCCTGTCTGAAGAGCGAATACCCGACCATGCATGACTAAATGGGCACAATATTGATGTGTTCTTCAATGCTTTGGACTGAGTTATTTTTAATACGGTATTCAAGAGTAATTGAGAGCCAAAAGAGCCAGGAGTGTTTAATTGTCATGTGTATCGACAACGGAACGATAAACTTTGTACTAGCAGCAACATAAGAGGCCTATAAATGCAATACTCATAGATAAGATTATAAACAAAGAAAAATCAATCAATTAGAAACCCCACTACCAGCGCGGAAAGCCCAAATTGTTCGAGAATGAGGCCTTGTTAATCATCATAGGCAGCAATGGATTTAGTTTAAAGATGCAGCGCTGAAACAGGCCCTTCTGCCCACTGAGTCCACATTGACCAGCGATCACCCCCTACACTAGCACTATCCTACACACTACGGACAATTTTCAATTTTTACCAAAGCCAATTAACTACAAACCTGCACGTCTTTGGAGCGTGGGAGGAAACCGGAGCTCGAGAGAGAAAACCCACATGGTCACAGGAAGAACGTGCAAACTCCGTACAGACAGCACCCATAGTCAGGATCGAACCCAGGTCTTCGCCGCTGTAAGGCAGCAACTCTACCCGCTGCACCACTGCTGCTGTTTCGGTGAGGACAGGTAGAATAGTAGCGTTTAAGAGGCTTTAAACAACTCATGGAGCTCATATTATTTTTGACTGGGAGGGTGACACACCTTGATGTGCCCTCTGGACTGTTTCTGACACAGAATAATGGAACAGCTTGGCATCTCAGTAAAACAACTCCAATAAAACAAGCCCACTCATGGTTTAGTGGCATCGTGTTGTAAGGCAGACTGACCAGTATAGTTCTGTGTACTAGATTGGTATACGTTCGTAGGGCATAGGAGCAGAATTAGGCCATTTGGCCCATCAAGTCAACTCTGCAATTGAATCATGGCTGATCTATCTTTGCCTCTTAACCTCATTCCCCTGCCTTCTCCTCGTAACCCTTGACACCCATACTAATCAAGAATATGTCAATCTCTGCCTTCAAATTACCCATTGACTTGGTCTCCATAGGTGGCAATGAATTCCACAGATTTGCCACCCTCTGACTAAAAAATTCCTCCTCAACCTTTTTTGAAAGGTACCTCCATTTATTCTGAGGCTGTGCCCTCTGGTCAGAGACTCTCCCACTAGTGGAAGCATCCTCTCTGCATCCACTCTATTTTGGTCGGCATGGGTGAGTTGGGCCGAAGGGCCTTTTTCTGTGCTGTATGACTCGGTTACTATTTGGTACTGTGAGATAATCTTAGGGTTGGCAGTGAAATTGTGTCGATAATTGGTTCTGTAAGGCAAAAATCAATCAAAGGGTCACTTCCAGAATAAGTGGATGTGGGTTAAGATCAGGCTTTTATGTCCTCACATTGGAAAAGACTGTCAATATTTACATTATACTTAAAACAAGTCATGGTTTAATAACAATGTGAAGTGCTGTCCTTAAGGGCCTGTCCCACAAACATGCGAATCCATGCGGCAAGCGCGACCTAAAGTGCTGGTCCCACCAGCATGCGCCTGCATGCGGCAAGCATACCTAACGTGGTCGCTTGAGCCATACGGCCTCGTGGGGCCGGTCCCACTTTGATCGCCGGAGCCGTATGGAGTTGTGCGGAGCTGGTCCCGACATCGCGCGGGGCTCCGAAAAACTGACCGTGTTCAACAATTCTGCACGACAATGGCCTGCCGGCCCACAGCCGCCACGACGCCGTACGTCACGGACTTGGCTCGAACTTCATGTCACTCACTCGACCTCCGTGCGGCCCCCGCTTCTGGTTTGGTCGCGCTTGCCGCATGCAGGCGCATGCTCGTGGGACAGGCCCTTTACACTCCAAAGCCCACAAAGGGTTGAGGTGCTTTGGACAGTACGTTTGCTTATGGAAGGACCATTCAGAAGCCTGGTAACATCCTGTCAAACCCCACCCTTTGTCAGTGTTCATGACAAGTGTCGTTAGCCCTAAAATTGGGACATCAGTCCTACTGATTAATCCATCACGCAAACCAACCTCCTTTCCATTGGCTCCATCTACACGTCACTCTACCTCAGGAAGGCCAGCAGCATAATCAAGGACCAGTCTCACCCCAGTCACCCCCTCTTCACCCCTCTCCCATCAGGCAAGAGGCACAGAAGTGTGAAAACACACAGCTCCAGATTCAGGGACAGTTTCTTCTCATATATTATCAGGCAACTGAACTATCCTGGACTTTGTTGGACTTTATCTTGCACTAAACATTATTCCCTTTATCCTGTGTCTGTACACTGTGGACTGCTTGATTGGAATTCATGCATAGTTATATAAACATATTTTCCACACAGGGTGACAGGTGTATGAAACGAGCTGCCGGAGGAGGTAGTTGAGGCAGGTGCTATCAAGGATTAAGAAGCATTCAGACAGGTACATGGATAGATAGACACCAAATGCTGAGACTCTTCTTCAGACTCCAGCATTTTGTGTCTATCTAAATATATATCCGCTCCAAAACTTCAACACCCTTCCAATAAGAGGGCAATGCAAACTGCACGAAATGCCCCTCTCAACCCGAAACGTCACCCATTCCTTCTCTCCGGAGATACTGCCTGTCCTGCTGATTTACTCCAGCATTTTGTGTCTATCTTCAGTTTAAACCAATATCTGTAGTTCCTTCATATACAGGTTCATGGATAGGATAGGTTTAGAAGGATATGGGCCCAATGCAGGCAGGTGGGACGAGTGTAGATGGAACATGTTGGTCAGCATGGTCACCTTGTGCCAAAGGGCCTGTTTCCACACTGTATGACTATGACTCTAAACTATGGAAGATGAAAGATATTTAAAATAAAAACTGGACTAACCTGAACTCACTTCTTAGCCAGCAACTGGACTACTTGAAGTACCGATGTCATGTACTGGGGAAGACAGATAGCATCACCGTCCAAGAGCAGACAAGGGGGGATACATCAAAACATAGCTGACGTATGAACAAGCGGGGAGCTACCACACAATCAACGCACATCTGGGATAGATAATAATGATAAAGTCATCCCATGAAATGAAGCTTAGTTCGAACTCAAATGCACTGTAAATCTTTGCTTCCTCCAGAGAATGAATTTGTGATTGACGATTCAATAAAGATCTTATCCGCCATCTTGCTACTGCAGAATGGCGTCAACTGCCAGCACAAACATTAATACAGCAGGAGGGTTTATTTTAGATAACTTTTGTTCTTCCTTTAGTTTAGTTTACGTTATTGACACGAGTACCGAGGTACAGTGAAAACCCTTTGTCGTGCGTTATCCAGTGAGCAGAATGACTATACATGACTAAATCAAGACATCCACAGTGCACAGATATAAAATAAAGGGAATATGTTCATTAGTTCATAAATTCATAAGTTACAGGAGCAGAATTAGACCATTCAGCCCATCAAGTCTACTCCGCCATTCAATCATGGCTGATCTACTTTTCCTATCAACCCCATTCTCCTGCCTTCTCCCCAAAACCCCTGACATTACCCCCATCTTATCAAGCATTTGTCACTCTCTGTCTTAAAAATATCCATTGACTTGGCCTCCACAGCATTCTGTGGCAATGAGTTCCACAGATTAACTACCCTCTGAATAAATAAGTTCCTCCTCACCTCCTTTCTAAATGAGCGCCCCCTTAATTCTGAGGTTATGACCTCTGATCCTAGACTTTCCTACCAGTGGAAACATCCTTTCCACATCCACTCTATCTATGCCTTTCATTATTCTGTAAGTTTCAATGAGGTCCCCCATCAACCTTCTAAACTCCAGTGAGTAGAGGCCCAGTGCTGTCAAACGCCTTAAAAATATCCATTGACTTGGCCTCCACAGCCTTCTGTGAAAATGAATTCCACAGACTCACCATCCTCTGACTAAAGAAATTCCTCCTTATCTTTCTAAGGGCACGTCCTTTTATTCTGAGACTATGGCCTCTGGTCCTAGACTCTCCCACCAGTAGAAACATCTTCTCCACATCCATTCTATCCAGGCCTTTCATTATTTAGTAAGTTTCAATGTCATAGTTAGGGACTCGTTGGGAACAAGTGACCACAATATGGTCGAATTCCATATTCAAATAGAAGGGGAGCAGGTTGAAACTCAGGCTAGGGTGCTTAGTCTAAATAAGGGGGATTATGAAGGTATGAGGACTGAGCTGATCAAAGTTGACTGGGATAGCAGACTCAAGAATAAGACGGTACATGAGCAGTGGTGTACGTTTAAGGGTATACTGTATAACCTTCAAGAAAAATTTATTCCTATGAAGAAAAAAAGGGGTAAGGGTAAGAACAGTCAGCCATGGCTCAGTAAAACTATAAAGGATAGTATTCGGCTGAAGGCAAGGGCATATAAGGTAGCCAGAGATAGTGGGAGGGTAGAGGATTGGGAAGCATTTAAAGGTCAGCAAAAAATAACTAAGAGATTAATTAAGACGGGGAAAATAGACTATGAAAGGAATTTAGCGAACAACATAAAAACTAATAGTAAGAGTTTTTATAGCTATATAAAAAGAAAAAGGGTGGCTAAGGTGAACGTTGGTCCTTTGGAGGGTGAGACTGGAGAGTTGTTGGTGGGGAACATGGAAATGGCAAAGGCATTAAACGAGTATTTTGTATCAGTCTTCACCATAGAAGACACAAAAAATATTCCAACGCTGGATAAACAGGGGGCGGTAGGAATGGAGAAGCTAAATACTATTAAGATCACCAAGGAGGTGGTATTAGGGAAATTAATGAGACTGAAGGAGGATAAATCCCCTGGGCCTGATGGATTACATCCAAGGGTCTTGAGGGAGATAGCGGTGGGGATTGTGGATGCATTGGTGATAATTTTCCAAAACTCCCTGGAGGCAGGAACGGTCCCAGTGGATTGGAAAATGGCCAATGTAACACCTATATTTAAAAAAGGAAGTAAACAGAAGGCGGGTAACTATAGACCGGTTAGTCTAACATCGGTGGTGGGTAAAATGTTAGAGACAATTATTAAAGAAACACTAACGGGGCACTTGGATAAACATGACTTCATCGGACAGAACCAGCATGGTTTTGTGAAGGGGAAGTCCTGTTTAACGAATCTGCTCGAATTCTTTGAGGAAGTAACAACCCGGGTGGATAAAGGGGAACCGGTGGATGTGGTATACTTGGACTTCCAAAAGGCTTTTGACAAGGTGCCACATAAGAGACTATTGCTAAAAATAATAAATTATGGGATTGGGGGTAATATATTAGCATGGGTAGAGGATTGGCTAACAAATAGGAAGCAGAGAGTGGGGATAAATGGTTCATACTCGGGATGGCAACCGGTAACTAGCGGGGTTCCGCAAGGGTCGGTGCTGGGACCCCAGTTGTTCACAATTTATATAAATGATTTGGAGGAGGGAACCAAGTGTAATATATCAAAATTTGCGGACGATACAAAAATGGGAGGAAAAGTAGGGGATGAGGAGGATAGGAAGAGTCTGCAAAAGGATATAGATAAGCTAGGTGAGTGGGCAACAACTTGGCAGATGAAATTTAATACTAATAAATGTGAAGTCATTCACTTTGGGAAAAAAAATGATAGGGCAAGTTATTTTCTAAATGAGGAGGAGCTGCGTTGTAATGCAACGCAAAGGGATCTAGGGGTATTAGTACATGAATCACTAAAAGTTAGTATGCAGGTGCAGCAAGCAATCAGGAAGGCCAATGGAGTTTTGGCCTTTATTGCTAGGGGGATTGAGTATAAAAACACGGAGGTCTTGCTGCAGCTGTACACAGTATTAGTGAGACCACATTTGGAATACTGTGTACAGTTCTGGGGTCCATACTTAAGAAAGGATGTACTAGCCCTGGAGGCAGTGCAGCGAAGGTTTACAAGATTAATTCCTGCAATGAGGGGATTGACATATGAGGAAAGGTTAAGTAGGCTGGAACTCTACTCTTTGGAGTTTAGAAGAATGAGAGGCGATCTCATTGAAACATATAAGATCGTGAGGGGCCTTGATCGGGTGGATGCACCGAGGATGTTCCCAATGATCGGGGAAACTAGAACTAGGGGACATAGTTGCAGAATAAGGGGGGGCTCTTTTAAAACTGAGATGAGGAAGAACTTCTTCACCCAGAGGGTGGTTAATTTATGGAATTCACTGCCCCAGGGAGCAGTGGAAGCAGAAACTTTAAATATATTTAAGACTAAAATAGATGGTTTTTTAGCTGCCAAGGGGATAAGGGGCTACGGGGAGAGGGCAGGGATATGGACCTAGGTATGGTTAGTATAGTAAGACCTGAGTGATCTCCTGGACAAGTGTCGATCGCCTGGATTGGGGTCGGAGAGGAATTTCCCGGATTTTTTTCCCGAATTGGACCTGGGTTTTTATCCGTTTTTTTGCCTCCCCCAGGAGATCGCGAGGTTCTTGGGGTGGAGAGGGGTGATAGCGGTATAAAGGGGAGGGTAGTGTCTTGTGTTCTGTGTCTTGTGTCTACTGTTTGTGGGTAAGTGTGTCTGTTTAGTGTTCAGCCATGAGCGAATGGCGGTGCGGGCTCGACGGACCTGGTGGTCTACTCTCGCACCTACTTTCTATGTTTCTATGTTTCTATGGGCCCCTCATCCTTTTAAACTCCAACGAGTACAGGCCCAGTGCAGTCCAACACTTATCATATGTTCACCCAATCTCAAAAATTCATCATATGTTAACCCAATGTTAACCCATTCATAGAAACATAGAAAATAGGTGCAGGCGTAGGCCATTTGGCCCTACGAGTCAGCACTGCCATTCAATATGATCATGGCTGATCATCCAAAATCAGTACTCCGTTACTGCTTTCTCCCCATATTTCTTGATCCCATGCGTTTGATGTTTCTGATGTTTTTGATGTGTCTGGAGTAAAAGACTTTTGAGCTAAAAACTTTATCATGTTTTATTTCAAATTTAGAGCGCATATAGAACAGTACAGCACAGGAACAGGCCCTTCAGCCCACAATTCCCATGCCGAATGTAATGCCAAGTTTTAGAAGGGTCCAGACCTGAAAGGTCACCTATCCATGTTCTCCACAGATGCTGCCTGACCCGCTGAGTTACTCCAGCACTTTGTGTCTTTTTTTTGTCAATGCGCATCTGCAGTTCCTTGGTTCTACATCTTGATTTAATTGCATATATTTTCAATGATGTCACCTTTCTGTCCTCAGATACATTACGTAATATGATCACCACCAAATTCCTGCTTTAAAAATGGGTTATCCTGTGACCGATGTTTATGTAAACACTGGGCCGGGGCCAATTTACACTTTCCTTGTTTGTCACAGACCAAAATCCTGTTCATTTATTTTCAAAGGATTGAACTGATTCACATTCCTGCCACAAATGCATTCAGTCACAGCTTTATCTTCTCAAACAGCTAACCCTGACATGAACTTTCTGATTACTGTCCTCTCTTTTCCAAACACCATATCTCCACTTGCCTCTCTTGTAAACCACAACAAGAACATAATGCTCTTCCCATTGGTATAAATCATCTTCAATGACAAATGAGTCTTCACTTCGTTGGGAATCTATTTTTTTCCTGAGAGTATATATTAACTTAGGGTGGCACCGTGGCGCAGCGGTAGAGTTGCTGCCTCATGGCACCAGAGACACCGGTTCGATCCTGACCAAGGGTGCTGTCTGTGTGGAGTTTGCACACTCTCCCTGTGACCGTGTGGGCTTTCGCTAGGTCCTCTGGTTTCCTCCCACGCACCGGTTTGTAGGTTAATTGGACTCGTTAAGTTGTAAAATTGTGCCTAGTGTGTTGGATAGTGTTGGTGGACGGACGGGGTGATCACTGGTCAGCAACTCTACTGCTATGCCAATGTGCCACCCCCTCAGTCATAATCCCTAACTATATATTCTTGACAAATATCAGCAGCTAAATGTTAGGCCATATGGAGAACCATATGAGTACTTGAGGAACTGCAGATGCTGGAATCTTGAGCAAAACACAAAGTTCTGGAGGAACTCAGCAGGTCAGGCAGCACCTGTGAAGGGAATGGATAGATGACGTTTTAGGTCGGTGACCCATCTTCATATGGGGGGAAAAGCTACAAGAGGTTGGAGGAGTGGGGTGTGACAAAGTCTGGTAAGTGATAGCTGGATACAGAACATAGAACAATGCAGCACTGATAGAAATATAGAGATTATGGGAGGCATGGATAGGGTAGACAGTCAGAACCCTTTTTCCCAGGGTGAAAATGTCAAAGACTAGAGAGCACAGCTTCAAAGTGAGAGGGGGGAAAAGTTTAACGGAGTTGTGTGGGGCAAGTTCTTTTACACAGAGGGTGGTGACTGCCTAGAATGTGCTGCCTGGAGTGGTGGTGGAGGCAGATACGATAGTCAAGAATGTAAATTCTTACTTGCAACAGCACAACAATGCCCCCAAGTCTATATACTTTGGAGCCTATTTGCAAGTTGTAGTGTTTAATAGCCTGATGGTTGTAGGGAAGAAGCTGCTCCTGAACCTGGACGTTAACAGTTTTCAGGCTCCTGTACCTTCTTCCTGATGGCAGGAGTGAAATGAGAGTGTGGCCAGGGTGGTGTGGTTCTCTGCTGATGCTGGCTGCCTTTATGAGGCAGAGACTCTTGTGTGCCCGTGATGGACTATAGGAAGTGTTATTTACAACGTTTTTAGATAGGCATGTGGATATACAGGGAATGAAGGGATATTGATCACATACGTACATGCAGAGGAGATTATTTCTGAAGAAAGGGTACTTCTGAAGAAGGGTCTCGACCTGAAACGTCATCCATTCCTTCTCTCCAGTGATGCTGCCTGTCCTGCTGAGTTACTCCAGGATTTTGTGTCTATGTTCTTATTTTAACTTGGCATCATGTTAAATGGACACCATTTAAGAATAATGGGTAGGCCATCTAAGACTGAGATGAGGAAAAATATTTTCATCCAGAGTTGTGAATCTGTGGAATTCTCTGTTACAGAAGGCAGTGGAGGCCAATTTACTAGATGGATTTAGCTCTTAGGGCTAATGGAATCAAGGGATATGGGGAAAAAGCAGGAACGGGTACTGATTTTAGATGATCAGCTATGATCATATTGAATGGTGCTGCTGGCTCGAAGGGCCGAATGGCCTACTCCTGCGCCTATTTTCTATGTTTCTATGTTTCTATGGTGGGTCGAGGGAGCCTGTTCCTGTGCTGAGTCCAGTCAGTAAGAACCCATTGTGTGGATCTATATACAGCCATTAGTCCACTACACAGATGTTGAATGATTTATATTCCTGACACCACTTGGATATTGGTGGACAGGGCCTCATTACTGCTGTACTTTTGGATTCAGTCGTAGGGATACATTCTGTTATAGAATATGGAATGGCACAGAGGCATAACTTTGTAGAGCCACTGCCTCACAGCGCCAGAGACCCGGGTTGGATCCTGAACTCAGGTGCTGACTGTGCGGAGTTTGCACATTCTCCCTGTGACCGTGTGGGTTTAGTCCGGGTACTCCGCTTTCCTCCCACACCCCTACACACCAGGGGGCAATTTACAGAGGGGCCAATTAATCTACCAACCCGTACATCCCAAAGAGTTGGCCTTCCGTAAGTTGCCCCCTAGTGTGCAGGGAGCGGATGAGAACGTGGCATAACATAGCACCCGTGTGAACAGGTGATCAATGATCGGTGTGGACTCGGTGGGTGCCTGCTTCCATGCTGTATCTCTAAAACTAAATAATAATGTTAGGGGAAGCCAGACTAAACCCTTAATAAAAACAGCTGCTGGAATTTGAGCAAAGATCGTGAGTGAAAGCAGACTTTAGCACAAATGTAATGCTGGATTAATACCAAGCAAAAGGAGACAATTGAATAGTGTGAGCACTTCACCTGGGGCATATTACATTAAATACATTGCAGGGAAAACATTTCCTTTCTAAAGAAACCTTTAAATCTGCTTCAAGCTGTTTCAAATGCTTTGTAAATCCAAGACAAGAGCATCTGTTTGGGAGGGAAGAAAGGGACAAGCTTGGTTTGCGTGGGTCAGCCAGACTTCTAATGGAAGGGTATCGAATGTCATGTAAAGTGAGGGTCTCATAAAACATGACTATTCCTGTAGAGCAAGTTTACAGCAGCAAAGACAATTCTTGTTTGTCTTTACTGGGCAAAGTCAGTCAACTCCTCCGTAATCGGTGACCTCCTTCCATTTGCTGAGGATTGAGTTGTTGGTGATGTCACTTCATCCCGGTGAAGAAAAATGAACAGTTTTTTTAATCATGGATAGAACGCAAAGTGCTGGAGTAACTCAGTGGGTCAGGCAACATCTCTGGAGGGAGACACAAAGTGTTGCTTCAGTCCGAAGAAGGGTCCTGACCCAAAACGTAATCTATCCATGTTTTCCAGATATGCTGCTTGACTTGCTGAGTTACTCCAGCACTTTGAGTCATCTTTTGTTAACCAGTTCTTTGTAGTTCCCTGTTTAAGCATGTTTGGAGGACATGGGTAGGTGACATTTTAGGTGGAAGCTCTTTTCCAAACTGACTCTGTGGGGAAGAAGAGAAAGCTGGAAGAGAGGTGGGGGCAGGACAAAGACTGGTAAGTGATAAGAAGGAACTGCAGATGCCTGTTTACACTGAAGATAGACACTAAATGCTGGAGTAACTCAGCGGTACAGGCAGCATCTCTGGAGAGAAGGAATGGGTGATGTTTCGGGTTGAGACTCCAGTCTGAAGAAAGGTGTTGACCCAAAATGGCTCCTATTCCTTTTCTCCAGAGATTCTGCCTGTCCCGCTGAGTTACTCCAGCATTTAGTGTCTATCCTGTCAAGTGATAGGTGGATGGGAGTGGGAACGTATAGCCCTGAAATGAAGAGTTTTTGGACTGGCAGATGAGGATGGGATGGTCGCATAGATACATGGACAATAGGTGCAGGAATAGACAATTTGGCCCTTCGAGCCAGCACCGCCATTCAATGTGATCATCCACAATCAGTACCCGACCCTGCCTCCTCCCCATACCCCTTGATTCCGCTAGCCCTAAGAGCTCTATCTAACTCTCTTTTGAATGCATCCAGTGAATCGGCCTCCACTGCCTTCTGAGGCAGAGAATTCCACAACTTCACAACTCTCTGGGTGAAAACGTTTTTCCTCATCTCAGTTCTAAATGGCCTACCCCTTATTCTTAAACTGTGGCCCCTGGTTCTGGACTCCCCCAACATCGAGAACATGTTTCCTGCATCTAGCGTGTCCAAATCCCTTAATAATTTAAAATGCTTCTGTAAGATCCCCTTTCATCCTTCTAAATTCCAGTGAATTCAAGCCCAGTCGCACTATTCTTTCATCATATGACAGTCCCGCCATCCTGAGAATTCATCTCGTGAACCTACGCTGTACTCCAGTTCTTCGCCGATCCATGTTCTTCACAGATGCTGTCGGACCCGCTGAATTACTCCAGCTCTTTGGGTTCTATGCAAGACGCCAGCATCTGTAGTTCCTTGTGGCGACAAGTTTTCTAATGGGTGAGCTGTTCTAAGATGTCAGTCTCACACCCTGGTGAAAAAGTCTGAAGAAGGGTCCCGACTCGAAACGCCGCCCGTCATTTTTAAACATAGACGCTGTGGCTATCTGAGGTTCAGAAGGATAAGGACAGAACATGGGGGAAATGAGACCAGCTTAGACGTGGCATCTTGGTCGGCATGAACGAGTTGGGCCGAAGGGGCTGTTCTCGTGCAGTATGGTTCAGCGAACCTGCTTATTTATGGCAACACAAACATTCAGTTGTAAGCACCACATTCTCTCCGTGACAGCTTCAGTTTCCTCAGAGTATTCCAATTTCCTCCCAGACCCAACGACGTGCTGGTAGGTTAACGGGCCACCGTAAATTACTCTTCAGTGGAGGTGAATGACAGAAAGAATGAAAAGGGGAAACGAAGGGCACGTGTGAGAGAAAGATGCAGGAGTCCAGTGAAATAAGGAGAGGTGGGATGGGACCTCTGGGATTGTTCCTCTGGGAACCAGCATGGACCAGATGGTCTGTGTCTATTTGAGTAGACATGAGATACAGAGGTTGTCTGGAGGTAGCTGTACGGACTTCAGTTTAGTTCAGTTTAGTTTCGTTCAATTTAGTTCAGTTTAGTTCAGTTTAGTTTAGTTCAGATTAATTTGGTTTAGTTTACAGAAACAGCATGGAAACAGGCCTTTCGGTCCACCGAGTCTGCTCCAGCCAATAATCACCCGTTTAATCTTACGCACTAGGGATAATTTACAGAAGCCAATTAAATTACATACCTGCATGTATTTGAAGTGTTGTAGAAATGGGAGCACCTGAAGAAAGCCCACGCAGTCACATGGACAACGTGCAAACTCTACAATTGGACAGCACCCAAGGTCAGTCTTAGACACATGGAACTGCAGATAGAGTCACGGAGTCATAGATTCATACAGTGTGGAAACAGGTACTTCTGCCCAACATTCCCCAGCACCAGATACCCGGGTTTGATTCTGACTATGGGTACTGTCTGTATGGAGTTTGTACGTTTTCCCTGTGATTGCATGGGTTTTCTCCGGGTTTTCCAGTTGCCTCCCACACTCCAGAGGCGTGCAGGTTTGTAGGTTAATTGGCTTCGGGAAAAATTGTAAATTATCCCTAGAGTGTAGGATAGTGTTGATGTACGGGGGGGGATCGCTGGTTCGCCCGAACTCGCTGAGCCGCTGTGTCTAAGTCTAATGTCTAAAGTCAACAGTACCTGCCTCAACTACTTCCTTCGGCAGCTCGTTCTGTACACCTACCACCTTTCTGTGTAAAGAAGTTGCCTCTTTAATGATTTTACCCTAGCGAATACGTGGAGTAGTGGTTTGAAACTTTGAAAGAACATGAAGGTCCCTTGCCCCAACTCTAACCTGGTAGAAGATAGCTAGTAAATGTTGGAGGGGAGAGGGGAGGGATGCTGGGCGCTGTGCGGCCATCTTGAGAACACTTCATCCCAGTCTACAAATCCCTCGGGAGTGAGCGCAAGTAGAATTGCGAATTTATTACGGAGGGTAAGGGTGACAGACAATGTTCGGCTCCAGTTGTAGACTAAATAAGAAAGGAAGCTGTTCAGTTGCCTTTCATCAATTCCAGATGTTGGCCGTATTTATTCATTAAGACTGCCAAGAAGTCCATGGAAAGATTCCAGGACCCTTCATACTTCTGGCTGAAGAAAAGAATCAAAATTATTCGAACAGCTTTAAATTAAACTAAAGTGCTTCAGAACCCACCTAATTCTTTTCCTCAGCGATAAAATTTTATGGCATTTATTTCCTGCACGTTCGTTCCTTTTGTTTGAACGCAGGACTTCATATCCAACTGATTGTAGAGCTTCACCAAGATTAATAAGTGCTCTACTCAAACGTAACATTATAATAGAGTGTGAATTGACTTCATTGGTTGTACTTGAATGCTGCCAATTTCTAGGACGAGAGCTACTAATGGGGCATCACCCGGCCAATGTAGAGAAATAGCCACACATTCACTGTTCTCTGTCCTAGTTGACCTTTTCAAACCCAGCTGTTGACGTAAAACTGTCTCAAATGACTCATTTCCACTCAGAATTGCAAAGTGCATCTGTTTTGGAAATTTTCACATTGAGCCAAACAAATGTGTCTTTTTTTCCACAAAATGCATTTGATATAGAAATCTCTGCAGATTCATTACCAGTGAAAAACTAATGGCTTCTTTTATGCGCGGGTCTGCTTCCACTTTGCAGGTGAAGATAGACACAGAAAGCTAGAGTTAATTGTACGTGATTACCACCAGTAAAATTTGTTTTAAACGCAGGGTACCTCGTGGGTCAGCTCGCACCGTGAGACAGGGATTTAACTCAGCGGGACAGGCAGCATCTCTGGAGAGAAGAAATGGGTGACCCTTTTCCAGGCGTCTCGACCCGAAATGTCACCTATTCCTTTTCTCCAGAGATGCTGCCTGACCTGTTGAGTTACTCCAGCTTTTCGTGTCTATCTGCGGTTGAAACCAGCATCTGCAGTTCCTTCCTATTCCACTTTGCAGCCATTCAGTAAACTACTAGAGCTCCTGATGCTCCCGAGTGTAAGTTAGGATCAGAGTCATACAGCACGGAAACAGGCCCTTCGGCCCAACTCATGCATGCCGACCACGATCTACTCATCTACGCTAATCCCCTTTGCCCGTATTTGGTCTATATTCCTCTATACCTATCCTATCCATGTACCAAATATCTTTTAAATGTTGCTAATGTGCCTGCCTCAACTCCCTCATCTGGCAGCTCGTTCCATACACCCACCACTCTCTGTGTGAAAAAATTGCAATCTTGTTACTATTAAATATTTCTCCTCTCTCCTTAAACCTACGTCTTCTGGTTCTTGATTTCCCCTACTCTGGGAAAACGATTCTCTGCATTCACCCTATCTATTCTCCTCATGATTTTTACACCGCTATAAGATTACTCCTCGACCTCCTGTGCTCCAAGGAATAAAGCCCTAGCCTGCCTAACTTCTCCTAATAGCTAGCGCAGGTCCTCACGTTGTGGCAACTTCCTCGTAAATAGTCTCCGCACCCTTTCCATCCTCCCCTATAGTAGGGCGACCAAAATTGAATACAATACTCCAAGTGCGGTGTCAGGCATCATCTTGTACAATTGTAACATAACATGCCAACATCTAGTCTCAATCTCCTGATGGATCAAGGCTAGTATGGCAAAAGCCTTCTTCATCACACCATCTATCTGTGATGCCACTTTCAAGGAACTACAATGAACTTGTACTCCTAGATCCCTCTGCTCTACAACACTCCCCAGGGCCCTGTGAACGTCCTGTTCTTGTTTAACTTTCACTATAGAAGAGTTTACTTCAGAATTATTTACTGCAGTGTAAATTCTATGGTGCCTAAAGCGATTAGAATATATTAACACTCAATGTTATCAGAATTCAAGCATGAGTTGGCTGTCCATTGTCTTTACTCAGTGGTTGCAAATATTTTCATGGCAGGCAGCCATTTTAGTCTTCCCGATGATAAGTTCATGTTCATGTCATAGGAGCAGCATTAGACCAGGGAGAGAGAGAGAGAGAATGGGGAGAGAGCAGAGGGAGAGAGAGAGAGAGAGAGAGAGAGAGAGAGAGAGAGAGAGAGAGAGAGAGAGAGAGAGAGAGAAGAGAGAGAGAGAGATAGCTAGATATGATAGAGAGAAACCCCATCTTTTGCTCTCTCTCTATACTTTTTTCTAGCGCATCGCTCTCCTATAGCTATCTCTCTCTCTCTCTCTCTCTCTCGCTCTCTCTCTCTCTCCTCTCTCTCTCTCTCTCTCTCTCTCCCGCCCCCCTCTCTCTTTTCTCTCTCTCTCTCCTTTTTCGCTCTCCTCTCTCTCTCTCTTTTCTGTCTCTCTCTCTCTCTCTCTCCCCTCTCTCTCTCTCACTCTCTCTCTCTCCCCTCTCTCTCTTTCTCTCTCCCCTCTCTCTCTCTCACTCTCTCTCTCTCTCTCTCTCTCTCTTTCTCTCTCGCCTCTCTCTCTCTCTCTCTCTCGCTCTTTCCTCCCTCACTTTCTCTCTCTCTCTCTCTCTTTCTCTCTCGCCTCTCTCTCCCTACTCTCTCCTCTCTCTCTCTTCGCTCCTCTCTCGTTACTCTATCTCTAGCTCTCATTCTTCGCTCTCATCTCCTATCTCGCGCGCTCTCTCTCTCTCGTCTCTCTCTCTCTCTCTACTCGTTCTCTCGCTCTGCAGCTCTTCTCTCTCTCTCTCTGCCTTGCATCTCTTCTCTCTTCGCTCTCTCGCTCTCTCTCTCTCTCTCTCTCTCTCTCTCTCTCTCTCTCTCGCTAGAGAGAGGAGAGAGATCCTATCTCAATTGTACTTGTCTGACCTCAGGCGTTAACTGGACATGCAAGGACGGTGGCAAAGGAAGGATTGGACTCACATGTGATACACGTCACTGAAAATCTACATTTAGTATGATTTCGTATGCAGCTTCCAACCGATGTCAAAGAAAAAATAAATATATAAGCTGTGTGACGTGACCATCCGAGGGAGCCAGTCCAGGGGGGTGTGGGGGGGCACTCGGCAGGGCCGGTTCAGAGCTGCTATAGCTCTGGGAATGAAGCTGTTCCTGAGTCTGGAGGTTCGGGCGTAGAAGGCCTTGTAACGTCTGCCGGAGGGAAGTAGTTCGAACAGTCCATTACAAGGGTGTGAGGAGTCTTTATGGATGCTGACGGCCTTCCTGATGTGGTGGCCTTGCCACGGCAGCATGAAGTGTAGATGGAGTCGATGTCACATTAGTTAAAATAAAAGCACGCTGATGCATTGTCAGATAGTCATATCCCAGCAAAACCCGATCTCCTGGAGACACCAGGAACTGCAGATGCTGGTTTATACACTAGTTCCACCTGTTTGTGTTTGGCCCATATCCCTCTAAACCTGTCCTATCCACGTACTGTACCTGTCCAAATGGTTCTTAAACATTGCAATAGTCCTTGCCTCTTGTTCCATTCACCCACCACCCTTTGTGTGTAAAAGTTACCCCTCAGGTTCCTATGAAATCTTACCCCCTCGCCTTAAACCTTTCCTTTGGTTCTTGATTCCCCTACTCTGGGCAAGAGATTCTGTTCGTCTAATGTAGTTGAGGTCCTTTGCAGGTTTGGGTGAATGAGGCCGGGAGCTGAGGTAGAGACAGAATGAGCTAAGATCCCTCAAAGCATAGTTGTAACCCTCTATCTCATCTAAATTCAAAATAAGTGATGTTTCTCTTATCAAACAATATGGGAAGGGAATAATGTCCGAAGCTTTCCTAGACTGATGCTTTCTATAAAGCAGCACCAAAAGAGATATTTACTTCTTCAGGAGAATGAGGACATTTAGCTTGTCTCCAATGACTCTCACAAACTTCTACAGATGCACCATAGAAAGCACACTGTCAAGTTGCATCACAGCTTGGTTTGGGAACAGCTCTGCCCAAGACCACTTCGTCCAGTTCATCACACAGAACAGACTCCCTACCATTGACTCCATCTACACTTCACACTGCCTCAGGGAAGCAGCCAACAAAATCAAAGCCCTGTCCCAGCCCGGTCATCCCTTCTTCCTCCCGAACCCATTGGGAAGAAGAGGCAGAAGATTTTAAGCATCCATTACCAGACTCAGGAACAGCTTCTTCCCCTCTGTTATCAGGCTTCTGAATGGTCCTTCCACAAGCCCTGTCTAATTCACCTGAGAAACTGGAGGGCAACCTTTTCACTCATAGGATGGTGGGTATGTGGAATGAGCTGCCAGAGGAGGAAGTTGAGGCAGGTACTTTCACAGCATTTAAAAGCCACTTGGGCAGGTACATGGACAGGAAAGGTTTAGATGAATATGGGCCAACAGCAGACAAATGGGACTAGTTTAGATGGGGCTTCTTGGTCAGCATGGGCGAGTTGGGCCGAAGGGCCTGTTTCAATGCTGCATGACTCTGACTCTAACTATATTCTGCACTCTGTATTTTTCCCTTCGCTCTAGCTATAGTGCTTGAGTTTGGCTTCATTGTATTAATGTACAGTGTTATCTGATTTGAGTGGATAAACAACGTTTTTCACTCTACCTCACTGCACATGACAATAATAATCCTAAACCTAAAGCTCTACTGGTACAACTCCCTTTTGTTCCCACTCGGAACTAAAACCAACAAATAAGACTGGGCTTCAATGGCATATCAATAGTAAAGCCAAGAATGTGACCTCCTGCCAATGGAAGATTTATTTTTCATTGTACAAATGAGTTGAAGTGACATATCTATCACCCCTCCCCCATCACATGTGGGTCATGTGAAGTTCAGTTGACATTTTCCTTTTTGTTTCTGATTCTATGCTTTCTCATTTTTTTCCTCTCCCCTTACTCCTGTCCCAGATGTGACTCTCTTCAGACTTTACTTTAGACTTCACGTTCACAAGTTATAGGAGGAGAATTAGAACATTCGGCCCATCGAGACCACTCCGGCAGCATATCCGGGGAAAAAAGACTAGGTGACCTTTTCTGGTCAGAACCCCTCTTCACACTGAAGTTAGTGCAAGTCTGACTGAAGAGAGTCAGTCTGAAGAAGAGCTCCGACCTGAAACGTCACCTATTTGCTGCCGGACCCGCTGAGTTACACCAATATTTTGTGTCTATAAACCAGCATCTGCAGTTCCTTCCAACATAGAACAGCACTAACTTTTATCTGCCTGTTCCTAATCCATATCCCTCCATTCCCTGAAAATGGCTAATCTCTGCCTCCTAATCCCATTTTCCTGCCTTCTCCCCATAACCCTTGATGCCCGTTCTACTCAAGAATTTGTCTATCTCTGCTTTTAAAATATCCACTGAGATCCACTATCCACCATAGTTTAGAGAATCAGTACGGAAACAGGCCCTTTGGCCGACCGAGTCTACGCCGACCAGCGATCACACGACTTCCATCCTACACACCAGGGCCAATTTACAATTTTACGGAAGCCAATTATCCTACGAACCTGTACGTCTTTGGAGTGTGGGAGGAAACCGTAGCACCTGGAGAAAACCCACCCGCTCACAGGGAGAACGTACAAACTCCACACACATACAGCACCCGAGGTCAGGATCGAACCTGGGTCTCTGGCACTGGGAGACAGCAGCTCTACCAGTTGTGCCACTGTGCCGCCCACAGAAGAGTAAACGTTTACTAGCCCCTGGGATGAAGCATTTCAATTGCATGTTTGATAGAACATAGAACAGTACAGAAGATAGACACAAAGGTTGGAGTAACTCAGCGGATCAGGCAGCATATCTGAAGAAAAGGACTAGGTGATGTTTTGGGTCAAAACTCTTCAGACTGAAGACAGTCAGTCTGAAGAAGGGTTCCGACCTGAAACGTCGCCCATTCCTTTTCTCTGACCCGCTGAGTTACTCCAATATTTTGTGTCTATCCTCGGAGTAAACCAGCATCTGCAGTTCCTTCCAATATGGAAAAGTACAGCACCAACTCTTATCTGTCGTCCCCTAATCCACATCTCTGCATTCCCTTTATATCCATGTGCTAAATGCACATTGAGGTCTGATTCTCAAATTAAAATCAATGGAGGATGGGACACTAGGGCTACAGTCAGGGCACCAACCTGATGATATATTGTTATCTGATGTCCTCTCACGGGCCTGGCCTATCTTTATTGCCTAAGCAACACTGCACTCCAGATGAAAGAACAAAGAATTTTTAAAAAGGTAGACAAAAATGCTGGAGAAACTCAGCTGGTGAGGCAGCATCTATGGAGCGATGGAAATAGGCAACCTTTCGGGCCGAAACCCTTCTTCAGACTGATGTGGGGGTGGGGGAGAAGAAAGGAAGAGGTGGAGCCAGTGGGCTGAGGGAGAGCTGAGAAGGGGAGGAGAAAGTAAGGACTACCTGAAATGAGATAAGTCAATGTTCATACCGCTGGGGTGCAGACTGCACAAGCGAAATATGAGGTGCTGCGCCTCCAATTTACGGTGGTCCTCACTCTGGCCATGGAGGAGGCCGAGGACAGGAAGGTTGGATTCGGAATGGGAGGGGTAGTTGAAGTGCTGAGCCACTGGGAGATCAGGTTGGTTATTGCGAACCCAGCGGAGGATTGGCGAAGCGATGACGTGCGATGGAAGGTTGAGATGAAATGCGTGTAATAGTCGAAGACTCGTGTGATTTAGAAATGGCTAGTAGTTGCTTTGCATGTTCTCTTTAATTCTCTGCCATCACGCCACATGTGAGATCCATCAGAATAATCCCACTGTTTTGACCTTCATCATCCCACCCACGTTGGAATACGAAGGGGAAAGAAATTTCTGCGCAAATTTGGGGGGGGGGGGGGGGGGGCACAGTGGCGCAGCTGGTAGAGCTGCTGCCTCACAGCGCCAGAGTCCCAGGATCGATCCTGACCTCGGGTGCTGTCTGTGCCCTCCGGCTTCCTCCCACATCCCGACAAAGTGCGGGTTTGAAGGTTAATTGTCCCTAGTGTGTAGGGGGTAGATGAGAATGTGGGATAACATAGAACTAGTGTGAATGGGCAATTGATGGTCGGCGTGGACTCAGTGAGCAGAGGTGTCTGTTTCCGTGCTGTATCTCTAAACTAAACTAAACTAAACTAAACTCATAGTGGGAGGTTCCTTTTTTTGAGGTTTATGTTGTTATTGCCAGGTGTGTTTAGGTGCTGTGAAAAGCTTTGTTTTGCATGCTATCCAAACGCTTCAGATATACCATACACAAATACAATCGAGTCAAACTCAAATACTATAGATGGAATGAAGAGAAAATGCAGAGAGCAGAATATAGTTCTCAGCATTGCTGGGCATCGCTGCTCATTACAGAGCATTAATTCTGTGCAATGACACCACTGCCTTACAGCGCCAGAGACCCAGGTTTGATCCTGACTACGGGTGCTGTATGTATGGAGTTTGCATATTCTCCCTGTGACCGTGTGGGTTTTCTCTGGGTGCTCTGGTTTCCTCCCACATCCCAAAGACGCGCAGGTTTGTAGGCTAATTGGCCTCTATAAATTGCCCCTTGTGTGTAGGAAGTGGTTGTGAAAGTGGGCTGAATGGTTCTATACTGTATCTCTAAACTAAACTAAACTAAACTAAACAAAAGTTTAGTGTGAGAAGCATCAGATTGTACAAAATGATAATAATACCACTGTTTTGACAATCATTTGTAATGCCACATTAGATTACAAAGGGAAAGACATAGCTAACCAAATTGTAGGTCTTGTAAAACTGCTTCATTGTAGTCAAACCCAGCTATTTAATTTCTTCAAAAAATGACGCTAGTAAGCATAGTCTCACAAACAATTGACAGAAATGATACAAATCTTGCACTTTAAGGATGCTCAATTAAAACTAGGATTTTTTTTAAAATAAACTTTATTCAGAATAAAAAATCTATACAAAATAAATCTGTGCCAAAACTCTTCAGAAATGTTCAGTGTTTATACATTCAAGAGTGCCACACTATAGTGTTTGCACCTATCTTTAAACAAAACACAAAAGGACTCAAAGTGTTGGAGTAATTCAACAGGTCAGGCAGCATCTCTGGAGAACATGGAAAAGTCTGTCTGAAGAAGGGTCTCGACCTGAAACGTCACCCATTCCTTCTCTCCAGAGATGCTGCTTGTCCCGCTGAGTTACTCCAGCATTTTGTGTCTAACTTTGGTTTAAGCCAGCATCTGCAGTTCCTTCCTGATCATGGGTGTTGTTTCGGGTCGAGCCCCTTCTTCATTCCCTTGCCATTCATGTGACCCCCTGGTGTGATATCACTTCATTGCATGAGGGGTGTCCCAACAGGACTCTACCCATTAATGTACGGCAGTGGTAGGACCCTAGACTCTGGCCTCCCCCACAGAGCCATGGCGTTGGCTGCACCGAGCTTCAGTGGGTCCCTCAGCACGAACTCCTGCGGTCTGGAATGAGCCACATTCCCTGACGGACATCTCGCTCTGCTGGGCTGCCAACAGGTTTTGGGCAGACCAAAGTGCGTCTTTCACCCAAAACTCAGGGTGGCACGGTGGCGCAGCAGTAGAGCTGCTTGCCTTACAGCGCCAGAGACCAGGGTTCGATTCTGACTACGGGTGCTGTCTGTATGGTGTTTGTACTACCTCCCCGTGATCGTGTGGGTTTTCTCCATATGTTACAGTTTCCTCCCACACTCCAAAGACATGCAGGTTTGTAGGTTAATTGGCTTTGATAAGATTTACAAAGCGTCCCTGGAATGCAAGATGCCGTTAGTGCAGGGGGATCGATAGTCAGCGCAGACTCAGTGGGCTGAAGCAAAGATCTTATAGCGGAGCAAGATAGGCTACTCCTGCGAAATGCAATGGGCTGACGTGTAGTACGCTATGGAGGGGATCATGGGAATTTTTCCCCGCCCATTTTAGTAACCTGAGCCTACCTGACCCGACCCGACTCGCAGTGTAATCAATGTCGCGGGGCAACAGTTTGTGTGGGTTAGATTCATAAATCTGTCAGTTCATACTTCATGTCAACAATAAAATTTGACTCTGGTAATTGTCTTTTTAATGTTTTTTAAATCATTTCTTTTTAAATGGCTCACAAGCAGTGTTTGAGTTGATTTTGTAGTAACCGGAACCGACCCGACTCGCAGGGTGATTGACATTGCGGGGGAACTTTTGTGTGTGATATAGGGTTAGATTTATAATTCTGTTAGTTCTTGTTAAAGAATAAAATGTTTATAAACACACATACATGAAAATTATATAAATGTATATAACTCTCCCCGCTGCCCCGGACCCCACACTCCCTCTCCCCGCTGCCCCGGACCCCACACTCCCTCTCCCCGCTGCCCCGGGCCCCACACTCCCTCTCCCCGCTGCCCCGGACCCCACACTCCCTCTCCCCGCTGCCCCGGACCCCACACTCCCTCTCCCCGCTGCCCCGGGCCCCACACTCCCTCTCCCGCTGCCCCGGGCCCCACACTCCCTCTCCCCGCTGCCCCGGACCCCACACTCCCTCTCCCCGCTGCCCCGGACCCCACACTCCCTCTCCCCGCTGCCCCGGGCCCCACACTCCCTCTCCCACTGCCCCGGGCCCCACACTCCCTCTCCCCGCTGCGGATCCAATCTTTGGCCGGAAGCAAGATGGCGGAGCAAGATGGCGGAACAAGATGGCGGGGGCAGGTTGCTAAAATGAGTCATATAATCACCCATGAATCCGCCCATGAGCGTACTACACGTTTGCGTGAGAGTAACCCATCTTGCTTCGCTATAAGATCTTTGGGCTGAAGGGCCTGTTTCCGCAATGTATCTCTAAACTAAACTAAACTAGAGGCCTTAAGATGGAGAATGGATCGGAAGGAATGTAGGAAAGTTGGGATCAAAGTCAGCAAGAATCTTTATGATTACAGGGTTCTGCTGACAGGAGATAAGAAGTCAGTGGTATGCGATAAGTGCGGTAACACATGCAGAGATGGAGGCCTTCATTCACAGAGCTGGCTGCGAGGAGTGGGTGGAGAGAGGATTAAAGTGACAGACATGTCAGTGACCTTTGATTTTTCTAAATTCCTGTAACCAACCCTGCATTTTTTACTCTGTCACGCCTGTTAACTCCTCTGAGCCCCTTTTTGAAAATGGTATCAGAGACCATTTTAAAATAAAGTGACGTAAAGAGAAAAATCCTGCTTAATTATTATAGAAACATGGAAATGCAGAAGCTGGTTTACAAAAAAAGTGAGACACAAAGTGCTGGGGTAACTCAGTGGGTCAGGCAGCAGCTTAAATATTATTTATATTTAGTTTTAGAGAAACAGCGTGGAAACAGGCACTTCAACCTGCAGCAACCACCCTGTACACAGTTTAAGGACAAAGGGGAAATCTTTTAGGACCGAGATGAGGAAAACATTTTTCACACAGAGAGTGGTGAATCTCTGGAATTCTCTGCCACAGAAGGTAGTTGAGGCCAGTTCATTGGCTATATTTAAGAGGGAGTTAGATGTGGCCCTTGTGGCTAAAGGGATCAGGGGGTATGGAGAGAAGGCAGGTACAGGATACTGAGTTGGATGATCAGCCCTGATCATATTGAATGGCGGTGCAGGCTCGAAGGGCCGAATGGCCTACTCCTGCACCTATTTTCTATGTTTCCATGTTTCTAAATGCTGAAGTAACTCAGCAGGACAGACAGCATCTCTGGAGAGAAAGAATAGGTGACGTTTTTCAGGCTGAGACCCTTGTTCAGACTGACTGACATGTACACTAGTTCTATCCTACACATATAGGGGCAATTTACAGAAGCCAATTAACCTTCAAATCTGCATTTCATTGGAATGTAGGAGGAGACCTGAGCACCTGGAGAAAACCCACGCGGTCACGGGGAGAATGTAAAAACTCCGTACAGACAGCACCCATGGTCATGGTCAAACCCGGGTCTATGGCGCTGTAAGACAGCAACTCTATCACTGTGCCGCTATCCATATTATTTAGTTTAGTTTCATTTTTAGATTAATAACTGAGCGGGTTAGGCAGCATCTCTGGAGAACATGGAGAGGTGAAGTTTCGGGCCGGGAGCAGCATTTTCGGTTTCTTGTGTCCTCACTGTGTAAAATAAGGTTAAGCAGACGAGTGCTTTATTTCTTAGAGCACAAGAGGATGAGGGGTGATCTTATAGAGGTGTACAAAATCGTGAGAAGAATAGGTCGGGCGTTGATGCACAGAGATTTTTGCCCAGAGTAGGGGAATCGAGAACCAGAGGACATAGGTTTAAGACAAGGTTGGGAATGATTTAATGGGAACCTGAGGGGTAATTTTTTATACAAAGGATGATGGGTGTATGGAACGAGCTGCCAGAGGAGGTAGTTGAGGCAGGTACTACTATAACATTTAAGAAACATTCAAACAGGTACATGTATAGGGTAGGTTTACAGCGATATGGGCAGGTGGGACTAATGTACATGGGACGTGTTGGTCAGCATGGGCAAGTTGGGACAAAGGGCCTTTATCCATGGAGTATGACTCTCTATGACTCTATTCCCTTGCATATTCCATGAGAAGTAGGGTTTGAAATGCTCCCTTATCTTTCAAACGCTGTGAAATAACCTATGGGACTGGAAAAAAATGTAGCCTCTGAAAAAATACACGAAAAAAGTATGGGAATGAATTCCTCCCAAGAAGATAACTCGTTTACTATGCTGCTTTTTGGAGATGAACCTTATTCCCATCGCTTAACTCTCACATTCCACTGGAACAGGAAATGCCATTGCGCCCAATTACCTATCAGTGTCAGTGATAAGCAGAAAAATGATGGGAAGAAAGGAAAATCTTTAGTGGCAATAAAGAGGGTGTAATCTTTGAAGTACTGAAGCTTACATGTACATCTGTGTTAGATCATCTGTCGTTGCAGTGTTAAATAACAGCACAGAAACTTCAGCACCAAGGGAGATATTGCTAAAGATCGCAATACATGTCCCCTCTAGGTTAGAGCAGGGTTTCCGTTGTTGAGAACTGTTTATAAACCCAACAGTTTGTGAGTCAGAACTACGGCAATATATTTCAATAAAACAGAGGCCAGCCAAGGACAACATGTACTCAAAATAACGGTAGACACAAAATGCTGAAGTAACTCAACATAATCAGGCAGCATCTCTGGTGAAAAAGGGTGGGTGGCAATTTGGGTCGGGACCCACCTCCAGGTTGGGTCATCTCTCTCCAGAGGTGCTGCATGGCGCATTGAGGTACTCGAGCACTTTGTGTCACTTTGGTGTAAACTAGCATCTGCGGTGCCTTTCTACACATATAGTTCAACCAGAGCGTTTAACCCAATTGTTCCGATAATTCTATGATAGTGCCGTGACTGAGCAGGGGGTGCCTCCAATCCCACAGAGACCAGCAAATCCATACCTCCCATCTCCCAATTCCATCTTCTCCCCACCCCCATCCAGCAGAAGGTGCAGAAGCTTGAAGGTGCCCACCACCAGACTCAGGAACAGCTTCTTCCCCTCTGTTAACAGGCTTCTGAACGCTCCCTCCATAAATCAGGGTATTGTCCTGATTCTCCAATATGCCTCATTGCCAGCATTGGCCTTTGTCTATGAAACTGATGTGCTACACTTAGGTATGTTGCAAAGCCTACCTGAAGCGTCGCTGAAAATCTGTCGCTGCGGGTGTGCGTGATTTTGGCGCCGTTTAGAGGGGGGCGGGTTTAAAACGCGATTTTCTCTAGGCTGTTCAAATCGAAGATGTTCAACCTAGTTAATTATTAACGAAAAATCGCTGGAAGACCCCGTCGCAAAAGCTATTATTAGTTTTAAAGGCCTCGTATAATAGTTATAGTAGTTTAAAAATCAATCTCTAAACCCGCGAACAACGGCAGCTGTCAGGGTCTCATAGAGCAAACAATTGAAGGTAGGCTGCATATTTTTACATTAAAAAGGGCTTCTTAAGATCCCTTTATACAAAGTTTAATATTGCGAGTAGCTCATTTTGGGCGCATTATATCCCGCAGTATTTTACTGGGCATTTGAGGGCAAAAATCTAGCGCAATGTGAACGTTCTAAACCAGCGCGTTCACAGGATCCCACTAGAAAGCTGATTTAAAATGGACTTTAATTTACAGCAATTGAACACTAAATTCCTTCCATTTGGCCTATAAATTAATGTAAATGAGATTTTAAAATTATTTATGAATATTATTTGGACACTTAGGCTATTTAAAAATGTTAATCATTTATTAAGAAATGGATAGATGTTTAGATCTAGTAATTGAAGTTTGAAATTAGCTACACTTGGTTAACTAACTAATTATATGCTTTAATTTCAGGTCATCCAAGTAAGATTATTTTATATTTGTTTCAGAATGGTTCAATCTACGATAACTGAAAATTTCATTCAGTTCTCTTAATTTTTAAGAAAGTTATGGGCTTTTGACTGCACACGATCACAGCTTTTTTGTTATGTCCATAGAAAATCAATAGGGAACAAGATGCTAATTTCCGAGTATGAAAATGGCCATAACTTTTTAAATACTTGAGATATTAAAGTGAATTAGGTGTCAAATTAAACTTCTTTTTATGCTTTATCTGATGGGATAAATTGTAGACTTGATTTTTTTAATCTCAAAATTTTGTAACATTGCTACTACACTGCTGAGATATCTTCCCCTTTGCTCCACTTATTGTGCTTGAGTTTGACTTGATCGTATCTATGCCTGGTATTATCTGACCTGTTTGGATAGCATGCAAAATAAAGCTTTTCACTGTACCCCAGCTCATGTGACAATCAACCTAAACCTCAACCTAATGTGTATGGGCTGTACATACAGTAAGTTAAGCATTTTTAACCTGGGGATGACCTGTGCACTGTTATCAAGGAAACATAGTGGGCCAAATGGAATGTTGTATCTTTTATTTAGAGATACAGCATGGGAATTGGCCCTTCGTCCCACCGAGTGTGTGTCGACCAGCAATTACCCCATACACTAGCACTATCCTAAACATTAGGGACAATTTACAATTTTACCGAAGCCAATTAACCCACAAACATATACATCCGTGGAGTGCTGGGAGGAAACTGGAGTGCCTGGATAAAACCCATGTGGTCACAGGAAGAATATACAAACTTTGTACAAACTTGCACCCATAGTCAGGATCGAAACCCGGATTCTGGTGTTGTAAGGCAGCAACTCCACTGCTGCACCACCGTGCCACATCCCAACTAAAGATGTAATTCTGTTCCCACTTTCACCATGGGAATAACACAAAGAAAGATTTATTTGGCACTTAGGGAACAGTGCCTGTTTGTGGGCAGAAAGGGGCCAGAAGCTGAAAGAGGCCAGTGTGTTATAGGGAGCAACGTAAAGCCCAGGGCTCCATCCAGGTGCAGATGGCGTAACAGTAGCGCTACAAAGGAACTACAAAGGAGGGTCGTGAGTAAGATCTCAAAGATAAAAGAAGATGTCAACACAAGGATCATTCAAGTAATTGCAGCTCTTACTACATTTTCATATACTGTACATTCTGAATGGAAACTTGTGACAGTTACAAAGGGTATCAAACGCACATAGCCATAATCCTCTACAGAACCACTTGGGTTTGTCAGAAGCCAAAGTATTTAGTGGAAGGATATTTAGGTTGCAAAGTTTCCCCACACTGCACGGTTAATACATATATGGTTTACATATATTAGGGCGGCACGGTGGTGCAGCGGTAGAGTTGCTGCCTTACAGCGCCAGAGACCCGGGTTCGATCCTGACTACGGGTGCTGTCTGTATGGAGTTTGGACGTTCTCCTCGTGTAATTTGCTCCAAGTCTGAGTTGGATCGTGTTAAGGTGCAGGGATCGTTGGTCGGGCGGACTCGGTGGGCCGAAGGGCCTGTTTCCACGCTGTATCTCTGCATATCTGTTTGCATACCTGTTGTGCTGTTGCAAGTACGAATTTCATTGTTCCGCTTCAGGATGTATGACAATAAAACAATCTTGACACTTGACTCTTAACAGCCTGTATTCTAGGCACAGACATGCATGGGTTGAAAGAAAGACTAAAGTGTGAGGTGCTGCACTTTGTGCGTTCGAATGTAAAGAGAAAGTATACAATTAATAGCATGACCCTTGAGAGCATTGATGTACAGAGGGATATTAGGGTCTTCAACCATATCTCCTTGAAAATGGCATCGCAAGTATTAAGTTGTGTTCGTGTTCAGTGACCGAGTTATTTGAGGAGGTGGTGAAGGTGATCGATGAGGGTCGGGCAGTGGATGTTGTCTACATGGACTTTAAGGCACATGATAAAGACCCCCATGGTAGGCTGATCTAGAAGATTAAGATGCCCGGGATTAATAGTGACTTGGTCGTATGGATTCAGAACTGGTTTACTGATGGAAAACAGAGTGTTGTGGTGGACGGACAATATTCAGGCTGGAGGTCTGTGACCAGCGGAGTTCCACAGGGATCTGTGCTGGAACCTCTGCTATTTGTGATTTTAAAAAATGACCTGGACATGAACGTAAACATGTTGGTTGGTCAGTTAAGTTTGCAGATGCCACCAAGATTGCCGGGGTCATGGACAGTGAGGGAGGCTGTCAGAGTATATAACAGGATAGTCGATCAGCTACAGAAATGGGTGGGGAAATGGCAGATGGAGTTTAATCTGAGCAAGTGTGAGATGTTGCACTTTGGGAGGTGAAATGTAAGGAGAAAATATCGAATGAATGGTATGACCTATAACAGCATTGGTGTACAGAGGAATAATTGTGTCAACGTTTATGAAAGTGGTATCACAAGCAGATAGAGTGGTAAAGAAGACATATTGTCTTGTTTTCATAGGTCAGGGCACTGAGTATAAGAGTCAGGAAGTCATATTTATATTTCTCTCTCCATCCCTCTCCCTTCCCAGTTCCCTGACCAGTCTGACTGTTCTCCTGATTACATTGTATCGGAGTTTGCTTTGTAGTTACCTTCCCCTAGCTATCAACGGTCTATTCTACATTTTCCTTGATCTTGATCTCTTTTGATCGCTTGCACTTCCTTATCTCTGTAACTCCTTCACCCCTGACGCTCAGTCTGAAGAAGGGTCTCGATCCGAAACGTCACCCATTCCTTTTATCCAGGGGTACTGCCTGTCCTGCTGAGTTACTCCAGCATTTTGTGTCTATCTTTGGTGCAGTTCCTTCCTGCACCTTTATAGGACTTTGGTTAGGCCACGCTTGTGTAGTTCCAGTTGCCACATTACAGGAAGGATGTGGAGGCTTTGCAGCCGGTGCTGAAGAGGTTTACCAGACTGATGTCGATACAAGGAACTGCTGATGCTGGTTTACAGAAATAGGCACAAAGTGCTGGAGTAATTCAGCAGGTCAGGAAGCATCTCTGGAGAACATGGATCAGTGACGTTTCGTGTCAGGACCTTTCTTCAGACTGATTGTGATGTGGTGGTGGATGGGGGGGGGGCGGTGGGCGTGGGGGGGAGTGGGTGGTAGGAGAAAGCTGTAGAGAAGAGGGGCAGGACAAAGCCCAGCGAGAGATAGGTGGATTCAGGTGAGGGCTGGTGTGGTGAAAGGAAAGGACAAGGGGAACTTGGGGACATGGAGGAGACCCAGGTGAGGGATCCATCTATAACAGCAGCAACAAACCCAAAGTCTAGTGCAAAGAAAGACAGTCCATATATGAGGTTAGTGTTGTGTAGTGTTAAAGAGCCTGATGGTTACTGGGAAGAAGCTATTCTTCAAGCTGGTGCTCATGGTTTATCACACCCCTTTCCTTCATCCTGGGGTCAAGGAAAGAGCATTCACGTCACGGCCCTGTTTCCACTAATCTTTCCACCACCGCGCACAAGAAGCACAAGACAGACACCATTGCTCTGGCTGAACAACTTCTGATCGTGTGTGTGGACTGGACAAGTAGAAGTCCTTCATCCTGATGGTAGAAGTGAAATGACTAGGGTGAAATGGCTCTTTGATGATATTGGGCGCCTTTTGAGGCAGCACTTCCTATAGATCCCTTCGATTTAGTTTAGTTAAGTTTATTATTGTCGTTGTTTACCGAAGGACAGTGGAAACTATCCCTTCCCAATGCACAATAGCCATTTCGGATGAGGTAATGAAACAAGAGAAAGCTATAAAAAAAAAGAAACAGAACATTTAAAAAAAAATCTCATGACAGTCCCTGAGGTATAACTTCCTCATATTACCAGACAGTAATCTATTTTTCTTCATGTACTTCTCCTTCTTTTATAGTGTGAAAAAAACCCCTCTGGTTACAGACAGGAGAAAGCAGTCCAATTCAACCACTGCCCCAAGATGCTGACCAGTGTTCCCGATAGGCTGACATAATCTGTGTGGTATGCTGAGGACATGGAAAAGCTTCCAGACGTCACTGAAAGTTCGTTCTTTCAGGCTCTGAGACAGACTGGATATTTCTCAAACTACTTCAAACCCTTATCTAACTTTTATACGCCTTCAGCATAGCCAAATACCAATAGGATTACTTAGAGAATCAGACACCTAAATGAAAGAAATAGTATTTTGTTTTGACTGTTTAATGTAAAAAGGGCAGCACGGTGGCACAGCGGTCGATTTGCTGCATCACCACGCCAGAGACCCGGGTTTTGTCCTGACTACAGGTGCTGTCTGTATAGAGTTAGTACCTTCTCCCTGTGACTGTCTCATCCTTTTCTTCTATGTTGTTTTTTTAGTATGCATTAAATGTATGTTTTAGTGCTCTTGAGCTGTTTTATATGGGGGGGGAGGGGGAGAATTTGTTTAAATCTCTTACGTCGACGGAGAAGCGATTTTTTTCCAGATCGTATCTCCGTCCGCACTGCGGCCTAACATCGAAGAGCTGGCAGCCTCTTGCTGGGGATCGACTTTGGGAGCTTCAACCACGAGAGCCTACGGACTCTCACATCGTGGAACTCGCATACCCTTGGTTAGGGACCGACTTCGGGAGCTCCAAGCCACAGGAGCTTCGACCGCCCCGATCGCAGGAACTTCGACCGCCCCGATGCCGAAGCTTCGATCACCGATCGCGGGAGCTTCGACCGCCGCGACACGGAAGCTTCGATCACCGGTCGCGGGAGCTTCGATCGCCCCGACTGCAGATGGTTCGACTGCCCCGACCGCGGGTTAATAAAGAGGAAAGAATATTAGACTTTATTGCCTTCCATCACAGTGAGAAACGTGGGGAATCCACTGTGGTGGATGTTTATGTTCACTTTTATATAGTTGTGTGTCTTGTTGCTTATTTTAGTATGACTGTGTGGTAAATCGAGTTTCACTTTACCTTAATTGGTACACATGACAATAAAATACTCTTTGAACCCTTAGAGCCCTTTGACCATGTGGGTTTACTCCGGGTGCTCTGGTTTCCTCCCACACTCCAAAGACGCGTAAGGTTTCTAGGTTGTGTAGGAAACAGCTACAGATGCTGGTTTAAACTGAAAATAGACAGAAAAAACTGGAGTAATTCAGCGGGACCGACAGCATCTCTGGAGAAAAGGAACAGGTGACATATCGGGTCGAGACCCTTCTTCAGTCTGAGGAAGGGTTTCGACCATAAACATCACCTATTGATTTACTCCATTTTTTTTTGTAAATCTTAGGTTTCTAGGTTACTTGGCTTCAGTAAAATTGTAAAATTGTCCCTAGTGTGTAGGATAGTGCTTGTGTACAGGGACCGCTCGTTGGCATGGACTCGAAGGGCCTGTTTCCACGCTGTATTTCTAAACTAAACTAATGACATTTTCATGCATAGTTCTTATGAATGTGCACTATTGGGTTATGATTAGCAATAAAATTACTATTCGTATGTATTTTAAATCATTGAGAGCAGATCATTTAACAAGAAAAATGGCTTTGTAAAACACATTTATGTTACTTTTTAATTCTGACCCTTTCATGCAACTCACTAAGTAACTTAAAATGCCGATTAAAATGTTACATAAAAAAGTAGCGATATTAAAAACATGAGACACAAGGAACTGCAGATATAGCCATGAAGTCATACAGCATGGAAACATGTCCTTCGGCACAACTTGTTCATGCTGAGCAACATGCCCCATCTACATTAGTCCCATCTGCCTGCATTTGGTCCGTATTCCTCGAAACCTATCCAACCCATGTACCTGTCTAAATGTTTCTTGAAAGTTGCGATAGTACCTGTCTCAACTATCTCCCCCGGCAGCTTGTTCCATACACCCACCACCCTTTGTGTGAACAGGTTACCCCCCCCCCCCCTCCAGTTTCCTATTAAATCTTCTGCTGGTTTACAAAAAAAATCACAGTGCCGGAGTAACTAAACTGGTCAGGCAGGATCTGTGTGTATATACATACCTTTTGATGCAACTGCAGTTCATAAATTCATAAGTTACCGGAGCAGAATTAGTCCAATCGGCCCATCAAGTCTACTCCGCCATTCAAACAAGGCTGGTATATCTTTCCCTCTTAACCTCATTCTCCTGCCTTCTCCCTGTAACCCCTGACACCTGTACTAATCAATAATCTATCAATCTTGCCTTAAAACTATCCATTGACCTGGCCTCCACAGCTCTCTGTGTTTCTACATTGCTTTAACACCTCTGGAGGATATGGGTAGGTTTCCAGTCAGGACCCTTCTTCAGGCTCTGAAACGTCACCTGTCCATGTCCTCCAGGGATGCTGCCTGACCCGCTGAGTTACTCCAGCATTTGGTGTGTTTCTTTTAGCATCAAAAACTCACTGGATGATCTAACACTTCTGGCCATGCACTTGCATTCTCCTCCATGTCATTAAATATCCAAATGGTATAATAAAGAATATTACAGAGCAAGTTGTTCATCTGAAATTTAGCATGTTGGCCTCTGATTTCAGTACTGGCATCTACTTATTTCTGTACTATTCATTAAAGATTATAATTTATTAGGAATCAAAGAATTCCTGTTATTAGTTTAGTGCAATACACTAAACTAAACTAAACTTACTTACTTTAATCAGGATCGGTTTATTGCAAAATAAGATCAGTAATACTTGGTTATTCTGTGAGAAAATATGAAATGTTTTTTAGTTGACTCATTTTGAAAATCTCATTCCAGTAGAATGTTACATGATGAATTTCTGTTGACGTCATTTGGGGGAGTTTTACATTGGAAAAATGTGCTCGGGAGAATGTAACCATCACTGAGAAATGAGGAGATGAATTTCCTGACGAGTTGCAAATCACTCAGAAATCTGTGGAAGATTACTCCACCCCAGATTATGTCGAATTTTCAACAGGGCAGTCCAGTCACACGGTATTCAGAGTTGCGCGAGTGCATTTTTAGCTCATCTGACATGATTTCTGATTCAAGGTGCCTTCTCTCAGTATTTTCCGAAGAGTAGCTCTGTAGCTCTGCTGGAAATAAAGATTATTCCAAAAGCAAGAAATCTTTTTCAAAGAAACGATAGACACAAAGTGCTGGAGTAACCCAGCGGGTCAGGCAGCATCTCTGGAGAAAAAGGATGGCTGATGTTTCTGGAGACCGTTCTCCAGACTTTCTTTGGTGTAAACCAGCATCTGCGATTCTTTGTTTCTACATTATTTCAAATAAATTCCAGGTTCACATTTATGTCCCATTGCTGCATAAATAAAACTGGCGGTAACACTCGACACATCAGGCAGCCTCTGCGGAAGGAGAAACGATTAACATTCAGGTTGAAGACCTTTTGTCAGAACTGTTCCGAATAGTAACCCATTGAAAGGGCATAGAATACAAAACAGTACAGCACATGAACATGCCCTACATGTCCATGGTGAACATAATGCCAACTTAAATTATCTCCTCAGCCTGCATGTGATCCATATCTCTCCATGTCATGCCTATATAAAAGCCTCTTAAATCCCACTATCGTATCTGCCTCCACCACCACTGTGTTTCAGGCACCCACTACCTTCTGTGTAAAACCCTTGCCCTGTACATCACTTTTAATCTTTGACCCTCTTACCATTAAGCCATGCTCCCCTAGTCTTTGACATTTGCACCCTGGATAAAAGGTTCTGACCTACTTTTATCTATCATTCTATATTTTGGAGACATCTATCAAATCTCCACTCAGCCTTCTGATGCTCCAGAAAAAAACCAATCCAAGTGTGTCCAAACTCTCCTTTTCGCTAATACCCACTAATCCAGGCAGCATTCTGAAGAACCTCTTCAGCATCCTCCCCAAAGGTCATGCATTCTTCCTGTAATGGGGCTACCAGAACTGCATGCTCTAAAGAGTTGCTTAACCTTTATCATTTGATTTTTTTTAATTGGCTCCAGCAGTTTGATTTGAAGGCGGAAGTTAACTTTCAAAACATTGGGTTAAATAGTGGTTTGCATCCAAATAAAAGGTGTAAGGTTGAGACATATCAGGTTCAAGGCCAATTTAATGTACAAATGAAAAAAAACAAGTGTCAGGACAGGGAATAATGGGAGAAAAATAACAACACGTTGAACCAGAAAGCTGGAGGGTTCAAAGCCCATGTGAATAAATGTTTGTAGGAAGGAACTGCCGATGCTGGCTTACACTATCTCACAAGTGGTTCAGTTGCCTGATAACAGCTGGGAAGAAAATATGCTAGCTGAAATATGAAAAGATTTAGAATCAGAGAATATAGGAACAAAGAACTGCAGATGCTGGTTAATACACTAACGGACACAAAGTGCTGGAGTAACTCAGCAGGTCAGGCAGCATCTCAGGAGAAAGTGGGTAGATGATGTTTCGGGTCGGGACATCAGAGTCAGACCTGAAACGTCACCTATCTATGTACATCAGAGATGCGGCCTGGCTGCTGAGTTACTCCAGCACTTTGTGTCATTTTAAACAGAGAGGGGGGGAGATAAAGCATGAAAACAGTGAATCCCCGTGGACCATCGATCACCCGTTCACACTCGTTCTATGTTATCCCACTTTCTCATCCACTCACCAACAGACTGGGGACAATTTTAGAGAGGCCACAATTAACCTACAAACCCGCACACCTTTGGAGTATGGGAAGAAACCGGAGCACCCAGAGAAACACACGTGGTCACAGGGAGAACGTGCAAACTCTACACAGGCAGCACACGTGGTCAGGATTGAACCCGGGTCTCTGGCTGTGTAAAGCAACAACTCTATTGCTCCACCTCTATGCCGCAGCATTCAAATGTCTCAGCATTCAGGAATCACGCGGAGAATGTATTAATTGTGAGTTACATCAATTACAATGTCCTCATCAACCCAAAGGATTCAAAGTGTCAGAACTGTTCTCTGACTTTACCAGTTACGTAGCACTCGCAACATCAAATAAACATCTTGCTCTGAGCAATAAAATGGAGACAGAAGGAACTGCAGATGCTGGTTTATATAAAAAGGACACAAAGTGCTGGAGTAACTCAGCAGGTCAGGCAGTTACCTCTGATGAACATGTGGAGGAAGGAACTGTAGATGCTGGTTTATACCAAAGATAGACACAAAATGCTAGAGTAACTCAGCGGGTCAGGCAGTATTACTGGAGAAATGGAATAGGTGATGTTTCAGGTCGGAACCCTTCTTCATACTGTCTATTCTCTGGTGAACATGGATAGGTGATGTTTTGGATCAGGAGGAAAGAGAGGTGTCCTGCACCCTTACAAGCAAAAAGAAGCACTCAAGTCCAAAGTCAAGGAGCCGTTTGCTCCAGATTAATGTTTGGCATGCCTGCCTTCTGTAGTCAAGGCAATGAGTGCAAGAGTTTGGATGTCATGTTACACTGAACAGGTCATTGGCGAGACCACACTTGGAGAATGCACTTGGAGAACTGTTTGCAATTCTGGTCACCTACCGATAAGAACAATTTGTCCTGGACTTGTCCTGGATTGATTAGTAGAGGTGTCAGGGGTTATGGGGAGAAGGAAGGAGAATGGAATTGAGAGGGAAAGACAGGTCTGCCATGATTGAATGGTAAAGTAGACTTGATGGGCTGAATGGCCTAATTTTGTTTAGTTGAGACTTTAAAGATACCGTATTTTGCAGATGCACCATTGAAAGCATCCTCTTGTGTTGCATCACAGCTTGGTTTGGCAACAGCTCTGCCCAAGATGGCAAGAATATGTAGAGTTGTGGATGTAGCCCAGTCCATCACATGGACCAGACTCACTCCCATCTAATCCTTCTACACTTCACTCTCCCTCGGGAAAGCAGCCAACATAATCAAGGACCATTTTTACCCCAGTCATTCCTCCTTCACCCCTCTCCCATCCGATAGAAAGTACAAAAACTTGAAAGCACGTACCACCAGACTCAGGAACACCTTCTTCCCCTATGTTATCAGGCTATGACCCCTCTCTCATAAGCCTAAGATGTAGTTCTGATCTTCCAACCTACGTCATTGCAGACCTTGCACTTTTTAAAAATTGCACTTTCTCTGTTGATGTAAAGCTATAATGGTGTAACATAAAATTCTGCACACTTTTCCCTTTGCACTGCCTGTTGTACTTGTGCATGGCTTGAATGTATTCATGTTTGGCATGATATGACTGGATAGCATCAAACAAAAGCTTTTCACTGAATATCAGTATCCGTGAGAATAATAAACCAATACATATTCCAATTGGCAGCTTTGGCGATGGCACCTACGTTCCAGGAATGTATAAAATGTATTGTCTCCCTCCTGTTGTTATTATAGGCTTGCTTGTAAAGTGTGAACGTGCAAATTGTGGGTTTGAAATGGCTGCTAAAATGACCACACTTCCTCAATGATTCAATCTGACATCTTGTGTAAAGGATTGGAAAAATGTAAGTAGTAGATTAAAAGTGTATCCATCACCCCAAGTGAACATTTGGAAACAATTATGGCTAATGTGAAAATGTAAGCCTCACGGACGTGATTTTATACATTGATAAACGTGTAGTTGCTGAGAGCATCAATGTGGTGTTAAATCGCATTTCTGCACTTTCTGGAGAACCCTCTGCTGATCAGCAGACGTTAATATCCAGCGCCCTCTCTTGGTTGCCATGCAAATTACAACGGCAAACTCCATTATGGGCGGCACAGTGGTGCAGCTGGTAGTGGCCCTGCCTCACAGCGCCAGAGAACCTGTGTTCAATCCTGTCTTCCATCACATTGAGGAATGTGGAGGAGTCACTGTTGTGGATGTTTATGTTAAAATGTGTTTTGTGTGTTCTGGTGCTTTTTATTTGTATGACTGACTTGGCAAATGGTATTCCTCGTATATGTTGCAAAACATACTTGGCTAATAAAGTATTATTGCATTGTATTGTATTGTATTGTCTTTGTGTGGAGTTTGCACGTTCTCCCTGCAACCATGAGTTTCCTCCGGGTGCTCCAGTTTCCTTCCCCATCCCAAAGACCTGCGGGTTTGTAGGTTAATTGCCCCTGGTGTGTAGGGAGTGGATGAGAAAGTGGGATAACATAGAACTAGTGCGAATGGGTGATCGATGGTCAGTGTAGACTCGGAGCTGAAGGGCTTGATTCCATGCTGTATCTCTAAAATTGAATAACCAAAACTAGTAACAATACTAGAAAAACAATACAAGGAGAAAACAATGCAATTTCCTTGTCAATCTGAAGAAGGATCCCAACCTGAAACATCACCTAAGCATGTCCTCCAGAGATTCTGTACGAAGAGGTAGTTATTGTATCTGCCTCAACCACCTCCTCTGGCAGCTTGTTCCATATGCCACCATCTTCTGAGCTGGCAATGCTAGATTGTAACCCCTCTCTATAGGGCAGATTAAAATTGTGCCTTTTAGCCCTAAAGCCCAAAGCAACAGGTCTGGAAAATGACACTGGCAACTTGTAATCACAAGGAGATGCTGTCTAACCCGTTGTTGCTTCAGCACTTTGTGTCCTTCAGTGCATTAACCAGCATCTGCTGTTCTTTGGGTCTATATTCTCAGTTTATATTTATGTTTGTCTTTGGTATAAACCAGAATCCTCAGTTCCTCTCCAAGCACACTTGCACACACTGACACGCACATGCACACACACGCGCGCACGCACGCACCACGCGCACGCACACACACACACACGCACGCACGCACGCACGCACTCTCACACGCACGCACACACACACACACACACACACACACACTCACACACACACGCACGCACGCACGCACGCACTCTCACACACACACACACACACACTCACACACACACACACACACACACACACACACACACACACACACGCGCACACACACACACACACACACACACACACACACGCGCGCACACACATGCGCACACACACACACACACACACACATGCACACACACATGCGCACACACACACACACACACGCGCGCGCGCGCACACACACACACACACACACACACAGACGCACACACACAGACACACACAGACACACACACACACACACACACACACACACACACACACACATACAGACACACACACACACACACACACACACACACACACACACATATCTATATATATATACATACAGTATATATTTAGATAGACACAAAATGCTGGTCTGAAGAAGGGTCACCCATTCCTTCTATCCAGAGATGCTGCCTGTCCCGCTGTATTACTCCAGTATTTTGTGTCTATCTTCGGTGTAAACCAGCATCTGCAGTTCCTTCCTACACACACACTTATATATATATATAAATTAACACACTAAGATGTAAGATGTATGCTACATAAGTTATATATTAATATAACAGAGTTGGAAAAGAAGAACAGATGAGAATGAAGGTTTGCAATTGTATTGTAATAATTATTTGCACGTTGGGTGGATCGGTTTCCTGACATATGGTCAAACGTGACTTGTTTCCTGGTAGAAACAAAGTACTGCAGATGCTGGTTAATACATGTTTCCTGGTATTCCTTATTCCCTGGTGGTCCAGTGTTCTTGACATCTCAAAGTGTTCTATGTTCTCTAAATTACATTAGTGTTCAATGAGTTATTTAAGAGATAACATGGGAATCCATTTAGGCAACATCAATTAAAAAACGAGTTGTATAACTAAGTGAAAGGGTTTGGCTGCTGATGAATGTGGGCCCATGTGTTGATGGTTATTTGTTATGTGAAATACAGCCCTCTACAGGATAAGAAATTATTTCTCAGCACATTTGTCAGTGATACATTCATCTTCTCTCTAACTCCCAGAGCAATACAGATGAACGAACTGAAAGGAAACGTGCCCAGTATAATGTTGAAATTTATTGTAATAAACGGCAAGGTACATCAACATTTACTATTAGGATAGGTTTAGAGGGATACGGGCCAAACGCAGGCAGGTGGGACTGGTGTAGATGGGGTATGTTGGTCAGCATGGGCAAGTTGGGCTGAAGGGCCTTTTTCCACGCTGTATGACTCTCTGACTCTATTTTGAGGTCCCCACCGAAACGTCATCAATCCATATTGTCCAGAGATGCTGTCTGACCTGCTGAGTTACTCCAGTACTTTCTCTCTTTTTTTTCATCAGTTTTTGTACTGCTTCATTTACTTGTAACTGCCGCTAAAACTCATGTGTAACTTTGAAGAGATTTCAATCATTTACTAATTTAAATTCTTGTCCATAATCTTCAGAGTTACTCCAGGACTTAGTGTCTCCCTCACCTGTATCCACCTATCAGTTGCCAGGCTTTGTCCGACTCCGACCTCATTTCCAGCTTTCTCCCTGAGCTGCTGCCTGACACACATGACCTGCCTGAGGTATTCCAACACTTTGTGTCTTCTTTTGATATACCAGTATCTGCAGTTCCTTGTGTCGAATAAACCTACCGTTTCTTTATGTCCCAAGAAAAAGACAATGTACCAGGCCCAGCATTATAAAAGATATATTTGGCCATATGAAAAACTGCAAGCTGAGCTTGGGAATAAGCTGATGTATACCTTGGTATTCATTGATGCCGTTGAAGTAGAGATGGTTGAAAGCTTCAAGTTCCTAGGAGTAAATATCACCAGCAACTTGTTCAGGATACCTATATTGAAGCAATGCCCAAGAAAGCACACCAATGCCTCTAGTTCTACTCCCCCAACTTCCCCTACTCCCCCCCCCCACCCCACCACCACCTCTACCATCTGTCTGAAGAAGAGTTCCGACCCGAAATGTCACCAATTCTTTTCCTCCAGAGCTAATCCAGCATTTTTTGTCTATCTTCGACATAAACAAGCATTTGCAGTTCCTTTCTCAACTACCTTAGAAAGGCTTAGGAAGTTTGGCATGTCCCTAACATCTCTTACCAACTTCTACAGAAGCACCGTAGAAAGCATTTTATTGGGAAGCATGACGGCGTGATTTGGGAACAGCTCCATCCAAGATCGCAAGAAATTGCAGAGAATTGTGGATGTAGCCGAGGCCATCATGCAAACCAAGTCTCTCTTCCATTGACTACAAGGCCACCGGCATAATCGAGGACCAGTCTCATCCTGATCACTCCCTCTTCTCTCCTCTCCCGTAAGGCAACAGTTACAGAAGTGTGAAAATGCACACTTCCAGATTCAGGGACAGTTTCTTCCCAGCTTTTATTAGGCAACCGAACCATCCTCTCACCAACAAGAAAGCGCCTCTGAGTGGCTATTTACCTCATTGGAGAGCATTGGACTATCGTTAACCCAACTTTACTGGACTTTATCTTCCACTAAACATTATTCCCTTTATCCTGTATCTGTAAACTGTTGTAATCATGTATAGTTTTTCCACAAATGCAACAAAAGTTTTTCACTGTACCTCGGTACACGTGCCAATAGACTAAACTAAACTAAACTCATTCCTTTTCTTTTCGATTCTACCTCAAGCTGTTTCTCGGAAGGTCACATGGAATGCCTTGGAGTCACGGCAGTTCTTCCATGAATGGTATCGAATGCAGTCGGTCTAAAGATAGCACCTGATCTTCTCTTTCATGCCAAGGGTCTGAACCATGTGACCGAATTAGCAAGACATCTCCTTGCAGACTTGCATTTGAACTCCTCGGTGAAACCCTATAGCCACTGATCTCAGGGTAGAATGTACAGGAGCTCCCCTGTACATGTCGAGATTATTTGCCCATAGATGGAAAGATGAATATTCCCAGAGTAGCTCAATGCGTGGGCATCATCTGTAAGACTGACCCACCCTCTTTAAGTAAAAGCATCTCACAACGCATGTTCATAAATAAGGGACATTAGGTTTTATGACGGCATCATTAAATCATTTATACATCCTTCCTCCGATCATTTATCATTAAATCATTTATACTGTCTTCCTCCATTAATGTCTTATCATTTTCATACTCAGGCTATTTTAAAACATGGATTCGTTTGACAGAAGTATATATGATTATGAGAGGCGTAGATAGCGTGGACAGTCAGAGCTTGTTTTCCAAAGGGGGGAATTGTCAAAGACTAGAGGGCTTAGCTTGAAGTTGAGAGTGGCAAAGAGAAGGGGGATGTACAGGGCAAGTCTTTTTACACAGAGGGTGGTGGGTACCTGGAACATGCTGCCAGGGGTGGTGGTGGAAGCAGATACGATAGTGGCGTTTAAGAGGCTTTTGGAAAGGCACATAAGATCATAAGATCATACAATCGTACGATCATAAGATCATAAGACCATTAGATCATAAGATAGGAGCAGAATTAGGCCATTCGGGCCATCAAGCCCGCTCCACCATTCAATCATGGCTGATCTATCTCTCTCTCCTAACCCCATTCTCCTGCCTTCTCCCCATAACCTTTGACACCTTTGTATTAATCAAGAACCTATCTATCTCTGCCTTATCCATTGACTTGGCCTCCACAGCCTTCTGTGGCAAAATAATTCCACATGGATATGCAGGAAATGGAGGGATATGGATCGTGCGAAGGCAGAGGATGTTTATTTGGACATACAGCATGGAAACAGGTCTTTCTTCCCACCGGGTTCCCATCAACCATCGATCACCCATACACCAGTTCCATGTTATCCCACTTTTTCTTCCACTCCCTACACCATTCGGGGCAATTTACAGAAGTTGATTAACCTACAAACTCGCATGTCTTTGATTATGGTCATTACGTTTGGCACAGACATTGTGGGCCGAATAGCCTGTTCCTGTGCTGTACTGTTCTATGTTCTATATTCTATGGAAAAAGCTGTACTAAAACATTCAACAGATTATGTAAAAACTTTCATTATTACCCTGGTATACAACCCACTTTATGCTGATCATCTTAGCCTTCATCGTCAAACAACTTGGTTTGACTCCTGATTAAATCACAGTAACGCTGGTTGTGAAATTAAATTGCACCAGATAAATATAATCCAAAACTCGTCCAATAAAGACCTCAGACAGTTTTTCAGAATTTAAATCACCGGACCTGAAATCATGTTATTTCCAGTTGAACTTTAAGTTTATTAAATCATATTTCCATCTTAAATTGTTGTTCTATGCAAGCTAGTTCCAGCACTTGTGCAGAGAGAAAGATTCTACGTTTGAGATTAAGAGGGATAAATAAAGTCTCAGTTTAAGGCCAACTGCTAACACAACAATTAATATCAGTCAACTAAACCATCCTATCACCACCTAGAGTGTGGTCCTAACCTCCCATCTACCTCATTGGAGACCTTTGAGCTATCTTTAATTTGACTTTATCGGAGTTCAACGTTATATCTTGCATTAAATGTTGTCCTCTTTATCCTTTATCTATGGGTTGCGGACGGCTTGATTGTATTCATGTATAGTCTTTGCTTTGACTGGATGACATGCAAACAAAAACCTCTCATTGTACCTTGGTACACGTGACAATAATAAACTGAACTAAATCCTTGTGACTACATTAGTTCACTGTAGTTTATCCATTCCACAAGTTAATTATGTGAAAATTACTTGCCAAAGTTTTATGTTTAGAGTGAGCAAGCATGGGCAGCACAGTGGCGTAGTGGTAGAGTTGCTGCCTTACAGCGCCAGAGGCATGGGTTTGATCCTAACCATGGGTGCTGTCTGTATGGAGTTTGTATGTACTCTCCGTGACCTGCATGGGTTTTCTTCAGGTGCTCCGGTTTCCTCCTACACTCCAAAGATGTACAGGTTTATAGGCTAATTGGCTTCGGTAAAATTGGAAATTGTCCCTGGTGTGTCTAAAATAGTGTTAGTGTATGAGGTGATTGCTGGCTGGCATGGACTTGGCGGGCCAATGGGCCTGTTTCCACATTGTATCTCTAAACTAAACTAAGCAATTGCATGTGAAAGGAAGCAAAGCGGGAGGCCAGAGTGTTGCTTATGGTGCAAGAAATAGGGGTGAAAGAATTAAGTCTCAAATACAAATCTGAAATGTAACTTTAATGCAGCCTACCAGTATTAATTTCCATTAAGCAAAATGGACTCTAATGAAGAACAGAAAAACAACCCTTACAGTTCCCCCAAAGGTTACTTTGTCTTGCAGTCTGAAGTTCAAGAAGTAAAAGGCATGTTTCCAGGAGATATGATAGATAAAACACGGAGGAAACCACTGAATGCCACAGATTGGCCGGAGATCTGAACATGACCAGTATTGCTGAAGCAGATGAATATTTCAGCAATGATTCCCTTGGCCTCTTTCAGACCACTGCAACTTCACACTACACTTGGCAGCCCCCCCACCCCCCCCCAAATACCAGCGGCAGTCTTGGAGTCAGCTAGGGTCAGGCAAAAAAATGATTGTCTTGGCGAGAAGCCATCAGACACAGCAGTGATATTACTCATCCAGAAACATAGCGGGAGCAATAATGATGGAGAGGCAACGACAAAGCAATGGAATCTATGGGAGTACAAAAGTTATTATGCTGCTGCACAGAGCACTGTGCGAAGCTTATGGTCTGGGTGCGAGTTTCTGTTTATTTGAGTTTGTTAATTGCTATGGAAAGAGTAGCGTGCACTTTGATGTGTATAGGGCAGTTCCACTTCTGTGGAGTGAAGCATGGCTATTTTCAGTCGATGCATTTACAACATTAGTGTCACAGTTGGGAAGAGAATATTAGCTCACAGTGTAAAGATACTTTGCAGGACAGCCAGCCATGTGGGATAATTAAATGCTAAAGATACCCAAAGGAAAGTTAAACAGGAACGACTGGACATAGACCAACAGAAGGGGTTAGAAATTCTCTTGTGTGCAGGTGCAAATGGATATAACAGATTGGTTGAATAAAATGCACTGCACTGAAAATCATCTCTTGCAGTCATTATCCTGGAGCTGGTTCAATACCCCTCTCAGGCTTTTGTAGATCTAACCCCACCATCGAAGGGATCTACAGAAGGCCCTGCCTCATAAACGCAACTAATATCGTCAAAGAACCGCACCACCCTGGCCATGCTCTCATATCACTGCTCCAACCGGGAATATGGTACAGGAGCCTGAGATCAATGACCTCCATGTTCAAGAGCAGCTTCTTCCCAACAAAGATTTCTACCCCAACGACTCCTTCCCCATCCTGTCAAGGTTAACTAGTTAAGTTAAAGGACACTTGGACAGGTGCAAGATTAGGAAAGATTTAGAGGGATTTGGGCCAAATTCCAACAAATGGGACTAGCTTAGATGGGCATCTTGGTTGGCATGGACGAGTTGGATCGAAGGGCTTGTTTCTGTGCTGTTTGACTCTGGGACTCTAAGGCTCAATATCATCACACAGATCTGTAACAATCAAATCTTCCAATCCCTGTGCCCATTTTATGTACGTTACTTCCACTGTGTCTGGATGAAGTGAATGTTGGAGTCAAGATCCTTAAAATGATTTTTTTTTTTTTATGCAAATGGGTAGAAACACATAAAACAATTGCTTTTCATGAAGTCAAGTTGGAGCTAATTTTGGGAACAAGATCTCTGCCATTTAGGTAGGGGATCAGGAAGTGCATCTTTGTACATAGCCCGAGGGAAACCTGCAAGACTCTACTGCAAAGGATGGACATAACGGCACTATTAAACTTCTTAAGGACCAATGGTGCAACGGTTGAGTTGAGTTTGTTGAGTTTATTGTCACATGTACAGTGAAAAGCTTTTGTTGCGTGCTAACCAGTCAGCGGAAAGACAATACATGCTTACAATCAAGCCATTCACTGTGCACAAATACATGATACAGACAATAACGCAAATAATGTTAAGTGCAAGATAAAGTCCAGTAAAGTCCAATCAAAGATAGTCTGAAGTTCTCCAATGAGGTATATGGTAGCTCAGGACTGCTCTCTAGTTGTTGGTGGAGTGGCTCAGTTGCCTGAACCATTCTTAATGATTGCATGTAGCAAGATAGAGTGAGACTCCATTTTTTGCAAACAGTTCAGTAAGATTATTGCCATACATAAATACAATTCCATGTTAAGTATAGAATGTTCAGCCCACTGTCCATATGCAAGTGGCCAGGTTTTGGTGCCATTTACAGTCCCCAACTGCAGCTGGCCACTAAGGCCCATTGCAGCCGTCACCTCCATTCGGATCACCCACGACGTGAGCTCAATGGATTTTTGTTAGGAAATGGTATCAAGGGACCTGAAGCCAAGGGAGGAAAATGGAGCTGAGATGCCACTTAAATCAGATCGAATTTAATGGCATGGTGGATCCGGGAGATTAGATGACCTACTCATGTTTCTGATTGCATTCATTAATCAAGCTTTACTACCTCTTTTCCCCTCTGAATAATTTAGTAGCTACAGATTGATATAATTTACTTGTATGATCTAACATATCGTTACTGCCTTCATTGGCATAGCCCAGCCAAATACAATCTTATCCATGAACCCTGTCAGCAGCATCGATGTAGAACTTTCCACATTTCATGTACATTGACACTCTTGGCACCATTTACGATTTGAATGCTAAATGGCAGCTATTAATCAGCGGGTCAGAAAGAGTCGCATTTCAACCAAGCTGCTGAATATTTGGTAATTGATAGCCTTAACAGGTGTCTATGTCATGTTAAGGCATATTACCATTGGGGGGGGAGTTAATGTAATAGGAGAGAGGGTGCCTGCAAATTGCATATCTTTGCTTTTCAAGTTTATTTAAGATGAAAAAAAGACACAAAGTGCTGGTTTTTCAGGCAGCATCTGTGGAGAACAGGGATAGATGATATACACAAAAATGCTGGAGAAACTCAGCGGGTGCAGCAGCATCTATGGAGCGAAGGAAATAGGTGACGTTTCGGGCCGAAACCCTTCTTCAGACCCTACCTATTTCCTTCGCTCCATAGATGCTGCTGCACCTGCTGAGTTTCTCCAGCATTTTTGTGTACCTTCGATTTTCCAGCATCTGCAGTTCCTTCTTGAACACAGGGATAGATGATATTTTGGGTCAGGACCCTTCGTTAGACTCCTTTTAGCTCGAGACCCTTCAGAATCTCCCGACCCGAAATATCACCTATCCATGTTTTTCAGAGATCGGAGGCACTTTGGCACAGCAGTAGAGTTACTGCCTCACAGCGCCAGAGACCCGGGTTCGATCCAGTCTACAGTGCTGTCTGTGTGGAGTTTTTACATTCTCCCCATGACCTGCCTGGGTTTTATCCTGGAGCTCCAATTTCCTCCCACACTCCAAATATGTACAGGTTTGTAGACCAATTGACTTGGTAAAATTGTAAATTGTCCCTAGTGTGAGTAGGATTGTGTTAGTGTGCAGGGATCATGGTCGGTGTGTACTCATTGGGCCGAAGGGCCTGTTTCTGCACTGTATGTCTAAACTAAACTAAACTAAACTAAACTAAACTAAACTAAACTAAACTAAACTAAACTAAACTAAACTAAACTAAACTAAACTAAACTAAACTAAACTAAACCAAACTAAAACTAAACTAAGAGTGCATGCACTTAGACAACAGACAGAGTACCTCTACAGGCAGACCAAGAACAAGCTGAGAAGAGGAATCAGAGCTGCCAAGGAAAGGTACGCTGAGAAGTTGAGGAGCAAGTTCTCAGCTAATGACTCATCTTCAGTGTGGAAGGGCTTGCATGAAACCACCAGTTACAAGAGGAAAACCCCCCACTCCTTGGACAATCGTCAGCTGACCAACGACCTGAACGAGTTCCACTGCAGGTTTGAAAGAAAGAATAATAACCCAGGTAACCCCTCCCGACTTCCCCCACCCACTCCTCCCCGGTCACCACTTAACTCCCACTTACAGCTTGACTCCAGTCTGCAAAGACTGGGCCCTCGTCCAGTACCCACCCTCTCCTTGCTGCCCAACATCAGTCTGCCCACTTCTCCATCACTAACAATAGAAATTGAGGAGGTGGAAAAGCTATTCAGGAGACAGAAGAGCCAGAAATCTCCAGGACCGGACAATGTTTCCCCTCTACCCACAAGCTCTGTGCCAAACAACTGGCACCAGTCTACACAGACATTTCAACCAGTCCCTGCAAACCTGTACTGTCCCTGCCTGCTTCAAAGTCTCCATTATCGTTCCCGTACCCAAAAAGCCAAGGATTACTGGTCTTAATGACTACACGCCTGTCGCACTTACCTCTGTGATCATGAAAACCCTTGAAAGGCTTGTGCTGGCCCACCTGAAAAATATCACAAACCCCCTGCTGGACCGGGCCAATAGATCAGTGGATGACGCAGTCAACCTAGGCCTGCACTTCATCCTCCAGCACCTAGACCGCCAGGGGACCTATGCAAGGATTTTGTTTGTTGATTTTAGCTCTGCATTCAATACCATTGTGCCAGAGCTACTACACTCCAAACTCTCCCAGTTGACAGTGCCTGAACCCCTCTGTCAGTGGATCACCAACTTCCCGACAGACATGAAGCAGCATGTGAGGTTGGGAAAGTACATCTTGGACCCTCTGACCCTCAGCATTAGTGCACCACAAGGCTGCGTACTCTCCCCTCTCCTTTACTCTCTCTACTCCAATGAATGCACCGCCACATACTCCTCTGTCAAGCTTCTCAAGTTTGCGGACAACACAACCCTGAGTGGACTGATCCAGGAAGCGGAGGAATCTGCCTACAGACAGGTAGTGACACAGTTGGCGTACTGATGCCATCGCAACAACCTGGAGCTCAATGCTCTTAAGGCAGTGGAATTGATAGTAGACTTTAGGTGAGCTCTCCCCACTCACCATCAACAACACCACGGTCACGCTGCAACCTTCCCCCCACTGATGAACTGTACACTGCAAGGGCCAGGAAGCGAGCGGGCAAGATCATCTCGGACTCCTCTCACTCTGGCCACAAACTCTTTGAATCACTTCCCTCTGGAAGGCAACTCCGGACTGTCAAAGCCGCCACAGCCAGATATAAAAACAGCTTTTTTTCCATGAGCAGTAGCTCTACTCAACAGCCAAAAGTCTGTAGCCTCTTTATGCCCTGGTATTTTATTTCATATGTTTAAATTATAATGTTTTATTTTTAATTGTCCACTGTATATTGTGTTTTCATCCTTCGAGTAAAGCACCAATGCAAGTTCCTTGTAGAGTATGTGCCTGAACCCCTCTGTCAGTGGATGTACTAATAAAATGTATTCAATTCAATTCAATGTGAGAAAAGCTAGTTCAAAGAGGTTGTTTTTAAGGGAGGAGTAGACAATAGACAATCGACCATAGACAATAGGTGCAGGGGTAGGCCATTCACCACCATTCACTGTGATCATGGCTGATCATTCACAATCAGTACCCGGTTCCTGTCTTCTCCCCATATCCCTTGACTCCGCTATTGTTAACTCTATCTAACTCTCTCTTGAAAGCATCCAGAGAATTGGCCTCCGCTGCCTTCCAAGGCAGAAAATTCCACCCAAGAGGTGGATAGCTCAAGAGGTTTACGGAGGGAATACGCGAGATTGGAGGCTGAACAATAAAAGGCAGAGTTGTGCATGATGGTATGAAAGATGGAATGAACATCTTTGGGATGTGGGAGGAAACCGCAGCACCCGGTGGAAACCCACATGGTCACGGGATGAACATGCAAACTCCGTACAGACAGCACCCGTGGTCAGGATAGAACCCAGGTCTCTGGCGCTGTAAGGCAGCAGCTCTACCAGTACTGTCCACCCACTGGCTCGTTATCATGCTCTTGGGCATGGAGTCTGAAATTCACTGGTGCATTCCTGGTGTAAATTACAATGGGGACCTGGTGTAGGGGGACCGCCGTGAGGGAGGTGGGGGGAGAACAAAAGGTCTGAAGAAGGGTTTCGGCCCGAAACTTTGCCTATTTCCTTCGCTCCATAGATGCTGCTGCACCCGCTGAGTTTCTCCAGCTTTTTTGTGTACCTCCAAAAGGATGAGCCAGCCTGCTTTGTAAATTTGCTAACACCATCTGTAGCCACTATTTGTATACATTGGGTTTGGAAGCAAAGATTTTCACTGTGCCTAGTCACATGTGACAATTAAGTATTCTTCTATTCTAGTCTAAATTAGTGAAGATGTCCATTCAGGTGCTGGGAGGTTGTGCCCAGTACCTTGCTCTCCCACGGCCATGAAACATTGACTTCATCACAGCAAGGCTGGGAGGTCACTGAGCACTAAGACCGTGCAGAGAGACGGCTGGTCAGGGATAGCGCTGGAAGGGAGCAAGTGAGGCAGGGGCTCGGCACTGGCAAGCTGGCAGCTCTACCAGCTGCACCACTCTGCCACCCTTGACGCTGGTCGATCTAACTCCCCTCTGTGAGCGAAGGTTGCCCGCAGACCTCTCTACATGTGCAGGAAGGAACTGCAGATGCTGGTTTACACCGAAGATAGACACAAAATGCTGGAGTAACTCAGCAGGCCAGTGGCATCTTTGTAATTCTGAAGGAATGGTTGTCGTTTTGGGTCGAGACCCTTCTTCAGACTGAGAGGGAGACACAGAGATAAGGAAGGGTGAGATGTGAAAATGAGACATCACAAGAATTGAAGTTCAAGGAAAATGTAAATGTTCTATCTATTCTACATCATTGAATAGATGTACAATGTATAGAATGATCTATTCTACAATTTCCATCTTCATCTTCCATTTTCCATCTCCATCTCTTTTGATGTCTTGTTTTCACACCTTACCCTTCCTTATTTCTGTGTCTCCCTGCCCCCCCCCCCCCCCCCCGACCTCTCTACATCTTGATTTGTATTATAAGGTTTGTGAGAAACCACACGCTGACTCATTGCTCATATCCTGTGGAGGTTGGGGTGGAGTTGGTGTGTGGAGTGTTGGTGAGGGCAGAGGTTGCATCATCTTAGAATGTTCCCCTGGCAGGCCAGCAGAGGTCAGGCCTCACCGAGTGGAAGCCCAGACCACTGTTGCATCCAGCAAATCTGCATCAGCTGCCCTCCCTGCCTTAGTTTAGTTTAGTTTAGTTTAGAGATACAGTGTGGAAATAGGCCCTTCCGCCCACCGACACCTTGCCGACCAGCAAGCACTCGTGTACTAGTTTTATCCTACGTACTAAGGACAATTTTACAGAAGCCACTTGACCTCTAAACCTGCACGTCTTTGGAATGTGGGAGAAAACCCATGCGGTCACAGGGTGAACATGCAAACTCCGTACTGGCAGCATCCGCGGTCAGGATTGAACCCGGGTTTCTAGGGCTGTAAGGCAGTAACTCTACCGCTGCGCCACCGTGCCATCCCTATCAACACAAGAGTAGGCCCACAGCATCTCAAGCCTGCTCCACCTGGCACTCTCATCTTGGCTGAAGATAGACACAAAATGCTGAAGTAACTCAGCGGAAAAAACAGCATCTCTGGAGAGAAGGGAAGGTCTGAAGAAGGGTCTCGACAAAAATGTCAGCCATTCCTTCACCACCCTCTGGCTAAAAAAATTCCTCCTCATCTCCATTCTAAAAGTACGTCCTTTTATTCTGAGGCTGTGCCCTCTGGTCCTAGACTCTCCCACTAGTGGAAACAGCCTCTGCACATCCACTCTTGGCCTTCCATTATTCGGTACATTTCAATGGGAACCCCCTCATCCTTCTAAACACCAGTGAATACAGGCCCAAAATACTCCTCATACCTTAACCCAGTACCATCTGTTATCTCAAAGCCTTTCATCAGAGTCGCACACAGTTTTCAACTTGTGGTTAAACTAAATAAAGGCTCAGTATCTATGGCAACTGCACAGAATGTATAATCTGGAAGTTATATTAGATTATGTCCTTTATTGAATTTGGCGACCAGATCAAAGTCGGAATGCCTGTCTGCTGTCTGCAGCACCATTCATCAGAGACTGATGACAGACAGAATTCACAGCCAGCTCCAGAGTGCATTCAGCACACACAGGATAAGTGAAGCCACGCTGTCATAACACACAAACTGCTGCAGTAACTATTGATGCTCAGTTTTAGTTTTAGCCTTAGTTTCAGAGGTACAGCGTGGAAACAAGCCCTTTGGCCCACCGAGTCCGCAACGATCATCGATCACCCGTACACACTGCATCTATCCTACACATTAGAGACAATTTACAGAAGCCAATTAACCTACACACCCGCATGTCTTTGGAATGTGGGAGGAAACCGGAGCACCCAGAGGAAACCCACGTGGTCAACGAACAAACTCAGTACAGACAGCACTCGTAGTCACGATCAAACCGGGTTCCCTGGCACTGTAAGGCAGCAACTCTACCGCTGCGCCACTGTGCCGTGAAGTAATAAAGATATTAGAGATCTAGAATAAAACTGAGGGCGCTGGAATCTTGAGCAAAGCACAAATTGCTGGAGGAATACAGGTCCGATATGGGCAGATGGTACTAGTGTAGATGAGGCATCTTGGTCAGCATGGCAGGTTGGGCCAAAGGGCCTGTTTCTGTGCTTTATGATTCTGTGAGCCTACAACTGAAATAGGAGGAGATCAGCAATATTGGAATCAGTTTTCGTTTAGATTTCTGTAGCATCCAATATATTTTGATTCAAAGTCCAATGGACCCAAGTCTCAAGAATAACAATACAAAATCCTATTCAAATGCTAGAGGAGCTCAATGGGTCAGGCAGCATCTGTGGAAGGGAATGGGCAGATGAGTCGGGTCAGGCGGGACCCTTCCTCAGAGTGATTGTGGTAGGGAGAAGGCTGGAAAAGAGAGGCGGGGGGTGGGGCAAACCCTGGCAAGTGATAGGTGGATACAGGTGAAGATGGGGTTTTGATGGGTGGAGTAAATGACAAAGGCTGGTGGTGAAAAAAGGAGTCAAAAGGGTGTCAGAAGGAGAGAAGATGTAAAGCCAGAGGGAGGGATATAAGTGGAAGGGATAGGAGGAAAGAGAACGGAGGGACTTGGGGATGGGAGCTGAGTGTGTGAAGGAGGGGAAGGAGGCGGGCTGACTGTAAGGGTGGAAGAATCTGCTAATGGGGGCAGTGCGTACCTCTCTCACCCACTCCTTCATCCTATTCCTCATCACAAACCCAAGCATCTAAATTATTCACAGCTTTCTTAACAAAAACGCGCAACACTTACTTCAGAACCAGTGAGTTCTGATGGAGGGGACAAACATATGGATATTTTTTCCACGAACGTTTGCCAAGTTGCTGCAAATTCTTCTCACGATCTGCCTCCTAGGATTAGTCTCAATAAACAGTGGTCCACAAGACTTTGTCCTGACAGACTAATCAGTTTCAGCTGCGTCCTGACTCTTGCGTCCTGACCAGCACGCAAAAAGTCATTAACTTTGCAAGCCTTTGGCACACAGGGCTACCTCTCTGGAAGATTAAACAGTCCATTTAACGTCATGTATTCGAATATGGGCTGGAGATTCTGTTTATTCTGTCATGAAGGAATGAAAAGAAATGGGTAGACACACAGCTGCTGTAACTCAGCGGGTCAGGCAGCATCTCTGGAGAAAAGGAATAGGTGGCGTTTCGGGTCGAGACCTTTCTTCATACTCAGAGTCAGGGGAGAGGGAAACCAGAGATATGGACGGTATCAGGGAGAAGAAGGAATGACCGGGGTCGGACAAGTCTTTAATTATGTTGGCTGTTTGCCAAGGCAGTGAGAAGTGCAGATGAGGTCAATGGTGGGAAGCCTGGTTTGTGTGATGGACTAGTCTGCAACTTGCTAGAGTGGTTAGGAATGAGACTGGGGAGAGCTAATACCAGTTAGGGAGTGAAGTGGATTTTGTGCTAAAGGGCGGCAATTGGGAGTGAAGAGATGCTGAGGCAAAAGATCACAGGTATTGAAGGGAGATTGTGGGGAAGAGAGGGACTCTGATTAAAAAGATGTTGGCATATCAAATATTGGGGATCGTGGGAAGGACTGGCAGCCCTGTAGTATAAGGTAAAATATCTAGGGCATTTTATTACAGAACACATGACATATAATGAGGATATTTATAGGCAACGACGCATGCTGTATGCACAGGCAAATATTCTCTTGCATAAATTTGGTGCGTGTGCAGATGTGGTGAAGATGTCGCTGTTAGAGCATACTGCACACCACTCTACACTGCGCACCTGTGGTCGAACTATGGAAAGACAAGTTTGCAGAGACTAAAGGTGGCATATAACTATGCCATGAGAACACTGCTAAGGAAACCTAGATGATGTAGTGCTAGTAATGTGTTTGTGGCTGCAGGAGTCAGTATATTAGAAACTATCCTAAGACATCACATGTATAAATTCATTTGCAGGATAAATGACTCTAAAAATGTAATTATTGTGGCCTTGTCAAACATAAGGTTTAGCACTACACGCAACAAATCCCAGCTGTGGAGACACTGGTATCGTTGTTTCGTTGTAGGACATTGATCATTCTTTTAATCTGGATTTTTAACTCGTGTATTGTGTTTTTTTAAAATATAATTTATGATGTTTTTATAAGTGATATACTAAGATTTTATATGTACTTTATATTTTTTAATATGCAATGCATTTTTTATGTAATGTTGTCCCATGTCTGGACCTCGAGTCCAGAATAAAGTTTATTATTATTATTATTATTATTATTATTTATATTAGAAGGCAGCTTTATGGAGGCTTGAGGAACTGAAGATGCTGGATTCTTGAGAAAAACAGAAAGTGCTGGAGGAACTCAACGGCTCAGGCTATATCTGTGGAGGGAATGGACAAACAACATTTCGGGTCAGGACCAGACTAAACTGAATTATGTTGGCAGGGGGTCAAGGGGGTGGGGGGAAGAGGGGTGTCCTACAGTGGCAGTGGTTGGAAGGCGTGGATGAGCCATTTACTGAGGACATTTAGAGAATTCAGCAATGTTATCTCAAGGAGGAACAAATTCTAATTGAGAATTCTTCACGACTGAGAGATTGACCTTTTTAAGTAATGTAGGGACAGATATTTAGCCTCTAGACCTCTTTCTGCAGTCGGGACTCACTTCAAATCATAGACTGTGTGTGCATGTTAACAAATTGTACAATTGACATCTATGTGACATAAATTACATGCGTAAAGTATCTAATGCATGTTGCAATGGATTCTGATAAAACCCCATGATATACTGCTTATAGACAATAGACAATAGGTGCAGGAGTAGGCCATTCGGCCCTTCGAGCCAGCACTGTCATTCAATGTAATCATGGCTGATCATCCCAATCAGTAGTACCCCGGTCCTGCCTTCTCCCCATATCCCCTGACTCTGCTATCTTTAAGAGCCATATCTAGCTGCACTCCACAATAACATGTCTGTTTTGCCTCCATGTGATGCTTGCTCCTCTGACTCCATGAATCCTGTAAATCCATTTGGGTTTTTTGCTTGGATACGGAAAATTTAATGATTGATTGAAAGATACAGCAGCATGGAAGCCAGCTCTTCAGCCCACTGGGTCCTCGCCGACCATCAGTCACCCTTTCACACTAGAGCAATGTTATCCCACTTTTTCATCCACTCCCTACACTGTAGAGGCAATTTGCAGAGGACAATTACAAACCGGTACGTCTTTGTGATGTGGGAGGAAACCGGAGCACCTGGAGGAAATCCATGCAGTCACAGAGAGAATGTGAAAACTCCACACAGACAGCACCCAAGATCAGTAGAGAACCCGGGTCCCCGGCGCTGTGAGACTGCGGCTCTACTAGTTTCGCCACTGCAACGCCCTTTGTTGTAAAGGGAAAATCCACACTCTGAGGTGAGAAGGAGGTTAGGATGTAGATAAAAGCTCTGTAATTAGTTTAGTTTAGAGACTCAGTGTGGAAACAGGCCCTTCGGCCCACCGAATCTGCGCCGACCAAAGATCACTTGTACACTTGTTCTATCCTACATGCTCGGGACAATTTACAGAAGCCGATTAACCTCCAAACCTCCACAGTGTGCGGAAAAAAACCGGAGCACAGAGAAAACCCACACGGTCACAGAGAGAACATACAAACTCTGTACAGACAGCACCCGTAGTCAGGATCGAACCCGGGTCTCTGGGTTGTAAGGCAACACCCCAACCGCTGCGCTACTGTGCCACCCGTTATTGCAAAGAGGAAATCCACACTCTGAGGTGAGAAGGGATTTGAGTGAGATGTTGGTGAAAACTCTGCAATGGGTCTTCACGAGTCCACGGAAGGATATCATGCTTTTCCTAGGTTTCTCCACTTTAACAGAATGTGCCAAAACGGGTTAAACACGCAACAAATGTTATGGTCTCGTTTCCAAAGTAAGAGCTATGCACAGCTGGTTAAAGCAGCACCCACAACATACCATGAATCATCGTCAGTCATGAGAGGTATTTACAAGTTCAGGAAAATAACCTACAACATCATAAAATAAAGCAAAAATCTGAACAATTTCTACTAAAGCTACCACTGTGCATACAAATATTTGGATTTTATGATCCCTTCATTGGGTTGCAATATTCAGCAGTTCAGGGTTGAAGGTACCAGTGGCTAGTAAGTGTTTAAGACTTAAATGTTTCAGTTCAGTTAAAACAATCCATTAAATTAACGGGTAACTGCGGACTTGACTGTATAGCAAACCCAATGGTAACAAAACTGTGTCTGCAGTTGCTGGAGGTTATTAATGCTTTAACGCCATTACACTGCGGCTTTCTGCAAAGCGCAGAAGCAGAGAGAGGGCTGCAATCAAAACAAGAACACACCGTACCTCTCTGCTTGACGCCAAAGCTCTTCGCGTTTCTGTCTCCGCATTTCACGCCTGCGCTCCAAGTCATCCATCCTTTGTCTCCCCTTCGCTCGCAAATCAAAAAGAAAAAATACCCCTCGTTTTTCGCCTGCTGAGTGTTCAGCCGAGCCTTAGTTGGTGGCGTTCAAAAAAAAATTCTTCCTGTAATATTAGAAAGTAAAATCCCACCAAACAGGAAACCGGTCGCGGGGAAATCGAGCTGAAAAAATGCCTTTCTCTCGATCCAGCTGTGCCAAAGAAGAGGCCTTCAGACAGGGGCATTCAGATCCCCTCACCTCTACTCTCTTGCCCAAAGTGAAACAAATTCTGACGTCTCTGAGATGAGTTCTCTCTCCAAACATTGAAAGACGAATTGTCAGCAAATCCTTAACTCTTTGAGTGCTCTGGTAGTTTCATATTCCTGGATAAAAACTTCCGTTGCTATTCACGCTGGAAAACAAGAGAGCAAGCTGCTTATTTTAAAGAAAGGTCCCGACTCGAAACTTCACCGATCCATGTTCTCCATTATGCTCTTTAACTTTAGTTTAGTCATCGAGTGTGCAAACAGGCCCTTTGGCCCAACTTGCCCAAGCCGACCAACATGCCCCATCTACACTAGTCTCACCTGCTGCGCTTGGTCCATATCCCTCTAAACCTTTCCTATCCATGTACCTGTCAAAATGTCTCTTAAACATTATGATAGCACCAGGTTTAATTTATTTTACAGATAGTTTAGTTTATTATTGTAACGTATACTGATGTACAGTGAATGGCTTTTGTTTCCTGAACTGCTGAGTTACTCCAGCAATATGTGTCTTTCCTTGGTAAACCAGCATCTGCAGTTCTTTGTTTCTACAATCTGTTTTTTTTAACGTTGTAACCAGTTTATTCCACAGTGATCAATAGATTATTCTGATCTAACTATGAAGCTGTACTTGAGGAGTTATTTATCTAAAGTTTAGATTGATTACTGTCAAGTGTACTGAGGCACAGTGAAAAGCTTTGTTTTGCATGCTATCCAATCAAATCAGATAATACCTTATAAATACAAGCCAACCTCAAGTTCGTTCGCTGGTGTGTTAGACACGGTTCTGCCATCGCTTTGCCACAGCCAGTGCCTCATCTGTGCCTCTGCGGAGATCGTCCGCAGTGCATGCCTCTCACCGCAAATCAGTAGGTGGGCCATTGTCTGTACCTCTCCACAGTTGCACCTGTCAGAATCCGAGAGGCCCCACTTCTTCAGGTCGAGTCCGCAATGTCCCACTCCAGTGCGGAGGCAGTTTAGGGCTTTCCAGGTAGTATAAGGCAGGTGGTATCCTGGTGCCATCTGTTGTTTGGTTTTGGTGCCTGACACGGTTGGCTCTAGTTTCATGAAGCTGTTCCCACTCTTCAAGGGTTTCTTGCCATGTTGGTGATTGTGCAAGGGATGATGGGGATCCGTGTCCACATTGAAGCCTTTTGCTGCATGCAGCTGCCCGATCGCGTCTTTGAGATGGTTCGTCGATGCCAGCCAGCTCGTACAGATGTTCAACCTTTGTCAGCATCAGGCATCCTGTGGTTTTCCTGCAGGCAGTATTGAGTGCAGAGTCCACCTTGCGTGCATGTTTAGAGCGGCTCCAGACGGGACTTGCATATTCTGCCACTAAGAAACAGCGCTCCAGGGCCGCAGTGAGGATTGTTGTTGGGTCACTTCCAGATGAACTGTTTCCCAATTTTTCGATGACATTGTTCCGGGTGTTGACCTTTGCCTTGGTTTTCTCAACATGTTGGCGATATGATAACGTGCGATCGAGGACCGCACATAGATACTTTTGGGCTTTGCAGTGTTCCAACAGGACATCATTCCATCGCACATGCAGTTGACGTTTCGCATCCCGGCTCCGGAGGTGGAAAGCTGTGCCTGGTCATTCCTGGAGTTGGCGCCGGCCTGTAGGGGGTATGGCTGCCTAGCCTGCAGCTGTCTGTTTTTCATTTCTTTTTTCTTATTTTTAGTTAGTGCAGTGTTTTGTTTTTAAGGAGTTCTAGCTTTTTTATGTGTGGGGAGGGGGGGGGGAAGGGGGAAACTAATTTTCAGGGTCCCTACCTGGTCGGAGATGCAGCTTTTCTCCGGGCTGCACTTTCGACCCGTCCTCGCGGCCTACCAGCGGGCCTGGAGCGGCATTTCCTGAGGGGACCGCCCGGAGCCTCGGCATCGGCATCGGCGGCGGCTGCGGAGCTGCGGGTCCGAGGAGCGATGGGGCCGTCCGGAGCCTCGGCATCGGCGGCACCGGCGGTGGCGGCACCGGCATCGGCGGCGGCGGCACCGGCATCGGCGGCGGCGGCACCGGCATCGGCGGCGGCGGAGCTGCGGGTGTGAGGACGGCGGTGCAGCGCTGGAGCGCCATTGCGAGGCGGGCGGTGCCTTGCCTGGGTCGCCGCGCTGGAACTCCAGTGAGCTGGGACCGGCGTTAAAAACATCGCGGAGCTGCGGGCGGCGGCGCTGAAACTTTACATCGGGAGCCTGGGATCTCGCGACGAGATCGCCAGTTGAGCTCCATTCGGCGCGGCCTTGTCGGCTCCGGAAGCCACGGTCTCGAGTAGGGAGGCGGCCGTTCCAGGGTTCCCAGGCCGCTGAGAGGACTCTCCCAACGCCGGAACATCATCACCCGGCGAGGACGGCCTGGAACATCGGGCCTCCGTAGAGGCAACTGTGGAGGCCTCAATAGGCCCGACTATGGGTGGACATTGGGGATGGGACTGGACTTTGTGCCTTCCCCCATAATGGGAACCATTGTGGGGGGATGTTTTTTATGTTAAAGCTATTTATTATTGTTATGTTTGTATTCCTTTTTAATGTGCTGCATTGGCAAAAATAATTTCACTACATCTAGGTGTATGTGACAATAAATCAACCTTTGAACCTTTGAACCTTTGAACCTTCCTCACCCTGCTCCCTGCTCCCTTCGGGCAGAAGGTACAGAAGCGTACAAGCACACACCACCAGACTCAGGAACAGCTTCTTCCCCTCTGTGTTCATACTTTTGTTTGGTTTAGTATATTGCCACGTGTACCAAGGTACATTGAAAAGCTTTTGTTTCGTGCTAACCAGTCAGTGGATAGACAATACATGATTACAATCAAATTATCCACAGTTTAGTGCAAGATAAAGTCCACCTCTTAATGGTCCTTCCAAAAGCCAGGGTACCGTCCTGATTTTTCAATCTACCTCATTGTAGACATGTGGTTGAGAAAATGGGATAACATAGAACTACTGTGAATGGGTGATGGTTGGTGTGGACTCAGTGCAAAATGCTGTATCTCTAACAATGGGCGGCACGGTGGCACTGTGGTACAGTTGCTGCCTTACAGCGCTTGCAATGCTGGAGACCCGACTATGGGTGCTGTCTGTACGGAGTTTGTATATTCTCCCCGTGATTGCGGGGGGTTTCTCTGAGATCCGCTGTTCCTGCACTCCAAAGACATGCAGGTATGTAAGTTAATTGGCTTGTTGTATGTGTAAATTGACCCTTGTGTGTGTAGGATAGTATTAATGTGCGGGGATCGCTAGTCGGTGTGGACTCGGTGTGCCAAAGGGCCTGCTTCCGTGCTGTATCTCTAAACTAAATTAATTTAAACACAGAGTGGAAGTGACCACGCTGCCTTAGCAGCTGCGGCTCGCCTGCAGTTTGTCTGGTTTTTCTTTTTTTTTTTTTTCTTTTGTCCTGTTTTAGTTAATCTCAGTTTATTGGGTTGTGTATGTGTGGGGGGGTGGAAGAAACATGTTTTTGGTCTCTTCCTTCGGGGGATGCGACTTTTTCTTGTCGTATCCCGGTCTCTGTCTCCGTCTGCGCTGAGGCCTAATGGCGGAGCTGGCGGCCTCGGAGCTGTGGCGGCATTCCGGCAGCGGATCCGACTTCGGAGGCTCGGCCGCGGGCTCAGTGGACGACATCGTCGGGAGCTCGCAGGTCACAGGTTGGTGACCTGTTTTTCCGGAGCTCCCGCAACAACAGCTTCGTCCGCTGGACTGGAGGGCGGCAGCTTCGGCAGCTTCGACCACCCCAGGCCGCGGAGTTTGAACCGGCCCATTCGTGGAGCTTGGATTCAGCCGCGGGACTGACTTACTTACCATCACCCGGAGGGGTCACAACATCGGAAGCCTGGATCGCCTCAGCGCAGAGGGAGAACAAGGAGGGAAGAGACAAGGACTTTAAGACTTTTGCGTTCCACCACAGTGAGGTCACAGTGATGTTAAATTTGTGTTTATTGTGTGTTTTTGTTATTTTTATTATATGTATGACTGCAAGGCACGAAATTTTGTTCAAACCGAAAGATCTGAATGATAATAAAGGAAACTTAAAAAAAAAAACGAAATCAATAATAATTAAAAGCCTTAAAGCTAATGAAATTTATTTTAGTTTAGAAATACAGCGTGGAAACAGTCCCTTCTGCCCACTGAGTCCACGACGACCAATGACTACACGTACACTAGTTCTATCTCTTCAACTCCTCATTGTCCCAAGGAATTGTCCCCTCCGCTTTCAAAACTGCTGCCGTTACACCAATCTTAAAGAAACCTGGTCTTGATCCCTCCTCTCTCATTAACTACCGCCCAATCTCAAACCTCCCCTTTCTTTCAAAAACCCTGGAGCGTATCGTTGATTCGCAACTTCATTCCCACCTCCTTGCGTATAACCTACTTGAACCCCTCCAATCTGGCTTTCGCCCTCTCCATAGCACAGAAACTGCTCTCCTCAAAGTCATCAACGACCTCCTCACCTCTGCTGACACTGGTTCCCTCAACATCCTCATCCTCCTCGACCTGAGCGCAGCCTTCGATACAGTGAACCATAACATCCTGCTCACCAGACTCAAAGACCTCGGCATTGAAGGCTCTGCACTCAGCTGGCTCCGTTCCTACCTTTCCAACAGATCCCACTTAATCTCTCTCCACAACCACACCTCTGCTACAGCCGCAGTCACTCAAGGCGTTCCCCAAGGCTCCGTACTCGGCCCCCTCCTCTTCATCATCTACATCCTCCCCCTTGGTCAGATACTCCGCCACTTCAATCTGGACTTCCACTGTTACGCTGATGACACCCAGATTTACCTTGGCACCAAATCCCCCCACAACCCCCCCCCCCCCCCCTCTCCCATATCAACTCCTGTTTGTCAGCTATAAAAACCTGGATGCAACATAATTTCCTCAAACTCAACAGCGATAAGACAGAATTCCTCCTCATAGGCTCCAAAGCCACACTCAGCAAAATCAATAACCCCACTCTCACCATCGACGGCACCACTGTCTCCCCATCTCCCCAGGCCCGCAACCTTGGCGTGATCTTTGATTCCACCCTCTCGCTTGAGAGAGAATCAAAATTTAATGACACCATCCGCCATGTCATTAAAACCTCCTTCTTTCATCTCCGCAACATCGCCAAACTCAGACCCTCTCTCACCCCGCCTGCTGCTGAAAGACTCATCCATGCCTTCATCTCCTCCCGACTGGACTATTGCAACTCACTTCTCCTTGGCATCAGCTCCACCTACATCAACCGACTCCAACTGGTCCAGAACGCAGCAGCCCGACTCATCACCCACACCAAATCCTGGCATCACATCACTCCAGTCCTCAAAAAACTTCACTGGCTTCCCATCTCCCACCGGATCACCTACAAAATCCTGGTCCTCACCTACAAAGCCCTCCACCATCTGGCCCCCCCCCCATATCTCACTGACCTCCTCTCCCCCTACCAACCCTCACGGTCCCTCAGATCCACATCAGCCGGTCTCCTCTCCATCCACAAGTCCAACCTCCGCAGTTTTGGGGACAGAGCCTTCTCCAGGGCAGCTCCCAGGCTCTGGAACTCCCTCCCCCAACTGATCCGCAATTCCGTGTCCCTCACCATCTTCCAGTCCCGCCTCCAGACCCATCTCTTCACCTCTGCCTATCCTTAGCCCCACGTCCCCCTCCCTTTTCATCTGTGCATTAATTGTCTCATACTATGTTTTGTATTGAATTCTGTCTTTACTTTGTGTACTAGTCATGTCTCTACTATTTATTTCATTCCCCTTACATGTTTTTCCTCTACATGCTCAATTTTTGTAAGGTGTCCTTGAGACTCTTGAAAGGCGCCCATAAATAAAATTTATTATTATTATTATTATCCTGCACACTAGGGACAATTTACAGAGGCCAATTCACCTACATGTCTTTGGAATGTGGGAGGAATCTGGAGTAGCCGGAGAAAACCAATGCGGTCACAGGGAGAATGTACAAACGCTGTACAGTCAGCACCAATTGTCAGGATCGAACTCGGGTCTCTGGCGCTGTAAAGCAGCAACTCTACCGCTGCACCACTGTGCTGCCCCCAAGTTCTTGGTCTTACATTGAAAGGCCTGGAGTTCAAGAAATTAAATGCGCTACCATTATAGATAGCCCCAATTAAACCACACTCAAAACTATCGTGGGCACCACTCCGTTGGAAGGATCAGATGAACTTGTATTACTCAGATATATCAGATTAAGTCCTTGAGCCAATATTGAGTTACCAGAAAAGGTTTCAATCTTAAGGTTGCATCCATTCTATTTGAAAGGGTTATTGGTGATTTGACTGAACATTCCACAGGAAGTTATTAAGTGAAACTTACGTAAGTTAAAATTATTTCTATGGTCGAGGGTCTTGGTAAGCAAGTTGGGGCATTGTAGTGCGGATATACTGCTCCATACTTTAGACTTTAGAGATATGGCACGTAAACAGGCCCTTCTGGCCCACCGAGTCTGCGCGATCACCCCGTACACTTACACTATTATACACACTTGGGACAATTTATAATTTTACCATGGTAAATTAACCTACAAATCTGTACATCTTTGAAAGGTGGCAGGTAACCGGAGCACCCGGAGAAAACCCCCGCAGTCATGGGGAGAACATACAAACTCTGTGCAGACAGCACCCGTAGTCAGGATTGAACCCGGGCCTCTGGCGTTGTAAGGCAGCAACTCCACTGCTGTGCAACTGTGCCACTCAATTTCTACAAATAATTATTGACATTTTGATTCCCTATAAACAGTAACTGGAATTTTACTGATTGTTCATTTTAAAGTTGAGATACATAAATTACTGGGAGCCAATGCTATTGAGGGCTGCAAGAAAAGAAGATGCTAGAGTGGAGATTTACCTTAAGTTTAAGTGATACAACATGGAGATAGGCCCTTTGGCCCACCGAGTCCAAGCCGACCAGCCGTTCACACTAGTTCAATGTTATCCCACTTTCTCACCCACTCCCTACATACTTACAGAGGGCCTATTAACCTACAAACCTGCACGTCCTTAGGGGAAGTGTGGGAGAAAACTGGAGCACCGGGGTGAAACCCATGCTGTCATCGGGAGAATGTGCAAACTCCACACAGACAGTACCCGAGATCAGGATCGAACCTGGGCCTCTGGCATTGTTAGGCTGGCGCTGGGTCTCTGCCAGCTGTGCCGCTGTACTTTCCTGAAAGATTCTGGCTGTCCTCCCTATCTATAGCATGGAACCAGGCCCTTCGGCCCACTGAATCCACACTGACCATTGATCACACGGTCACACTAGTCTTGATGTGACAAGATGAAACAACTCATCTTCAACAGGCACCTGACATTTTTTTGCTTAAATGCTAGAAATTGCATCAGTTGCTGCTGAGATTATTTTGCCTCGTTAAATTTCTTCCATCCTTCTGGTTACATTGCAGTTTATTGGTTGACCCCATTCTGATAGAATCCAGTCCATGAATTCATAAGACAGAGAAGCAGAATTAGGCCATTCAGCCCATCGAGTCTACTCCGCCATTCATTCATGGCTGATCAAACTTTCTCTCTCAACCCCATTCTCCTGCCTTCTCCATGTCTTGGCCTCCACCACTGTCTGTGGCAATGAAAGCCCCAGGCTCACCACCTTCTTGACTGAAGAAATTCCTCCTCATCTTTCTAAAGGTATGTCCTTTTATTCTGTTGTTCCTGGTTTTGAAGTAACTATTATAACTTACATGAGAAATTATAACAATTAAGAATTAAATTTCGGCTTGGGTTACTGCTGGAGTAGAGTGGAGGTAGCGGGCATAAAGAGGGGAGGGGAAAGGAGCTATAAAAACATGGTTAATGGAAGTGTTTAATGTGCTCTCCATTGCAGGATGACCATATTAATTGTATCAAAGAACCTATTTTACTTGTTCTAAAAATTATTTGAAAATATTTTCAGGCAAAACCTTGATAGATTTTATTATTGTTACTCTGATGTTCACGGTATTTTGTTTTACCTCCACAATCTACAGGCAATGTATAAAATAATGAGGAGAATAGATAGGGTGAATGCACAGAGTCTCTTACGCAGAGTAGGGGAATCAAGAACCAGAGGACAAATGTTTAAGATGAGAGGACAAGATTTAATAGGAACCTGATGGGTGACGTTTTCACTCAGAGGGTGGGTATATGGAACGAGCTGTCAGAGAGGTAGCTGAGCCAGATACTATAACAACATTTAAAAGACATTTCGACAGGTACATGGATAGGAAAGGTTTAGAGGGATATTGGGCCAAAAGCAGGCAAGTAAGACTGGGAAATATGGGGCATCTTGGTCGGCATGGGCAAGTTGGGCCGAAGGGCCTGTTTCCGTGCCGTATGACTGTTTGATTCTAGGTCTTTGTTCAATTTGCCAATCTTCACCCATTCCTGAAGTCGTATGTTTTGTGGATGGAAAATAATCCCGATGTTGCTAGTGGGTTGTAGGTTAGAGCGTTGAAGGTGAAGTTCTGATAGTTTCATTGTTCTACTTGCTGAGGTGAAGTGAGGCATTTATCCAACTCACATGCACCCAGCGGCACTCCCACCCCAATCACCCCTAGGTTGTGGACACTAGGGGCAGTAGTGAGAACACTGCACAAGGATGTTGGTCACTATATTGACCGCCAGTGTAAGAGGTCCTCTTTGGTGCAGCTGGTAGAGCTGCTGCCTCACAATGCCAGAGACACGGGTTCAATCCTGACCTCGGGTGCAGTCTAAGTGGAGTTTGCATGTTCTCCCAGGGACCTCATGGGATATCTCTGGGTGCTCCAGTTTCCTCCCACATCCCAAAGACGTGCGGGTTTGGAAGTTGATTGCCCTCGGTGTGTCGGGAATTAATGCAAAAGTGGGATAGCATGGAACGAGTGCGACGTTCTGTGGGAACACGGTGGTCCGAAGGGCGTGTTTCTGCGCTGGATCTCTAAAACTAAATTGCAGCAAAAGTGACCAAATGAGGCCTCAGACTAATTACAACTAAAAAAAATCAACCCTGCTTTCAAGAATTTATTTACACTTTCGCTTTAGATCTGGAGTACATATAGGTCATAAAATAAATGTTCTTGCTGGTAATTCTACAAAGTTGTTAATAACCTTCATGTTATTCCAAAGTAAAGGACACTTGACATGTATGGGGCTGCATGGTGATACATAATGGGCCATAGTTTACTGCCAAAATAACATTGAGCTTACAGTGTTCAACATTAATTAAATGGAAATGATGCACTGACTTAGCTGAGAGCAGATTCTTGGCTGATGTTAGCAATCCAAATAGAAAGAGCAAATCATTGCCTTGATCAGCATAACAAATTCAATGAACAGTATAAGGATACTCAGTTTTCAGGGCAGTTACAAACTAAACTCATTAGAGAAAGTCATAACCATCTTATTCACTGCATTTTCTTTTATGAAGCTTCAGCTTTCACTTTGTCCACTTTATATCTCTCTTTTAACCTGATTTTTTCCCTTCTCTTTATTTTTCTTCCTTCATATAATTTGACCATGGATTCACGTACACAAGCTAACAAAACTCTCTCGGTCTTTACTTTGTTAATTCCACATTCCTGCAGTCTGTTCAGTAAGGATAAGGCCGGTTATTGTACCTGCTCACCAATGTTCTGGTTGCCCTGTCTCCTTTTAATACCATCTAATTCCCTCAGCATTTTGTGCTTCCTGGTATTAAATGGGCAAGGGCAAGTCAATAATCAATGGCAGATTATGTTTATTGGCCTGCGTCAGCGGGCTATGGCTTGAAGCCTGGCAGTAAAATAATGGATGAAGCTCATTTGGATCCAACAGGCATACTATTCATCTAGCCTAACCAGAACTAACTAAATCAGCACAGATTATTTCCAATGCAGCTGAGCACAAAGCTGACCTACATATAATGTATTACAAACACGAACTACAATACAGCATGAGGTTTTATGGAGTGATCTTTTATTCAGCACCCTCAAACATCTTTTTCCTGCCTTCCATTCCAGCCTTCTCCTCAATATTCTTACGCCAGTCTCCGACATCCCGCAGGTCCTGAGGAAAGAGCGATTTGTAAACATTATAGAACGAGATGCCATAAAGTGATGACATGAACTTTGATAGCACATGCTTCCATCAGTAGAAGATTCCATCCACACTTCACACTGACTCAGCTCTACCTAACTCAGCTGGGTCGATGTTATATGCGCCTATTCGTGTTATGAGCAATGCCAGTATCTAGTATCCATCCCTAAATGCCCCTGAACCGAGGAGGCAGTGGGAGTCAGCCATGTTGGTGGAGGTAAGAGTCCTCACATAAGGCTGAGACAGTTTAAGTGTGTCAAATCTGTTCACTCAAGGATATAGGTGGATTTGATGGGGTCTTACAAGAATCCAGTACTTTCCTAGATGGGGCGGCGCAGTGGTGCAGCGGTAGAGTTGCTGCCTCACAGCGCCAGAGACTCGGATTCGATCCTGAATACGGCTGCTGTCTGTATGGAGTTTGTACATTCTCCCTGTGACCACGTGGGTTTTCTCTGGGTGCTCCAGTTTCCTCACACACTCCAAAGACGTGCGGGTTTGTAGGTTAATTGGTTTGGTGAAATTGTAAATTGTCCCTAGTGCGTAGGATAGGGCTAGTGTATGGGGTGATCAATGGCATAAAGAGAGTAGTTTCAGTTTTTTTTAATTTCCAGATTTCATTTAGTGACTCCAATTGAAATTCTCAAGGTGTTGTGGGATTTGAACTTGTGTCTCTGAATTAGTGGTACAGAGCTCTATCTTTAATCCATGAATCAACCATTATGTTACTGTACCTCTGCCTCCAGCAAGAACTGTTATAGGATGGAACCGTCCAGTAAAACAGCCTTTCTTTGTCTGTGGTGTTAAGACCAATTATCCCACCCATGATGTGACTTTGGACACACAACAAGGAGCATCATTGAATCAGATGTATCATTGTGGAGATATGCAAGATAGGTGCAGAAGATGTGTTTTAACCTAACGTGGAGAGGGAAGTCAATAGTTTAAGTTTAGTTTTGTTTATTGTCACGTGTACCGAGGTACAGTGAAAAGCTTTAGTTGCCTGCTAACCAGTCAGTGGAAAGACAATACATGATTACCATTGAGCCACCCACAGTGTACATACATATGATAAAGTGAATAACATGAATAATGGTTCGTGCAAGATAAAGTCCAATAAGTCCGATCAAAGATAGTCCGAGGGTCTCCAAGGACGTATGTAGTAGCTAAGGACTGCTCTCTATTTGTTGTGAGGATGGTTCACAGTCCGGTAACAGTCAATGGTTCTTTATTGTCACTTGTACAGATGTGCAGTGGAATTCTTTGTTTTCTGAGGTAGAGATGAAGTGGTAAGAGGTTTGAAAGGGGATCTGAGGAGGAAGTTTTTTTTACCCATGAGATGGTTGGAATCTGAAAGACTGAGTGATGGAGGAAAATGAGCCTCATAAGACATCACCCGTAGTCAGGATCGAACCCGGGTCTCTGGCGCTGTAAGGCAGCAGCTTTACCGCTGTGCTACTGTGCATTCCAGTAGAGTCACAGAGCCAGAGTCATATAGTCATGGTCGTAGAGCAGGCCCTTCGGCCCACCTTGCCCACACGAATCATCATGTCCACTGTTTGGCCAATATCCCTCTGAACCTATCCTGTCCATATTGTTGCTGCACCTCAATATGGTCAGAGGTGAATGTTTAGTTTAGTTTAGTTTATTATTGTCATATGTACAGAGGAACAGTGAAAAGTTTTTTGTTGCGTGCTATCAAATCAGCGAAAAGACCATACAATATTACAATCAAGCAGGCTAAAATATATTGAGACATAATAATGGGTATGAGGTTTAGTGCAAGATAAAGTACTATAAAGTCCATTTAAATATATTTTAAAGCTCTCCAATGAGGTAGATGGGAAGTGAGGACCACTACCTAGTTGGTAATAGGATGGTTCATTTGCCTGATAAGTAGCTGGGGGAAAGAACTGACCCTGAATCTGGAGTTAGTTAGTTTAGTTAGTTTAATTTATGGTCACGTGTAGCGAGGTACGCTTTTTACGCTGTATACATTTTCAAGCTCCTGTACCTCTTGCCTGGTGGGAGAGGGAGTGACTGGGATAAGATTGGTCCTTGATTATGCTGGTGTCCTTGACGAGACAGTGTGAAATATAAATGGAGTCGATGGAAGGAAGGTTGGTTTGAGTGATGGTCTGGGCTATGTCCACAACTCTCTGCAATTTCACATGGTCTTGGATGGATTTGTTCTCAAACCAAGTTGTGATGCATCACAATAAGATGTTTTCTATGGCACATCTGTAGAAGTTGGTATGTATTGTTGGGGACATGCCGAACTTCCTAAGCCCTCTGAGGAGGTGGAGGAATTGGTGTGCTAACTTGGCCACTGTTGTGTCTAGTGCTGTAATGTATGGCAGCAGTTGGTATTCAGGGCTACTGGATGAGGTGAGGAGGAACTTCTTCCGTCAGAGGGCGGTGAATCTGTAGAATTCATTGCTGCAGACGGCTGTGGAAGCCAAGTCAATGAATATTTTTAGGGCGGAGATGATAGATTCTTGATTAGTACGGGTGTCAGGGGTTATGGGGAGAAGGCAGGAGGATGGGATTGAGATGGAAAGATAGATAAGCCATGATTATAAACCAGACATAAAAGCAGCTTTTTTCCATGAGTAGTAGCTCTACTCAATAACCAAAAAACTGTAGCCTCCTTTTGCTCTGGTACTTTTATTTAATTCACATATTTAATTGATCATGTTTTATTATTAATGTTTTATGTGTCATTCCTAAATGTCACTGTGTGTCATGATTTTCCAGCATCTGCAGTTCACAACAGGTAATCCTCTGACATTTTCGCCACCTCCAACGGGATCCCACCACATCTTCCCGTCTCCTCTCCTTTCGGCTTTCCGCAGAGACTGCTCCCTCCGTAACTCCCTGGTCAATTCGTCCCTTCCCACCAAAACTACCCCCTCTCCTGGCACTTTCCCTTGTAACCACAGGAAGTGCTACACTTGTCGCCTTACCTCCCCCCTTGACTCCATCCAAGGACCCAAGCAGTCTTTCCAGGTGCGGCAGAGGTTCACCTGCACCTCCTCCAACCTCATCTATTGCATCCGCTGCTCTAGGTGTCAGCTGCTCTACATCGGCGAGACCAAGCGTAGGCTTGGCGATCGCTTCGCCCAACACCTCCGCTTGGTTCACAATGACCAACCTGATCTCCCGGTGGCTCAGCATTTTAACTCCCCTTTCCGTTCCGAATCCGACCTTTATGTCCTGGGCCTCCTCCATGGCCAGAGTGAGGCCCACCGTAAATTGGAGGAGCAGCACCTCGTATTTCGCTTGGGTAGTTACACCCCAGCTGTATGAACATTGACCTCCAATTTCAGGTAGTTCCTGCTTTCTCCCTCTTTCCTCTCCACTTCCCAGCTCTCCCACAGCCCACTGTCTCTGCCTCTTCCTTTCTCCTTCCCGCCCTCCCCATCCCCACATCAGTCTGAAGAAGGGTCTCGACCCGAAGCGTCACCTATTTCCTTCGCTCCATAGATGCTGCCTCACCCGCTGAGTTTCTCCAGCATTTTTGTCTTCCTTTGATCTTGCAGCATCTGCAGTTCCTTCTTAAACCGTATGTCATGTTGTTACTTGCGGGTGTAGCACCAAGGCAAATTCCTTGTATGTGAATATACTTGGCCAATAAACTTATTCATTCATTCATACGTTGAATGGTGGAGTAGACCTGATGGGCTGAATGGTTTTATTCTGCTTCTAGAACCTGTGACCATGAACTAGCTAGTGGGAGGACGATTTGGTTGCCTGTTAACAGATGGTGTCATGAGAGCAAGCACCACAAGGACCAGCCATGCATTCCGTTGGTGATGACTTACCTTCTCCTTCTCAGTGTCCTCTTTCTTCACCTGCTTCAGGTTGGCTCTCAGATCCATGGACACCTTGTGTTTGGAGCCCAGCAGCGCACGCAACATGGCGTCGGCTGACATGCGCACTCTCTTGAGGGGTGGCCTCTTAAACTTGCCCTTCAGGTCAAAGACTTTCAGATTCAGGTCATCAATCTGCAACATTGACAGATTCAAGGGTTGGCACATCTACATCTAAATAGAATCCAAAGGAAAATCTCGGCTGCAAACGTTACAACCAACATTTTTACACAGAGGATGGTGGGTGTATGGAACAAGCTGCCATAGGATGTAGTTGAGGCAGGTACTATCAAAACGCCGACCAACTTGCCCCATCCACATTAGTCCCACCTACCTGCATTTGCCCCATATCCCTCCAAACCTTTCTTATCCATGTACCTGTCCAAATGTTTCAGAAATGGTATGATAGTACCTGCCTCAACTACCATTCCACCGTTTGTGTAAAAAAGTTACCCCTTAGGTGCCTATTGTATCTTTACCCCCCCTCACCTTAAACCCGTAGATCTTGATTCCCCGACTCTGAATGAAAGACTGCATTTACCCAAACTAATCCTCTTAAGATCTTGTACACCTCTATAAGTCCTAGCCTGCTCAACCTCTCCCTATGGCTCAGGCCCTCGAGTCCTGGTAACATCCTCGTAAATCCTCTCCGCACCCTTTCCAGCTTAACAACATCCTTCCTATAACAGGGTGACCAAGACTAAACACAATACTCCAAATGTGGCCTCACCAATGTCCTGTACGTTTGCAACATAACGTCCCAACTCATATTCCATCATATCCATGAACTATCTATGGCATTCAAAATGCCACTCCATAAAGGAAGAAAGATAAGTTGAACATATTCAGGAAAGATAATCATACCTCTTTGCCTGTCTTAGTAACTTTGATTTCCAAGTCATATCTCTCCTCATCAACCACATCGATAGTGCCATGAAGCTTTTTGCATATCTCCTGTTGAGACAGATAGTAAGAATATTTAGCATTGTGCCAACTCTATGTCTTGTTCTTCATTCTGAAACTGGAGTGCAGTTTAAAGTACACGCTCATTTTTACTGAAACTAGTGGACAAGTTGGGAGCTATAGGATCAAGACCAGAAATGTCTAAAATGGGAAGAAATAGCCGCTTGACTGGGAAGGCTTTCTTGAATTCTTCCACTTCATATTGGCATGGGCGAATGATTACTAGAAATTAAAATGTGGAAGAAGAATTGTCATACAACATTTCTCGTCGGTAGAAATAAGGAATAGCAGATGCTGTTTAACAAAAAAAAGACATGACCCTTCCTCAATTTGAAGAAAGGTCCCAAACCGAAACGTTCTCCAGAGATGCTGCCCGGCCCACTGAGTTACTCCAGTGAGTTACTACTTTGTGTCTTTTTTTGTAGTTAACCAGAATCTGCATTTTCCTGTATCTATTTTTATTTCTCAATGGTGCTCCGGTTTCTTCCCACATCCCAAAGACGTGCGGTTAATTGGCCCTCTGTTAATTGTCCCCAGTGTGTGGGGAGTGGTTAAGAAAGTGGGATAACATGGAACTAGTGTGAACGGATGATCGATGTTTGGCAAAGGCTTGGTGGGTCGAAGGGCCAGTTTCCATGCTGTTTCTTTCAATCAAAACCATGTCCAACAGAGGAGGACCTGAAAACGGATTCACGCTATATCTCCAGTTAACCAACGTCCCACTAAAAGAGGAGCATAAAATTACAATTTCTGCAAAATGGCTGCAATTTCTTGAGATGGGGGAAGTGTTTCTGAACAGGGGATCCATTGAGCGGCGAGAATATAATGAAGATACTCCCATCACGACACTACACTGTTTATGGACTAAGTTGGTGTGTGGGGTAAGTTGTTGCAATGAATTGAGTTCAGAACAGGTGAAGTATCAAAGTAAAAATCTCCAATGGACATTTTATGTGGGAGTAAGTGACTCATGATTAATTATCAACTACATTTTACAAGTAAGGTAATATCCTGAGAAGAAAGGGATCTTTAAGTGAACATGGATCTTTAAGTGAACATTTTATACTAAATTCCAGAAACACCATTGATAAATGAAGCAATATTTTCATTGATAACAAAGATTCTTTCCAAAACTATAATCTCCTTCCACATTGATCTTTGCAACCAAACTAAAATCTTTCACTTAGGTTTCAGTTTATTATTGTCACATGGGAAAATATTTTATTTGCCTGCTATTTAATCAAATCAATAATGTTTATTTTTTAGTTTAGTTTAGTTTAGAGATACAGCGCGGAAACAGGCCCTTCGGTCCACCGAGTCCGCACTGACCAGTAATCCCCACACTAACACGCTCCTACACACACTAGGGACAATTTACATTTATACCAAGCCAATTAACCTACAAATCTGTACGTCTTTGGAGTGTGGGAGGAAACCGAAGATCTCGGAGAAAACCCACGTGGTCACGGGGAGAGCGTACAAACTCCGTACAGACAGCACCCGTAGTCGGGATCGAACCCGGGTCTCTGGCACTGAAAGTGCTGTAAGGCAGCAACTCTACCGCTGCGCCAATGTGCCGCCATTTAGGTTATTATTGCCACATGCAGTACAGTGAAAAATAATTTATTTGCATGCTATCCAATCAAATCAAATCAACCAATGTTTTGGTTTATTATTGTCACGTGTACCAAGGTTTTGTGTTGTGTGCTATCCAGTAAAATCAGATCATACTATACATACATATGATCAAGCCAAACACAAATACAATAGGTCGGCAAAGAGGAAGATACAGAGTGCAGAATATAGTTCTCAGCATTGTAGTAATCTGTTCTAGAGACAAAGTCCAATGTCTGCAATGAGGTGGAGGTGAATCGGACCTAGCCTATGCTACATGGTACGATACAAAGGCATATGGTTGTTGAGTTAGTACATCACTGTAAGTTATCACTAGTGTGAAAATGAGTGGTAAAATCTGAGGAGGGAGACAATGAGAATATGGGGAGAATGAAATGGGGATAGTGTGGAATTAGTGTAAATGGGTGAGTAATACAGAAGAGAAGAAGCTGTTCCTGAGTGCGGTGATGCGCACTTTCAATCTTCTCCAGCTTCTGCCTGACGGGAGCAGGGAGAAGAAAGAACGACCGGGGCTGGGACAAGCCTTTTTGATTAATCTGCGGAATTCATTGCCACAGACGACTGTGGAAGCCAAGACTTTGTGCATTTTTAAGGCGAGATTGACAGGGTCTTGATTAATAAGGGTGTCAAAGGTTATGGGGAGAAGGCAGAAGAACGGGGATGAAAGAGGAAAAAGGTGGAACAGCCATGATAGAATGGCAGAGTAGACTTATTCTGCTCCTATGACTTGTGAACTTAGGTTGGCTGCTTTTTCGAGGCAGCATGAAGTGAAGATGGTGTCAATGGTGGGGAGTCTGGTCTGTGTGATGGGCAGGGGATGGCACAGTGGAGATGCTGCCTTACAATTCCAAAGACCCAAGTTCGATCCTGACTGCGGGTGCTGTCCGCACGGCATTTATACATTCTCCCCGTGACCTGCGTGGGTTTTCTCTGGGAGCTCCGGTTTCCTCCCACACTCCAAAGACGTGCAGATTTTTTAGGTTAATCGGCTTGGCAAAATTGTAAATTGTTCCCAGTGTGTGTAGGATAGTGTTAATGTGTGGTGATCGCTTGTTGGCGTGGACTCGGTGGGCCAAAGGGCCTGTTTCCGCGCTGTGTCTCTAAGTTAAGCTAAACTAGACTGGGCTACATCAAATTCACTGTAATTTCTGACCTGATAATGTTATACTTGTATAACATCTGTGAACTCCTTTGAGCCACCAAAGCTAGATTTTGTTTAAAGAAAATTAGATTGAAGTAACCTGTAAGTCTGCCATGGAAGCCCCGGAAATCTGCAATGGTACGCAATGTTCTCCCATGTACCTCTCCTTCTCCGTTATTCGATCTGCTTCCTCCTTCTCGATTGCACTTTTGGCAAGTGAAAGCAGTAAGCTCTGCAAGACAGGTGTGATAAAGCCTTCAGTTACAGGGGAAATAATCACAACGAACAAGGGGAAAGTGTGCAATCGATTGGAAAGGTTACCTTCAGGTGCATTCTACGAGATGAGTTCATCTTGGATTTTTTCTGCTGTAATAAATAAACAGAGAACATGAGAATGGATCGGAAGGCAAGTTGAAGCCAGATTAGTGTAAATCACTGCATGAGCAGAGGGACATGCTGTTATTGAGCAGTAACTTCCAAATCAGCAGTTAGAGCAAAGCTGGGCCCAAAATCCCATAGTATTTTAAAATCCAGAGTTGGTTCCTCTGGTTTCCTCCCACATCCCAAAGACGTGCAGATTCGTAGGTCAATTGGCCCTCTGCAAATTTCTCCTGGTGTGTAGGGAATGTAAGAGAAAGTCGGGTAACATAAAACTAGTGTGAACGGGTAATCGATGGTCAGTAAGGACTCGGCGGGCCAAAGGGCCTGCTTCCATGCTGTACCTTTCGGGTGGCATAATGGTACAGCTGGTAGAGCTGCTGCTTCATAGCGCCTGGGTCCTTGGTTCGATCCTAACCTCGGATGCTGTGTGTGGAGTTTGCACGTTCTCCCTGTGACCGCGTGGGACATGGATAGGTGACGTTTCGGGTCGGGACCCTTCTTCAGGCTGAAAATCATTCTCTAGAGATGCTGCCTGACCCGCTGAGTTACTCCAGCACTTTGTGTCCTTTTCTTTATCTGTGCTATTTGTTTCACTCACTCCTTACAATTGTGTGTTCTGCATGAAGTATAAAGTGTCCCCTGGATGTTCTATTACACGGTGACTCAAAGTGACAGAGCCCCGGGTTCGATCCTCACTACGGGGGCTGTCTGTACGGAGTTTGCACGTTCTGCCTGTGACCGCGTGGGTTTCCTCCGGGTGCTCCGGCTCCCCCCCCCATCCCAAAGACCTGCAGTTTGGCTGCTGTAAATTGCTCCTAGTGTGTAGGGAGGGAGTGGATGAGAAAGTGGGATAACATAGAACTAGTGTGAACGGGTGATCGATGGTCAGCGTGGACTCGGTGGGCCGAAGGGCCTGTTCCCATGCTGTGTCTCTAAACTAAACTAAACCAAAGGAGTTGTACCTATCCATGTTCTTCAGAGATGCTGCCTGACCTGCTGAGTTACTCCAGCACTTTGTTTTTTTTGTCTACATAGCCCTATCATAAACACTTTTACAATAGTGGCGTTTAAGAGAGCCACGTGGATATGCAAGGAATGGAGGGATATGGACCACATGCAGGCAGAGGAGATCAATTCAATGTGGCATCATGTTTGACATGAACATTGTGGGCTGCAGGGCCTGTTCCTGTGCTGTGCTGTTCTATGTACAATGTTTTTAGGCTTATTGCTGTTGTAATATTATTATTACACATGTGATAATACTGTCGGCAGTGGAAAATGTATGTCTTTACCCTCATCATTTGTAATTACAGATGCAGCCTACACCCAGTAGGATGTTGCCTATAAACTACCTGTGGATCATTTGCCAAAGGCACAGAGAGTTACTATGATCACCACTCACATAACTCTGGGACAAATTAGGCATGCCAGGGGATATGCAGGAATATTTCACACACCTAATATAGGGTTAGTCATAGTCATGGAGACAAAGAGTGATACAGTGTGGAATCAGGCCCTTCGGCCCAACTCGCCCACACCAGCCAACAATGTCCCAGCTACACTAGTCCCACTTGCCTGCGCTTGGTCCATATCCATCCAAACCTGTCCTATCCATGTACCTGTGTAACTGTTTCTTAAATGATGGGATAGTCCCAGCCTCAACTACCTCGTCTGGCAGCTTGTTGCATTCACCCACCACCCTCTGTGTGAAAAAGTTACCCCTCAGATTCATAGTAAATCTTTTCCCCTTCACCTTGAACCTATATCCTCGATTCCCCTACTCTGGGCAAAAGACTCTGTGCATCTACCTGATCTATTCCTCTCATGATTTTGTATACTTCTACAAGATCTCCCCTCATCCTCCTGCGCTCCATGGAATAGAGACCCAGCCTACTCAACCTCTCCCTATAGCTCACATCCTCTAGTCCTGGCAACATCCTCGTAAATCGTTTCTGAACCCTTTCAAGCTTGATAATATCTTTCCTATAACATGTGCCCAGAACTGAACACAATATTCTAAATGCGGTCTCACCAACGTCTTATACAACTGCAACATGACCTCCCAACTTCTATGCTCAATATCCTGACTGATATCCAAAGTGCCAAAAGCCTTTTTGACCAACTTATCTACCTGCGACTCGACCTTCAAGGAACCATGCACCTGTACTCCTAGATCCCTCTGCTCTACAACACTACCCAGAGGCCTACCATTTACTGTATAGGTCCTGCCCTTGTTCGACTCCCAAATGCAACACCTCACACTTCTCTGTGTTAAATTCCGTCACTGCCCACCTGGACAATCGATCCAGATCCTGCTGCAATCGTTCACAACTATCTTCACTATCTGCAAAACCACTAACTTTTGTATCATCAGCAAACTTGCTAATCTTGCCCTGTATGTTCTCATCCAAATCATTGATGTAAATGACAAACAGTAATGGGCCCAGCACCGAACCCTGTAGCACACCACTAGTCACAAAGCATCCAGTCTGAGAAGCAACCTTCCACCATTACCCTCTGCTTCCTTCAATGGAGTCAATTTGCTATCCATTCAGCAATCTTTCCTTGGGTCCCATGCAATCTAATCTTCCAGAGCAGCCTACAATGTGGAACCTGGTCACATCTTCAAAAAAAATCATTCAGATTTGTGAGACACGACCTCCAGCGTACAAAACCATGCTGACTAAACATCCTAGTGATGTTGGAATGCAGAGTGTGATTGTAGCAAGCTTTAGGTAACACAGTGAGTGAGATCTTTGAATCATGAGTTAAATTGCATTTACACCAGCCTTAATATTATCATGCAGTCAAACAATTTGTCGCAGGTCAGACATCCAAGAAAATACCTCGTCGCTGTGAAGAGAAAGAACAAGCCATTAGATTCCAAGCTAATTCCAGATGTCATTGTTTATTAGACTTTAGACATACAGCGCGGAAACAGGCAATTTGGCCCAATTAGTCCCTACCGACCAGCGATCACCCTGTACACCAGCACTGTCCTACACACTGACAATGTATAATTTCACTGAAGCCAATTAACCCACATATCTGTACGTCTTTTCAACCCTTTCACTATTTGGTAAGTTTCAATGAGGTGTCCCCTCATCCTAAACTCCAGCAAGTTCAGGCCCAGTATTCATCACACGTTCACCCAATCATCCCTGCGATCATTCTCGTAAACCTCCTCTGGACCCTCGACAACACCAGCACATCCTTCCTCAGATATGGGGCCCAATATGTGGTTGAATATAAATTTAACACATATTTCCTGCCTTCCTGATTTGGCCTTCTAAAGATGAATGTCGTATTTTTCTAAGGCCTTATTTACCAACGCTGCCAATTTTTATGAACCTGTGGTTCTATATCTTTAGATCCTCTTTCTTTGCCCCCTTACCCTATTCAGATTTTTGCTGGCCAAGTAATGTTTTTTTAAGTATGCCTTTATCTACCCGTTACCTGGCACACATTCTCTTGCCTCTTCTCTCTCCAGAGCTTTCTCACCCTTCCCCCCATCCCCCAGTTATCAGTCTGAAGAAGTGTCCCGGCCTAAACCTCCACCTATCCATGTACTCCAGAGATGCTGCCTGACCCGCTGAATTACATCAACACTTTGCAACTATTTATTTGTAAATCAGCATTTGCAGTTCCTTGTTTCCATATAACGCCTGGTCTTCTTATGCACTTAACTGTATTGAAATTAATTTGCCAATTGCATGCCCATTAAATCAGACACTACAAATTAAATTATGTAAAGCTTCAGGTAATACTTACTCTCCCATTGTGACGGTTGTGTTTTATGACCCTGTGGATAAAGAACAATTAAGTTACTAACTTGTTCAAAAGGGAACTGCAGATGCTGGAATATCGAAGGTACACAAAATTGCTGGGGAAACTCAGCGGGTGCAGCAGCATCTATGGAGCGAAGGAAATAGGCGACGTTTCGGGCCGAAACCCTTCTTTTTTTCGGCCCGAAACGTCGCCTATTTCCTTCGCTCCATAGATGCTGCTGCACCCGCTGAGTTTCCCCAGCAATTTTGTGTACCTTTAAGTTACTAACTTAATGATTTAACCTCAAATGTTTAGGTATATTATTGTCAAGTGTACTGGGGTACAGTGGACAGCTTTGTGTTGTATGTTATCCATACAGATCAGTGAATACTCTACATAAATATAATCAAACTTTAGTACAATGGATAGCGCAAAGTGCAAGATATTGTTCTTAGCGTTGTAAGGCATTATTGTTTATTTTATGTCTTATGTTCATTGCAAATAGTCTTAATTATTTTAATTGAGGGCCTTAGAAAATGATTTCTTTTGTTCAATAGACACAGTTAGAAGACCAGATTTTGCCAAATAAATTAATTAGACAAGTGAAATGGCTATTGTAAAAATCAAGATTGCAGGTTGAAAATAATAATTATAATGTTGGTGGATTTTGGTCACAATGCTTACATTCCATTTAAACAATATGGAGATGGGGAGAAAGAATTCTCAATAGCTGAGTCCTGATGACTTGTAATGGTTTTCAAAACCAGACCCGAGAGGGAAAGATTAGCTATGTAGAAACCGAATCCTTTAGAATGGTTGGCATTTTGGAAATTAATTTGAGAAAGTGCTTCTAAATTTGGTTTGAACGCGAAGGGTAGCAGATGCTTGGCGGAAGCATTTCTTAATGTCAATCATTCCTCAGAGCCCCACAGTCTAAGACCAGTGGCAGGTGGTAGACACGCAACTGTCTGAGGGACATCCTCCCTCCCGTAAAACTGAAGAACTTCTCCACCCATCTCAACCACTGATCGAAGTTGCTGCCAAAGGAAGTAATTTATGGAAAATAAATCCATGTCTTTGCCTACAATGTAGTTTAAATGTAGTTTTTGTTTAGTTTAGCTTTCGTTTAGTTTTAGCTTCGTTTTAGCTTAGTTTAGTTTAGTATCAGTTTAGTTTATTGTCATGTGTACCAATGTGTCATGTGTTGCGTGCTAACCAGTCAGCGGAAAGACTATACATGATTACAATCGAGCCGTCCACAGTGTACAGACACAGGATAAAAGGAATAACGTTTAGTGCACGATAAAGTCCAGTAAAGTCCAATTGTAGATAATCCGAGGGTTTACAATGAGGTAGATTGTAACTCAGGAACGCTCTCTAGTTGTTGATGAGATGGTTCAGTTGCTTGATAACAGCTGGGAAGAAACTAACATTCTCGGAATATCCGTCATCATTTAAAATCCAACATTATATAATGATTTTAAAACAATAATGAGGTACAGAAATTGACATATTGAGACCGATGAACAGATTTATAAAAGTGATTAGCCAATTAAATATTTATTTCTATAATATTAAATGGTGGCCTTAGAAAAGGTTTTATTTTGTTTGATAGACACACAGTTAGAAGACTACATTTTACCAAATAGATTAATAAGACAAATTAAATGGCAATTGGAAAATTAAAGATTCCAAGTTGAAATAAGTATGGCAACAGTTAGAAGACAACATTTTACCAGATAGATTAATATGACAAATGATTTGGCAATTATAAAAATAAAGATTCCAAGTTGAAATTAATAATGCACAGTGAGAAAGATTTTTGCGAAAGAGGACATCAAGAGAGAGATTTGTAAAGTCAAACTTAGAGCTCACCTGGAATAAAGAAGGCAGAAGACAGACGGGAGTATGGAGAGGGTGAAGAGAAGACTGGGGAGCCACAGGCAGGTTTCAAAAGCAAGCAGTATAAAGTGCTTTGTGTGATGGGTCAGCAAAAAGCAGCTTTCTCTTTATGGCAATGAGTTCTCCTTAGACCAATAGACTCCGGACTCCAGAAATACCCAAGCTGAGCGTCTAGAGTATAAATAAATCAGCTGCAAAGCTACTTCAAGGAGCTGTTGAGCTGAAGAAATCTCTTTAAACAAAAACGGTGAAACTTTCACTCGCTTAATGGTTCTTGTTGAAGTCAGGATTGTAAAGGACATATTGGCATCCTAATATCAGAGTTAATCATTCCTTTACTTTAGAGGTGCAGTGTGGAAACAGGCCGTTCGGCCCACCTAACATTCCAAAGATGTGCAGGTTAATTGGCCTCCGTAAATTGTCTCTAATGTGTAAGATAGAACTAGCATTTGGGTGATTGTTGGTCAGCATGGACTCGGCGGGCCAAAGGGCCTGGTTCCACGCTATATCTCCAAACTAAACTAAAATAAACTGGGCGATGAGTTCTCCAAGATCATGGAGGCGTAATCATTCCGCCACAGCCAAGATCCCAAGCCATGAACGTAAATTTAAAAGAGGCAGGCAACACTGAGCAAATTGGGGTTGCGAGGGAAAGATAGATTAGCCATGATTGAATGGCGAAGTACACTTGATGGGCCAAATGGCCTGATTCTGCGCCTATTACTTATAAACAAAATTATGAGTGCACCGAAGTTCCTTAAAAACTTCACACAACCTTCTAAACCTCTGTGTAATCCATTTCTGGAATTGTTCTGTTGTGTTGTGTGGTTTTCTCTGGAGCATCACAAGTTGAGGAGAGACCTGGTAGAAATATGTAAAAGTAAGAGAGGTATAGATAGGGTAGATAGTCAGAACCCTTTTGCCAGGGTAGAAATGTCAAAGAGCCAAGGGCACAGCTATAAGGTGAGACGGGCAAAGATTAAAGGAGATGCACAAGATGACAGATAGAATAATAGAACATTGAAAGTCTGATAGTTGTACAGACCTAAATAGTGGGGAGTCTAATCAACAATTAAACAGTTAAACAATATGACAGAAAAGTTTGAAAGCCTGTACCACCAGACTCAGGAACAGCTTAGAGTCATAGAGTGATACTGTGAGAAAACAAGCCCTTTGGCCCGACTTGCCCACACTGGCAACATGTCCCAGCTACACTAGGCCCACCTGCCTGCACTTGGTCCATATCCCTCCTAACCTGTCCTATCCGTGTACCTGTCTAGCTGTTTCTTAAACGTTGGGATAGTGCCATCCTCAAATACCTCCTCTGGCAGCTTGTTCCACACACCCACCACCCTTTGTGTGAAAAAGTTACCCCTCAGGTTCCTATTAAATCTTTTCCCCTTCACCTTGAACCTATGTCCTCTGGTCCTCGATTCCCCCACTCTGGGCAAGAGATTCTGTACATCTACCCGACCTATTCCTCTCATGATTTTATACACCTCTATAAGATCACCCCTCATCCTCCTGCGCTCCAAGGAATAGAGACCCAGCCTACTCAACCTCTCTATATAGCTCAGACCCTCTAGTCCTGGCGACATCCTTGTAAATCTTCTCTGAACCCTTTCAAGCTTGACAATATCTTTCCTATAACATGGTGCCCAGAACTGAACACAATACTCTAAATGCGTTCTCACCAACGTCTTCTTCCCTGCTGTTATCAGACTTCAGAACACTACTCTGCACCCTGGTATTTTTCTCCGCTGTACTGTCTGTTGTACTTGCATATGGCTGATTGTGCTCATGTATAGTGTGATGTGATGTCATTGTAAAACACATAAGCAAAACCTTTTTACCGTGACTCAGTACTCGTGACAATAATAAAATCATTGGGACTTCTCTTCCTTCCATCATGGACATGGGGTACAAGCGCTGTCTGATTAGAGCTAAGGGCATTACCAGAGCCCCCACACACCCACTATTTGGACTGTTTATACTGCTTAACTCTGGGAGGAGGTACCGCAGCATGAAGAGTGGGACAACCAGGTTCTGCAATAGCTTCATCCCCCAGGCCATAAGATTACTGAACAATCAACAAAACCGAGGCTAGAACTTTTAAAATATCGACACTTTTTTAAAACTTTTTATATATATTTATTTTACAGAACCATGCACATGAGGCATTTTTATGGACGCACCTAGCACTTTTACTTTTACTATTTACCTGATTGGAGAGTCAAATGCAACGAAATTTCGCTCAAGGTGCACTGTGTCTAGGTGTATATCTGAATGACAATAAAGTTTTCATTCATTCATTCATTCATTCATTCATAATAGACCAATCCCATCACCAAAACAAGTCACATCAAGAGTGTTTTATTATCATATGTGCCAAAAAGGAACAATAAAATTAATTCTTGCAGCGGCACAACAGGATTGTAAATACAGATTATATAATAAATACACGGGAAAAATGTTCATCAAAAAGACTAAAAGGGACTTTTGGGAATGGGTGGCACAGCGAGAATTCCCAGAATTGTGTAGAAACCTTACTTTAAGAATATGTAAAAATCCAGAATAGACATTAACGTAATTAAACTTCCCTCATTCGGGGTAAGTAAGGAGGTGAGAGGAGAGACGGAGAAGTTACAATAATCATTGACCACTACTCACAAGCCTTTCTTGAGGTCCTCTGAGGGAGCGCTGTATGTATGTATTTATGTATGTATGTATTGTTAGATCTATGTACCACTGTTTGTAGCACGTTAGTACCTGCACTGATGTAAAGCACTTTGGTCAAAGAGAGTTGTTTTTAAATGTGCTATAGAAATATAATTGACTTGACTTGACCAATGAAGGTGATGAGGTTGTCAGATGTGACGTGAACTCTTGCAGATATGACGTGAACTCTTGCAGATATAAACCTCACCACAAGAGGGCACTATAACCATCCATTTATTTTTTATTAAGATACACATTTCCAAATGAGGATATGCATCGGCAGAAGAATTGAAATAAATAACTGCTTTAGGAGTATATGCACCCAGAATCATAGGATAAAAGGCTCCATCCAAGCGCCATCCAACTCCATCCAAGACTCCAAGAAATTACATAGTAGTGGACGCAGCCCAGCCCATCACACCAACCAGCCTCTCTTCCATTGACTCCCTACACTTCATGCTGTCTCGGCAAGACCACCAGCATAATCGAGGACCAGTCTCACCCAGGTCACTCCCTCGTCTCCCCTCTCCCATCAGGCAAGAGGTACTGAACTGTGAAAACGCACACCTCTACATTCAAGGACAGTTTCTTCCCAGCTATTGTCAGGCAACTGAACCATCCTATCACCAACTAGAGTGCGGTCATGAGCTACCATCTATCTCATTGGAGACCCTCAGATCATCTTTTCTGGACTTTATCTTGCATTATACGCCATGCCCTTTATCCTGTATCTGTACACTGTGGACGGCTTGATTGTTATCATGTATAATCTTTCTGCTGTCTGAATAGCACGCAACAATAAGTTTTTCACTGTACCTTGGTACACGTGACAATAAACTAAACTAAACTAAAAGGAGATGATTCTGTGTGATAAGCTATATATGCATATGGATAGATGGCTCAATCAGATGGCTGTATCTCTGAACTAAACTAATGTAAAGATGAGAAAGGATGAAATCTGGGTAAAAGGATAAACTGGATTCATGTAAAAAAAAATAATGTAACAAATCCACTCACTGGGACCTCATTGATCATAAATATAACTCAACGACATGTTGAATGATGTCCAAAGGCATGTTTTCTGTGTGCATTTCTGAACATCCGATTTATATTGAATGCTTCAACTACTGCAAGGCCCAGAGTCAGTGGGCTCTGGTTGCCATAGCAACACTAGCACCAGCATAATTGGAGTGTTGGTGATGAGGTGCCACCTACATACTGCAAATCTACAAAAGAGTTAAGGGTCAATGGACCATAGACCACGTCAACCACACAGTGGCGGCACAATGGCGGCAAGAGTTGCTGCCTTGCAGCGCCGGAGACCCGAGTTCAATCCCGATGGGTGCTGTCTGTACGGCGTCTGTACGTTCTCCCCGTGACCGCGTGGGCTTTCTCAGAGATCTTCGGTGCCCTCCCACACTCCAAAGACGTACAGGTATGTAGGTAAATTGGCTTGGTAAAAGTAAATATTGTCCCTCGTGTGAGTAGGACAGTGTTAAAATGCGAGGATCGCTGGTCAGCACAAACCCGGTGGGCCGAAGGGCCTGTTTCCGCGCTGTATTTCTAAAAATTTTAAATGAAACTAAACTGGTCTGTAGAAGCAAGGAACTGCAGACTCTGGTTAATGCAAAAAAGGACATAAAGTGAGGAAATCAGTGAGTCAGGCAGCATCTCTGGAGAACATGGATAGGTGATGTTTTGGATTGAGACCCATCTTCAGACTATAATGGTCCATTAGTCTGTCTAAGACCCTCTAATCCAGGCATCATTCTGGTAAACATCTTCTGCACCCTTTCCAAAGCCTCCACATCCGTCCTATAATGGGGTGACCAGAACTGTACACATTATTCTCAATGTGGTCTGACCAAAGGCTTTATAAAGCTGCATCTTGACTTCCTGTTTCCGTATACTGCTTGTGTAGGAAGGAATTGCAGATGCTGGTTTACACCGAATATAGACACAAAGCTCTGGAGTAACTCAGCGGGACAGGCAGCCCCAAAGGAGAAAAGGAATAGGTGACATTTCAGGTCGAGACACTTCTTCAGACTGTGAGTATATTGCTCTCTTGAAAAGATCCAGGAGAATCGGCACTATTATATGTTTATTATCTTCTGCCCATGCATTCTGAAAATGACACACACCTTTGCACTGCTTTATTACAGTGGGTAATGTCAAATACATCAGAATAATGTCAGGAAATCCTTTCGTGAGGACTGGATTTGACTTGTGAATGAAAGACCAGGTGACATAAAACTCATACATTTCTCTTCATCTGAATGACACCATATGATATTTCCATGGCACCAGGAATTATAAAACTAATAAAAGCAAGTAACCCGTTAAAATCCCAAATCAAATCAAACGCAAAGAAAGGACCTCTGAACCTATTCTACCAGGCCTTTGGCATCCCAGAGAAAACAATGCAAGTCTGTCCAACATCTCCCTGTATCTAATCCAGGTAGCATTCTGGTAAATCTCTTCTGCATCTTCTCCAAAACCTCAACACCCTTCCCATAATAGAGCAATGTGAACCGCCCACAATACTCCAAACGTGTTCTGAGCAGATTCATTTCCTGAATTGGTTTAACATTTCATGAAAAGTTCTACATTTTATGAAAACGGGATTTTCATTGTAAAACCAAGAATAAAATTATTCTGAAAATGATAAGAGTGGGATAAATCACCCAAGGTAGACTAAAAGTCTAAGCAAAGATAGACACAAAATGCTGGAGCAACTCAGCGGGCCAGGCAGCATCTCTGGAGAGAAGGAATCGGTGACGTTCCAGGTCGAGACTCTTCTTCAGACTAGTTAGGGATAAGGGAAACGAGAGGTATAGACTGTGACTAAAGAGATAAAGAACAATGAATGAAAGATATGCAAAAAAGTTACGATGATAGAGGAAGCAGGCCACGTTAGCTGTGTGTTGGAGTCTAATCATATCTTCCACAGTTGATGTTTCATGGAAGCAGAAACAGAGGACAGCACAGCCCATATAGCATAGGAACAGACCCTTCGGCCCACAAAGTCCATGCTGAACATGATGCCAAGTTAAACGACTGTCATCTGTCTGCACATGATCTATATCCCTCCATTCCCTGCGAATCCATGAGCCTGTTGCATCTGCCTCCACCATCCCGACCCCCGCCCCAGCCTCCCATTCCAGGTACTCACCACTCTGTGTAAAAACACATGGCCTGCACATCTCCTTTAAACTTTGTCCCAGTCACCTTAATGTTATGCCCCCTAGTCATTGATATTTCCACCATGGGAAAAGCATCTATCTACCCCCTTATCTAAGAAGGTGTGCCTTTCATAATGTTATATATTTCTTTCAAGTTTCCCCTCAGCCTCTACGTTCCAGAGAAAATCCACGCATCATTCTGGTAAATGCAACACATCTGCATTCTGGTTCTTCAGCGGGTCAGGCAGCACCTCTGGAGAACATGGGTAGGTGACTTTTCATGTCGGGACCCTTCTTCTAATTGAATCAGTGAAGGGTCCCGATCTGAAATGCCACCTATCCATGTTCTCCGGAGGTTCTGCCTGGCCTGCTGAGTTACTCCAGCACTTTGTGTCTTTTCTCAGCAAATCAGCATTTGCATGTCCTAGTTCTTGTTGCAAGAACAATTACACCAAACGTGAAGGGGTCTGGAGTGGGGTTGGGAGTTTACAAAAGAGGCAAGAGCTGTAGAAACCAGGAAGCATAATAGCTCTTGATTTTAATCGGCCCACACTGGCCAACTGGGGAATTCCGCGGTCAGGCAGCATCTGGGGAGCGTATTGGATAGGCAACATTTCAGTATGGACCCTTCTTAGTTTAATATGTTTATTGTCATGTGTACCAAGGTACAGTGAAAAGCTTTTTGTTGCATGCTAACCAGTTAGCGGAAAGACTATACATGATTACAATTGAGCCGTCCACAGTGTAGATACAGGATAAAAAGAATAATGTTTAGTGCAAGATAAAGTCCAATTAAGTCCGATTAAAGATAGTCCGAGGGCTTCCAATGTGGTAGATAGTAGGTCAGGACTGCTCTCTAGTTGGTGAGAGGATGGTTCAGTTGCCTGATAACAGCTGGGAAGAAACTGTCTCTGAATCTGGAGGTGTGCGTTTTCACACTTCTGTACCTCTTGCCTGGTGGGAGAGGGGAGAAGGAGTGACCAGGGTGAAACTCGTCAGCCTTCAGACTTCCGACCTTAAACATTGTTTATCCATTCATTCGGCAGATGCTGCCTGACCCACTGAGTTCCTCCAGCACTTTGTGTTTTGCTTGACTCCAACATCTGCGGTTTCCTGTGCTTCTGGTCCTCAGGGGATTAGATATTTGGGCTGATTAAGAATACCAGGGGATGGGAATCTGGTGGTGAAAAGTTTAGTTCAGAGATTCAGCGAGGAAACAGGCCCTTCAGCCCAGCGAATCCGCACCACCCAGCGATCCCCGCACTTTAACACTACTCTACACACAGTAGGGACAATTTTTATATTTATACCAAGCCAATTAACCTACAAACCTGTACATCTGTGGAGTAGGGGAGGAAACCGAAGATCTCCGAGAAAATCCATTCAGATCAAAGGTAGAACGTATAAAGTCCCTATACGCAAGTACCCATAGTCAGGATCGAACCCAGGTCTTTGGCACTGCAAAGCATTAGCTCTGCCACTGTGCCACCGTGCCTCCTGGTTGTTGGAAGTTATTGCTCCATGGGGGGTTTCATTCAGTGGGGCCAAGAGGAGCCGATATACTCACTGAAACACTCAAGAAAGCCTACAAGCACAATATGTGGACCGTTGTAACCAGCAATCACCACTAGAGGCTGCCATTGAGCAGCGCCCACTAACCAGGAGAAACAACAACAAAATTAGAACTTAGAACAACATAGTCTGAAGAAGGGTCTCAACCCGAAACGTCACCCATTCTGTCTCTCCAGAGATGCTGCCAGTCCCGCTGAGTTACTCCAGCATTTTGTGTCTATCCTCAGTGTAAACCAGCATCTGCAGTTCCTTCCTACACATCGAACAATAGAGCACAGGAAGAGGCCCTTCGGCCGACAATGTCCATGAAATCCTGATGCCCGACTCATAGCTGTCTGCACATGATCCATATCCCTCCATTCCCTGCATATCCACACCTATCTAAACGCCTCCTAAACACCTCTACTGTATTGTAGGTACACAAAATTGCTGGGGAAACTCAGCGGGTGCAGCAGCATCTATGGAGCGAAGGAAATAGGCGACGTTTCGGGCCGAAACCCTTCTTCAGACTTACGTTTCGGGCCCGAAACCCTTCTTCAGACTCTACTGTATTGTACTTGCCTCCACCACCACCTCTGGCAGCTCATTCCAGGCACCTACTACACTGTGTAATAAACTTGCCGCCCACATCTCCTCTAAACTTTGTCCCTCCGACTTTAAAGCTATGCCATTTGGTGTTGAATATCTATGTTTCTCATCATTTTATATGCTATCAGAAGTCTGATCTTCAATCCAAGTCGGACCTTCTAATCCAGGCATCATTCTGGTAAACCTCCTCCCAACCCTCTCCATAGTCTCCTTATCCTTCCTGATTTAGGATGACCAGAACTGCACTAAAATTGGTGAGTTGTGACTTTCGTTTTTAGAGATAGAACGTGGAAACAGACCCTTCAGCACACCAAGTCCACGCTGACCTGCAATCACCTCGTACACTAGTTCAGTCCTACACAATAGAAACAATTTACAGAAGCCCTTAAGCCTACACACCTGTACCTCTTTGGAGTGTGGGAGAAAACCAGTGAATACACACACGGTTACAGGGAGAACATACAAACTCTATACAGACAGCACCTGTAGTCAGGATCAACCCTGGATCTCTGGCACTGTGCCAACAGTATTGTTAGGTTCACCAGTAATGACAGCCTTTCCACTTCTGCTCCTCTGAGCTATATGAGCAAAATATACTTCCTCCATTGGGCCAGATGACACCAGGGATGGAGGTGGAGGCAGATAGATGGTAATGGCGTTTAAGAAGATTGTAGATAGACACATAGAATGGAGGGATATGGATCACGCACAAACAGAGGAGATTATCTTGGCATCATGTTTGGCATAGACAGGATCAGGTCCTTCGATCCACAATGTCTGCGACGAACATGATGCCAAGATCAACTCTTACCTGCCTGTACTTGTTCAATATCCATCCATTCCCTGCATATCCATGTGCCTATCCCAAATCCTCTTCAACACCACTATTGTAGCTGTCTCCACCACCACCCGTGGTAGCTCATTCCATTTGCGTAACTAGAAACATAGAAAATAGGTGCAGGAGGAGGCCATTCGGCCCTTCGAACCAGCACCGCCATTCATTGTGATCATGGCTGATCGTCCCCAATCAATAACCCGTGCCTGCCTTCTCCCCAACTGATCAAGATCCTGCTGTAATTTTTGGTAACCATATTCGCTATCTGCGATACCACCCACTTCCATATCATCCGCAAACTTACTAATCATGCCATCTACATTCTCATCCAAATTGGTGATATAAACCACAAACAGTAATGGGACCAGCACCAATCCTCGAGGCCACAGCTGGTCACAAAACACAAACCACCAGATTCACAGAGTTTCTTCCCAGCTATTATCAGGCAACTGAACCGTCCTATCACTAACCAGAGAGTGGTCCTGAGCTACAATCTACCTCATTGGAGACCCTCAGACTATCTTTAATCGGACTTTACTGAACTTTATCTAACACATTAGCGCAGCGGTCGAGTTGCTGCCTTACGTAACCAGAGACTCGGGTTCAATCCTGACTACGGGTGTTGCGTGTACGAAGTTTGTACGTTCTCCCCATGATCTGCGTGGGTTTTCTCCGAGTTCTTTGGTTTCCGCCGCACTCCAAAGACGTACAGGTTTGTAGGTTAATTGGCTTGGTACAAATGTTATTTTTTCACACTAGTGTGTGTAATGTACGGGGATCGGTGGTCATCGCGGACACGGTGGGCCAAAGGGCCTTTCCACGCTGTATCTGTATACTTTGGACAGCTTGATTGTAATAATGTAGTCTTTCTGCTGACTGAATAGTACGCAGCAAAAAATCTTTTCACTGTATCTCAGTACACATGACAACAATAAACTAAACTAAACTATCGTCATTGCTTTTATGATAGACAAACTTGTCTCAGTGGGGCTCGGAATAATCATTCAGTGCATCAAAATGTGTTCAATCCAATCATTCATCACTCTTTTATTTATTCCATTTGGAAAATTAAACAAATAAATTAAGGGAAAAATTCAATGCAGAAAGAAACCAAGGGACAATTTATAAAAGTGTATGTAAATGCCCCAGGAAGGGACACATATGTCCAAGTTTTGTACCCGAAACAAAATATTCAAGCCAAGCAAAGTTGCAGGCAATTGTTTCCAGTTTCCAACTTTTGATTAATTGACTCTGTGAGGGGAAACTTTAAGGCATTTATTTGGACCAGGCTGTGAAGATACAAGCGTTTGGGATTAAGTCCAAGCTATCTTTCGAGACAGAGCTTGTTTAAAACACTCGGGGTCCGTTTTGCCTGGTCTGAGAGACTTTTCCAGCGTCACCAAGAGATTCTGATGGTGTTCCTTGATGTTGAGAGGATACTTGGATCTCACAAATTCGTACGCTGTCAAGAGATGCATGTTTTGTTTCAACATGAGGAACTGTATGATACAAGTCGGTGCCAAGGAGTACCCATCCCGGCAGTGAACCAGGACTCGCTTCTGTTTCTCCGCTGATGCACTGATGCAGCCGTTAATGTCCTCGAAGCAATGTTCCTTCAGAGGGAACACGTCATCGTTGGAGAACTCTCTGATGTTGACCTTGAGTCGAGACCAGCTGTGCTTTACGTTCTTTGTGCAGGTGCATGGGATGAGGGACATGTTGGACTCCTCGGGTAGGTTGCTCATGTCGATGATGCTATCGATGTTGTTTCTGCACAGGACGCGTCCACTGTAGGCGGCGTTCACATTCCCCACGTAAATGTACTCCGTCACCTTGGCGATGACGGGCTCAGAGTACTGTAGCTGCTTGGGGATGCCGCGCTTGCTGTCCTTTGGACTGTCCGTTTTGTTCGCCGTCTTGCGGCTGTGGTTCTTGAGTCTCTTGGAGCCGGTCCTCGAGGGCGGGTTGGAGTCAGACTCCGAGCTGCTGTTCCAAGGCGCTGAGAACAGAGAGAATCTGCTGGAAGACTTGGTCTTGGCCAGGGCTTCGTTGGAACCCGTTAAATTTGATGTCGTTGAGGTTGACCCAGAAGCGCAAAAGAGCGAAGCTCTCTCCAAAGATCCCGTGCTGCTAGAGGCTCCAGTAGTGTAAGCCTTGTCCATCTGAAACAAAAAAAGGATGGCAAAAGTGTAAGGGAAAATATCATGAGAAAATATAATTACACTAAACAGGCCCACTAAAATAAAATAACGCATTGGAAGTAAGTTATTTAAGAATTGGATAATTTTTGTAAACAGGGTTCTGATACTTTAAGGGTGGTACAGTGACGTATCAGGTAGAATCGTTGCCTCTCAGCGCCAGGCACCTGGGTTCAATCTTGACCGTGGGTGCTGTGTATGTGTGAAGTTGGCATGTTCTCCCTTGGACCACGTGGGTTTTCTCCGGGTGCTCTGGATTCCTCCCACATTCCACAGATGTGCAGATTTGTAAGTTAATTGGCCTCTGTAAGATTGCCCCTCGAGCATAGGGAGTGGATGTAAAAGAGGGGTAACATAGTGGACCCAATGGGCCGAAGGGCCTGTTTCCATGCTGTATCTCTGAACTAAACCATGGTAAGCATCGCAGTTTGGTTTGGGAAAAGCTCTGCCCAAGGCCACAAGAAATTGCAGAGACTTGTAGATGTAGCCCAGTCCATCACACAGACCAGATTCACCACCATCGAATCCATCTACATTTCACGCTGCCTGGGAAAAGCAGCCAACTAAATCAAGGACTTGTCCCACCCCGGTCTTTCCTTCTTCTCCCCACTCCCTTTGGTCAGAAGATACAGAAGCTTGAAAGCGAGCACCACCATGCTCAGGAACAGTTTCTTCCCTCTGTTATCAGGCTTCTGAGCAGTCCTTCCTTAACATAGAAACATAGAAACATAGAAAATAGGTGCAGGAGTAGACCATTCGGCCCTTCGAGCCTGCACCGCCATTCAATATGATCATGGCTGATCATCCAACTCAGTATCCTGTACCTGCCTTCTCTCCATACCCCCTGATCCCTTTAGCCACAAGGGCCACATCTAACTCCCTTTTAAATATAGCCAATGAACTGGCCTCAACTACCTTCTGCGGGAGAGAATTCCAGAGATTCACCACTCTCTGTGTGAAAAAAGTTTTCCTCATCTCGGTCCTAAAAGATTTCCCCCTTATCCTTAAACTGTGACCCCTTGTTCTGGACTTCCCCAAAATCGGGAACAATCTTCCTGCATCTAGCCTGTCCAACCCCTTAAGAATTTTGTAAGTTTCTATAAGATTCCCCCTCAATCTTCTAAATTCTAGCAAGTACAAACCGAGGCTATCCAGTCTTTCTTCATATGAAAGTCCTGACATCCCAGGAATCAGTCTGGTGAACCTTCTCTGTACTCCCTCTATGGCAAGAATGTCTTTCCTCAGATTAGGAGACCAAAACTGTACTCAATACTCCAGGTGTGGTCTCACCAAGACCCTGTACAACTGCAGTAGAACCTCCCTGCTCCTATACTCAAATCCTTTTGCTATGAATGCTAACATACCATTCGCCTTCTTCACTGCCTGCTGCACCTGCATTCCTACTTTTAATGACTGGTGTACCATGACACCCAGGCCTCGTTGCATCTCCCCCTTTCCTAATCGGCCACCATTCAGATAATAATCTACTTTCCTGTTTTTGCCACCAAAGTGGATAACCTCACATTTATCCACATTATACTGCATCTGCCATGCATTTGCCCACTCACCCAGCCTATCCAAGTCACCTTGCAGCCTCCTAGCATCCTCCTCACAGCTAACACTGCCCCCCAGCTTTGTGTCATCCGCAAACTTGGAAATGTTGCATTCAATTCCCTCGTCCAAATCATTAATATATATCGTAAATAGCTGGGGTCCCAGAACTGAGCCTTGTGGTACCCCACTAGTCACTGCCTGCCATTGTGAAAAGGACCCGTTTACTCCTACTCATTGCTTCCTGTCTGCCAGCCAGTTCTCTATCCACATCAATACTGAACCCCCAATACCGTATGCTTTAAGTTTGTATACTAATCTCTTATGTGGGACCTTGTCGAAAGCCTTCTGAAAGTCCAGATATAACACATCCACTGGTTCTCCCTTATCCACTGTACTAGTTACATCCTCGAAAAATTCTGTAAGATTCGTCAGCCATGATTTACCTTTCATAAATCCATGCTGACTTTGTCCAATGATTTCACCACTTTCGAAATGTGCTGCTATCCCATCTTTAATAACTGACTCTAGCAGTTTCCCCACTACCGATGTTAGACTAACTGGTCTGTAATTCCCCGTTTTCTCTCTCCCTCCCTTTTAAGCTAGGGTACTGTCCGATTCACTTCGATACCCAAGAGAGAGACCCTGGGACCCTTCTTCAGACTCTTTCAATTGTTTGGAGACACAGGAATTGCAGCTGCTGGTTTAAAAAAAAAAAAGACAAAGTGCTGGAGCATCTCAATTCCTTCTCCCTCTTCATTCCAGGCCACGGATTTCTGTAGATCTTTATTTACAAGTGGTTATTGTCTTGCTCCCCGATCTATGTGGTCAAATACAGTATCTAATCCTCTTCAGAGTTTCCACTGCATTTCTTAGCCAACTCCTCAACCCAACCACACGTGGCCACGTTTCTTTACAATGAATACCCGGCTGTACCCGGAGTGAACGATATTCCATGCATAACATATCCCATAATGATACCAATATCCCATGCACAACATTACTGCGTTTACCTGGGATTTCAGGCTGCTTTTAAAATCCTGAGATTCCAAAGCTGCGTATCGCCCGTTTCCATCCGAGGAGACCGATAGACAGAGGGGTCTGTGTGACCGGACCGGGAGCTTGGGGGTGGAGGTCATGGTTATGTGTTTGTAACCTGGTCTCTCGCTTCTACTCATTCCCAAATCTGGGCATGAACCTGTGGAGTAAAAGAGAAAATTGCAAAACATGTCGGAAGCAACTGCAGAAGCTGGTTTTCACCGATGATAGACACAAAATCCTGCAACGTGCTACAGTGGCTCAGCGGGACAGGTATCATGTCTGGAGAGAAGGAATGGGTGACGATTCGGGTCTCCAAAACCTCAATACCCTTCCTATAATAGGGCAACGCAAATTGCTCACAATACTCCTCTCAACCCGAAACGTCACCCATTCCTGCTCTCCAGAGATGCAGCCTGTCCCGCGGAGTTAAGGGCCAGTCCCACGTGGGCGTAAATTTGCGCGTCATTTACGCGACATCATTTACGTGTTGTGACGCGCATGTGATGCGTGCATGGCGTGCGTTATGTGTGCATGGTGCGTGGTGATGTAGGCAGTGACGCACGGTTCCGCGCACCGCCCCAGGATTTTGGGATTCACGAAATCTTCGCGCGCCACCTGTGTGACGCACAAATGACGCCCATGTGGGACAGGCCCGACTCCAGCATTTTGTGTCCATCCTCTAACAAAGTAGATAGTTTAGTTCTAGTTTTTCTTATTGTCACATGTACCGAGGTACAGTGAAAAGTTTTTGTTTGCGTGCTATCCAGTCAAAGAAAAGACTATATATACATGAATACAATCAAGCCGTCCACAGTGCACAGATAAACGGTAATGGGAATAACATTTACGTCCCATAAATGTGTAGCTCATAACGACTGAAGGCAAGCAGAGATCAAGTGGCTCGTGTGGGAAATTATGGCACGGTGACACAGCGGTAGAGTTGCTGCCTTACAGCGCTAGAGACCCGGGTTAGATCATGACCACAGGTGCTGTCTTTATGGAGTTTGTACGTTCTCCTCGCGACCATGTGGGTTTTTTCCTGGTGCTCTAGTTTCCTCCCACGTTCAGAAGACATGCAGGTTTAAGTTAATTGGCTTCTGTAAATTGGCCCTATTTTGTAGGATAGAACTCGTGTACGATGTGATCACTGGTTGGCGTGGACTCTGTGGGCCGAAGGGCCTGTTTCCACACAGCATCTCTAAACTAAACTAAAGTCATTGTGCCAAACATGAAGCCAAATTAAACTAATCTCCTCTGTCTCCACGTGAACCATATCCTTCCATTCCCTTCCCGCCAAAAAGCCTCTTAAACTCACTATCATATCCAAGATAGACACTGGAGCGACTCAGCAGGTCAGGCAGCGTCTCTCGAGGAAAGGAGTAGGTGTTGTTTCGGGTTGGAACCCTTCTTCAGACTGATAGTAGAGATTGGGGGGGAGGGGAACAAAAGGCCAGGACAAATCAGGTCTAACAACAGATGACCTCAGGAAGGGTGGTGCCTAGAATGGCCCATTGTTGTGATAGCAAGAGGGATACAAAGATACGAACAGTGGAACTCATAGGATAACTAGGATGGGGGAGGGTGAGAGAGAGGGGAGGGTGAGAGAGAGGGGAGGGTGAGAGAGAGGGGAGGGTGAGAGAGAGGGGAGGGGAGCGGATGGAATGCAGGAATACTTTAGTGAACCAGTATCAGCAGTTCACTTCCTGAGGTTCCAGGCCCCCACCACTCCCCATGTCCTGTACTTCTCCTTCTATCTTTACCTGTCACACCTGGAGGCGTCCCATTGCAATCTCTTTTCAGATTAGGACCCGAGCCTTGACTGATAAAAACAACCGCACAGTGTCTGTGGGCTTTTGTTCTTTATTGAAGAATCAATAATGGAGTTGAGCACGAACTAGTCACCAGGTCAACATCCGTGCAGAAATTTAATTTTCACCGAGTGCTCCAGGCTAATGCCTCTTGTGCCCACTTTCCAGGAGAGAGCAGGCTGCTGCTGTGTGTCTATTCCCAGCCTCAATCATACGAGCCACTTCAGAGAAGCAAACCTGATATTTCTGCCACAATATTTAGAAAGCAAAATATGCTCAAATGCATTTACATTTCAGAAGGAAAGGAGGCGTTGTAGACAGATGGAACTGCAGAAGCTGGAATATTGAGTAAGTTCATAAGTTCTCGGAGCAGAATTCGGACATTCGGCCCATCAAGTCTACTCCGCAATTCAATCGTGGCTGATCTCTCTTTTCCTCTCAACCCCATTCTCCTGCCTTCTCCCCACAACCCCCCACACCCTTACTAATCAGGAATCTGTAAATCTCTGCTTTAAAACACAAAGTGCTGCTGGAACTCGGCGGGTCAGGCAGCATCTGTGGAGGGAGTGGACAGGCAACGTTTCACATCGGGACCCTTGTTCAGTCCGGGGGTGGGGGCAGGAGGGGGGGGGGGGGGGGGGGGGGGGAAGCTGGAAAAGAGAGGTGGGGGCAGGACCAAGACTGGTAAGTGATAGGTGGATATAAGGCAGAGGGGTTTTGAAAGGCAGATGGGTAGACAAAGGCTAGAGATGAAAAAGAGACCCAAGGATGTCAGATATAGAGACGGGTGAATTAAAATTAATTGAAAGATACAGCATGGTAATAGGCCCTTCGGCCCATCGACCATTGATCACCACTCACCATCGTTCTATGTTATCTCACTTTCTCACCCACTCCTACACACTATGGGTAATTTTCAGAGGCTAGTTAACCAACAAACCCGCACATCTTTGAGATGTGGGAGGAAACCTGGAGCACCCGGAGGAAACCCACGTGGTCGCAGGGAGAACGTGCAAACTCCACACACAGATACCGCCCGAGGTCAGGATCGGACCCGAGTCTCCTGCGCGGTGAGGCAGCAGTTCTACCCGCTGCGCCACTGTTGCAAGAAAGACTTCAGGTTGATGCAGAAATAAAATTCAAGAGATTCTAGGGAAGGTTGTCAATCAGACAGCGAACCATCTTTTTTTTAGAGTCTCAGGTGTGAAGGTAGGGAGGGGACTCTCCACAAAATATACAAAAAATCTTGTTCTTACCAACAGATAGTCAGTAATCAACTGGCTTCCTATGGCAACAGCCACTGTCGTTTTTGCAGCTTGTGGAATCTTTTGTCCAACCCCAGGTCTTGTGAATAATATACATATCTTCATTCTTGGTAATAAAACTATGGCCAATTCAAACCCACTGCTACAAACCCTATGAGAACGGTGACTCGGGGTAGTTCCTTTTACTTTACAAAGCATGTACCACGTGCTTAGCACGATAACAAAGTTACTGGCTAAACATTAACACAAAGAGTAGTGTGTGTGTGTGTGTGTGTGTGTGTGTGTGTGTGTGCGCGTCTCGAGACAAAAGCACCAAAGTGATCGGCCTGAAATGTGGCCGCTTACTCTGGTGATCTTGTCTTTGTGTCCGTCACCAGGGTAAACAGTGGCCTTCTCCAGCCCGACACTAGTTGGCCGAACCTCCGAATCTAGCAAACACATTGCGCAGGTTCCCATTTGCTTTTTGCAATTAAAAGCGTTTGTTATTGCAAGCAAAGCCAGGCGTTGAAGAGATTCACAGAGGGTGCAAGCTGAGTGGGAGGGAGTGAAGCACGCACTCTCCGTGGCAAAATGTGGGATGAATGGGTGGGAGGAGGAGGGAGAGACATGCCAGGGAATTGCAGATGTCAACGGAAGAGGAATGGGAAGCAGTCAGTGATAGGGAGAAACATCGGAGGGGAAGAATGGAGAGAGAGAGGGAGGGGGAGGGGTGAGGGGGAGAGGGAGAGGGAGGGGGAGAGGGGGAGAGGGGGCGAGGGAGAGGGAGAGGGTGAGAGGGAGAGGGGGAGAGGGAGAGGGAGAGGGAGAGGAGGGAGGGGGGACAGACAGACAGACAGACAGACAGACAGACAGACAGACAGACAGACAGACAGACAGACAGACAGACAGACAGACAGACAGACAGACAGACAGACAGACAGAGAGACAGAGAGAGAGTGATAGACACACACACACATATACAGATGGAGAAAGAGAGACAGAGAGACACACACAGACACGGACACAGAAAAAGACAGAGGCAGGGATAGAATAAAGGTTTAGGGGGATATAGGTCAAACACAAGCAGGTGGGACTAGGGTAGATGGGGCATTTTGGTCGGCATGGATGAGTTGGGCTGAAGGGCCTGCTTCTGCACTGTATGACTGTGCCTCTATGACTGTTACTCTTGACAACATAACAAGGGTCATATTAAGCTAAGACCAAGATGTATTTTGGGCAATAGATGGTCATCCTTGGAGCATCTGCAGAGTGAAGGTGAAACCTAGGGCCTGTTTGAAAGCAGGAGCATTGTGATTGGGGTAACATACTGTACATCCATATCTACACTCCAGCCAATCTTGCGTTAAGTAACACAGATCTGCCCGATAATCTCTGTACAGCTGACACCCTCCAAAACAAATGATTCCCAAAGCAATGCGGGAGAGAGTACAAACCTGCACCACAATCTGAATGAGGAGCGGAGAGCGGTAAACAGTCACGGATCTTCAATATTTGTAGGAGGTTCTTAGCTATCATTCCTGCAGAAAAAAAGCACAAAAGTCAATAAGTTTGCGATGTGTAAGAAGGAACTGCAGATGCTGGTTTAAACCAAAGATAGACACAAAACGTCACCCATTCCTTCTCTCCAGAGATGCTGTCTCTCCCGCTGAGTTACTCGAGCATTTTGTGTCTAACCAAGTTTGTGATCATTTATATTTCTCACTTTAAATTCATAGTAAGTAGAATGGTAGAGAACGGGAACAGGCCCTTTGGCCCACAATGTCCATGCTGAACATGATGCAATGAGGGACCATCCGAACTAGAATGAATACTTTTGTAACTTCGACGGCAGTGGACTTGTGGTGACTCTTTGCGTACTTTATGCATTGAATGCCCACACAAAGAATTTCACTGTACCTAGGTACATTTAGTTTCGTTTAGAGATACAGTGCGGAAACACAATTAACCTACAAACCTGCCTGTCTTTGGAGTGTGGGAGGAAATCGGAGCACCCGGGGAAAACTTACACGTTCACAGGGAGAATGTACAAACTCAATAACAGAGGGGAGGAAGCTGGTGGTGCTCGCTTTCTGTATGTACAGTAAGATAAAGGCTTGTGTAGCTTTTGCCCAAGAGGAGTGGGGAGACGAAGGAATGACCGGGGTGGGACAAGCCTTTGATTATGTTGGCTGCTTTTCCGAGGCAGCGTGAAGTGTAGATGGAGCAAACAGTGTCCACAAATGCTGTCCGATCTTCTCAATGTTTTCAACATTTTCTGTTTTTATTTTGGAAATCCGGTAGGTTTTTATTTTAATATACATAATGCTAAGATACTTTGTCAACCTGCCGAGATGAAGACAAATAAAAGATACCTCCTGCAAGAGCAGTCTACACAAGGGTAATGTGAGCAGTCAATGAATGGCTGCTGTATCATTACACTGCATGGATCAATTATTATGAAATTGCCATCCATCATTCAAAGATAACAGCAATTCCCAGCACTATTTACCTTAATGTCTGTCAAAGCATTGCTCAATATTCTAAAAACTGTTATTTTTAATCATCAACATACTCCTCTGTGAGTTTGCCATGTGAAGATTTAGTTTAGTTTATAGATACAGTGCGGAAACAGGACCTTCGGCCCACCGAGTCCACACCGACCAGCGACCCCCGCACATTAACACTATCCTGCACACACGAGTGACAATTTACACATACACCAAGCCAATTAACCTACATTACCTGTACGTCTTTAGAGTGTGGGAGGAAACCGAAGATCTCAGAGAAAACACACGTGGTCACGGGGAGAACGTACAAAATCCCTACAGACAGCACCCGTTGTCGGGATCGAACCCGGGTCTCGCTTAGATGGTGTGGCGTTTCCTACAAATCAAAAGTAACTATGCTGGATAGGTATCTAATTGGCAGCAAGCACTTGCGATGTCCTGAAAGGGGCAACAGTGATGAAACGCAACTGTGAGCCCTTTTTTGCTCCTGAACCAAGTGTATAAAATCTGACCCTCAAAATTACATACTTCGGGACATCATTACTATCTGTGGAATGTCCAGTTTGTAGTTGCAATTATTTGGGTTAAATAGGAGCCAATTGTGGCTCAAAACCTTCATACATTTCGCAATGGGGGTCAAAAACATCACCCGTTTCGCATTCCTACATGGAGAAACCAGGAAGAAATAGTTGAGAGCTTCCAGTTCCTTGGTGTTAATATTGCCAATGAACTATCGTGGACCAGACACATCAACGCAACAGCCAAGAAGGAACCCTCTACTAGCTTTGGGAGACCGAGGAAATTTGGACTGTCTCCAATAATTCATAAACTTCTACAAATACACCATAGAAATTATTTATGTCTGGAGCAGTCTGAAGAAGGGTTTTGGACCGAAACGTTGCCTATTTCCTTCGCTCCATAGATGCTGCTGCACCCGCTGAGTTTCTCCAGCATTTTTGTGTACCCACCATAGAAATTATACTGCCAGGTTGCATCAAGCTTGGTTTGGGAACAGCTCTGCCCAAGACCATAAGTAATTGCAGAGAGTTGTAGATGTAGCCCAGTCGATCACACAAACCAGACTTCCCACCATTGATTCCCATTACACTTCACGTTGCCTCGGAAAAGCAGCCAACACAATCGAAGACTTGTCCCACACGGTTATTCCTTCTTCTCCCCGCTAACATTTGGCAGGAGGTACAAAAGCTTGAAAGTGCGCATCACCAGAGTCAGGAACTGCTGCTTCCCCTCTGTGATCAGCCTTCTGAACAGTTCTTCCATAAGTTAGGGTACTGTCCCATTCAGCTCGACCCCATTGAGGACATTGGACTCTGTCTCTGGAACTGATGCGCTGCAATGCTGAGAACTATATTCTGCACTGTTTCTCCACTATGCTCTGCCAATTGTATGCGAGTGTGACTTAATTGTATTCATGCATAGTATTATTTGATTGAAGGACATGCAAAGCAAAGCTTTTCACTGTAGCTTGGTACACATGACAATAATAAACTTGAACCTCACAGCAGATGCTGGTTTACAAGGGAAAAAATGCAAAAGTGCAGGAGTAACTCAGTGGGTCAGGCAGTGTCTCTGGAGGACATGGATAGGTGACATTTTGGATCCTTCTTTAGACTGATTGCAGTAGGGGGGAGAAAGCTGGAAAAGAGATGGGGGCTAGGTATTCTCCCATATCCTAACGACACATCGGTCTGTAGATTCAATTGCGTAAATTGCCCTGGGGTGTAGGGAGTGGATGGGCAAGTGGCATAACACAGAACTAGTGTGAATGGGTGACCGACGGTCGGCATGGAGTTGGTGGGTCGAAGTATTAAAGGTACTAATAATTTAATATTGAAAGCACCATAATTGTAGTTGGATCTTTTGTTCATATGATGACTAGTAGCCAGCGGGTGCTGCAGGTGAAATGCAGCGATTGCCTCACAAGCTAGAAAGAGGAACAATGTTCTTTATTGAGTGCCCTATGCTTCCATTTTGTGAGAAACACAATATTTTAACCGCATGCATCCCCATGCTGGTCCCACACCCAACCGGCCTCCATCAAAGGGGCTGGGGAAGTTTCGGGGAAGGTTGTGGCCTTTTCTTTAGAATATAATATGGCAGAGAAAAATTGGGAAAAAGCCTATCCGGGCGGCAGTACAGTGACCTCGCAGCGCCAGAGACCCGGGCTCAATCCTGACCTCGGGTGCTGTCTGTGTGTGGAGTTTGCATGTTCTCCCTGTGACCGCATGCGTTACCTCCGGGTGCTCTGCTTCCTCCCACGTCCCAAAGATGTGCAGGTTTGTAGGTTAATCGGCCCTCTGTAAAATTTCCCCTTAGTGTGTAGGGAGCGGATGTGAAAGCTGGATCACATAGAGCAGGTGAGAACGGGTGATCGTTGGTCAGCACGGACTCGGTGGGCTGAAGGGCCTCTTTTCATGCTGTATCTTTCAATCAATTTCAATTCACTCCTCTTCTCTCCTTATCTGACCCTTCTGTCTCTCTTTCACCTCTGTCTATCCATCAAAACTCCCCTCCCCTGTATCCACCTATCACTTATCAGGCTTTGTCCTGCAGCCCCCTCTCTTCTAGCTTTCTGCCCCCTGATCAATGGTCGGCGCGGATGCAGAGGGCCGAAGGGCCTATTTCCATACTGTATTTTTCAATCAATGAAAATATTAGATGCATCATTAACTTTACACTAAAGGCACCATAATCCAGTCTTTCACTCTGCACCCGACTCAGTTTGAGTCTGTAACCCATTCTTTGGAGCCTGATGGGGTTACGTAACAACTGCTATGCTGGTCTCATTAGCAGCACAGCAAGCCCTTGAACAAAGATAGAGACAAAGTGCTGGAGCAACTCAGCGGGCCAGGCAGCATCTCTGGAAGAAAAGGACGGGTGACATTTCGGGTCGGGACCCCTCCTCAGTCTGACATCATAGCTCAGTACAGCACAGGAACAGGCCCACAATGTCCATGCCGAACATGCTACTAAGACTAATTCGTATCTGCCTACACATAATCCATATCCCTCCATGTACATGTAACTGTACAAAACGCTCTCAAATCTACAACTAAATCTGCCTCCACCACCACCCCCAGCAGCAAGTTCTGGCCCCCAACCACCTTCTGTGTAAAAAAACATGCCCTGCACATCTCCTTTAAACTTTGTCCCTCTCACCTTAAGGCAATGTCCTGTAGTATTTTATATTCATTTTAGTATTTGGGTAAAAGGTTTTGACTGTCTACCCTAACTATGCCTCTCATATGTTATATATCATTTAGGTATCCTCTCAGCTTCTGTCATTCCAGGGGAAATGATCCAAGTCTGTCTAACCTCACTCCGTAGTTTATATTCCCTAATCCAGGAATCATTCTGGTAAACATCCTCTACATCCTCTCCAACAGCCTCCTGTAATGGGGCGACCAGAACTGCACATAATACACCAAATGCAGCCAAATTAAAACCCTACAAATTAGCATCGTGACTTCCTGACTCTTATACTCAATGCCCACTGCATGCTTTCGTTATCACTCTATCTACCAGTGCTGCCAGGTTCAGGGGGTTATAGACTTGGACCCCAACCTCCCTCTGTACATCAATGTTGCTAAAGGTTTTGCCATTAATTGTATATTTTCTTCTTATATTCAATCTCCCACCTCCCATTTGCTTGGACTAAACTCCATCTGCCACTTCCCCACCCATTGATCTATATCCCGCTGTATAATTTGAAGCCTTCTTCACAGTTCATGACCGCAGAAAACTTGGTGCCATCTGCAAACATACTAACCAATCCATCTACATTTGCATCCAAGTAATTATATACTTATCGCAAATGACAGAGGTTCTGGCATAGAACCCTGAAACAATTAATCCAAAATATTGTATATTAAGATATTTTAAATTCAAATTAAGATTATCCTGACAGTACACAATCTTGTCATGGTTATAGTGCCAAACATCCCTACCTTTGGTCCCATTTCCCTTTGAGTTCAACTTGTTGTTCAGAAGCTTGAGAACGAGCAAGTCTTTGTTCCATTTCTCCACTGGTTCCATGTTTTAGACCTCCTGAAAGTTCACAAGGAGAACAAACGTCAGCGATTGATTCACAACTGTGGCAAAGATGTGGCTGGACTACCCAAGTTCAACTTCTCTGTTACTCACCGAGGGAACCCTATGTGATGATGCCCTTTTGATAATGGCACAAAAACATCTGAATGACCAAACATCAAGAGTCAACAACGTTCATAAGTTCTAGGAGCTGAATTAGGCCATTCGGCCCATCAAGACTACTCCGCTCAATCATTGCTGATCCATCATTCCCTCTCAACCCCATTCTCCTGCCATCTCCCCATAACCCTTGACAGCGGTACTAATCAAGAATCTCCACCTTAAAAATACACAATGACTTGGCCTCCACAGCCCTCCGTGGCAATGAATTCCACAGATTCACCACCCTCTGACCAAAGAAGCTCCTACTCATCTGCTTTCTAATGGTACATCCTTTTATTCTGAGGCTATGGCCTCAGGTCCTAGAATCACCCACTGGTGGAAACATCCTCTCAATATCCATTCTATCCAGGCCTTTCACTATTCAGTAAGTTTTAATGTCCCTTTAAAGCATGAGAAATTACTTATTCTGTTACAGCCAATAGAACTATGAAGTTCCTCCTTTCCATGACATACCAGGTTTGTAAACACAATACTCATAGATAACATATAATACACAAAACAAAATTCAATCAATCAATAACCTCTACAATAAATCCCAAAGTCCATTTTTCTTTAAGAGATACAGCACGGAAACATGCCCTTCAGTCCACCAAGTCCTTGCCGACCAGCGATCAGCTGGTACACTGGTTATATCCTACACACTACGGACAATTCACGGAAGCCAATTAACCTACAAACCTGCACGTCTTTGGAACGTGGGAGGAGACCAGAGCACCAGGAGAAACCCCACGCGGTCACGGGAGAACGTATAAACTCCATACAGCTCCCATATTCAGGATGAAACCTGGGTCTCTGGCACTGTGAGGCAGCAACTCTACCATTGCACCACTATGCTGCCCTAAGGTGCAACCAAACACAGTCCACAGTTCATAGTTTAGTCAGTGTTTGTCGTGTTCAAGTGCCTGATGGCTGTTGGGAAGTTGATGTTCCTGAACATAACACCTTTCAGACTCCTGTACCTGCTTCCCGATAGCAGGAGTGGAATGAGAGCCTGGCCAGGGTGGTGTGGGTCTCTGATGATGCTGGCTGCACTTTTTGAGGGGAGCCTCCTTTAGAACCCTTCGATGTTGGGGTTAGTACCCAGACATCAATCTCCCAAAGTACCAGCTAGAATTCCATCTGCTGGTTGCTGAGACATTAGCTGAGCATTTTGTAGATTTGGCACAACACTGGACAATACATGATCATTGTTGAGATATCCTTGAATTGGGTAGCACTGCCTATTTGCGTTTCCTCCAATGTGTAGGTTTGTAAGTTAATCGGCCTCTGTAAATTGCCCCCCTCGTGACTTGGGAGGGGATGCGAAAGTTGGATAACAGAACTAGTGTGAACAGAACGGGTGATCGATGGTCGGCGTGGACTTGGTGAGCCGAAGGGTGTGGTGCCGTGCTGTATCTCTAAATACTTGAACCAATTAACCATATGGCTTGGGTGCAATGCCTGATTTCTCCTGGTCATTATATCTTGAGTCTACCCATTAACTTTAATATTCCAAAATCTCCTTCATCTCCCCATTACATTTACAACAGACACTTCCAGGAAAGTGGAGTAGGGCTGTCAGCATCCAAGTGGGAGTGCGGGTAAGTTGAACACACTGAGTACACACCACTTCCGCAACAATCCAGCAGCTACACAATCTGTGTCCACAACATCTGTGCCCACAACAGTAGCCTGACTAACCAGCCATTTCCGTACAGTTGTCACAATGTTCCACCCAAAATAGTGGGTGTTTAATTTGCTCCAATATTTTACTTCTGATTCACTAAAAAGAAAATGCACATTACATTTTAAAGATAGAAGTAGATGCAATTTTCAGTAGAAACAAAGAACCGCAAACAAAATGTGTAGAAAGGAACTTCAGCTGCTGGTTTGTACCGAAGATAGACACAAATTGCTAGAGTAACTCAGCGGGTCAGGCAGCGTCTCTGGAGAGAAAAGATGGTGACGTTTCGGGTCGGGATCCTTCTTCGGACTCACAGCACCAAAGATCCGGGTCTGAAATCTGAAGTAGGGACGCGACCCAAAACATCACCGATCCATGTACTCCAGAGACAATGCCTGATCCGCCCAGTTACTCCAGCACTTTGTATCTGTCTTAAGAGTTAACTATCTGCTGATTTAAATATATTTCATACTAACAACCACCACCACAACCTGAAAAAAAATCACCTCTTTTAATTGGATACAATAATAACAACATCATTATATTGAATACCAGCATCATCATTGTGTTCCAAACCTTATAATTAAAAAACTATATTTGTTGAAATTATACATTCAAGTATAGAATGGAATTTCAGAGATTGGATCAAGAATTATAATTGTTTTATGTTATGGTTTCAAGCTTTTGAGTAATTATTTATGTAGCAGCTCTGTCCTAATGCATATTCTTGTTCAGTGCCTATGTTGTTTTGCTATCATTCATTACAATTGCCCCACTCTTTTAAATCTATATTCTAACACTAGCATTCCGCCACACGTTATTCCCTTCATCTTGTATCTGTACATTGTGGATGGCTTGATTGTAATCATGTATAGTCTTTTTACTGACTGGACAGCACGCAACAAAAAAGCTCTTCACTGTACCATGGTACACGTGACAATAATTAACTAAACTTGGTCGGCATGGGCAAGTTGGGCCGATGGGGCTATGACTCCATTTAAGGACCCCACCATTGCCTGAACTATCTTCAAACAACACCTCAACATTCAACCGTTCGGCCCTTCGAGCTAGCACCGCCATTCAATGTGTTCATGGTTGATCAGCCACAATCAGTACCCCGTTCCTGCCTTCTCCCCATATCCCTTTACTCCGCTATCCCTAAGAGCTACAATTATATTGGAGGCCATAGAATCATCCAGTGTGGAAACAGTTCCTTCAGGCCCAATTTGCCCATGCCGGCCAACATGCCCCATCTACACTAGTCCCATCTGCCCATAACCCTCTAAACCTATTAGAGTATAGATACCACTCTGGCATCTTTCTACCTTTTATACTTCTGTTTAGCTCCATTGGATTCATGTATCGTATTATCTACTTGATTGGGTAGCATGTGAACTGAAGCTTTTCACAGTAACAGGACACAAGAGTCAAGAGAGTGACAAGAGTGTTTTCATAACATCATAAGACATAGGAGCTGAATTAGGCCATTCAGCCCATGATGTCTGCTCCACCTTTCAATCATAGCTGATCTATTTTCCCCTCTCAACCCCATTCTCTTGCCTTCTCTCCGTAACCTTTGATGGCTTTGCAAATCAGGAACTTTTCAACCTGCACTTTTAAAATACCCAATGACTTGGCCTCCACAACTGTCTGTGCCAATGAATTGCACAGACTCTCCGCCCTCTGGCTAAAGAAATTCCTCCACATCTCCATTCTAGAGGCACATCCTTTTATTCTGAGGCAGTGAGTGTCCTCTGGTCCTAGACTCTCCCACTACTGGAAACATCCTCTCCACATCCACCCTATCTAGGCCTTTCATTATTCAGTAGTTTTCAAAGAGATCTCCCTCATCCTTCTAAACTCCAGCGAGTACTGGCCCAGAGCCCAAGCCATATTGTCAAATGTACCAAAATGAAACAATTGTATTCTTGCATGGAGTAACACTGCCTGTGATAATAATAAACCTTAAACATAGATCTCCTTTTGAATGGATTCATTTCACTTTTGTCTGGCCGAAGGATTTGAGTATAGGAGCAGGGATGTTCTACTGCAGTTGTACAGGGTCTTGGTGAGACCACACCTGGAGTATTGCGTACAGTTTTGGTCTCCAAATCTGAGGAAGGACATTATTGCCATAGAGGGAATGCAGAGAAGGTTCACCAGACTGATTCCTGGGATGTCAGGACTGTCTTATGAAGAAAGACTGGATAGACTTGGTTTATACTCTCTAGAATTTAGGAGATTGAGAGGGGATCTTATAGAAACTTACAAAATTCTTAAGGGGTTGGTCAGGCTAGATGCAGGAAGATTGTTCCCGATGTTGAGGAAATCCAGGACAAGGGGTCACAGCTTAAGGACAAGGGGGAAATCCTTTAAAACCGAGATGAGAAAACTTTTTTTCACACAGAGAGTGGTGAATCTCTGGAACTCTCTGCCACAGAGGGTAGTTGAGGCCAGTTCATTGGCTATATTTAAGAGGGAGTTAGATGTGGCCCTTGTGGCTAAGGGAATCAGAGGGTATGGAGAGCAGGTACGGGATACTGAGTTGGATGATCAGCCATGATCATATTGAATGGCGGTGCAGGCTCGAAGGGCCGAATGGCCTACTCCTGCACCTAATTTCTATGTTTCTATGTGCAAGGCCACAGGAGGAGTAGATTGGGGTAAATGCATGGAGCCTTTTGCCCAGAGTAGGGGAATTGAGAACAAGAGGCTATAGGTTTAAGGTGAAGGGGTGATAAGATTTAATAGGAACTTTGGTGTAACTTTTTTTTTTAACACAAAAGGTTGGTAGGTGCATAGAACGAACTGCCCGAGGAGGTACTTGAGGCAGGTTCTATCATAACATTTAAGAGACAATTGGACAGGTACATGGATAGGAAAGGTTTAAAGGGAAATGGAAGATAGACACAAAAGGAGTAACTCAGCGAGACAGGCAGCATCTCTGGAGAGAAGGAATGGGTGATGTTTTGAGTTGAGACCCTTCGTGAGAGGGATATGGGCCAAGCGGGGCCAGGTGGGATTAGTGTGGATGGGGCATGTTGGTCCGTGTTAGCTTGTAGTACATCGAGGTACAACTCGAGCGTTTGACGGCTCTGGGCCAGTGATTGTATTTTGTGCACATACACAATTAAAACTGTGGGATCTGGCGGCAGCAGTCAGTCACTAGGGGTTAGCCACAGAGAACACCCGACCAATTCCTGGTCAGGCTCAGACAATCGGCGATCGTGTGTGACCGGAATGTGAATTTGAACGCCAAGCATCGCTGGCGTCTTGCAGTTAGTTGCCTCTGGAAGCAAACTCAACAATGTGCAATAAACCCCGAATGTCGGGATTTCTCTTTGCAACAACAGCCTGCCCGGTCTGAGCCGTAGCAAGTCGTGGTACGCTGATCTCTCTCTCTCCCCCACACTCTCCCTGCTCTGTTGACAATGGGAGCAGGCGCTTCAATGCGTTTGTTTGACCATCTCCGTCCTTGTTCGCTGGTGAGCCCGCTGCCTCGGCTCTTGCCCCCAGCCGTTTACACTCTGTAACAGACGCCTCAAATCCGCATGTGTCGCCCCCTTATCATGAAGCATCTGCAGTTCCTGGTGTCTCCCATCATCTTTATGCGGGGTTTCAAGCACGTCAGCCAAAAATTAGACGCGGGGAACAGATTGCATATTTTAAAATACCCCTTCCTTCCCTTTAATAACACTCCACAATGGCCAGCGTTATATATATGTTTTCTTTAAAACACAAACCATACACGATGCATCTGATAATCTTGGGTCGCTCCTAAAACATAACGAATTACTTTTTATGCAAAGCAAGATAAGAAAGGTGCATTTCCATTCCCATTGAAGAATGCCCAGTATTGAACATACATTCCCTGCAAAGAAAGCATCGCGTAAATGATTCAATTTGCAGGGGTCGTGGTTAGCGGTAATGTCCTGGATATCCCTCCAAGCTCTGCCACTCAGCCGGTCGACCGCGCGTTCGCAAGGAAGCAGAACGATTCTCAAAGCGGGTCTCGGATTGTTCACAGACGCAACACGCAACGCCACCAGCCAGGCAAGGGACGAGCAAGTACAAATTGCATTTTTATCTTATTCTTAAATCTTACCTTGCGATCTGAAATTGCATTATTTTAAGATGGGGCAATAAAAGGGCATCAAATGGAAATGTAAAAACAATGCAACGTCCTGCCTTGCATTTTGCAGCTAGCATTTACAAATATCATACAGATAAAAAAAAATTTTAAATCACTGCGGGTTAAAATTAATTTGACAACAGGTACAAATGCATTGAGCGGAGAAGCGTGGTGTAAACAGACTTTAGAGTTCTCCCCACCTGATAGAGACGTGAAGTTCGGTACAAATATAATTAGCCATCCACCAATATCACGACACACAGTTTCTTCCGTCTGTTCCCTTCCGAGAGGTTGCTATCGACCCCCTCTGATTGGAAACTCCCAACACATCATCAGCCCGTGTTGAACAATTGGGATGCCGCGTTGCAGCAATTGGCCGCTTCACCCTGGATACAGTTGTGTCATGTCAGCACGCAACTGACGAAATCCTCACACACCCGAATTAGGAGCTTCTCGGTAGGCGGGCTGCCCTAACCAGTCATCAAATGGGTCGCCAAATAAGGGAAATCCTCAAACGCCAACTCACCCCCACCCCCCCCCTCTCTCTCTCTACCCACACACAGGGAAAACTCAAAGGCACTCCCGAGAGAACATCCCACCCTTGTATCAACTCTACCAATCTTCTATATTCTTGCCATCTATAGTGTGGGGGAGACCGGGTAGAAGTGCTGTATATAAGATGACGAGAGGCATGCATAGGGTTGACAGTCAGAACACGTTTTATCCCCCAGGGTGGAAACATCAAATACTACAGGGCATAGCTTGAAGGTGAGAGGGACAAAGTTTAAAGGAGATGTGCGGGCATGTATTTACACAGGTGAATGGGAAAGCGCTGCCAGGGGTGGGTGTGGTGGGATAGAGGCATTTTAGAGACTTTTGGATAAACACATAACAGCCACTAATAGGTACATCATTGTATTTCAAGATCCAAACGCAGGCAGATGGAGATGGGGTATCTTGGTTGGCATGAGCAAGTTGCCTCTCTCTGTGCCCTCTCTCTCTATCTCCATCTCTATCTCTATCTCTATCTCTATCTCTCTATATATATACCTTTCATTAAATTTATAAAACTGGCATATTTATTTTATCCTATGGCCTGCCAAAATGTGCCAAATATATAATGTGGCCCCCAAGCTCAAAGGTTTGGAGGCCCCTGCTAGCCTATTGATCTCCGCTTTAAAAATATCCACGCATGTGAGCCATGTGAGTAATATTGTGAGCAATTTTGGGCACCATATCTGAGGAAGGATGTGGTGGCTCTGGAGAGGGTCCAGAAGAGGTTTACAAGAATGATCACAGGAATGAGTAGGTTAACGTTTGTCGGCACTGGTCCTGGACTCGCTGGAGTTGAGAAGAATGAGGGGGGACCTCATTGAAACATACAGAATAGTGAAAGGCTTGGATAGAGTGGGTGTGGAGAAGATGTTTCCACTAGGACTAGAGGTCATAGCCTCAGAATTAAAGGACGTTCTTTTAGGAAGGAGATGAGGGGAAATGTCTTTAGTCAGAGGGTGGTGAATCTGTGGAATTCTTTGCCACAGAAGGCTGTGGAGGCCAAGTCAGTGGATATTTTTAAGGCAGAGATAGATAGAGTTTTGATTAGTACAGGTGTCAGAGGTTATGGGGAGAAGGCAGGAGAATGGGGTTGGGAGGTAGAGATAGATCAGCTATGAGTGAATGGCGTAGTAGACTTGATGGGCCGAAAGGCCTAATTCTACTCCTATCGCTTACAACTTATGTCATGTCTTCCAGAGATGCTGCCTGATCTGTTGCGTTACGCTGGCACTTTGTGTCTTTATTTGTAAACAAGCATCTGTAGTCCCTTGCGTCTTTCTGGTTCCTCATCAAGGTTGGTGTCAAATATCAATTCTGTGAGCAACCTTGGCACATTTTACTGAATCAGAGGTGCTAAACACATGAACATTGGTGCTGCCATTAAGACATAGTGCTGCAAGACACTTTAGATTAATTGGCCAGTTTGGCCCATTGAGTATATCCATGTACACAAATCCAATTTGTCAGCATTTAGTCTGAAGCCTCTGTGCCTTGGTGATTCACATACTTAAATGTTTGATATTAATTAAATGTTAGGGGACAAGTTATCTCGATTGGTCTGGATTGGTAGAGTTGCTGCCTCACAGCGTCAGAGACCCAGGTTCAATCCTGACCACGGGTGCTGTCTGTACAGAGTTTGTACGTTCTCCCCATGACCGCGTGGGTTTTCTCCGGATGCTCTGTTTCCTCACACACTCCAAAGTCGTGCAGGTTTGTAGGTTAATTGGCTTTGATAAAGATTGTAAATTATTTCTAGTGTGCAGAATGGTGCTAGCGTGCGGGGAGACCGTTGATCGGCATGTACTCGATGGGCTGAAGGGCCTGTTTCTGCATTGTATCTCTGAACTAAACTAGACTCGTGCACCTTATCTTAAGCATAAGCCTCTAGTTTAGTTTAATTTGGTCTAGTTTAGAAATACAGTGTGGAAACAGGACCTTTGGCCCACTGAGTCCGCGTCGACCAGCGGTCACCCATGCACTAGTTCCATCCTACACACTTGCGGAAATTTACAGAAGCCAATTAACCTAAAAGCCTCCTCTTTGGTACATGGCACTTCTTTGGTATATAGAACCACCTGGAGGAAACCCATGCATTCACAAAGAGAATGTACAAACTCCGTATGGACAGCACCCAAGGTCAGGATTGAACCCAGGTCCCTGGCGCTGTGAGGCAGCAACTGTGCTACTGTGCCGCTCCAGGTTTCAAAGCCTCTGCCATGGGGAAGAGATTCTTTTTATCTATGCCACTCGTAATTTTGTGCACCTGGATCTCCCTCAATTTCCTCCATTTCAAGAAAAGCAACCAATCTAATCTCCTCCCATAAGTAAAATATTTCCCCACAGGCAACATCATCCTGGTGAATCTGAAGAAGGGTCCCAGCCTGAAACCTCACCTATCCATGATCTCCAGAGATGCTGCCTGGCCCACTGGATTACTCCAGCACTTTATGTCTTTTTTTTATAAACCAGCATCTGCAGTTCCTTGTTTCTCAATTCTAAACAATCTCCATTGTAGCCTCTTTTGTAAAGTCATAAGATAATGTCCCTGCTCTTTTATATAACCGCCAGCTAATGGAGGCAAGTATCCCATATGTCTTTCAAAAGCCACAAAGTGCTGGAGTAACTCAATGGGTTAGGCAGCATCTTTGGAGGACATGGATAGGTGACGTTTCAGGTTGAGACCCTTCTTCAGCCTGATTGGTGGTTGGTTGGGGGATGGGGGTTGGAGAAAGCAGAAAGAGAGGTGGGGGTGGAACAAAGTCTGGTGAGTGATAGGTGGATAAAGATGAGGGGGGGGGTGTCTGATTGGCAGATGGTTGGATAAAGGCTAGAGAATGAAAGGACAAAAAGTATGAGATAGAAGAGGCATGAATTGTGAAGCCAGAGGAAAGAATCGAGGTGGAAGGGGACGGGGGAAGGGTGGAAGAAGGTGGAGAAATGGCCACAAATCCAGGTGGGCACAAGGAAGAGAGGGAGGAGAAAAGGAGGGGCCGGAAGGCGGGTGGGGGTTTGTTTGTATGCGAGTTATCTAAAATGGGGAATTCATTGTTCATACTGTTCCCGAGTCATTTGTTTTCTTCACTGCTTTATTAACCTGTGCTGCCATCTTCAAGGTTTCCTTGGACATTTACACCAAGGTCCCTCTGTTCCCCAACAGTTCCCAAGGTCCTCCCATTCATTTTTACATCCTATCCATATTAGTCCTTCCAAAGTACATCACCCCGCATTAGTGTCATAGAGTCATTCGGTGCAGAAACAGGCCATTCAGCACAACTAGCCCACACCGAACATCATGCCCCAACAACATTAGTCCTACCTGCCTGTGTTTGGCCCACATCCCTCTAAACCTTTCCAATCCATGCTCTTGTCCAAATGTTTCTTAAAGGTTGTAATAGTAACTGCCTCAACCGTCTCTTCTGGCAGCTCATCTCTTTGGGCAAATAAGTTGTCCCTCATGATCCTATTAAATGTTTCCCCTCACTTTTACCCTATGTCCTCTGGTTTTTGATTCCCCTTCTCTGAGTAAAATACTATGTGCGTTTGTCCTATCCCTCTCATGATCTTATATGCTTCTATAAGATCACCCCACATCCTCCTGCGCTCCAAGGAATTAATTTCTAGGCTATTCAACCTTTCCCTATAGTTCAGGCCCTCCACCCATGGCACCATCATAATTCTTCTCTGCACCATTTCCAGCTATTATGCCCCTGTCCCACTTAGGAAAACTGAACGGAAACCTCTGGAGACTTTGCGCCCCACCCAAGGTTTCCGCCCGGTTCCCGGAGGTTCCCGGAGGTTTTTGTCAGTACCTGCTTCCACTACCTGCAACCTCCGGCAACCACCTGCAACCTCCGGGAACCGCTCGGAAACCTTGGGTGGGGCGCAAAGTCTCCAGAGGTTTCCGTTCAGGTTTCCTAAGTGGGACAGGGGCATAATATCACGTTTAAATTCCATTTGCTATTGTTGTGCCCATCATAATGGGTGGCACAGTGGTGCAGCAATGGAGTTGCTACCTTGCAGCACCAAAGGCCCCAATTGGATCCTGACTACAGGTGCTATCTGTGCGGAGTTTGTACATTCTCCCTGTGATCGCGTGGGTTTCCTCCAGATGCTCCGGTTTCCTCCCACATTCCAGGTCTGTAGGTTCATTGGCTTCTGTTAATTGTAAACTGTTCCTTATGTGTAGGACAGTGCTAGAGTAAGGGGTATTTGCTGGTCGGTGCGGACTCGGTGGGCTGAAGGGACTGTTTCCCCACTGTTTCTCCAAAGTCTAAAGCTAAAGTTAACAATTGATCAGTCTAACTCTGAGCTTACAACTGACCTCATCACAATGAATCAATTTTCATGTCTTCTGCTGACTTATTAGTCATTCTTCCTACAATTCTACCTTAATTACAAATATTACCATATATCACAAACAGTAAGAGACACTGTACCAATCCCTGTGGTGCACTACTCGACGCAGGCTTACAGTCACAAACACAACCTTCCAACCTCACGGGAGACACAAAGAATTGCAGATGCTGGTTTATTTTTTTTAAAAGACACAAAGTACTGGAGTAACGCAGGGGGTCAGGCAGCATTGTTGGAGAACATGGATAAGTGGTGTTTCAAGTCACGAACCTTTCTTCAGACTGAAACATGGATAGGTGACATGAGCGGCATAGTGGCGCAGCGGTAGAGTTGCTGCCGTTACAACGCTTGCAGCACCAGAGTCCCGGTTCCATCTCGACCACGGGTGCTGTCTGCATAGAGTTCGCACGTTCTCCCCGTGGCCGCGTGGATTTTCTCCGAGATTCCCCCACACTCCAAAGACGTACAGGTTTGTAGGTTAATTGGCTTGGTTTAAATGTAAAATTGTCCCTAGTGTGTGCAGGATAGTGTTAATGTGCGGGGATCGCAAAACAGTGCGGACTCGGTGGGCTGAAGGGCCTGTTTCCTCGGTGTATCTCTAAAAAAACACCTAAAACTAAAGGTGGCATTTTGGTTTGGGACCCTTCTTCAGACTGAAACATGAATGGGTGATGTTTCGGGTCAGGATTGTTCTTCAGACTGCAACATGGATTGGTAACGTTTCGGGTCGGGACCCTTCTTCACACTGAAGAAAAGTCCTGACCAGAAGTGTTGCCTCCAGAGATGCTGCCTGATCCTCTGAGTTACTCCAGCATTTTGTGGGGGGTTTTCCAACAACACTCATGCCTCCTACGACCAAGCTAATTTTGGATCCAATTTTAAAGCCTACCTCGATCCCATTAACTTTTAACTTTTTGTCTACATATCTGTTCCGCTATCACTTGCTGTCTGTGAGCAAGCTTGTGGTATACCTGCGACAATGAGATCCTCTCATAGACATATAGCCCTATGGCCCAAATTGTCCATGTCAACTAAGGTGCCCCATCTAAGCTAGTCCCATTTGCCTGCATTTGGCCAATATCCCTATGAATCTTTCCTATCCATGTACCTGTCCAAGTATCTTTAAAATGTCATTGTCATGCCTGCCTCCAGAGTCAAGAGTGTTTTATTGTCATATGTTCTGAAACGGAACACTTAAATTCTTACTTGCAACAGCACAACAGATAGTAAACATAGTACTCTGTAAACTACTCAACTACTTCCTCTGGCAACTCCTTCTGTACACCCACCACCCTCTGAGTGAAAAAGTTGCCCATCAGGTTCCTATTAAATCTTGCCCCTCTCAACTTAAACCTATGTCCTCTGGTTCTTGTTCCCACTATCCTGGGTAAAAGACTGCATATTCACCCTATCAATTCCCCTCATGATTTTATACGCCTCTATAAGATCACCCCTCAGCCTCCTGTGCTCCAAGGAATGAAGTCCTAATCTGCCCAGCTTCTCCCTGTAGCCCAACCCCTCGAGTCCTGGCAACATTCTCTCTTTTTTGTTCCATAGATTTACCCAAATGCTCTTATTTGAAGAGGGTTCTGGGGTATTCTCCATCCGTACTGCAGTCTTTTCATAAGAAATGTATATTATCCATGGAAAAAAAGGTGCTGGTTTTGACTCAGAAGCAATGCTGTAGGTCATAGTCCTGTAGGTCTGTGTCCAAGATGGCTGCCGTGAAGAGAGAGTGGACGCTGGCGCGCTTTGGCTGCCGCTGCTCTCTCTTCACACTGTGTTTTTGATTTTCTGTTTTTGGATTGAATTCTGTTTTTATTTTGTGTCTCTGTGATGTCTTTTTTACCTGTTCTACTCCGATTATATGTTTTTATTCCGATTACTATGTAAGGTGTCCTTGAGATGTCTGAAAGGCGCCCATTAAATAAAATGTTTTATTATTATTATTATTATTATTTCTGAATCATTTCGTCATGGGTTTAAATTGTCACCGTGGAGAGACAAGCATTTTACTGAGGGTGAAGTATATAGAGCATCAGAAACTAATTCCTCCACACACAACATTAAATCAGAGCTCTAGCCTCTCCAGAAGGCATACAAGGGCTCTTGGAAACAATCGAAGCAAAGCAAGAGAGTTCTCCAGTTGCCTATTCACCAGCCCCAGTCACCTTCACAATTATCTGCTGCTTAACATGAGTCGGGGTGACAGATTGAATACTCTCCTTCTGTGCTGTGTGATTTGATGGTTTCAGCTTTAGACTTCAGAGCTGCAGTGTGGCAACAGGCCCTTCGGCCCACCGAGTCCGCGCTGACCAGCGATCACCCCGTACACTAGCACTATCCCACACACAAGGGACAATTTACAATTTTAATGAAGCCAATTTAGAGTGTGGGAGGAAACTGGAGCACCCGGCGAAACCCCACTCGATCACAGAGAGATCGTACAAACTCCATACAGGCAACATCCATAGTCAGAATCAAACCCAAGTGTCTGGCGTTGTAAGGCAGCAACTCTACCACTGTGCTGCCGTGCCACCCCTTGAGAGTTTTATGCGTACTTATGGACCACGGTATTACATTTTTTCATAGATTTCTATAGTGAGGGAAGGAACTGCAGATGTTGGTTTACACTGAGGATAGACGCAAAATGATGGAGTAACTCAGCGGGTCAGGCAGCATCTCTGGACTTTACTTCAATATGTAGCTAATGAGCTTTGTAGCATTTTCTGCTTATCCTAATGATTGAAAAGCCATTATATCAATACTACTTTCTTCATTAAGAGGATTAAAAATAAGCAAAAAGGCCTAACATAAATTCAAGAACTTCAGCCTTAATGTTAAGGGCCTGTCCCACTTGGGCGACCTAATCCGCGAGTTCTGGCAAGTTTGCCCTCGACTCATATTTGCAGCATGGTCGACACGAGGTTGTAGGATGTCTTCGTAACTCTCCTTCATGCTCGAGAGTGGTCTCCACGTACTCGAGGCCTCAGCTAGGTTTTCTCAATACGTTTTCTCAATATGTTATAGAATGCCCGCGAGTAAAAAAAAGGTCGCCATGGAAAAAATGTATACTTTTTTTACTCGTAGGTTTAGTCGTAGTAGGTCGAAGTAGGTCGGCATGTTAGTTGTAGATAATCAAGGGTAGTCGAAGATAGTCGTAGATAGTCTTCATCATAGTCAAAGGGAGATCGAAGGAGGTCGCCCTCACTCTCCACTATTTGGTGTCCAATTTTCCCGAAGTTAGTCGTAGTTAGTCGAAGCTGGTCTTCAACATAGTCAAAGGAGGTCTTCAACATGTCATTTTTTCAAACTCTTCTAAACTCTCTAATTAGGTCTCCCAAGTGGGACAGCCCCTTTAAATGATCTAATAAATTGTGTCCTGACTATTACAAATAAGACACAATGATAACCAAGACCTGTTCTGCTTGAAAAGGGTTTCTTAATTAACCTTTGAGAAGAGTCCCAACCCAAAACATTACCCTGCCATGTTCTCCAGGGATGTTGCCTGACCCGCCGAGTTGCTCCACCATTTTGTGTCTTTTTTTGTAAACTAACATCTGTAGTTTAGTGAAGGAACCAACAACACAATTCCAGTCAATCTCCAGCCTCCTGAGTTCTATCAGCCACAGTAGCAGGTACTATCACAATGTTTCAGAACAATTTGGACAGGTACATGGATAGGACAGGTTTAAAGACATAATAGACAATAGACAATAGGTGCAGGAGTAGGCCATTTGGCCCATCGAGTCAACACCGCCATTCAACGCGATCATGACTGATCATCCCCAATCAGTACCCCATTCCTGCCTTCTCCCCATATCCCCTGACTCCGCCGAGGCCTAATGGCGGAGCTGGCGACATCGGAGCTGTAGCAGCAACAGCGGCGGCAGCGGAGACCTGACTCGGCCCCGAAACTGTGGCGGCGGCGGCGGCAGCAGCGGAGACCTGACTCGGCCCCGAAACTGTGGCGGCGGCAGCAGCGGCAGCGGAGACCGGACTCGTCACCGAAGCTGTGGCGGCGGCAGCAGCAGCAGCGGAGACCTGACTCAGCCCTGGGGCTGTAGCAGCAACAGCAGCGGCAGCGGAGACCTGACTCGGCCCCGAGGCTGTGGCGGCGGCAGCAGCAGCAGCGGAGACCTGACTCGGCCCCGAAGCTCTAGCGGCGGCAGCAGCAGCAGCGGAGACCCGGCTCGGCACAGAAGCTGCGGTGGCAGCAGCAGCAGCAGCAGCGGCGGAGACCCGACTCGGCCCTGGAGTTGCGGCGGAGGCAGCAACCACCCGCGGAGTTTGAACCGTCGCCTCGGCGCAGAGGGAGAACAAAGGGGGAAGAGACAGAGACAGAGACTTTAAGATTTTGCCTTCCACCACAGTGAGGAGGTGTTTGGTGAACTCACTGTGGTGGATGTTAAATTTGTGTTGATTGTGTGTTTTTGCCATTTTTAAAAATTATATGTATGACTGCAGGGAAACAAAATTTCGTTCAGACCGAAAGGTCTGAATGACAATAAAACGAATCTAATCTAATCTAATCTAATCTAATCTTTAAATTGTGCTGAAATGCCTGTTTCCACACTGTATGACTCATGACATAAAAGTGACACCTGCAGTTAGACACCACCTTCAAAATGGTGAAGATTTCAAAGGCACTTCATGTGAGGGCGGCTAGTCGACCCACTGCCTCATGGCGCCGGTGAACCCTGGTTCGATCCTGCCCTCGGGTGTTCTGTGAGTGCGGAATTTGCACGTTTTCCCTGTGACCACGTGGGGTTCCTTTGGGTTCTTCGGTTTCCTCCCACATCCCAAAGATGTGCGGGTTTGTAGGCAACCATTGCACTCCTGCTCGCTGCAGTTCCGTACTTTCATGGCTAATAGTCCATGGATCAAAATAGTTTGTTGGCTGGCTTGGCACAATCAGCCTCCCAATTACACCCAGAGTTAAGATCAGGCCTCACGGCTCTGCATTGGACAACTTAAAATTATTGTACGCGAGGGAAAAGGGTAAAATAAACCAAAGCAAACTAACAATAATTTGAAACTTTAACAATTTTAAGAAAAACGCCGTTCTATGGGAGTAATATCACGTAGGCTAACAGAAATTCTTTGGTCTAAATCCTTTCAATCATTCCTCCTGCTGAACCTTAACCCTGAGGCAGCATTTCTGTATAAGGTATTAATGTATTGTGTAGCTACAGATTTTGCATCCAAAATTTTTGTGTTATCAGTGTTTTCTCATTCGTTAGTTCAATATTTTCCATAGTGACAGCCAATTGCAATGGGCTCTATGGTTGTTGCCATAGAAACCATGCCTGGCCAATCAGAAATCCCCATTAATAAATATTTAATAATCTTGCACAATGTCTAACATCCTCTCACTGTATATGTACTGTTGCCTATTTTATATAAGTATTCCCTTAATCGTTTTGACAGAATCAACGCTATGCGCAGTAACTAGGGGAGACAGAGTATATGTTCACTTGCTTTGAACAGTCATTTCTTGAGACTGATGTTCTGATGCTCATCGAAGTAACTGTTCCAAATGGGTTTTTAGAGATTCAGCTTAGAAACAGGCCCTTCGGCCCACCAGGTCCGCGCTGACCAGTGATCACCCATTCATGCTATCACTCCTACATATTAGGGGCAATTTACAGATGGCCAATTAACCTACAAACCCAATTAACCTACGTCTTTTGGACGTGCCAGGAAACCAGATCACCCGGAGGAAACTTACGCAGTCACAGGGGGAGACATGCAAACTCCACACAGATAGCACCCGAGGTCAGGATCGATCCCGGGTCTCTGGTGGTGTGAGGCAGCAGCTCCCCTGCTGTGCCTCTGTGCCATCAAAAAAATGTGCAGTTATTATTGTTTACTGATGATTATGGTTACCGATGATTATTATTCATGAATATAAGCTGAAGCTCACACAAAGATCCTTTATAGAGCAAACATTTGCTGTGGCTATGCTTAAGAGAAATATTGTTGACCGATGGTTGACATGGACTCAGTGGGCCCAAGGAACTGTTTCAAATGGATAGATGATGAACGTGGATAGGTGACATACTATTTGACTCTATGACTCATGAAGGGAATAGATAGGGTGAATGCACAGTCTTTTACCCGGAGTAGGAGAATCAAGAACCAGAGGACATAGGTTGATGGTGAGGGGAGAAAGATTTAATAACAACCTGAGGGGCAACTTTTTTACACAAAGGGTGGTGGGTAGATGGAATGAGCTGTCAAACGAGGTAGCCAAGGCAGATATTATCACAATGTTTAACAAATATATTTGGACAGGTACATGGATAGGATAGGTTTAGATGTATATAGGTCAAACGCCTATCTAGTTCAGATGGGGCTATGTTGGTTGGCATGGGCAAGTTGGGCCGAAGGGCCTGTTTCCATGCTGTATGACTCTATGAAGGGCGGCATGTTGGCGCAGAGGTAGAGTTACTGTCTCTCACCGCAAGAGACCCGAGTCCAATCCTGACTGCAGGTGCTGACTGTATGGTGTTTTTACAATCTCCCTGCGACCGTTTGGGTTTTCTCCAAGTGCTCCGGTTTCCTCCCACACTCTAAGGACATACAGGTTTGTAGGTTAATAGGCTTCAGTAAAGTTTGTAAATTATCCCTAGTGTGTAGGGTAACGTTTGTGTGTGGGGGTTGCTAGTTGCTGCGGACTCGGTAGACCCAGTTTCCATGCTGTATTTCCAAATTAAACTAAATACTCTATGTGACAGCTATCTTCTTATCATCAGTATGAGATACAGAAAAATAATTGCCAAAATAATTAAATTCCTGGTTTGAATTTCCTCTGAAACAAATTATGGGCAATATTAGATTTCATCTTGTGCCAGAAAGAGAAAAAATCGAACAGGTTTAAGAAAAATTAACAGCCAAAAACTGCACAACGTGCCTTCACTCCTGGGTTACAATTTCCCTCTGTGGCTCTGTTCCTGAATTCCATGCCATAGCATGCTGCGTCTCACCTGTTCTCAGCTCCAGAAAGCGTTCAGCGAGTGGAGTAATTGGTATGAAGGTGAGTCACGTTTTCTGGCAAACAAGACAGCAGTGCATTCCGTGACTCAAACAGCCGCCTACATGAGAACGCTAGAATTTACTAAAAAAAGAAACAGCTAATCCGATGAGTGTCTTGGAAAGCATGCCTGAACTGTGGGCATCCTGAAACATTGGCTGCGTTGGAATAAGAAACTGCAGATGCTGGTTCACCCAGGAAAGACACCAAGTGCTGGAGTAACTCGGCGAGCGAGGCAGCATCTCTGGAGAACATGGAGACGTGACGTTTCGGGTCGGGACCCTTCTTCAGACACTAACACTGTCTTGGTGGAGGATGTGGAATGTGATGGTGGAGGGTTGTGTTAGTGAATGGACACCATGTACAATAAATAGTACAGTGATGGCCAATAGAACCCTTCCTATTTGTAATGATACATTAATCATTTGGATGAAAATTTTGAACATATAATTAGTAAATTCACAGGTGAGATCTAAACTGGTATTTTGTAGAAAGAAGGAACTGCAGATGCTGGTTTACAAAAAAAGACACAAAATGCTGGAGTAGGTTAGCAGATTAGGCAGCATCCCTGGAGAAGATGGATAAATGACATTTCGGGTTGGGACTCTTGGACAGACTAGATATTAGCACTGACATCTCTCTATCTAGGCACTGATCCTTACTGTGAGGTGAGAGATTGAAGAGGAATCTCATTGGCAGATGCTGGTTTACAACAAAAGTGTTGGAGTAACTCAGTGGGTCAGGCAGCTTCTCTGAAGAACATGGATTGGTGGCGTTTCGGGTCAGAACCCTTCTTCACACTGATTGCCTTCGGCCCAACTTGCCACTCAGTCCGAAGAAGGATCCTGAACCAAAATGCCACCCATCTATGTCCTCCAGAGATGTTACCTGACCCGTTGAGTTACTCCAGCACTTTGTGTTTTTTACCTGATGTATTATTGCCCTCATTGGGCATGAACACCGTGATACTTTTAACGGATTTTTGTCAGAACTGGGGCTGGCCTTTTACTTACTTCTTTGGCTTTTTCTTATGTTTTTCCATTGATGAACATTCTTGACTATTCTGATACAGCCACAACCCAACTAAAGGGTGTATTGATTTTGTTTGATTTAATTGATACAGTGCGGAAACAGGCCCTTCAGCCCACTGATCATCGATCACCCATTCAAACTAATTCCACATTATCCTACTTTCTCATGCTCTCTCGATACACAATGAGCAATTTGCAGAAGCCGATTAACGTGGAAACCCGCAAGGCTTTGAGATGTGGAAGGAAACCGGAGCACCCGAAGGAAACCCACGCCATCACAGGTAGAACGTGCAAACTCCACGCACAGACAGCACCCGAGGTCAGGATCGAACCCGGGTCTCTGGAGTTTCCTCCCACATCCCCAAGATGTATAGATTTGTAGGTTAATTGGCTTCTTAAATTGCTCCAAGCGTATAAGAACAGGTGTTGGGGTGATTTATAGACAGCATGGACTCGTTGGGCCGAAGGGTCTGTTTCCATGCTGCATCTCCAAACTAAGACTAAAACAAAGACAAAGCCTTTTACTGTACCTTGGTACACGTGGCAATAATAAACCTAAACCTAGTACTGAGATTCCCTGTACAACATGTCACAAAAAGCCCATAAGTTTCAATCTGGGAGAGAGAGATTGCCTTAACCTGGTGAATGTTTCCGGATGGTTAGCAGCACTCAGAGTAGTTATCCAGATAGCATATGTTCTACTGCGGTCAGTGAAACACCATGAAAGGATAACCTTTCAGAACACTCCAGGAGCCCTCCTCTACAACAAGGGCGAGAGCTGTTAAACAATCCATCCATACCCAGTAGCCAGTCTTTGAAATGCGATACAAAGTGAAAAACAAGACTTGTTAGCCTGGAATAATTTGGAGGCCAAAGTGTTTTTCCAGTTCATTTGTTTTGCCATTTTTTTGAATGAGTATTTAGTTTAGCCTAGTTAGAGATACAGTGGAAACAGTCCTTCGTCCGACCGAGTCTGCACCAACCAACAATCTCCTGTTCCCACTAGTTCCATGTTATCTCACTTTCTCATCTGCACAGCAGAGGCAATTTAAAGAGGGCCAAATAACCTCTAAAACCCCACGTCTTTGGGATGTGGGAGGAAACCAGAGCACCCGGAGGAAGGAAACTCACACGGTCACAGGGAGAACGTGCAAACTCCAAACAGACAGCACCCGAGGTCAGATTGAACACGGGTCTCTGGTGCTGTGAGGCAGTGGCTCTACCAGCTGCACCAGTGTGCTCCCCTGTCATGAACGATACTTAGGAACTGACTTACCCCTTGAACTTCCCATCCAAAGTGACACCAGGCCTCTGTTAACCCAGTGTGGAGATAAAATTATTCCTTGGATCATTTTGATTTTTGGAAAGTCCAAAAATTAAAAAATATATTTGTAAAACAGATCTTAGAGGTAGTTGATAGACACAATGTGCTGGAGTAACTCAGCGGGTCAGGCTGCATCTGGAGAACATGGATAGGTGATATTTTGGGTCGGGACCCTTCCTCAGACTGGTATTTGAAGCCAGTACTATACCAGCATTTTAAAAGACATTTGGACGAGTACATGGATAAGAAAGGTTTACAGGGATATGGGCCAAACGCGTGCAGGTGAGACAAGTGTAGATGGGGTATCTTGGTCAGCATGGGGAAAACGGGCAGAAGTGTCTGTTTCTGTGCTGCATCTTTTTGATATCCTGTTAAAAATAATTGTCATTGAATTTTTTAATATATTTGTTTTATTTTCTTATTTTACCCTTAATAAGTTATAAAGCAACAGCAAACCACATGTACATTACAGTAAATAGTTTACTTTCTATATATTAAAGGGATTAGTGTACCTAATATTTCACATATGGAATATTACTGCATGTGCCTTATAACGCAAATTCGTCAAAATAAACTGTGATATGACTCATACTTACTGCACTTTCTGCTGAGGCTCCAAATGTTTGATAAAATGGATGCCACAGCCAAATTTTCAAAGAAAATAAATGCACCTTCCTAATGTCCCTACCTCAGACAACAAATTAATTGGTCATCGATTTAACAGTCTGTGTGGAAACTTTCAAGGTGGGAAATGCCTGTCATAATAGAGTGAGTGTGTTTCCAAAATAATTCATTAACTTTGAAGCCTTCTCAGTGGAAGAGGGAGAAGGTAAGGAGGAAATGCACATGGTAAATGTCTTTTGTCCAGAGTAGGGGAAATCAAGAACACATGTTTAAGGTGAGGGGGGAAAGATTTAAGAGGAACCTGAGCGGTAACCTTTTTACACAAAGGGTGATGGGTGTACAGAATGAAGTGCTGGACGAGGTAGTTGAGGCAGGTACCTTCGCAACGTTTACGAAACATTTAGACAGGTACATCGATAGCACAGGTTTAGAGGATATGGGCCAAACGTAGGCAGATGGGACTAGAGTAGATGGGGCATGTTGATCGAGTAACTTAGCAGGTCAGGCAGCAACGATTGAGCGCATGGAAAAGCGATGTTTCAGGTCGGGACCCCTCTTCAGACTGATTGTAGGAGGGGGGGGGGGAGGGGGGTGGTGTATCACTGGAAGAGAGGTGGGGTGGGGCAAAGCCTGGCAAGTGATAGGTGGAGACAGTGAGGGAAGTTTTGAAAGGCAGATAGTTGAACAAAGACCAGAGGTGAAAACTGTGAGATAAGAATACGAGATGTGCAAATTGTGAAGCCAGAAGAAGGAATATAGGTGGAGGGGATGGATGGGGGGGGTGGAGGAAGTGGGGAAATGGGTGTGAATTCGTGCATGGCATAGGGAACGGAGGGGGGAGGGGCAGGGGGAGGGGGAGGAGGGGAGTGGGGGATGGGAGAGGGCGGGGGATTAGTTTGTAGGTTAGTTACGTAAAATTGGAGAATTTAATGTTTCAAGTGAACAGATTTTCTGATGCACAAGATGAAGGGATTTTTGAAGATTTGTGATAGGTTGTGAGGTAAGAGGGAGTTAGTCACAAAAACAAGATGCTGGTGCAGATAACAGGCATAATAAGAAGACTGGTCCATTGGGGAGATGTGATGGGAAGAAGCAGCATTATTTTCTGGAATTACCTTCGAAAAATACAGTGAATGTTTGAGATCTCAAATAACAATCAAATATATGGACTATTATTCCAGCATCTCCCTTAGGCTTTATCTGAAATCTTCTGTAAATAACACAAAAACCCAAAGAGCAAACACTCATCTGACATGCACCGGCCTGAAGCCACAATTACCCTTTTATGACCAATATAATGAATACTCTAGTCCAAAAGGCTCTAATGTGTTTTGTAGGAAGATGCATTGCTGTTCCTCAACCTTGTATTGCTGTTTATGAAACGAGTTACAAGATTGAGCACAGGAAGGATAGCATGAGAACGGGACAGAGAGTTAAGGGGCTGTCCCACTACGGCGACATAATCCGTGAGTTCTGACAAGTTTGCCCTCGACTCATACTCGCAGCATGGTCAACACGAGATCCTAGGAGGTCTTTGTAACTCTCCTTCATGCTCGAAGGTAGTCCCCACGTATTCGAGGACTCAGCTAGGTCGCGGCGTATTTTTCAACATGTTGAAAAATGTATGCGAGTAAACAAAGGTCGCCATGGAAAAAATCGATACTTTTTTTTACTCGTAGGTTTAGTCGTAGTAGGTCGACATGTTATTCGTAGGTATTCGAGGGTAGTCGAAGGTAATCGAGGGTAGTCCAAGGTAGTCGTAAATAGTCTTCAACATAGTCGAAGGAGGTCAAAGGAGATCGAAGGAGGTCGTCTTCACTCTTCACTATTCGGAGTCTAATTTTCCCGAAGCTAGTCGTAGCTAGTCTTCAACGAAGTCGAAGGAGGTTGAAGGAGGTCTTCTACATAGTCGAAGGAGGTCTTCAACATGACATTTTTTCAAACTATCCTAAACTCTTCTAAACTCGCCAATTAGGTCGTCGCAGTGGGACAGCCCCTTTAAAGTGACAGGTGACAAACAGAAGAAGAGGTCTATCTTACAGACAAAAGGACGCAAAGTGCCGGAGTAACTCAGCAGTTCAGGCAGCATCTCTAGAGAACATGGATAGGTGATGTTTCAGGTTGGGACCCTTCAAACTGTAAGTGGGAAGACCTTACCAGTCCGAAGAAGGGTCTCAACCCAAAATGTCACCTATCCATGCTCTCCAGAGAAGGTGCCTGACCCGATGAGTTACTTCAGCACTTTGTGTCCTTTTGTGTATTAACCTGGGGTGGCACAGTGGCGCAGTGGTAGAATTGCTACCATACAACGCCAGAGACCTGTGTTCGATCCTGATCATGAGTGCTGTCTGTACAGAGTTTGTACGTTCTCCCTGTGACATGTGTGGATTTTTTTCAGGTGCTCCGGTTTGTAGGTTAATTGGCTTTGGTAAAATTAAAGATAGTCCCTAATGTGCAGGATAGTGTTAGTGTGTGGATTTTGCTGGATGGCGTAGATTCGGTTGGGCCGAAGGACCTGTTTAAATGCTGTATCTCTAAACTAAACTAAACCAGCATCTGTGGTTTTTTTACATTCTATGTTTTCACATTTGCATTTAAGTTGATTTACCTTACCTAAGTAAAGATTAAAGTGGCGGCACGGTGGCGCAGCGGTAGAGTTGCTGCCTTACAGCGCTAGAGACCCGGGTTCGATCCTGACCATGGGTGCTGTCCGTACGGGTGTGTACGTGTGAGTTTTCTCCAGGTGCTCCGGTTTCCTCCCACAGTCCAAAGACGTACAGGTTTGTTGGTTAATTGGCTTGGTATAAATGTCAATTATCCTTAGTGTGTGTAGGATAGTGTTAGTGTGCGGGTATCGCTGGTCGGGGTAGACTCGGTGGGCCGAAGGGCCTGTTTCCGTGCTGTATCTCTAAACTAAACTAAAAAAAATAAAGTTAGGTTTATTATTGTCATGTGCATTAAAGGTACAATGAAAAGCTTTGTCTTGCATGCTATTCAAATGGGCCAGATAAATGTAGAAATACAATTAAGCCAAACTCAAGTGCAATAGGTAGAGAGAAGGAGAAGATACAGTCGAAACAAAGAACTGCAGATGCTGGTTTATACAAAAGATAGACAACAAGTGCTAGAGTAACTCAGGTGGGTGGGGGAGGAGGGGGGTCAGGCAGCATCTCTGGAGAAAAGGCAGAATATAGTTGTTAGCATCAGTTCCATAGACAAGCTTCCAGTTTGCTCACGACAGATTTTGCAGTGATGCCTTTTCCATATTGACAATGTAAACACATTACACCAGAGATGCTTTGTTACAGCGCTTTTCCCTTAAGTGATAAGTGTGACAGCTTCATTAAAGTAACACACACAATGAGCATGTTAGCACTTGCACTCCAAATTGTGATTATTGATTTGGGAAGAGAAAAAGCATGCTTGAGAGAATGATCACATGCAAAATTAGCTACAGCATAACACCTCACGACAAAAGCTATGCTCAATTTGGAAACATGAATTTGAAATAATCTTTAACATTGGTAATTGCTATGGCAATGTTTTTGAGTTCATTTATGCATAAATCTAGAGAGAGTTAAATCAACTACAAGATAGGTTGTCCGTCGAATTTGTAGAAAGTCTGTTTGCTTTTTATCTTCAATGGGTTTAGGTTTAGGTCTAGTATTGTCATGTGTACCAAGGTACAGCGAAAAGCTTGTTTTGCATGCTATCCAATCAGTATTATCTATCCAATTAGATTAAAGAATACTATACATAAACACAATCAAGTCAAACTCAAGTACAATAAGTAGAGCAAAGGGGAAGTTACAGAGTGCGGAATATAGTTCTCAGAATTGGAGCGCATCAGTTCCAGAGACAAAGTCCAACGCCGCAATGGGGTATAATGCTGAAAGAAAATTATCACCATATCTAAATACGTTAAGTTTAGGTTCAGATTTATTACTGTCATGTGTACCGAGGTACAGTGAAACGCCTTGTTTTGCATGCTATCTAATCAGATCAGAAAATACTATACAGAAATAAAATCAAGTCAAACTCAAATACAATAGGTAGAGCAATGGGGAAGATACAGAATATACAGCATTGTAGAGCACCAGTTCCATGGACAAAGTCCAATGTCTGCAGAGGTGAATCGGCCAGTACCCTAGCATTTGGAAGGACTGTTCAGAAGCCTGATCACACAGGGGAAGAAGCTGTTCCTGAGTCTAGTGGTGTGTGCCTTCAGGCTTTTGCATCTTCTGCCCAATGGGAGCGGGGAGAAGATGGAATGGTGGGATAAGTCTTTGATTATGTTGGTTGCTTTTCTGAGGCAGCGTGAAGTGTAGCTGGAGTCAATGGTGGGCGCCATAATGGCAACCCTTACGAGAGGTTGCAGTTCCTGTGTGACTATCGGAATGGGCTGCTCTTCATGTTTTAGCCCCACGCTCCTGATCTTTGGTCACTCGGCACAGAGGAGAGAGGGCCAGGAGGGAGGGGGGATCTCCCTGTCAGTTTGCCCCTGGGCCTGGCCAAGATGGCCATTCGCGGGTCCAGGCAGCGGGCAGTCAAGGGTTCTGCCCGAGTCGTCCGCCTGCCACTCTTCCGGGCCTACATCCGTCCCCGCGTGTCCCTGGAGAGGGAGCATGCGGTGTGCACGGGGACTCTGGAGGCCTCCACGAATGCTGGTTGCCGCAGGGGGTTGTGTGTATTATGGATAAAGTTGACAATATTTTAATCTCATAACGGTGTGATTGTAACCTGCCAATGGCAGTCTTAATTTTGTTACTACACTGTGGTTGTGACCCTGTCTTTATAAGACCCTGCACAGCTATGAGCACGAACAAACTATGGGAGCATGGAATTCTGGAGGGCTGAGATGCAGGAAAATGTCCATATCTTGTTTATGTGGCCACTCTTTAGATTTGATTGAGCCCAACACTGCGGAAATAACCACACTTGAAGCTCTCCAAAACTGAGCACGATTCTATTAACAGTATCAGTTCTTGCACATTTAGTCAGGATTCAATGGACGGTGAGCCATAGAAGAACCTGGCCAATTATTTCTCCATTTCTCCCGCCTTGGAGGAGATTAACTGGCTCACCACCACCTCGGGACAAGAAGCGCACCTTCAAATTTATTGATTTATTCTTATAGTTTAGTTTAGAGATATAGTATGGCAACAGGCCCTTTGGCCCACTGAGTCTGCATGGATCAGCGATCACCCGGCACACTAGCACTATCCTGCACACTACGGACAATTTACCAAAGTCAATTAACCTACAAACCTGCACGCCTTTGGAGTGTAGGAGGAAACTGGAGCACCCGAGGAAAACATACGCAGTCACAGAGAGAACATATAAACTCCGTACAGACAGCACCCATAGTCAGGATCGAACCCGGATATCTGGGAATGTAAGGCAACAACTCTACCGTTGCGCCATTGTGCCGCCCTAACGTTATCTGAAGGTAAAGTGAAGGTGTTGACACAATGAACTGCAGTTCGAAGAAGGGTCCAGACCCAAAACGTCCACTTTCCCTACCCTCCGCAGATGCTGCCTGACCCGTTGAGTTCCGCCAGCACGTTGTATTCAGCTCATGATTCCAGCACCTTGTGTCAACACATTGCACGACCTGTCCTCACCCAGTGAGAAAGCACTGGAACAATGCATAATCTTCCACCCACCACCCACACTGACATATTGTAGTGTCTGTCACCCAATGCTTGGAGTTACACACTGCACTGTTGAAACAAAGAACTGCAGATGCTGGTTTATACAAAAGATAGACACAAAGTGCTGTAGTAACTCAGCAGATCATGCAACATCTGTGGAGAACATGGATGGGTGACGTTTCGGGTTGGGAGCCTTCTTCATACTCTAAAGGCCCTGTCCCACTATACGAGTTTACCCAAGAGCTCTCCCGGGTGTTAAAAAAAATCAAACTCGTGGTAAGCACGTAGAATGTACGTAGCGGGTACATTGGAGCTCAGGACGTCTCTTAGCGGCTCTTAACGCTAACGGCAGGCACTCAGGAAACGCGGTAAGCTCGTGAACTTTTTTCAACATGTTGAAAAATGTCCACAAGAGCCCCAAGTACCTACGAGCAGCTATTACCGTAATTCTCCGAGTTTGAATCAGGGGAAACTCGGGAGAACTCTTGAATTACCTCGTACAGTGGGACAGGCCCTTTAGTCTATCTTTGGTAGACACTGTACATCCTGCCTTCATTGAATGCCCACACCAACACACTGCATATCCTGTTGCAAACAATGCTCCCACCCTGCCATTAATTCTCTCCTTATCTGACACCCTTTTGTCTGCTTTTCACCTTGAGCCACCTAACCACCAATCTGCCAACAAATCCTCCCCCACCTTTACCTGGATCCACCTTTCACTTGCCAAGACACAAGGTGCTCAGTGGGTCAGGCAGCATCTCTGGTGAAGATGGGATGGGTGATGTTTTAGCTTGAGATCCTTCTTTAGCCACATCATGCTGCTTCTTCATGCTGCCTGACCTGCTGAGTTGCTCCAGCACTTTGTGTGTCCTTTTGTCAATTGGCATCTGCAGTTCTTTCTATGCCAGGCTTTGTCCTGGCCCCACCTCTCTTTTCTAGCTTTCTCCCTCCCCACTACAATTAGTCTGAAGAAAGAATGTTTCTGAACAAAACGTCAACTATCCATGTTCTCCAGAGATGCTGCCCAAGCCGCTGTGTTACTCCTGCAATTTTGTTTTTTTTATTAAAGTGAGAGCGTGCTTTAACTAATTGTTTTACATATTATTACCAAATGTACAAATAGAAAGACAGTGGCCCATTAAAATAGTAATTCAACTTGTAGATTAGTACAACAATTATAGTAATGTTGACAATTATTCAGGATATATCATTATGGTTCATTTATTTTCGATGTGGTCAGTTTTCCCCATTGGATATCCCAACTCTGCAATGTATCTGGGCTGCCCTGAACTCCAATGTATACGAGGATCAACTTTACAATTGCAACCCGGATCACAAAGCTGTCGGTGCGGTAATTCTTCCATAAATATATTCTGCTTTGTACATTGACTTTGTTTGAGAAACAAAATGTTCGAGCTCCTCCAATTTGGTGCAGCTCCTTGAACGGCAGATGTTGTCCAGTGTGTGGATGAAGAGATCTATCTGAAGCAGATCATCTCTCGGTCTTCTGCCTCATGGGAGTGTGCTCCTGCTTCAACGGCCTTTGCCTTTTTTATGAGAACTTGCTTTAAGCTCCTTGAGCGCCTTGTCCACTTCGTCTTTGCTTTGGAGAACGTGCCACTGCGCTATTGGCCGCCTGGGGTTGGCCAGCATGTCAGACCAATGTCGTAACTGATTTCCAGTGGCGCCACAACCGAGAAATAGTCTTCCAATGGCATCGTTCTTTGACATCTTATCATGATCCCATATGGAGATCACCAGCTTCACTTTCTGTGAGAAGAGAAGGGAAAAAAGTGATGGATAAAGTCACGTTGAGAATAGTTTAGTTTAGTTTGTTGGTGAACCACAAACAATGGTGGGTACACACAAATGCTGGAGAAACTCAACGGGTGCAGCAGCATCTATGGAGCGAAGTAAATAGGCAACGTTTTGGCCCGAAACATTCCCCATTTCCTTCGCTCCGTAGATGCTGCTGCACCCGCTGAGTTTCTCCAGCATTTTTGTGTACCTTCGATTTTCCAGCATCTGCAGTTCTTTCTTAAACTCAAACAATGGTGTATGGGAGAGAGCATATTAACTGGTTGCATCACAGCCTGGTTCGGCAACTCGGACGACCAGGAACGAGGAAGATCGCAAAAAAGTGGAGGGGCACTGCCCGGTCCACCATGGGTACATACATGGGTACATACATCTCAGACTCGGGAAGCCCACTGTCTTTGCTGCCAAGGATAATATTGTGTCTTAATAAGTCCCAGCAGATCTGTCCAACGTCTCCCCTCTGCTTCGATTTTAGTTTTAGAACACTTGGTTATTTTCAGAAAGTCCCGAATCTCACAGATAACAACCCCTCGAGATACATCGCTATTCGCCAACACACTGACACCTGGAGCACCATCCTCCCCTATACTGTGCTCAAGGTCATCGTCAGAGTTCGAAGGACTACAGCTAGCTGTCAGCTCACCCACCTCACTGCATCACTCTCCCCCTCCCCCTCCTCCGGCATGACACCACCCCCAGGATCAACGTCAAGGGAGGGTCCCGATTCCCCTGAGAGCAATGAGCTGTCCGGTGAAAGACCAGGCTCCTGCACTCTCCCTACGTCTGGGCCTGAGGAAGAAAAAACAAGAGGCATCCCCAGGGCCCACGGAACGTCGGCACCCCCCAGAATCCGAATGAGGGTCACGACCCGAAACAGCCCCGACCCCCACCGCACTCAGGGTACCCGCTCCACCGGCAACACCCATAGAGTCTCTACCCTCCACCACCAGGGGAGTAACCTCACTAAGACCCACTGAAAGAGCCAGTGTTTCTGGAGATCCCCCCTACTACCTCCGCCGGTGGGGCAGCACAGCCCATAGCAACTCTCGTGGTTCTGATAAGGAGCACAGACTGGAAAACTGCCTCTACTCCCGAGACTCCCCCTTCGGGTTGTCTCTGCTCATGCCCCATCTCAGCGGACACATTTCCAAGGGGAGCCAACCCCCAAAACTGGTGTGATAACACCCTTGGAAGGCCTCTGAAATGAAGGGACATCCTCCGACTCAGGGGACACACTCCCAGGGGAGCCAACCCCAATACCCGGTGAGATAACACCCTCGGAAGGCCCCTGAGACGAGGGGACAACCACCAGCCCAGAGGACACAATTCCAGGGGAGTCAACCCCAGTAACTGGTATGGTAATACCCGTAGAAGGTCCCTGAAGCAAAGGGCCAACCTCCTGCCCAGAGGACACTAGTTCGTGACCACCATCCTCAACAGGGGTGGAAGGTCTCAAAGTAGTCTGCCCCCTTACTTTGGGCCCATGATTTGTTCTCCCTCTCTGGGCCCACGCCTTCTTTTAGTTCCGCTGGTTTGCGGCTGTACGGTGACCTCCATAAAGGAAGGGTCCTCCGCCTCCACGATACCTGCTACCTCTATTCTGCCCCCACGTTCATCCTCCCCTGCCCCCTTCTGAACCTCCTCAGCTCCTTGCTGAGTCACACTAGGTGCGTCTTGGACCTCACTGGGGCCACCCACCCAACAGGGCCCACCACCCCCCCCCCTCCCCTGCGCCTCGCCGTCAACCGCCACCACAGGTTCAGGATGTAGGGAGCGGGGGGCAGCATAGCCCTGGGTCACCGAGGCGGAGCTGGCAGCCCCAGATGGGTCAGCAGTGCCACCCCGGGTCACAGAGGCATTACAGGCCTGCCTGGATGGGCCAGCAATGCATTCCTGGGCCGCTGCGTTAGGATTTCTAGCATCGGCCCGGCCATTGGGACAATCCCTGTGGAAATGACCAAACTCTCTGCACGCATGACACCATGCCTCTCCCCAACTCACGCGGTGAGGGTCACCCTCATGCTCCACAACGAAGTTCCCCTCAGTGCCCGACCCCACTTCCACCTTCATGGAAACCTGCCTCTTGAAACTCAAGATCCCTTTGAGGAGATCACTCCAGGGGTGCATAAGCCTAATCAACCTAGACCGCACCTTCCCAATCTTCGCCAATTGTGGAAGAAGTTGGGCATCCCGGATGAACGGGGGACATCTCGCAGGAGAACCGGTCACGGTGGACTCCCACGGTTCCCCCCCCACTGTGATCCCCTTCTCCACAGCTAAGGCCACATCCTCCTGGGACTTAAGTATCATCCCACACTTCCCTCTTGCAACCTCGGCAGAGGCAATTACATCCTTCTGGAAAAGGTCATGCATGCCCTTCGTTATTGCATCCCTGCTCCACAGGAACCCGGTTTGGACCGAGATCCCGTATTTTCTACCACCAAAGTCAGCATAAGGCTCATCCTCGATTGGCCCCAAAGCCGCAGCCGAAACCGCAGCTGCGTAACTCCGAGCCGTTTCGGGACGTGACAATAAAACATTCTTGACTTGACTTAGCTCTCATTTTACAATGTGATGCCCATGGTAACTTCTATTCATGGGATTAATCTTATTCTTAAAAGTAATTTTGGATAACTATTCATTGCCAGACAAGTGAAGACATCAATGCGAGGCAGACTGTGCTGAATTCTGCCTGTGCCCACAGGAGTGAAATGTTATGCTTAACTCGCAGCGGGACTTAATTTCTATTCCTATATTAGAGGCGCTAAATTATTCGGAGCAGTTTCACAAGTGCGACTGCATCCCTACTGCCAAAGAACCTCACTGAAGTGACAATCCTTTGTTAGTCCAAATTCTGAGAGTCAGCGGGTGCTTGGATGGAAGGTCTTCCCACTGAAATCACATATGTTCTAATTTGGTGTCTTGACGTAAATATTTTGTGGTCAGATTTTCTGGAGAGTTGTTGTAGCAGGAACCCTCATACCCTGCAAACCATGACCAAGTAAGCAAGATGGCGACAAAGCCAAGCAGCTCTGTGTACTGGACCCAGAATTAAATTTGTGCACAAAAGATAGACCAATCTAGTATTTACTTTTGTTTACAGATACAGTCAGAGTATTGAGTATAGAATGTGGGAAATCATGTTGCATTTGCACAAGACATTGGTGAGACCGCATTTAGAAAATCGTGTTCAGTTCCGGGTACCATGTTATAGGAAAGATATTGTCAAGCTTGAAAGGGTTCAGAGAACATTTACAAGGATGTTGCCTGGACTAGATGGTCTGAGCAACAGGGAGAGGTTGAATAGGCTGGGTCTCTATACCTTGGAGCGCAGAAGGATAAGGGGGATCTTATAGAGGTGTATAAAATCATGAGAAGAATAGATCAGGCAGATGCACAGAATCGCTTGCCCAGAGTAGGGGAATCGAGGACCAGAGGACATAGGTTCAAGGTGAAGGGGAAAAGATAGGTTTAATTTTAATAGATTTAATAGATTTAATTTTTCACACAAAGGGTGGTGGGTGTATGGAACAAGCTGCCAGAGGAGGTCGTTGAGGCTGGGACTATCCCAACATTTAAGAAACAGTTAGACAGGTACATGGATCAAACAGGTTTGGAGGGATATGGACCATGCGCAGGCCGGTGGGACTAGTGTAGCTGAGATATTGTTGGCCGGTGTGGACAAGTTGGGCCAAAGTGCGAAGGGCCTGTTTCCACACTGTACCACTCTAGGACTCTCTATACAGCGTGGAAACAGACCCTTCGGTCCACTGAGTCCACACCGACCTTCGATCACCCATTCGCACTAGTTCTATCCTGCACACAAGGGACAATTTTATAGAAGCCAAGTAACCTACAAACCTGCGCGCTTTTGGAATGTGGGGGGAAACCGGAAAACCTGGCGAAAACGCATGCAGTCACAGGGCGAATCACAAACCCCACATACAGGATCGAACCTGGGTCTCGAGCATCGTGAGGCAGCAGCTCTACTGGTGCACCACTGTGCCGCCCTATTCCACTGGTTTATTTTTAAATATTTTGTATTTACTCCTCACCTGTATTTCTTCAAAATTCACATCAAACATAAAAGGCTCATTGAAATATGGATTCAGGGTGTTCTTTTTAACTGTTGTTGACTTCTTCTTGAGTTTTTTATTATTGAGAATCAAGCGAATCTTCACATAGGGATCTGTCAGAAATACAAATTATGTTTTCAGTTATTGACAGGGTGTATTCTACAACATGTGGTAAGTATTTGTTTTGAGACTTTGCAGATACTGGCTTAATAAAATCAAGAGTTAAGAGTCAATGTTTTGTTGTCATATATACTGAAACAGAACTATGTAATTCTTACAGGACCACCCACATGTCCAAAGGAAAGGCGATGGCTGGAGGCCCACAGAAGCCTGGGGCTCGCCTGGATCGGATGCCGCTCGTAAGACCCAGAGCACGGACTGGACTTCAAAACTGACGCAAACACATGGTGCCTGTTGTGTACGGTCTCAGTGGGCTATTTCTGTACACTTTGCCAAGCGGGGATTGTGCTTAGGTATGGCAAGACTTTACTGGACTGTAGGCAAAGAAAATCATTTAATTGTGCATTTGCACATGTGATAATAAAGCACTATTGACCATTGAGTGAAATTCCCAATTAAATTCTCAGCACCCGAGGACAGGATCGAACCCAGGTCTTGGACGCTGTGAGACAGCTGCTCTACCAGTTACGCCACTGTGCCACCCAGATTTCAAAACTATTTTTAAAAACTCTTACCGGATGAACCTCCTTTATCCATTGTCTTCAGATTCTTGGCTTCCAGAATGATTACGTGCAGCTTGTTTGAAGTAGGGACATAGCGAAGCGAAAAGCAAATATCACCGAGATGCTCTTCCTAATAAGAAAACAAGAAAATATAAAGTAAGTGATGATGCAGCTCTATAGGACCGGTTAGGCTGCTTTTGCATGCAGTTCTTGTTGCCACATTACAAAAAAGATGTGGAGGCTTTGGAGAGGTACAGAGGAGGTTTACCAGAATGCAGCCTGGATTAGACAGTTTCCGTGACAGGGAGAGGTTGGATAGACTTGGATTGTTTTCTCTGGAACGTCGGAGATTGAGGGGACACCTGATAGAAGTATATAAAATTATGTCATAGAGTGGGTAGACAGTCAAAACCTTTTTCCAAGGGTGGAAATGCCAAACACTAGAGGGCGTAGCTATAAGGTGAGAGGGGGAAAATTTAAAGATGTATGGGGGCTGTTTTTTTGTATGGAGGCCCCTCCATATTCATCCTTCTAAAGTCCAGTGAGTACAGGTCCGGAGCCGTCAAACACTCATCATATGTTAACCCAAGCATATTCGGGATCATTCTCGTAATCCTCCTCTGGACCCTCTCCAATGCTGCACATCCCTCCTCAGGTAAGGGACCCAAAATTGCTCACAATACTCCAAATGCGGTCTGATCAGCACCATATCTTGGCAATGCACCTAAAGTCTATCTGAGGAATGTTCAATATCAGAGAGAACCTGGTCTGTTCTATTCAATGTTCATTCATATTTTAGGTTTAGGTTTATTATTGCCACCTGTTTCGAGGTACAGTGAAAAGCTTTGTTTTGCATGCGACCCAAACAGATCAGAAATACTATATATAATCCAATCAATTCAAACTCAAGTACAATAGGTAGAGCAAAGGGGAAGACACAGAGTGCAGAATATAGTTCTCAGCATTATAGCGAATCAGTACCATAGACAAAGTCCAACGTCCGCAATGGGGTAAAGATAAATTGGGCAGTATTCTAGTTTATGGAAGAACCGTTCAGAAGCAGAGAAGGAAGAAGCTGTTCATGTCTGGTGGTGCGTGCTTCCAAACTTCTGTATCTTCTGTCCAATGGATGCAGGGATACGAAGGAATGACCAGGGTGGGACAAGTCTTTGATTATATTGGCTGCTTTTCCGAGACAGCGTGGAGTATAGATGGAGTCAATGGCGGGGAGACTGATCTGTGTGATGAATAGGGCTACTTCTGCAACTTTCTGCAATTTCTTGTGGTCTTGGCCAGAGCTGTTCCCAAACCAAGCTGTGATGCAACTTGACAGTATGCTTTCTATGGTGCATCTGTAGATGTGTGTCAAATGTCTTCAGCCTCGTCGGGAAATAGAGGCATTAGTGTGCCTTCTTGGCTGTTGCACCAATGTGGTATGTTCAAATGCAATCATTCCCAAAGAGGTTTGGGGAATTATTCCCATTAATTTTAACCAGAGTATCAAACTTACAGCTATCTAAATACATTTAACTGAATAAAACACCTTCTTGCTTATTACTAAGCCTCACTGCCATTGTAACAACCCTAAACATTGTCTGTCCATTCCCTCCACTGATGCCGCCAGTCTGCTCAGTTACACCAGCACTTTGTGTTTTTCTCAAGATTCCAGCATCTGCAATTTCTTGTCTCTCCATAATCAAGAAGGACTTGGATATTGTTCTTAAGACCAGGGGGATCATTGATATAGAAAGAAAGCTTGGATAGTGTACTGAATTTGGACAACCAACGATGGAGCAGAAATCGATACAAAGTGCTGGGGTAACTCAGCATCTCTGGAGAAAACGATGGGTGATGTTTTGGGTCTGGACACTTGTTCAGACTGACAAAATATAGAAACAAAGAACTGGTTTAAACCAAAGATAGACGCAAAGTGCTGGCATAAATCAACTTTATCTCCAAAGATGTTGTCTGACCCATTGAGTTATGTGAGCACTTTGTGTCTATCTTTGGTATAAACCAGCATCTGCAGTTCCTTGTTTCTATAATGATGGAGCAAGCTCAAAGGGGTAAATGGCTAACTCCTGCTCCAAGTTTCTATATTTCTACACCTTGTTTTAGCTCTATTATCTCCCTAGAACTATGCTTACGAGTTATATGGTCCATTCCTCGGCTTCCTAAAGAATAGAAATATATAATGTGTGTTCCATGTTTCTTTTGAAACAGCAGTCTTCACATAATTTCAAAAGGCTGTCTCACACAATAAGATCCATATACAAACAGCAAACAAAATGTCACACGTTGATGAGCGTTTTGTCACGCATATATTGTGTTGAGCATCCTTTAAAGTGTTCGTACCTGTATCATTTGGAACCCCCTTGACAAATAGCATTAGTCTGAAGATTCCTAGCTGCATTTCAAACTGAAATGTGAACCTTTACTGTCATGTATTTCGCTTTTGTGATGATGTTGCTTTTTGAAATGAGTTGCCGCAGGATTTTGCAAATTACCACCTGGGTTTTCAGCTTCTAGTCAAGCAAGGAACAAACCCTGAATAAAGGTGATAAGAAAACAGAACTATGGTGTTTTGGAGTTACTCAGCGGGTCAGGCATCATCTCTGGAGAACATGCATTGGTGACATTTTGGGTCAGGACACAGTGTCGTCAAACGCATATCATATGTTAACCCAATCTTCCCTGGGATCATTCTTGTAGATCTCCTTTGGACCCTCTCTAAAACCAGCACATCCCTCCTCAGATATGGAACCCAAACTGCTCACAATATTCCAAATGTGGCCTCACCAACACCTTATAAAGCCTTGGGTTTGGGAATAGTTGCTTCAGGAAGAAGAAGTTTCCCCAAAATACTTGACAATCTACCCACTTTCAGGTCCAGAGTAACACTGAGTAATCAAGGATTAAAACATTCAGAAAGCCAACATTTTATTCAACACCAAAAGAAGCAACTAGTAATGTCTGACCCGTTGAGTTTTCTAGGCACTTTGTGGAAGTTCATAAGTTCTAGGGGCGGAATTGGGCCATAAAGCCCATCGTCTACTCCGCCATTGAATCATGGCTGAAATGCCTTTTGCTCTCAACCCCAATTCTCCTGCCTTCTCCCCATAGCCCTTGACCCTCGTACTAATCAAGAAAGGGACTTGTTTCCGTGCTGTATGACTCTATGGCTTCAGCTAATACCCAATATTAGACTGTTGACAGCCACCATATCCTTCCTCAGATATGGGGCCCAAAGGCAACACAGTGAGTTGGGCAGCATCCCTGGAGAACATGGGTAGGTGATATTTTGGGTCAGGATCCTTCTTCAGACTAACACACCTTCTGTTATATTTTCGATCTGCAGCCTCTATAATTTTGATTTAAACGCATCTGCCGAGGTCTTTGCTGATAAATCCTTAATATCCTATCGCCAACTAGAGAGCAGTTCCGAGCTACCATCTACCTCATTGGAGACCCTCGGACTATCCTTTAATCGGACATATGCCCTTTATCTTTAGACTTTAGCGATACTGAGCAGAAACAGCCCCTTCGGCCCATCAAATCCTCGTCGGCCAGCGATCACCCCATATCTTAGCACTATCCTACACACTATGGACAATTTACGATTCTTTTGCCAAAACCAATTAACCTACAAACCTGCACATCCTTGGAATGTGGAGCACCGGGAGCAAACTGACATGGTCAAGGGGGGAACGTACAAACTCCGTACAGAATCTAACCCAGGTCTCTGGCCTTGTTAGGCTGCAACTTTACTGCTGTGCCACATTAGTTTAGTTTAGAGATACAGTGTGGAAACAGGCCCTTTGGCTTACCAAGTCTGCGCCGACCAGACACCAGAACTATCCTACACACTCGGGACAATTTACAATTTACAGAAGCCAAGTAACCTACATACCTGTACGTCAGGAATGTGGGAGGAAACTGGAGCTCTTGGAGAAAACCCACTCCACTGTGTCGCCCCATCCTGTATCTGTACACTGTGAATCAAATATAGTCTTTCCGCTGACTGGATAGCACGCAACTAACAAGCTTTTCACTGCACCTCTGTACACGTGACAATAAACCAAACTAAACTAAACGTACCTCATCCTTCAGAGCCTTGGTTAACTCGTGCCATTCCTCCAGTGCATGGTTGAGGTTGACAGTTTGTAGTGGGATTCGCACTTCACCAATTATGTCATGTTTGGAAAATCGGTTGAAGTCATACACTTTCATCACCATGGTTTTGTCCGATATCTCAGCTTGGCTGACCTGGGTTGAAGGATAAACAACAATTGAGTGAATTAGAAAAAAATTGGTCCAACTAAAGCAGAAGAGCTAATTGTAGTTTTCAATGCTACAACTAGCTCGGGGTCTGGCTGTATACTATTTCTAAGAGAGAGGGAGAATATAAAACAATATAGCACAGGAACCGGCCCATCGCCCCACAGTGTCTCTTTCAAGCATGATGCCAAGACCAACTCCTATCTATCTACACATGATCCACATTCATCCATTATCTGCATGTTCTTGTGCTTATCCAAAAGTCTCAAACACCACTATTATATCTGCCTCCATCACATTCCCTGGCAGCATGTTGCAGGCACCCACCACCTTCTGTGTAAAAAATAACTGATTCCCTTATCCTTGGTAAAAAAAACATTGTGCATTCACCCTATTTATTCCCCTTACAATTTTATATGCCTTTATAAGATCACCCCTCAGCCTCATGCGCGCCAAGGAATGGAAACCTACCCTGCTCAACCTCTCCCTGCATCAGGCCCCTCAAGATTTTAGCAAATGATCAATGCTTTAAAAATAAATGTAAGAAGTACCTTGAATGTGAATTGTTCTTTAAACGATGGATTCAGTGTTTTTCGAAACACCTTTGTTTCAAATTTCTGTGTGGCTTCTGGGACAAGATACACAGTTACGTAAGGATCAGATGTCCCTCCAAAGTCCATCGCCTTTAGGTCCGCTGCCTGGATCACTCCAACAGTAAGCTGCAAGGTATCAGAGGCAGAGCATTGTACAGTGAATGTTCATTATTAATCCTAACTTACTGCTTCAAGACAAATGACAAAAAATTACACTTGAATTTTGCTCTTAAGTGTACTTCCAGGTAAGAGGTGGCTGAGTCCTGGTAAGCAGGAATCCTGACTAACTATACTTTTAACCCAAAGATAGACACCAAGTGCTGGAGGAACTCAGCGTGTCAGGCAGCAGTTCTTTGTTTGTATAATTTTAACCCCTCATTTTCAAAATGTTAAGACCGCTTCAGGTTCACTATTTTGTGGACACATTAAATCAACCACAGGAATGATATACTTACCGTTTCATTCTTCGTATCATAATACAAGGAATATTGCAATTTTCCATAATTTTCTAACGTTCCATCCAAATCATCCAAATCGGGCTGCACCTTTAAAACACAATAGCAAAACATTAAATCTTTCCATCTTGACTAAAGATAGAATGGGTAAATTAGTTGTGTTAAAGGAAACCTGCAGAAAGTATTGCGGAGAATTAGTAAATCCCTTCTTGTCTCATAGAGTCAGAGAGTCATACAGCGTGGAAACAGGCTCTTCGGCCCAACTTGCCCATACTGACCGACATGCCCGAACTACACTAGTCCCACCTGCCTGCCATATTCCTCTAAACTTACCCAATCCATGTATTTGTAAAAAAAAAAGTTTATGTTGTGATACAACATTCTTACACTGAGGGAGGTAGGTGTATGGAACAAGCTGCCTCAACTAAAGAGAAAAAATGCAAAGTCTGCGATGAGGTTGGTTGGAAGATTGAGACTACACCTAACTTATGGAAGGTCTGTTCCATCGTCTGATAACAGCGAGGAAGAAGCGGTTCCTAAATCAGCTGGAACACGTTTTCAAATGTTTGTATCTTCTGCCGATGGGAGAGGGGAGAAAAGGGAAAAGCCCTTGTAAAAATCCCTTGAAATTTAACATTAAGTTTTGCTTGCCAACAAAGTTTGAGGGAGCATCATGACAAATCCTATAATTTTAAAGTAACAATATAGATGCCAGTTTAGTTACGGTTGATTGATTTTGATTTGAACTTTTCAGCAAAACGGTGGCGCAACAGCGGAGTTCGTGCTTTCCAACGCCAGAGAGCTGGGTTCATTCCTGACTACAGGTTTGGTCTGTATGGAGTTTATACATTCTCCCCATGATGTGCATGGGTTTTCTCCAGGTGCTCCAGTTTCCTCCCACACTCCAAAGATGTACAGGTTTGTAGGCGAATTGGCTTAGTAAAATTGTAAATTGTCCCTAGTGTGTGCAGGATTATGTTTGAATGCGGGGATTGGTGGTTGTCATGGACTCGGTGGACTGAAGGGCCTGTTTCTGCGCTGTATCTCTAAACTACACTTAACCAGTTCAGATTTTGAAATTTAAAAGTTGATTTGCCTATTCCTGTAGTCAGATACTGGAAGAATTGAGCATTGACAGACTGGATGCGTGACATGGGAAGGTGGTAAGAGGAGGCAGGGAAGAATAGGGAGGAATTAATTCTTGTAATTAGTCAGTTTTATAAATCACTGTAGTGAACATGCAAACTAGTTGTGATTTCAATGAGAGAACATTGCGTTCTCTCTGTAAATCTATTTAGCAACTTTTGGGTTAATTAATCATATGGTGGAATTCAAAAGAGACTGAGATCACATTTAGAACATGCTGCTCTGTTTCATACAGTGGATAAACAAGTTTAGGCGTAGATTGTCTCAATCTTCCTCTTCTATCCGAATGTGCACTTTACAATCCATCTCCAGCCCATCTCCTACCTACCATCTAACATATCTTCTAGGCATCAACCCTTCCAGAATTAGCTTGTCCAAATCTTATTCTGCACCAAGTATGATTCACCGACCATTCCTATTCTCATTCACCTAAATTGACTCCAAACACATGCAATTTTACATTGGAGACAGAAGGAACTGTAGACGCTCATTTACAAAATAAGGCACAAAGTGCTGGATTAACTCCCTGGAGAACATGGATAGGTGACGTTTGGTGTCGGGACCCTTCTTCACACTGATTGAAAAGGAATGAGGCAATGTTCGGGGGCTACAGTCAGGATGATAAATGTTGCTACCCATAAGGAACGAGACACAAGAAACGTCACTTATCCATATTCTCCAGGGATGCTGCCTGACCTGCTGGTTTAATCCAGCACATAAAGTCATAGTCATAATGTCATACAGCGTGGAAACTGGCCCTACGGCCCAACTTGCCCATGCCAACATGTCCCATCTACATTAGCCCCACCTGCCTCCCTCTAAACCTATCCAATCCATGTAACTCAGCAGGACAGGCAGCATCTCAGGAGAAAAAGGAAGGGTGACGTTTTGAGTCGGGTCCAGAGATGCTGCCTGACCGATTGAGTTACTCCAGCACTTTGTGTCTATCTTCGGTATACACCATTATCTGCAGTTCATTTCTATACTATCCTTTCCGTGTACCTGTCCAAATGTTTTTTTAATATTGTGTAGTAAACTTTTTTTCCAATTTTAAATGATTGTGTTTGTGCTTAATCTGTTTAAGGCCTTGCCCCACTATTTTGACTGCTTCCACCTCAGATCAGTGCTGTAATACATTTTTCAATGCTTATGTTAAATTAATGCATATAGACCATAGAACAGAAACAGGCCCTTCAGCCAATAGTGTCTGTGCCAACTATGATGACCATATAAACTCATCTCCTCTGCCTGCACGTGACCCATATCACTCCATTCCCTGCATATTATTGATATAACTGCAGACTTGCCACACAGATGAAATGACAAAATATTTTTGCGATGTTAAGAATCATTCATGGAGCACAGTGGTGCAGCTGGTAGAGCTGCTACCTCACAGCGTTAGGAACCAAGGTTCGATCCTGACCTCGGGTACTTTCTATGTGTGTGGTTTGCACGTTCTCCCTGTGATTGTGTAGGTTCCCCCCGGGTGCTCTGGATTCGTCCCACGTTCCAAAGACAAGCAGACATGTAGGTTAATTGGCCTTCTGTAAAATTACCCCGTATGTGTCGTGTGTTCATGAGAAAGTGAGATAACATAGAACTAGTGCAAACGGGTGATTGTTGGTCGGAATGGACTCGGTGGGCCGAAGGGCCTGATTCTATGCTGGATCTTTCGATCAACCAATCAATTTCTCTACCTCTAAACTTATTTGAGATTGAGAGCCATAGTGTCACGCAGCATGGAAACAGGCCCTTTGGCTCAACTTGTCCATGCCGAACAAGATGCCCAATCTACGCCAACTCCACCTGCCTACTTTTGGCCCATATCCGTAAACCTTTCCCATCCATTGTACCTGCTTAGACCACCCTGTGCAGCAGCTCGTTCCATATACCCACCACCCTATGTGTGGAAAAGTTGCCCCTCATATTCCCATTAAATCTTTCCCCTTTGTATATTTGATTCACCTAAATGCCTTTCTGAAGGTTGTTACAGTGGAGTTACTATATATAGAGTTGTGTTATAGGAACAGAACGCACTTTGTTATGGAACACCCACCAGATTTGTGGTGATGGAGCCATTCAGACTTTCCAGGTTAAGTTGCTCTTTCTTTTTCTTTTTCTTCTTCTTCTTGCAACAACATTTCACGCAGATACAGATGACACAGATGAGGATAACAAGACCCACACCGGCACAGATGGCAATCAAGGCCCATTTTGGTACTGGGTAAGAAATAAGAGAAGATTACGATCAATGAACTGTGAGGTGAAAATGAAACCAGGCAAAAACGACGTGAAGAAGTTGAAACAAATTCTCACAGATGCTGGTTTACACAAAAAGACACAAAGTGCTGGAGTAACTCAGTGGGTCAGGCAACATCTCTGGAAAACATAGAGAGGTGACATTCAGGTCAGGACCTTCCAAAATGAACCAATCAATGTGAATCAGATATGACAAAACCCCAATATTAACCAAATTTAATCTTTGGAATCTAACTTCTAAATCCAATCCAAGAACTCGTTAATAGTCAACATTGATTCTGCAATAATCCCAAACCTGGTGCTAAAAAACAGGCTGAAGAAGGGGCTCAACCCAAAACATCGTCTATCCATGCTCCCCAGAGATCCTGCCTAACCCGCTGAGTTACTACAGTGACTTTTGTTGTGAACTGGCATCTGCAGTTCTTTGTGTCTACCCTAAAAGCAGTCCTGGCTTTGACTCCAGTCGTGATTCCAATCTTCTGAAGAAGGAAACTAACCTGAAATGTCACCTGTTAGGGCGACACAGCGACATAGCACTGCAGGTGCTGCTTTACAGCGCCACGATCCTGACCTCGGGTGCTGTTTGTACCGAGTTTGTACGTTCGCCCTGTGACCGCTCTGGTTTTCACCAGGTGCTCCGGTTTCCTACCACATTCCAAAGATGTGCAGGTTTGGAGGTTAATTGGCTTCTGTAAAATTGTCCCTCATGTGTAGGATATAACTAGTGTAAGGGGATGATCGCTGGTCGGCACGGACTCGGTGGGCCAAAGGGCCTGTTTCCCTGCTGCATCCCTAAAAACTGAAAAACGAACAAAAAATCTGCCCATTCCCCCTGCAGATGCTGCCTGACCCACAGAGTCTGACATCATCTGTGGAGGACACACAAGGAACTGCAGATGACGGGGGGTTTTTTCCCTCTCCCCTTCCCCATCCCTGGGTACTATTCCCTGTTCCCCACCCAGGTGTGCACCCATTTGTCCCACATTCCTGTCCCCATTTACCCTTCCCCCCCCAGTCCCCTTCACCCATATCCTCCCTCTGGCTTCACATCTCATTCCCCTTCTCTCCTCACCTGGCACCCTTGTGTCTCCTTTTCATCTCTAGCCTTTGTCCAACCATCTGCCAATCAAACCCCCTTTCACCTGTATCCACTTCCAGGTTTTGTCCTGCCCCCACCACTCTCTTCCAGCTTTCTCCCCCTACCACAATCAGCTTGAAGAAGGGTCTCAATCTCTGTAAATTGCCCCAAGTGTACAGCGAGTGGACAAGAAATGAGGGTAATATAGAACCAGCGTGAATGGGTGATCGATGGCCGGGGTGGACTCTGTCAGCCGAAGGGGCTGTTGTCATGCTGTATCTTTCAATCAATCAATTGTGGATTGCAGCCTGCATCTAACCAGAACCACACCCAATGCTCACGAGTGAATCTCTGAAACATTGTTTTATTTAGATCTTTTTTATTTGAAACCATTTGATATCTATTTCAGGTTATTTGCTTCCATAACGGAACAACGAGGTTACCATCTACAGAAGAAGGCAGAAAGAAAAACTAGAGTCATAGAATCATAGAGTCACACAGCACGAAAACAGGCCCTTCGGCCCAACTCATGCATGCCGACCAAGGTGGTCCCATTTGTGAAGAGCAGATACGACTGGGGGATTAAGGAGACTTTTAGATAGGCATATGGATATGCAGGGAATGGGGGGTTATGGATCACGTGCAGGCAGACTAGATTTGTTTAACTTGGCATCATGTTTGGACATGCACAGACATTGTGGGCCGAAGGGCCTGTTCACGTACTGTACTGTTCAATGGTCTATGTTCTAAAATAGATGCACCATTTAACTCCCCTGTTGCAACATCGAATAGTAATTAAGAACAAAGCTAGCACCTAAATTTTCCCCACTCTTAATTAGTTTCAAAGGCTGTGTTCAAGAACTCCAAGGACATTGTTAATCAAGTTGAGAAATTGCTAATTATTTATCCAAATTGAATTAATTGCACACAAGAGCCAAAGTGAACTAATTGATGGTTTATTTTTCAAAACCATTTCCCTTTGAATTTCGTTTAATATTGCTTATTGGATGGAATAATTCTAGTTTACACATACTAAGCATTTTTGCTCCTGATTTAAGCAGCAATTTCTGAATCATTGCTGTGATCATTGTTTTATACAGTAATTGCCTAGCCTGGGACATTCTCGTGACTTTGTTATATACAATTCTATTTTGATAAAACTCTTGCGGGAGATACTATTGTTTAAAAACTTGATCAACTTGCTGACCGATGAGAGGACACAAAGTGCTGGAGTAACTCAAAGAGTCAGGCAGCATTTATGATGAATATGGCTAAATTATGTTTTGGGTCAGGACTGAAGGGTCTCGACCCGAAGGAGCGGCACAGTGGCGCAAAGATAGAGTTCCTGCCTTCCAGCGTCAGAGAACCGGGTTCGATCCTGACCTTGGGTGCTGCCTGTACGGAGTTTACACGTTCTGCCTGAGACTGCGTGGGTTTTCTCCGGGTGCTCTGGTTTCCTCCCACACGCCAAAGACATACAGGTATGTGGGTTAATTGGCTTTGGTAAAATTGTAAAATTATCCCTAGTGTGCAGGACTCGGGTGGGCCGATGGGCCGAAGGGCCTGATCGTGTGCTGGATCTCTAGAGTCTAAAGTCACCTTGTCGTATTCTCCAGACATGCTGCCTGTCCTGCTGAGTTACTCAAGCACTTTGCGTCCTTTTTGTGTATTAACCAGCATCTGCAGATCCTTGTTTCTTTCAAATGTAGAGGAGCAATACAATTAAGAGAGACACAAGGAACTGCAGATGGTGGTATCTTGAGCAAAACTCATAGTGCTGGAGTAACTCAACGTGTAATTAAATGGCCAAATTCAATTTCTCAACTATAGAGTGGAATCTTAACCAACCTTGCCACCTTGGCCTCACTATGTATTCCTTTGTACATAATACAGCACACGTCAGGTGTATAAACACAACCCTTCTCTCCTTATTTCACAGCCATTTGTCTTTTCATCTCTGGCCTTTGTCCATCCATCTGCCAACAAATCCATCTCACCTGTACCCACCTATCACTTGCCTGACTGTGTCCCACCCCCACTTCTCTTCCAACTTTCTCCCCTACTACAACCAGTCTGAAGAAGGGTCCCAACCCGAAACGTCGCCTATCCATATCCTCCACAGTTGTTGCCTGACCCACTTTAAGCCATTTTTCATTATTATTTGTTGATTTAGCTAGAGCATTTTATGCAATATTTAAAAATCATTTATTTATCTTCTTTCGTCTTGTTTTCTGACCGGGCCATCACAGGTACTGACGTCCCCACCACCAAAGGGAAATATAGGAGTCACTGGCTCAAAAGGCAGCCGGCAACATCAGAGACCCACACCACTCTAACCACGCTTTCATTTCACTCCTGCCATCTGTTTTGGAGTAAATGCCTACTATGTTCTGTGTGCTGAAGCAAAGCAAGAATTTCATTGTACTATCAGCGACACATGACAATAAACTCACTTGAACTTGAACTTGAACTAACTCAGCGGGTCAGGCAGCATCTCTGGAGAAAAAGGATGGGTGATGTTTCGTGTCGGGACCCTTCTTCAGACTGACCAATTGTTCAATAGTTTAATGTTAATTATTGCAGAGTGTACTGAGGTACAGTGAAACGCGGTCACAGTGCCTGCAGTTTCCTCTGCTGACCACTGAGGGCAGTATAGACTGTGATGACCTGTGTTCAATTGTGTTTAAGTATTTTCACCTGTGTCATTACCACGTGTTACGTATTAAGTTCCCTACATAAGTGCTGATGTTTGTCTCGGATTTGCTCATGTTGAGCCTTGTAGTTCAGTAAATATTTTTTTAAGTTTAACTTCTCTGCCTGAGTCCAGACCTCTATATTATTGGGAAGATACAGAGTGCAGGATATAGTACTCGGCATTTTAGCGCATCAGTTCCATAGGCAAAGTCCAATATCCGAAATGAGGTAGAGATGAATTGGACAGTACCCTAGCATATGGAAGGACCGTTCAGAAGCCTGATAACAGAGGGGGCAGAAGCTGTTCCTGGATGTGCTGGTGCGTTCTTTCAATTTTCTGTATTTGCTGTCCAACGGGAGGGTAGAGAAGGGACGACCGAAGTGGGAAAATATCTTGGCTGTTGAATTTTTTGTAAACCAACATCTGCACTTTGTGTCATTTTTTGTAAACCAACATCAGCCATTCTTTGTGGCTACCGAAACAGCAGTCCTGGCTTTGATTCCAGTCATGATTCCAATGGTCTGAAGGGACATGACCCGAAATGTCACCTGTTAGGGTGGCACAGTGGCACAGCGGTAGAGTTGCTGCCTCACAGCACCAGAGACCGGATGTGATCAGAGTTTGTACGTTCTCACTGTGACCACTTTTGTTGTACAGATTTCTAATTCTATCTGCAAACCTCATTCGTTTGTTCTCTATATGTTCATATTTAAAAATGTATATACTTACATGGAATTTTATTAATTATATTGTCAATAAAGTTCCCACTTGTAGTTGTGGTGACTTGGGTTGTATTAGTTGGATGAACAGTGACATCTGGTACATTAGTCGTGATGTTATTAGCTGCACTCATTTTCTCCTTTTTCTGATATCAGATTTAAAGCAATGACCTACAAGGAAGCAGAAAAACTCCTCAGTATTTATAAATAGACCAAAATAGATTAATGAATAAAATAAACATAAAACTAGTGTGATCGATACTCAGTATGGACTCGAAGGGCCCACGGGCCTGTTTCCATGCTGTATCTCTAAAAAAATTAAGATCATTTCGTAAGACAACATTGGAGAAATCATTCTACTCAGCATACAAACATGTAATATAAAAAGAGATATTCTTTGTGTGAACAAAAAGAAAGAAACAGCTGTGTCGTATGAGACAGCACAAGTGCTGCAGCAGGTAGAGCCGTTTCTTCACAGTGCCAGAGACCCAGGTTCGATCCTGACTGTGGGTGCTGTCTGTATGGAGTTTGCATGTTCCCTGTAACCGCGTGGGTTTTCGCCGGGTACTCCAGTGTCCTCCCACATTACAAAGACTAGGGGGAGGTTGGACAGACTTGGATTGTTTTCTCTGGAATGCCAGAGGTTGCACGGACAACATGATAGAAGTATATAAAATGATGAGAGGCATTGAATAAAGTCCTAGCAGGCTCAACCTCTCCCTTTGGCTCAGGTCCCCCGAGTCCTGGTAACATCCTCGTAAGTAATGATGATGATGATGATACTTTATTGTCACATGTACCTACGTATCTAGGTACAGTAAAATTCTTTGTTTTGCACACAATCTAGTAAAATCATACTATAGATAAGCACAATCGCAAATAAGTACAAAAGTAACAATTGTAGTGTAATTTTAGATTTCACTGAGATAGTACACAAAGAGTCACCACGTTTCTGGCGCCCACAAACTTTAGAAGTTCTTAAGAGTTTAGTCTTATTTTGGCCTTAAAGGCCCGTTGTCCTGGCACCACTGATCCTCTCCTCCGTCTGCCGCCATTTTGTTAATGGCCCTTTGTCCAGCATCCGCCGCCGTCGCCGATTCCCTCCACCCTCCTCCTCAGTTCTTGGTGTTTGGAGTCGGAGACGAGCCTCGGACGACTCCAGGTGGATTCCTGGTTCGGCGGCGCTGATTTGCGCTGCCTGTTACTTTAATTCTTAATCTCCTCCCACCCTCGTCCCCCCTGCCTTGGGCCTCTTGCACGCTGTTCAAAGGGAGACCAACCTGAACTCGGGGAACATTTCATTTTCCACACCTTCCTCAGGGCTCTGCTTTGAATGAAACCATTTCTGAGAAATTTCCCGTTTCTCTCAGACATGGCTGGGTTTGGTGGAACAGCAAGAAATGCTGGAAAAACACGGTTGTTGGGAGGAGGCATGGTTTGTGTTGTTGGGCCTATGACATTGCACAGTAGGTTATTGTCGGGTCTGTAGTGTCTCCATTGGTACTGCCTGGCCTGCTGTGTGTTTTTAGCATTTTCGGTTTTTGTTACAGATTTTGAACATCTGCGGTTCATTTGTTTTCCATCCCTGGCCACTATTGATGGTATTCAGTTTTCCACACTTCAGGTGTTCCATGACCTTCTGGCAAGGCAGCACGGTGGTGCAGTGATAGAGTTGCTGCCTCACAACACTAGAATCCTGGCTTCGATCCTGACAATATGTGCTGTCTTTGTAGAGTTTGTACGTTCTCACTGTGACCGAGTGGGTTTTCGCTGGGTGCTCCGGTTTCCTCTGACACTCCAAAGACGTACAAGTTTGTAGGTTAATTGGCTTCTGTAAATTGTAAATTGTCCCTAGTGTATAGGATAGTGCTAGTGCACGGGGTGATCGCTGGTCGGCGTGGACTCGGTGAGCCAAAGGACCGGTGTCCACGCTGTATGTCTAAAGTATTTCCTGTTATTGTCCTTCGTTTCAGGTTTAGGTTGATGTTAATTATTGCAGAGTGTACTGAGGTACAGTGAAACACGGTCACAGTGCCTGCAGTTTCCTCTGCTGACCACTGAGGGCAGTATAGACTGTGATGACCTGTGTTCAATTGTGTTTAAGTATTTTCACCTGTGTCATTACCACGTGTTACTTATTAAGTTCCCTACATAAGTGCTGATGTTTGTCTTGGATTTGCTCATGTTGAGCCTTGTAGTTCAGTAAATATTTTTTTAAGTTTAACTTCTCTGCCTGAGTCCAGACCTCTATATTATTGGGAAGATGCAGAGTGCAGGATATAGTACTCAGCATTTTAGCGCATCAGTTCCATAGGCAAAGTCCAATATCCGAAATGAGGTAGAGATGAATTGGACAGTACCCTAGCATATGGAAGGACCGTTCAGAAGCCTGATAACAGAGGGGGCAGAAGCTGTTCCTGGATGTGCTGGTGCGTTCTTTCAATTTTCTGTATTTTCTGTCCAACGGGAGGGTAGAGAAGGGACGACCGAAGTGGGAAAATATCTTGGCTGTTTTTCTGAGGCAGCATGAAGTGTAGATGTTGGGAAATCTCCTTTGTGTGATGGACTCTACAACTCTCTGCAATTTCTTGTGGTCTTGGACAGAGCTAGTCTCGACCTGCAAAGTCACCCATTCCCTCTGCAGAGATGCTGCCTGTCCTGCTGAATGTCTCCAGCATTTTGTGTCTATGTTCCCAAACTGAGCTGCGATGCAACGTGACAGTAGTTTATACGGTGCATCTGCAGAAGTTTTTAAGAATTGTTAGAGGCATACCAAATGTCCTTAGTCTTCTGAGGATAGTTTGGTTTGGTGTCGCGTGTACTGAGAAACAGTGAAAGCTTTTTTTGTTGTGTACTATCCAGTCAGTGGAAATACATGATTACAATCAAGCTGTCCACAGTGTATAGATACAGGATAAAGGGAATAACATTTAGTACAAGGTAAAGTTTGAATAAAGATAGTCTGAGGGTCTCAAATGATGTAGATGATAGATCAGGACATCAGTGTAATTTTAGCATTAAAGGTTGTAATGATGTTATTTTGGAACCCCTGCTCTAAACTTTGTTGACCTGTTGGTGATTTCTTGTACTTCTGCTCATTGAGACGATGTACTGCACTACATTGTGGTACTTCCTCAGGGATACAGGACCAGTCTATTGTACTCAGTGGTACATGGCTGTAGCTATGAACAAAAAGCATTAGCAGAGAGAGAGCAATAAGAGTTAATTTTGTGGGAAGGAACTGCAGATGCTGGTGTACACTGAAGATAGACACAATATGCTGGAGACTGTCTGAAACGCCACACATCCCTTCTCTCCAGAGATGCTGAATGTCCCGCTGAGTTACTCCTGTATTTTGTGTGTATCTTAAGAGTTAATTTTTTGTCAGTTCAATAAAGTGTCATCAGAACTGGTAGGGTGAGATAACAAACGTGTTTTAAGTTGACGAGAGGAGGAGGGGTAGAGTGAACAAAGGGAACGGCTATGACAGGGTGGAGTCCATGACAATCCCACACAACACAAGTTCTTGATATTGCCTAAGAGAGGGTGTCGTGCACGTTAATCACAGCACTATTATGGTTTATTATTCATTATTATTTTTAATTATTATACATTATCTGTGTTATTTCATTTACTGCCCTGTAAAACTGCAGCAAGTAAGAATTTCACAATTTTAATGTGGGTTCATATGCTAATTAAACATTCTTGGCTTTTAATCTGCAGAAAGTTGCATAAAGGGAGGGATATGACTTCAGGCAGTGGAGAGAGAAAGAAAATGTTGATATACGGAAGAATCTTGGGGTCTGAGTCCAAAACTTCTTGAAAGTGGCAACACAAGTAGATGGAGTGGTAAAGACAATAGATGGTGTGCTTTCTTGCCATGGTTGGAGCATTAAGAGTCAGGAAATCATGATGCAGTTTTATAGGACGTTGGTCAGGCCACATTTGGAGTATTATGTGCAGTTCTGGTCGCCCCATTACAGGAAGAATGTGGAAGTTTTGGAAAGGGTGCAGAGAAGGTCTACCAGAATGATGCCTGGATCAGCACCAGGGAGAAGTTGGATTGTTTTCTTTGCAACACTATAGGTTGGGGGAGACCTGATGGGAGTATATCAAATTATGAGAAGCACAGATAGGGTAGACAGTCAGAACCTTTTTCCCAGGATGGAAAAATCAACTACTAGAGGCCCTAGCGTTAAGGTGAGAGGGGCAAAGTTTAAAGGAAGTGTGCAGACCAAAGTTTTTATACAGAGGGTGGTGAGTGCCCGGAACATGCTGCCGGGGTTGGTGGTTAAGTCAGATACGATATTGGCACTTAAGCACCTTTTGGATAGGTATATGGATATGCAGGGAATGGAGGGATGGGGGTTAAATGCAGACAGATAAGAGTTGGTCTTGGCATCATATTCAGCACATAAATTGTGGGCTGTTCTGTGCTGTAGTTTAGTTTGGAGAGACAGCATGGTGACAGGCCTTTCGGCCTACGGAGTCCAGGCCGACCATCGATCACTTGTTCACACTAGTCGTACAGTGCATTCAGAAAGTATTCATGTTTTCCGCATTTTGTTATGTTTCAGCCTTACTGCAAAATGGATTAAATTCATTTTTTGTATCATCAATCTGCATACAATACCCCATCATAAAAAAGTGAAAATAGGTGTTTAGAAATTTTTGCAAAGTAATACAAAGAAATAACTGAAATATCATATTTACATAAGTATTCAGACCCTTTAGTACTTTGTTGAGGCACCTTTGGCAGCGATTACAGCCTCAAGTCTTCTTGGGTATGATGCTACAAGCTTGGCACACCTGTATTTGGGTAATTTCTCCCATTCTTCTCTGCAGATCCTCTCAAGCTCTGTCAGGTTGGATGGGGAGCATCGATGCACATTTATTTTCAGACCCCTCCAGAGTTGTTCGATCGGGTTCAAGTTCGGGCTCTGGCTGGGCCGCTCAAAGACATTCACAGACTTGCCACGGAACTACTCCTCTGTTGTCTTGGCTGTGTGCTTAGGGTCGTTGTCCTGTTGGAAGGTGAACCTCCGCCCCAGTCCAGCTCTGGAGCAGGTTTTCATCAAGGATCTCTCTGTACTTTGCTCCGTTCATCTTTCCCTCAATCCCGACTAGTCTCCCAGTTCCTGCCGCTAAAAAACATCCCCACAGCATGATGCTGCCACCACCATGCTTCACCCTTAGGTGTGGTATTGGCCAGCTGATGAGCAGCGCCTAGTTTCTTCCAGACGTGATACAAGCATTCAGGACAAATAATTCAATCTTGGTTTCATCTGAGCAGATAACCTTGTTTCTCATGCCTTTTGGCAAACTCCAAGCGGGCTGTCATGTGCCTTTTACTGAGGAGTGGCTTCCGTCTGGCCACTCTACCATAAAGGCCTGATTGGTGGAGTGCTGCAGATATAGTTGTCCTTCTGAAAGGTTCTCCCATCTTCACAGTGTAACACTGGAGCTCTGTCAGAGTGACCATCGGGTTCTTGGTAACCTTCCTGACCAAGGCCCCTCTCCCCCGATTGCTCAGTTTGGCCGGGTGGCCAGTTCTATGCAGAGTCCTGGTGGTTCCAAAGTTCTTCCGTTTAAGAATGACAGAGGCCACTGTGCTCTTCGGGACCTGCAATGTTGCAGAAATTGTTTTATACCCTTCCCCAGATCTGTGTCTCGACACAATCCTGTCTCGGAGGTCTACGGACAATTCCTTCGTCTTCATGGCTTGGTTTTCGCTCTGACATACACTGTCAACTGTGGGACCATATAGACAGGTGTGTTCCTTACCAAATCATGTCCAATCAATTTAATTTACCACTGGTGGACTCCAATCAGGTTGCAGAAATATCACAAGGATAATCAATTGAAACAGGATGAACCTAGGCTCAATTTTGAGTGTCAAAGCAAAGGGTCTGAATACTTAAGTAAATGTGATGTTTCAGTTATTTCTTTTTAATTACTTTGCAAAAAGTTCTAAACATCTGTTTTTGCTTTTTTTATTATAGGGTATTGTGTGTAGATTGATGATTTAAAAAAAATGAATTTAATCCATTTTAGATTAAGGCTGTAACGTAACAAAATGTGGAAAAAGTGAAGGGGTCTGAATACTCTCTGTATGTTATCCCACTTTCACATCCACTCCTTGCACACTAGGGGCAATATACAGAGGGCCAATTAACCTACAAACCCACATGTTTTGGGGATGTGGGAGGAAACCGGGGCACCCGGTGAAAGCCCACGTGGTCACAGGGAGCAGGTGCAAACTCCACAGCAGCCGAGGTCAGGTTTGAACCTGGGGTTCTGGTGCTGTGAGGCAGCAACTCTGCTGGCACAGCTGGTTGAGCTGCTATTCCCTTTTCTAGTTTCTGATTTCATCCCTAATGAATTAGAGAAATGGCCCATTTCACAGACGTAACAATTAGCTTGTCAGGAGCTCGAGAGGATAAACACAGAGCATTCAAAATACAACTGGAACAGGATGCAAATCACCCTCGGAACTATTGTTGCTCATGACAACTGTTGCCATGACAGTGGGAGCTGGGTTAAATGTGCACTGGATTTCAGAACTCCTGAGTTTCCGTGATACCGTGGCTTAAATCAGCATTAAGTCCTAAAGTAATTTGCTACTGGGAATGAAAAAATGACTAGGATTAGTATAGAGAAACAGAGATACAGTGCAGAAACAGGCGCTTTGGCCCACCAGGTCCGCACTGACCAGCGATTCCCTGTACTCTAGTACTATCCTACGCACCAGGGACAATTTATAATGTTATCAAAGCCAATTAACCTACAAACCCATATGTCTTGAGTGTGGGAGGAACCCGGAGCACCCAGGGAAAGCCATACAGTCATAGGGCAAACACACAATCTCCATACAGAGAGCACTCATGGTCGGGATCGAACCCGGGACTCTGGTGCTGTAAGGCAGCACATCGCTGCGCCCCTGTGCTGGATCTTCAACCATTTTAGTTTAGTTTCGTTTAGAGATACAGCACAGAAACAGTCCCTGTGGCCCACCGAGTCCACATTGACCATTGATCATCCGTTCAATGTTACCCCACTTTCTCATCCACTCCCTACACACTAGGGGCAATTTACAGAGGGCCAATTAATCTGCAAACGCGCACGTCTTTGTGATGTGGGAGGAAACCGGAGCACCCGCTGGAAACCCATGCGGTCACAGGGAGAATTCAACCAGTTATGACGCAAGTACCTACCTAATTTCAGTCGAGATATCAAGCAGAAATCAATTATTGTATACTTCAGGAAGCATAATAATAATGTTTTGTTTATAGGGACAGTGCATATTAATTAACATTTGCATGTAAATATGCGAGATTGTAGCTAATCAGTAGCTAATTTCCGTCTCTAGTCCCAGGCAAAGGTAGGTGAAGTGTCTTGCCCAAGGACACAACGACAGTACACACTCTATGCAGGATTCGAACCGGCCACCTTCAGGTTGCCAGCCAAACACTTTGCCCATTGTGCCATCTGTCGTGAAGGGGTACATGCCCCAATTAGTGGCAACTGTGCCAAAGTAGTTGAAACCTTCAGGTTTCTAGGCGTAAATATTACCAATGTTCTGTCGTGGACCAACTACATTGAAGCAACACACAAGATGGCGCACCAAATGCCTTTATTTCCTCGGGAGACTGAGGAAACCCGGCATGTCTCCAAAGACTTACAATTCTACAGATGTACAAAGCATACTGTCAGGTTGCATCACAGCTTGGCTTGCGAAAAATTCTGCTCAAGACTGCAAAAAATTGCAGAGCCAAAGTGCTGGAGTAACTCGTCAGACCAAAGACGGGTGCTTGTGTGGGCGCTTTGTGTCTTTTCATTGTAAATCAGTATCTGCGGTTCCTTGTGCATACAAGATTGCTGAACTTAGCATGGGTGGATGCCACTCTGAGCAGCTTAGCCCTCCTTTCACATACCTGTCAGATCCGAGTTCAATGCGTCATAGATTTAAGGTGAGGGGGGTAAGATTTAATAGGAACCTGAGGAGCAACTTTTTTTTAATACAAAAAGGTGTAACGAGCTGCTGGAGGAAGTAGTTGAGGCAGGTACTATCGCAATGTTTAAGAAACATTTGGACAGGTACATGGACAGGATAAACAGAGGGATATAGGCAGGTGGGACTCGTGTAGATGGGGCATGTTAGTCGGCATGGGCAGGTTGGGCCGAAGGGCCTGTTTCCAATCTGTATCACTCTATGTTGATTACCAGGTTTGTACAGCAGACAAACGAAAGCAAAACAGTTAATGAGGGCTGGCTCGATTAAATCTTTGTTAAATAGCTTGTTTTTCTTTGCTTTCAAGTCAAAGATATCATGGCATAATCTACGTCAATACCCAAGATCAGGTCATTTTCATGATGTTAATTCGACAAAAATAGAATATGGTTTTGCCTCCTCCACACAAAGATAACGGATTTGCTTAACACTGATGCTAACTGAAAAACAGTACCACAAAATTTTTCACAAAACTTGGAATTAAAATTTCTAAGCCATTTCACCCACTCACAGTAGTTCCATGTTATCCCACTTTCTCATCTACTCCTAACTCACCAAAGCCAATTAACCTACAAACCTGAACGCCTTCTGGATGTGGGAGGAAACCGGAGCACCCAGATGAAACCCACATGGTCACTGGGAGAATGTACAAACTCCACACAGACAGCACACCGAGGTCAAGGGCAGCACAGTGGAGAGGCAGTAGAGTTGCCGACTTAATGTGTAGGAAGGAATTGCAGATGCTGGTGTATACCGAAGATAGACACAAAGTGCGAGAGCAACTCAGCGGGTCACGCAGGGTCGGAATCCTTCTTCAGACAGAGTTACTAACTTGTAGCGCCAGAGACCCGAGTTCGATCATGACAAAGAGTGCTGTCTGTACAGAGTTTATATGTTCTCCCTGTGACCGCGTGGGTTTTCTCCGGGTGCTCCGGTTTCCCCCCCTGTATGCATTCTCAAAAATGCATACAGTACATCTGTAAATTAATTGGCTTTTGTAAATTGTCCCTAGCATGTAGGATTGTGCTTGTGTACGGGATGATTGCTGGTCGGTGCGGACTCAGTGCGCCGAAGGGCCTGTTTCCACGTTACATCTCTAGCGTCTAAAGTCAGGATGAAACCTATTTCTCTGGCGCTGTGAGATAACGGCTCTACCAGCAGTGCCACTGTGCCATCTAGTACAGTAATTGTCAGAACTTGATTTCCTTATCCTTGTATTAGAGACCAATAGGCCATAATCATCTTTATTCTTAGTTATGTCAAGTCCATTCATGAATTCCGTGTTTTGTCTCTCTTCCCTTCCTACATTTTAAACTTTACACGTCCCTTCATTAAATGCTGTTGTCATTGGTCCATCCATTAAATTTATTGTCCAACCCATCTTAAACTAAGGAGCTGATTGTGGAATTCAGAAGGGCATAACAACCAAGGACGTACACGCCACTGGGGAATAATGGGACTACTGTGGATAGGGCGAGCAGCTTTAAATACCTGGGACTCCACATCACAGAGGATCTGACATGGACAACACACACTGCCGCACTGGTGAGAAAGGCAAGGCAGCGCCTTTACCACCTCAGGCAGCTGAAGAAATTCAGAGTCTCTCTGAGGATCCTTCAATCCTTCTACTCTGGTGCAGTAGAAAGCATCCTGACCGGAAACATCTCTATCTGGTTTGGCAACAGCTCTGCCCAGGACAGGAAGGCTCTGCAGAGAGTAGTGCGTTGGGCCGAAGGCACCACGGGAACTACACTCACCCCCCCCCCCCCCCTCCCCGCTGCAGGACCTATACACCAGGAGGTGCAAATCCAGAACCAGCAGGATCATGAAGGACCCCTACCACCCCAGCAACGAACTGTTCCAGCTGCTACGGTCAGGCAAGCGCCTCCGCTGTCATGCAGCAAAAACAGAGAGGATGAGACGGAGTTTCTTCCCACAGGCCATCAGAACTGTAAACTCTGATCTCACCGGGGCATAAACACTGTTGTCTTTTTTAATGTAAATACTGGTTCTGTTCTGTTTTGCACAATCCCGCAAGCATTGCCACTTTCATTTCACTGTAGAACTTGTATGTGTATATGACAAATAAAGTTGACTTGACTTGACCCCTAATTGTTCCTCTTTTCTCACTTCCTCTGGTTATTTGGTACCATTTTTAAATAGTACCATTTAGTAATATTTTCAAATGTAGCCATCTTGCTTTTCTAAATCAAGGCGATTGAATTAGGATATAGCAATGTTTCCAGCAGCCCATCCCTAACAACCACACCATAATCTAACTCCCAATGGAAGAAGGGTCTGAAGAAAGGTCTCAACCTGAAACATCACCCATTCTTTTTCTCCAAAGAAGGTGCCTGTCCCGTTGAGTTACACCAGCACTTTGTGCCTTCCTGTGGTATGAGCCATCATCTGTCGTTCTTTATTTCTACTTGCTAAGCTTTCAGTTGTCAGCCCTACCAGAGTTAGTTGTCATCTATGCTAACTGGAGCAAAGTACTGCAGGAACTCACGAGTCAGACAGCATGAAGGGTCCTGGCACAAAACATTGCCTGTCCATTCGGTCCTCAGATGCTGCCTGACCTGCTGAGTACTTCCTCCACTTTGTGTTTCACTCAAGATTCCAGCATCTGCCATTGCCCATGTTTCCTCTTTAGATAGGCTTAGATTAGTTTAAAAATACAGCATGGAAACAGGCCCTTCAGCCCACGGAGTCCACACCGAGTCCTAGTCTTTATCCACCCATCTGCCAATCACATCCTTCCCTCATCTGTACCCGCCTATCACTTGCCAGGCTTCGCCCTGCTCCCATCTCTTTTACAACTTTCTCTCCCCTACTAGAATCAGTCTGAACAAGGGTCCAGATCTGAAATGTCACTTGTCCATTCCCTCCACAGATGCTGCCTGACTCGCTGAGTTCTTCCAGCACTTTGTGTTTCATTCAAGATTCCAGCATCTGCAGTTCCAAATGTCTCTCTGCAAACTAGAATTTGCTTTAGACTTTACAGATAGACTTTAGAGATGCAATGCAGAAACAGGCCATTCGGCCCACCGAGTCTGCGCCGACCAGCAATCACCCCATGCACCAGCACGATCCTACACACTAGAGACCATTTACAATTTTACCAAAGCTAATTAACCTACAAACCTGTACGTCTATGGAGTGTAGGAGGAAACTGGAGCACCTGAGGCAGAAGCAGTCGGAATGCGAGGAGTAGGGTGAAGGAACTTACACCCAAAGACATGACACCTGATGCTCTAAAGTCGACAGTCTACATGAGATGCTGAGGTGGGATAATCCCTGCAGACTTGTAACCAACACTACAGATTGGATAATATTTATAACATGAACACGATCTGCACCATTGGTGACAAGACTTAAAAATATTACAGTTAAAGTCTAATGTTGAGATATAAATGATCACAGCAACACCTCAATTGATCTCGTTAATTTTGATGGATTACGGTTCAGTTATGAGAATCATAAAAACCTTTTCTCAGATCTAAGGTGATCCACTAACACACACATGAGACTTTCATATCTAGAGATTGATTAAAGATGAGGCTAAATGTCTGACTACATAATCAACAAAGAAGAGGTTGAAAATGGATTGTAGTTTACAAAGACAGAAGGATCAGGGTTAGTTATTATTATGCAGAGCAAGGCTTTGCAAGGGATTGGGAAGAGTTCTGCAGAGAGAAGGCCATTTACAAAATCAGCAAGGATGGGATGCACAAATTAGTCTGAACAAAACCCTGAGTAATTTAATGGAACTGGCATAGTGTGGTACAGTGGCATAACTGGTACAGCCTCTGCCTCACAGTGCCAGAGGCCCGGTTTTGATCCTGACCTGCCTGTACGGAGTTTACACGTTCTCTCTGTGACCGTGGGAGTTTCTTCCAAGTGCTCCAGTTTCCTCCCACATCCCAAAGATTTACTATGGCTTAGTTTAGAGAAGCAGTGTGGAAACAGGCCCTTCGGCCCACTGCGTCCGCGCCAATCAGCAATCCCCATCTATAAGTTCAATACAAAACACTGGGGACAATTTAAAGAAGCTAATTGACCTATAAACCTGCACGAGTTTGGGATGTGGGAGGGAACCGGAACACCCGGAAAAAACCCCCACGAGGTCATAGGGAGAACATAGAAACTCAGTACAGAGGGCACCAATAGTCAGGATCGAATCCGGGTCCCTGGCGCCATAAGGCAGCAACTCTACTGCTGTGCCACTGTTCTGGGTTAGCAAGTTAATTGGCCCTCTGACTGCATGATAATAAAGTAAACTGAACTGATTTATCCGGCACTGTTTATTGCCGATCCCACTTCACATTCAGCCACTCGTCAATTTATTCTGGCCGGGGTGTGATGCTTTCAATGGTTTTCTCAGTTTCTAGGTGTCTACCTTTGGATTCTTTTACTATGATTCATTCCACCAAACCAAAATATTCAAGCAGGGTGTGTTTCTTCTGCAATCCAATGAACTATCTGTCCATATAAACTCAGAGACATATGAAATTAAACCGCATTCCACAAAATCATGAAATTATTCAACTGCCTTTTATAGAGATACAGTATGGAAACAGGCCCTTCGGCCCGCCGAGCCCATACTGACCATCATGCCATGTTATCCCACCTTCTTGTCCATTCACTAGGGCAATATTTTTTTACAGAGGGTCAATTAACCTACAACGTCTTTGGGATGTGGGAGGAAACCGGAGCACACGGAGGAAATCCACGCCGTCACAGGGAGAACATACAAAATCCACACAGACAGCACCCAGGGTCAGGATTGAACTGGGTTTTAGCGCTGTGAGGCAGCAGCTCCACACGTTTTGCCATTGTGTCGTCTCTGCTGAACGTTGATGTATTTATGTGTGGACTCACTTGCAAAACTATGCTGTCACAAACACAATGGAGAATATTATTAGTCGCACACTCCCTGCCCTGGAGATTCTAACTAATTATGTCACATTCACGTGGGGAAATCACTAGAAGTTCGATGTAAACAACTTTCCGTACATAATCAGAATCCTCTCCACATAATCAGGCACTTTCTGCTTTCCATCATTAGATATTGGCGATAGACACAAAATGCTGGAGTAACTCAGCAGGACAGGCAACATCTCTGGAGAAAAGGAATGGGTGAAGTTTCGGTTGGCGTTGAACTGTCACCCATTCCTTCTCTTCAGAGATGCTGCCTGGCCCGCTGAGTTACTCTACCAATTTGTGTCTATCTTCTTCAAAATAATTAATTGTGAGCAGTCAGAATAACTCCCTTTATCCTGTATCTGTACACTGTGGACGGCTCGATTGTAAATCTGTATAGGCTTTCCACTGACGGGAGAGCAGGCAGCAAAAACTAAAACAAAAGTTAAGGCTAATGGTAGATAGTTTATACAAATTTTCTTCAATCTCGACCACTATTATTGTGTGGAACCATTGAAAGAGTGGTAGACACTGCCCGGTCCTTCACGGGTACTGAACTCAACACCATTGATGGGATTTGCAGAAGTCACTGACTCAAAAAGGCAGCCAGCATCATCAGAGACCCACACCACCCTGGCCATGCTTTCATTTCACTCCTGCTGCTGGGAAGAAGGTACAGGAGTTTGAAAACTGTAACATACAGGTTCAGGAGCAGCTTCTTCCCAACAACCATCAAACTCTTGAACACTGCACTACACAGACCTCAACTATGAACCTCTGTGGACTGTCTTTGTTTGCACGAAGGACTTTGGGGTTATTTGCAATATATTTTGTTTATTAATTCATTGAATATTTGTTTATTCTGTATTATCTGTGTGTATTGTGTTTACAGGCATGTTAAGCAGCTGCAAGTAAGAACTTCATTGTTCCGTTGTCGGTCCGAATGACAATTAAACACTTCTGACTCTTGAAAAAGGTTCCAGGTATCCGGGAATTAGTAAGTAACAGAATGGTTGCACGTGTCAATTCCAATTTAGTCTTTCCTGGGGTCATAAATACAGTAAACCCTCGTTATTATGGACCATGGGGTGGGGGGGAATGGTGTCCATTATTGCCGATTGTACACTGTAACTGAGTAAGGTATTATCATTGTATAAGTAGTAGAAACAACTGCAGTTGCTGGTTAATACACGAAAGGACACAAAGTGCTGGATTAACTCAGGCAGCATCTCGGGAGAACATGGATAGCTGACGTTTTGGGTCGAGACATGTCCAGATTCTCGGTCTGGAACTGGGCCTGGAATCCAGGTGAGTCGACGGCCCTGACCTGCTGGTGGCTGGGGGGAGGGGCGAGGATCGGCAAAGTCAATGGTCGTGGCCCACGGGTGGCTGGTGTGCAGGTGAGGGTCGGCGGTGGCAACAACAGTGGTGATGCAGTGCGGGCGGTGGGAGAGGCGGCACGAGCCTGGGGTGGCGCGGGGCAGCTATTGGGAGGTCCGTCCGCTATAACCAAAATTTGTTATAAAGAAGTTCCTTGAGACAAGGATAGACTGGAATGGATCTTTTTATCCTCCTCACTCTTTCCTGTCCTCTACGATCCTCAAACCTTGAAACCCTGAACACGACTAAATCTACCTTCACTTCCAATCTGCACTGTGGACTTTAAGCCCGCCTAAGAAATACATCCCTGCCCTTTCTAAACAGGAGTCATAGAACTGTGGTATAATTTGTTGGAAAAACAAACACTTTTCTACTGTGATTGCTGGAAACCTATTAAGCACATAATAGGTTTCTCTCTGCCCGTAATTTGATTTTTCAATTTAGTTTAGTTTAGAGATACAGCATGGAAAAAAGTCCTGCGGCCCACCGGGTCCACACCAACCATCGATCACCTGTTCACACTAGTTCTATGTTACCCCACCTTCCTAGGGTGGAAATATCAGAGATAGAGGGCATAGCTTTCAGTGGGAGAGGCAACGTTTAAAGAAGATGTGTGGGTAAGTTTCTTTACACAGAGGGTGGTGGGTGCATGGAATGTGCTGCCAGTGGTGGTGATGGAGAGAGATACAATAGTGATGTTTAGCGGCTTTTAGATAGGCACATGAATATGCAGGGATGGAGGGATATGGATTATAGATATGCATCCTCTCCTCAGGCAGAGGAGATCTCAGGAGAACTTGTCATCTGTCTCGGCACAGAGATTGCGGACTGAAGGGCCTGTTCCTGCTGGTCTATTCTATGTTCAATGTTCTATCACTGGTAGCCTCAGACGCTTCTCAATGCACAGCATCTAACTCTCAGCAACATTCTTTGTCAGTCAGAACCCTCATAATCAGTCTGAAGACCCAAAACGTCACCTATCCATGTTCTCCAGAGATGCTGCCCGACCCGTTGAGTTATTCCAGCACTTTGCGTTCCAATTTGTGAACCAGCATCCACAGATCCATGTTTCTCCAGGACATACACCTAACATCGTCATACATCACCACACCCTTGTGTATTTAGCACTTATGCCACCCACACTTCCTGGTTTTTGAAGAGGCCATGTTTCAACCACATCTCACTTGCAAGCCGCAACAACCCGACATTTGATTGCTGCGTTTGGCAATCCAGTCGCACATTCTTTGGTCATTAATGGCAACTGGCATTAAGCTGTGGCTGTGCAAAAGGGCTTGCAGAGTGTCAGAGCAGTCAAGCAACCTGTTCACCAAAACACAACAAGGGTTCCCCACGATGGCACAGTGGCACAGCGGTAGAGTTGCTGCCTTACAGTGCCAGAGGCACGGTTTTAATCCTGACCTTGTGTGCTGTTCCATATTTAGGAAGCACTGGGACAAAACATGGCATATGGAAGAGAGATAGGCACAACGTGCTGGAGTAACTCAACGGGTCAGTGACTGAAGAAGAGTCCCAACCTGAAAAGTTGCCTCCCATTCGCTCCCCAGATGCCACCTGACCTGCTGAATTCCTCTAGTATTTTGTGAACATTGTGTGATGTTCAGGAGATGGTTGGTTCCCCATGGACTGATGGTGAATGAATAATTGAAATTGTGTTTGAATGAGATGTTGATGCATTGACCAGTGTGAAGGTGGCTGCTTAGGATGTTTCTCCCTCATCTCGTAGTCATACAGTGTGGAAACAGGCCCTTCAGACCAACCTGGCCATGCTGATCATCATGCCCCATCTACACTATTCCCACTTGTCTGTGTTTGGCCCATATCCCTACAAACTTATCCTATTGATGTACCTGTCCAAATGTTTCTTTAATGTTATGATAGTACCTGGCTCAACTACCTCCTCTGACAGCTCATTCCATATATCCAACATCCTTTGTGTAAAAAGTTCCCATTAAATCTGTCCCCTTGCACCTTAAACCCATGTCCTCTGGTTCTTGATTCCCCTACTCTGGATAAAAGACTGTGCGTTTACCCCATATTAAACTCTCATGATCTTGTACACCTCCATAAGATCACCCCTCATCCTCCTGCACTTCAAGCAATAAAGTCCGAACTAGCTCAATCTCTCCCAACACCTCAGGCCCTCGACTCCTGGTAACATCCTCGTAAATCCTCTCTGAACCCTTTCCAGCTTGACAACATCTTTTCTATAACATGGTGACCAAAACAGAACAGAATACTCAAAGTGAAGCCTCACCAATGTCTTGTACAACTGTAGACACAAAATGCTGGAATAACTCAGCGGGACAGGCAGTATCTCTGGAGGGAAGGAATGGGCAACGTTTCTTGTACAGCTGTAACATGACCTCCCAACTTCTAGACTCATCCTCTACATCATTTGCTCAATGTGCAAGGCAAACCTGATGCTACATGGAACAGAGTTCTGCAAGAATGTTGACTCCTCGATGATGTTGAGGACACAGGTGGGACTAGTGTAGATGGGGCAGCTTGATCGGCATAGATGAGTTGGGCCAAAGGGCCTGTTTCCATGCTGTATGACTTTATGACTCTAACCTCAAGATTATTTTAGCACGCTAATGTTTGTATAATTGTTTTTTCAGTTGTCAGGATACAAAAGAAAGCCATGGATTTACAATGTTCACATACCTTAGGTCGATAAGACATGGAAGTAAATCAGGTAAGTTTAATCATTAACAAAGTGCTTACTAATCATCTACCAGATCTGTATACAGAGGGTTGGGTTGTGTGTGTGTGTCATGATCTACAAATACTCTATGGAGCTGTCTCTTCTGATGATTGTGAAGAGATTCGGGCGGCACGGTGGCGCAGCGGTAGAGTTGCTGCCTTACAGCGGCAGAGATCCTGGAACGATCCTGGCTATGGGTGCTGTCTGTACGGAGTTTGTACATTCTCCCTGTATCTGCATGGGTTTTCTCCGGGGGCTCTGGTTTCCTCCCACAGTCCAAAGACATGTGGGTGGGCAGGTTTATTGGCTCTGTTAATTGGCTTTGGTGTGTAGGCTAGTGCAAGTGTGGAGGGTAATCGCTGGTGGGCGCAGACTCGGTGGGCTGAAGGGCCTGTTTCCACACTATATCTCTACAGTCTAAAAGAATTCCCAGTGAAGCCTGAGGAACCAGGAATTCCCGAACAAAACACAAAGTGCTGGAGGAACTCTGTAGTCAGGCAGCATCTGTGGAGGGAATGGGCAGGTGCCTTTTCAGGTTGGAACCCTTCTGCTTGAGTCTGAATAAAGGTCCAGACCAGAAATAATCCTACCCTTTCCTTCCACAGAATGCTGCCTGACCCATTGATTTACATAGAACATAGAACAGTACAGAACAGGAATATAATATCTGTGACAAACATAACAACACCAACTCTTTGTTGCCTACACATAACCTACATCCCCACATTCCCTATATATCTATGTGCCTATCCAAAAGTCTCTTAAATGCCACTATCGTATTGGGTTCCTATTAATCTTGCTCATCTCACCTGAAACCTATGTCCTCTGGTCCTTGATTCACCTACTATGGGTAATCAATTCCCCTATCTATTCCCCTCATGAGTTTAAACACCTCTACAAGATCACCCCTCATCCTTCCACGCTCCAAGGAATAAAGTCCTAGCCTGCTCAACCTCTCCTTATAGCGAGGCCTTTAAGTCCTGGCAACAACCAAGTAAATGCTCTCAGCATTTGTCATCTACAACTTTGCCAGAAACTGTATTGTGATCCCTATGACCAGTATTATTAAAGATTTCAAGTCAGAGATATGATCCTGAAAGCCGACCACTGCCCGAGTAATGAGAACTCAGTGAAAACGCAAAGGTTAAAAGTACTAAGAGAACACAACAAACAAACCTACTGCAAGGTTACCATGAAACGTCACTCTTAACTACCAATGAAAACAATTTGGCTGCTTTGTTGCAGAGTGCTTAAAGGAAGTCATGAACAAAGATTGAAGCAACTTACTTTTTTTCCCCCTGGAGAATGTCAGGAACTCAGTCGTCTAATCTAAATGAGATCCCTGGTCCTCTGTCTTGTTGCTGCCTGCTCCTTCATTATTCCTGGTCCTACAGTGCACCAGCCCCTTTATGAAAATCACAGGTTGTGCAAGACGTCAGACTAGCTTTTCTTCTTGTGATATGCTGAAATACAATGCTCGAAGTTGGCCACACCTATATGACAAAAATGCACTTGTACGACTGAGGGAACACCCAGCATCAGCAGGTATGCTGGCCTTTAGGAACCCCAGTCACTGCCCCCACACAACTGATCACAGCAAGGATTCCCCTCGCTTATTGACTTGGAGAAGGAACCTCAACAATTATGGCTGCAACACAAAAGTACTAAAAATAAATTTAGTCCACACAACCTCCTGATAGTTTCTTTAAGAAGTCTGTGGTAAATCTTTAAATGACCACTTGGTGTCTCACAATATAGACTTTCCAATTGACAATCTCAATTACCATCTAAATGACCACTGCGGCACAGTGGCGCTCGGTAGAATTGCTGCCACACTGTGCCAGAGACCTAGGTTCGATCCTGACCTCGGGTGCTGTTTGTATGGAGTTTGCATGTTCTCCATGTGACCACGTGGGGTTTCTCCGGGTGTCCCGGTATCCTCCCGCACTCTAAAGACATGCAGGTTTATAAGTGAAGGTAGACAAAAATGCTGGAGAAACTCAGCGGGTGAGGCAGCATCTATGGAGTGAAGGAAACAGGCAACGTTTCTGGCCAAAACCCTTCTTCAGTGATTTAAATGTAAATTTTCAGTAAATTGTTCCTATTGTGTAGGATAGAACTAATGTACGGGCGATCGTGTTCGGTGCGTACTCAGTGGGCCCAAGGGCCTATTTCCACGCTCTAACTCTAAAACTAAAATCTAAAAGAACATAGAACGGTAAAGCACAAGACCAGTCCCTTCAGCTCACTATGTCTTTACCGAACATGATGCCAAGACCATCACTTATCTATCTGCGCCTATCCAAAATGTCACTATCATACCTGACTCTACCATCACACCCAGCAGCGTGTTCCAGGCATTCACCACCGTCTGTAAAACCTTGCCCCGCACAACTCCTTTAACTTGATGCATTACAATACTGAGAACTATATTCTGCACTCAGTACCTTCCCATTTGATCTACCTATTGTACGAGTTTGATTTGATTGTATTTATGTGTAATATATTCTAATTTGATTTGATAGCATGCAGAATAAAGCTTCTTCCCCTCAATAATCAGGCTTCTGAATGGTTCCTCCATAAACTAAAGTACTATCCGATTCACCGCTACACCATTGTGGACACGGGACTTTGTCTCTGAAGTGGAAGGGCTACAATGCTGAGAATTATATTCTGCACTCTATATCTTCTCATTTGCTCCACCTATTGTACTTGAGTTTGACTTTAATGTATTTATGTATTATTTTATCTGATCTGATTGCATAACAAGCAAAATAAAGTTTTTTCAGTCGGATGAAGGGTTACACATAAATACAATCAAATCAAACTCGTACAAATCAAACTGAAGGGTCCCGACGGAAACCACCTATCCATTCCCCTCCAGAGATGCTGCTTGACCCGCTGAGTTACTTAAGCACATTGTGTCTTCTTCCATCATTCTCATCTCAGTCCTAAAAGACTTCCCTCTTATCCTTAAACTGTGACCCCTAGTTCTGGACTTCCCCAACATCGGGAACAATCTTCCTGCATCTAGCCTGTCCAACCCCTTAAGAATTTTGTAAGTTTCTATAAGATCACCCCTCAATCTTCTGAATTCCACACTAGAATTCAGAAGATTGAGGAGGGTTTTAGGACCAAGATGAGAAAATCATTTTTCACACAGAGAGTGGTGAATCTGTGGAATTCTCTGCCACAGAAGGTAGTTGAGGCCAGTCCATTGGCTATATTTAAGAGGGAATTAGATGTGGCCCTTGTGGCTAAAGGGATCAAGGGGTATGGAGAGAAGGCAGGGATGGGATATTGAGTTGGATGATCAGCCATGATCATATCGAATGGCGGTGCAGGCTCGAAGGGCCGAATGGCCTACTCCTGCACCTATTTTCTATGTTTCTATGTTTCTATCATCTGATATCTTCTGTAATTCCAATGAATTACCACGATGGCGACCATACGGCAGAACCAGAGGAGTCAAGTCAAGTCAAGTCAGGTTTTACCAGTTCACCCAATGCTCGAGTAACTCAGCTGGACAGGCGGCATCTCTGGAGATCTCTGGTCCTGCTGAGTTACTCCAGCATTTTGTATCTATCTTCAGTGTAAACCAGCATCTGCAGTTCCTTCCTACACATTTACCAATTTATAATTCATCCAAATCTGGAACATAGAACATAGAACTCACTCTATACTCACGACAGTGTAGCCGGGCACAGTGTGAACTCCATCTTCAAGTTCGCCGACGATACCACTGTTGTTGGTCAAATTACAGATGGCGATGAGTCAGAGAATAGACGTGAGATCGATCGATTGACCAAATGGTGCCAGCACAACAACGTGGCTCTTATTATCAGTAAAATCAATGAACTGATTGTGGACTTTGGAAGGAGAAGGATGAGGACCCACAATCCTGTTTATATCAACGGGATAATGGTGGAGAGAGTAAAAAATGTCAAATTCCTGGGTATGCATATTTCCGAAGATCTTTCCTGGACCCAGCACACTGATGCAATTGTAAAGAAAGTACATCAATGCATTTGCGTCCTGAGATTACGGAGATTTGCTATGTCAGAGAGGGTTCTCTTGAACTTTCTACAGATGTACAGTCAAAAGCATATTGGCTGGTTGCATTGGCAACTTGAATGCACAGAAGCGAAGAAGAATGCAAAAAGTTATGAATACTACCCAGTCCATCACTGGCTCTGACCTCCCCACCATTAAAGGGATTTACCAGAGTCACTGCCTCAAATAGGCAGCCAGCAGAGACCCACACCACCCTGGCCGCACACTCATTTCACCTCTGCAATTGAGAAGAAGGTACAGGAGCCTGAAAACTGTAACGTCCAGGTTCAGGAACAGCGTCTTCCCTACACCCATTCGGCTATTAAACACAAAAACCTCAAATAAGCTCTGAACTATTATCGTTATTATTGCACTATTATTGTTGGTTTTTTTGTTTACAAATGTGTGCGCGTGTGTGTATATATATTGTGGATTTGTGAGTATGTGTACTCACACTGAACTTTTTTTTCACTTTCATTTATTCCAGCAGTTCCTCGTGTGCCCACGTTATTATATCCCCATCATATCCCAGAATAAATTGAGCACAACTGACCCCTGGAACATTGGAGATTGACAGGGAGACTTGATAGAGTTATGTAAAATTATGACAGGCAAAGAAAGGGTAGACAGTCAGAACATTTTTACCAGGGTGGAAATGTCTGACACTAGAGGGCATAGCTATAAGGTGAAAGGGTCAAAGTTTAATTGTGAAATGGGGCAAGTTTTTTACACACAAATTGTTGGGGCCCGGAATGCACTGCGGGGAGGGGGGGGGGGGAGGGGAGGGTTACAATAACAATCAATCTAAGTATCAATCAATCCCATTAAATCTCTAAATAATCTGCCCCACATTATTCTATCCCCATTAAATCCCACAATGTTCTGTCCTACACTATTATATCCCAATTAAATCCAAGAATATCTTGTCAGATTATTGTCAAATGTCTCTTATGAGATAATGACAATAAATTGAATCCAATCCAATCCAATATCCCCATTAATTCCCATAATGTCCTGCCTTAAAATAATTGTCTCCCCATTAACTCCCAGAATAAACTGCCCCACATTATTATACCCCCATTAAATCCCAGAATGTCCTATAATAATCTGCCCCAGATTATTATATTGGCATTAAATCCCACAGTGTCCTGTCCTACTCTAACATATCCCCAGTAAACCCCCAACAGAGGCTATTGTCGACTGGTTGACTCTCTGGCTCCCCTGGTGGTGGTGGCTTTGGTGGCGCGCTGCCCTCTGGGAGATGTAGTCCCGGGAGCCGCGACCGGACGGTAATTGGAGCGGAGGGCGGCGGAGGTCCCGGCGTGCTCGGTGGCCGCGCCTGCGCGGTGAGGGCGTGTGCTGCTGGATCTGGAGCTGCTTGGGGTGAGAGTGAGTGGTGTTGGGAGCTTGCCCAGTGACCAGAGTCTGTGTCACTGCACGGTCTGTGGGACCCTCAGGCCTACATATGCAATATCCCACCACCTTTTAGCTTTTTCCAAAATTAACTTTCTGCATTGCATCCTTGCAGAGTTGTATTTGATTAGAAAACTTTGCCTAAGTTTGAGAAACAGGAATGTTTGAGAAACAAATAGGCAGCAGTTTCTGCAGTTCCTTGTTTCTACATTTTAAATGGTTGTGGTTCTGCAAATGTTGATCACAGTGGGTAGAATTGAGACCAGACTTGAATACAACCATCCTTTTTCTCCAGAGATGCTGCCTGACTCACTGAGTTACTTCAGCACTGTGTTTATCTTTGCTGACTCCATCTCACAACTTTACTTAACATCCAGCTATTGAAAGGCATATTGTGAAGACGCCAAGTGCTGGGTCAGGTAGCATTTCCAGAGAACATGGACAGGTGATGTTTTAGGTCAGGACCCTTCTGATAAGAAAGGACACAGTGTCAGATTAACTCAGCGGGTCAAGCAGCATTTCTGGGGAACATGGATAGGTGACGTTTTAGGGTTGGGAACCTTCTTCAGTCTCAACCCGAAACGTCACTTATCTGTGTTCTCCAGAGATGCTGTCTAACCTGCTGAGTTACCCCAGCATTTGTGTCCTTTTGTGTATTAACTGGCATCTGCAGTTCTTTGTCTCCACCAAGGCTAACTCCAGATTGAAATCAGGAAGTATTTTTATCTATGCATGGGATCAGTTTACAGGTTGGGTGGAGTCAAATTTTGCAATGGGCTGTTTGTAGAAAAACAAGGAACTGCAGATGCTGGTATTTTGAGCAAAGCACAAAGTGCTGGAGGGACAGCGGGTGAGGCAGCATAGATGGAATGGACAGATGATGTTTTGGGTTGGGATCCTTCTTCAGACGAAGAAGATGTTCAGATAATAAGATGTTTCCTCAATCATTTTGTGTTCTGTGGACATAACAAAATGTTGGTCTTGGAATGAGATATATTTCTGAATGTAGGCATTGCAATCTAAGCTTTGTTTATTGCCTTTACTACCTGCTTTTAAAGAATTTGCATTTGCAGTTGTTTATTTAATTGGATAAAGACTGAACTAATATTGAAAGTAGACAAAAACAATTGCAGATGCTGGTTTACCAAAAAATAAATAAAGTGCTGGAGTAACTCAGCAGGTCGAGGCAGCTTCTCTGAAAGATATGGATGGATGATGATTCAAATTGGAACCCTTCAGACTAATTGTAGAAGGGTGGAGAAAGTTGAGAAAAAGCCTTATCCTGCCCGCACCTGTTTACTCGGCTTACCACCCGCTCCTCCTCCACTGCAATTAGTCTGAAGAAGGCCTTAACCTGAAACATCACCCATCCATATCTTCCATAGATGTTGCCTCACCCATTGGGTTACTCCAGCACTTTGCATCAATATTGAGGGTAATTTAACTTTGTGTGAGGATTGCATAACTTAATTCATAATTGATCATCAAAGTAATTATTTTAACTGTGTAAAATGTATGGCAGATTGGTGCAGCTGGGTGTCACGGTGGCACAGCTGGTAGAGCTGCTGCCTCACAGCACCAGTGACCCGGGTTCGATCCTGACTACGGGTACGTTCTCCCCGTGATCGCGTTGGTTTTCACCAGGATCTCCGGTTTCCTCCCACACTCCAGAGAGGTACAGGTTTGTAGATTAATTGGCTCGATATAATTGTAATTTGGCCCCAGTAGTTGTAAAATCGCATTAATGTGGGGATTGCCTGTGAGCATGGACTCGGTGGGCCAAAGGGCCTGTTGTTGTGCTATATCTCTAAACTAAACTAAATTAAATGGTTCACATAACCACAGTATGATCGTTCTCATGTTGAACCAGGGTGGTACAGTGGCGCAGTGGTAGAGCTGCTGCATCACAGTACCAGGGACCCGGGTTGGATCCTGATTACAGGTGCTGTCTGTATAGAGTTTGCCCGTTGTCCCTGAGGGTTTCCTCCAGGTGCTCCGATTTCCTGCCACATTCCAAAGACATACGGGGTTTGTGGGTTAATTGGCTTCTGTAAATTGTCCCTAGTGTATAAGATAAGGGTGATCGATGGTCGTCGTGGACTTAGTGATGCAAAGGGCCTATATCCACAATGTATCTCTAAAACTAAACTAAGTTTCACACATAGCATTGATTTCAACAGCTGAACTAAGTTATCTGATCAGCGTTGCCAATAAAGGAAGGAAATTTTTTATGATTTATTCTTTTATATCTGCCACAGAAGGCAGTGGAGGCCAATTCACTGGATATTTTCAAGAGAAGAGTTACATTTAGCTCTTAGGGCTGGAGGAATCAAGGGATATGGGGGGGAAAAGCAGGAACGGAGTAGATTTTGGATGATCTGCCATGATCATATTGAATGGTGGTGCTGGCTCGAAGGGCTGAATGGCCTACTCCTGCACTTATTTTGTATGTTTCTAATATGCCACTAATTCTACAGCAGGAATGTTACTTTGGGATGCAGTAGATGGTCTTGCAGGTAAAGGAGGAGAAATAATTGTCAGAAGTTTGATTGGTTTAGTTTAGTGGTGCAGCATGCAAGCGGGCCTGAGTCCACACTGACCAACTATCCAGCAAACCCACACATCTTTGTTGCTACCCAGTCGACAAAAGGACTATACATGATTACAATCAAGCCATGCATAGTGTACAAATACAGGATAAAGGGTATAAAGTTTAGGGCAAGGCATAGTCCCAATAAAGTCCGATTAAAGATAGTCCGAGGGTCTCCAATGAGGAAAATGGCAGCTCAGGACTGTTCCCAAATTGGTGAGAGAATGGTTTAGTTGCCTGAAAACAGCTGGGAAGAAACTGTCCCTGAATCTGGAGGTGTGCGTTTTCAAACTTCTGTACCCCTTGCCTGATGGAAGAGGGGAGAAGAGGAAGAGACTGGTCCTTGATTATGCTGGTGGCTTTGCTTAGGCAGCATGAAGTGTAGATGGAGTCAATGGAAGGGAGGTTGGTTTGCCCAATGGTCTGGGCTGCGTCCACAACTCTCTGCAATTTCTACGGTCTTGGATGGAGCTGTTCCCAAACCAAGTTTGCAATAAGCAGTCATTTTGATGGTTTCACGTTTCTCCTCTCCCTGCAATCCATCCCCATCTCGAACATATTTTAATTAGTGGAAAGAGTTGAGCATATTAAAGGAAAAGCTGCAATTTAGTCCAATTGACAAACAGCATCTTGCTTGTGGTTTATCACTTTATTTATACGCCTGCACAGCTCTATATTTATTTAAATTTAGCTGTAAATCTGTCTGAATGAATGATTGAACCCTTTTTTTTGTTGGTGGTGGAAGTATTCACAAATTGTATATTTTTATCAAAATCCCACAGAACATTTCCTGACCCAAGCTTATATTTATCAGGAATTTGAATGCAACAAAAATAAACTTCAAACTTGGATTCATCTGAATCAAAGCTCAGACCCACAGCAAAGACAAGTTTCCTACAAAATAGTGATTTTTCACTTAGTCTACATTTCTTTTTAAAGTTTATTATTTTCAAGGCTACTGTTCTTCGTAACTTCATAACTTGCAGGGGCAGAATTAGGGCATTCAGCCTCCCCCTGGTGGTCTGTCTAGATATTTGAAGTTCTTCGTTCCATGAGCTGCCATCACACAGAGTCAACGCACGTTTTCTGAATCGGACACAAAGTGCTGGAGTAACACAGGGGGGCAGGCAGCATCTCTGGAGAACATGGTAAGGCAATGTTTCAGGTCGTGACCCTTCCTCAAATGCAAACACAACATGCGCAGAGAAAAGAAAGGTCTGAAGAAGGGCCCTGACCCAAAACATCACCTGTCCATTTTCTCCAGGGATACTGCCTGGATCCCTGACACTAAGTAACTCCAGCACTTTGTGTCCTGTTTTGTAATTTTCCAATGTTCTGTAGATTCTGGATCAGTTCCTGTGGATTGGAGGGTAGCTAATGTTATCCCACTTTTTAAGAATGGAGGGAGAGAGAAAGCAGGGAATTATAGACCAGTTAGCCTGACTTCGGTGGTGTGGAAGTTGCTGGAGTTGATTATTATAATAGCGATGTAATAGCGGCGCATTTAGATAGCAGTAACAGGATCGGTCCAAGTCAGCATGGATTTATGAAGGGAAAATCATGCTTGACTAATTTTCTGTAATTTTTTTAGGATGTAACAAGTAAAACGGACAATGGGGAGCCAGTGGATGTAGTGTTCCTGGACTGTCAGAACCTGTCAATGACATGAATAGAAAATGTGTTGGCAGACAGGAAACAAAGAAAGGGGATTAACGGGTCCCTTTCAGAATGGCAGCCAGTGACTTGGGGGGCCGCAAGGCTCAGTGCTTGGACCGCACCTAATTAAAAGTAATTAAAGTAACATTAGCAAATTTGCAGATGACACAAAGCTGGGTGGCAGTGTGAACTGTGAAGAGGATGCTATGAGGATGCAGGGTGACTTGGACAGGTCGGGTGAGTGGGCAGATGCATGGCAGATGCAGTATAATGTGGGTAGATGTAAGGTCATTCACTTCGGTAGCAAGCACAGGAAGGCAGATTTTATTTGAATGGTGTCGGGTTTGGAAAAGGGGAAGTACAATGAGACCTGGGTGTTCTTGTACATCAGTCACTGAAAGTAAGCATGCAGATACAGCAGGCAGTGAGGAAAGCTAATGGCATGTTGGCCTTCATAACGAAAGGAGTTGAGTATAGGAGCAAAGACGTCCTTCTGCAGTTGTACAGGGCCCTGATGAGACCACACCTGGAGTATTGTGTGCAGCTTTGGTCTCCTAATTTGATGAAGGACATTCTTGCTATTGATGGAGTGCAGCGTAGGTTCACAAAGTTAATTCCCGTGATGGTGGGACTGTCATATGATGAAAGAATGGAGCGACTGGGTGTGTATTCACTGGAATTTAGAAGGATGAGAGGTGATCTCATAGAAACATATAAAATTATTAAGGGATTTGACACACTAATTCAAGGAAACATGTTCCCGATGTCGCGGGAGTCTAGAACCAGGGGCCACAGTTTAAGAATAAGGGGTAGGCCATTTAGAACGGAAAAACCTTTTCACCCCGAGAGTTGTGAATTTGTAGAATTCTCTGCCTTAGAAGGCAGGAGAGGCCAATTCACTGGATGCATTCAAAAGAGAGTTACATAGGGCTAGCGGAATCAAGGGATATGGGGAGAAGGCAGGAACGGGGTACTGATTCTGGATGATCAGCCATGATCACATTGAATGGTGGTGCTGGCTCGAAGGGCCAAATGGCCTACTCCTGCACCTATTATCTATGTACCAGCATCAGCAGTTTGATGTTTCTCTGGGAGTCCCGGAATGCTGCCTGTTTTTATTTTATGTTATACCAGGTAGGTATGTCCATTATAACATCCCAAAAATCTTAGCTGGGATTACCTGATTCAAGATTGAGCATTGTATTATCCTGGTCTGAAGGTGTAGGTATTATAAGTGGTTTTGTATTGTCCTGTTTATTGAGATGCAGTGAAATGCTTTTATTTGCATGCTATCCAGTTAAATCAGATCACAGGGTGGCACAGTGACACAACAGATAGAGTGCCGGTGAACCCAGTTCGATCCTGACCTCCGGTGCTAACTGTGTAGAGTTTATACTTTCTCTCTGTGACCCTGGGAGTTTCCAATTTCCTAGGCTAAATGTCCTCAGTTTATAGGTGGGGAGTTCTGGGGAGGTGATGAGAATGTGGGGAGAATAAAATACGTTTAATGTAGAGTTTTTGGTGGACTCTTTGGCGGCACAGTGGCGTTGTGGGCAGAGCTTCTGCCTCACAGCGCCAGAGACTCGGGTTTGATCCTGACCTCGGGTGCAGTCTGTGCGGGGTTTGTACGTTCTCCCTGTGACTGCGTGGGGTTTTCCCCGGTTTCCTTCCACATCCCAAAGGCATGCGGGTTTGTAGGTTAATTGGCTTCTGTAAATTTCCTCCTCGTATGTAGAGAGTGGATGTGAAAGTGGGATAACATTGATCTTGTGTGAATGGGTGATCAGGTGGGTCAGCATGGACACGGTGGCCCGAAGGGCCTGTTTCCATGCTGTATCTCTAAACTGGTAGAGCAAATAGAAAAATACCAGAGTGCAGAATGGCATCTGCATGTACACCATATATACACATGTATTATTCTCCTGATAGGAGTCCATATCAGTACGTTACATTTGAAAACATACAGTACTAGAGGACTATAGGGGTATGTAGAGAGAATGTGTGCTTTAGATTACAAGCTGCAGATACGAACGCATTTAGTGCGTACTGTTTAAAAAGATTAAAAAACAGACATTATACCTGTTTGATCTCAAACTATTTAAAAATATCTTTGCTAAAGTTCCATAGGCATTTATTTTTAAGTGCAGATGCTTGGTAGAAGTTAGGGATTTTGTTGGTTATAATTCAAGTGCTTCTATTTAAAGCAATGCAGGCAGCGAACTTGTGTTTATGTGGTTTCAATGTTGTAATTTAGTACAGAGAAGGGCCTTGTTCTTAGTGTAGGTTATTCTACTTCCTCTGGATCAAGTAGTGTATATAAACCTTGCTCTTACACCAATCTGGTTATCCCACAGTTCTGAACGTTGGATTGACTTGGTTATAGATTGAAGTTCTCCTGCACATTGGAACCATTTCTACTGCTCTCTGCTTCATTTCAAGGTTCAGTGAGTACCTGAGAGTTTAACATTTTACTGTGCGTCTTTGAAGAATATACACAACTTGAGCATTTCAGGATGCCACAGTGTTGCATCAGGTAGAGCTGCTGCCTCACAGCGCCAGTGACCAGAGTTTGATGTCAACCTCGGGTGGTGTCTGTATCTTTAGTTTTATGTTCTCCCTGTGACCGCGTGGGTTTTCGCCGGGTGTTCTAATTTCCTGCCACATCCCATAGACGTGCGGGTTTGTTGGTTAATTAATCCTCTGTAAATTGCTCCTATTGTGAAGGAAGTGGATGAAAAAGTGAGATAACAGAACTAGTGTGTGAATGGGTGACCGATGGTCGGTGTGGACTCGGTGGGCTGAAGCTTCTGTTTCCATGCTGTGTCATTCAATTCAATAGCTTTTCCTACCCAGAAAAGTATCCACCTCCTGCATAATTCGTCAATCTTGTATTTTTATTCCCTTTTACAGCACACCAGTGTTGTATATGTGCAGATATTTATTCAACCAACTGCTATTTCACTTGTGGGCATTGAATGCAAGAAAGAAATCTGCAGAAATCTCAGGGGCGGTACAGTGGTAGAATCCTTCTGTGCTGCAAGGAAGAAAGTTCTAGCCTGCTCAACCTCACCCTATAGCTATGTCCCCTGGTTGTTGACAAACCTATGGTGCTGAATTTCCTTCAGATATTTAGTTTGTTGCCATTTTGTCTTCTCCAGACGCTAGAGGAATTGCAGATGCCTGTTTAAGAGGAACTGCAGATGCTTGTTTACAAAAGAAGAGACAAAGTGCTGGAGTAACTCAGTGAGGCAGGCAACATCGATGGAGAACATGGATAGGTGACTAATTTGAAGATGTCTCTTGATCCGAAACGTCTCCTATCCATGTTCTCCAGAGATGCTGCCTGGCCCGCTGAGTTACTCCTCTTTTTTTTCTTAGCCTATAAGACCATAAGAGATTGGTGCAGAATGAGTCCATTCAGCCCATCGAGTCTGCTCTGCCATTCGATCATGGCTGATCTATATTTATCTCTCAACCACATTCTCCTGCCTTCTTCTCATACCCTTTGACACCCTTACTAATCACGAACCTGTCAATCTCCGCTTTAAAACACTCAATATCTTGGCCTCCACCGCCGTCTGTGGCTTCTACTCTCGGGAGACTGAAGTGAAATGGAGCAAAGCCTCCACCATTGTGCCTCAGATCAACCAACTGTACGAGGCAATGGGCGAACCTTGCGTGACTCACCCACTCTTGACAAACCTGTCGGGCATGATATAGTGGCCGTTTAGGGGATGTGCTGGCAAAACTGAGCTGTCAGGTTTAAAGGCTGCGATCTTCTTGTTCCAGGTTGACTGTGCATTGAAGATGGATACCGATTTTGAGGTTATCGTGAACACTAGTGTACAGCAGGTAAATATATACAGAAGTATAGTATTCACATCAGAGCCAACACAGTGTCACACAGGTAAAGTTATGTTCATGGTCACACAGGGATGTGACGACTTGTATAAAGCCTCTCCATCTCTATCGCTCTCTTTCTCTCTCTCAGCATAAGACATTACTTCTTACATCTTCTGACAAATGTCTATCTACTTAACTTTTCCTTGGTAAAAAAAAATAGAAGTGAATACTGATTCTAAACATAAATATCCCTAAATATCCATGAATCTGAGACAGAGTCCCAACCCAAAACGTCATCTATCCATTCCCTCCCCAGATGCTGCCTGATCCACTGAGTTCCTCCAACACTTTGTGTTTTGCTCAAGATTCCAATATCTGTAGTTCCATGTGCTAGATATCCATAAATATCCCTAGATTGGATATTCTGACATATGCCTGTGTATTCAATTTTCCCTTGTGTTCTTTTACATTCTGCCCTTCCATGGTCATTTGTGCCACACACTCGCCACTTGAAGTAAGTCATTCTAAGGTATCTGTATAGTATCCCTCTGCATTAACGCTGGCCAGGTCCATGAATTTCTGTCAGTGTTAATAGTGAGTTCAATGTGCCTTTTATTTGCTAATTACCCATATCTGTTTTCTAGAATAAAAAGAGATGGCGAGGAATTTATTTAGCCAAAGGGTGGTGAATCTGTGGAATTAATTGCCACAGACGGCTGTGGAGGTCAAGTCATTGGGTATATTTAAAGCAGAGATTAACAGGTCCTTGATTAGTAAGGGTGTTAAACGTTACGGGGAGAAGGCAGGAAAATGGGGTTGAGAGGGAAAGATAAATCAGCTATGATTTTGTGATGGAGTAGCCTCGATGGGCCAAATGGCCGAATTCTGCTCCTCTGACATGAATTTATGAACCTTTAATCATTTTGAATAGTTAAATAACTTATTTTCTGAGCCAGTGCAAAAAGCCCTTGGATCTTTAGTCTCCCTGATTTCAGATGCCTTTGATCTACTTGTTTGCTACGCTGGTCTCTAATGTATGACCACTTTGAAAAGTTATCATCTCGATAATTTAAGGATTGCATTTCGAATTCAATGTTTGCAAATTGTTGCAGGATGTATTCTGTACTAAAATAAATCTACAATTAGAATGTTGGGAGACTGCATGTAATTCCATAAAGTGTGAGGTGAATCATTTTGGGATGCCAAATTGGGATAGGACATCTTCTATCTTCTATCTATACGTAACTAAAGCTCTGATCTTGTGCTCTTCCGGTTTGCGCGTTTTTTCTATTTACACAAAAATGGTACGTTCTCCTGTGCTGCGTTCCGTTTCGTTCCGATCGGTGGTATATTGTAAAAGTTAGCGAGGTTTAAAAATCTTTAAAACCGTGCGTGCGCAGATCAATCTCCTCTCCTGCTAATCTGCGCCGCACGGATTATCTCTTCTGTCACTCCCCGGGATGTTCCGCCCCTTCCTGCGCCATCGCATCTTTACTGGAGCTGAGGGACGCTGTTGGTGGCCGGCGGAGGTTTCCAACCGGACACAATTTTTGGGGGGACCGGAAGCGGCCCGGCGCGGAGTCGGAGATGTCTCAAAACGGAAATCGGACAATCTGATCCCGGCGGAGGAGAGCGTCCAGCGCCCACTGTGAGTCCCAAACGCACCGCCATTGCAACGTCCCGCAGCTCCAGCCCCTTCCCCTCTGGTCCCCCTCACTGGCTCCTGCCCCCCTCCCCATGATACCCCCCTCCCTTAGGTCTCTTCCCCCCTCTCCCACACACCCCTCCCTCCCACACACCCCTCCCGCCCACACACCGGCGCGGCCGTAGCTGCTAATGCTTCCAGGCCGATCCGAGGCCTGGCTCTCAGGGTTCCGACGGCTGACAGGGCACACAAGAAGGGAGAGGAGCGGCAACCTCAAGATCCGGGGGAACGAGAGTGGGGGAGGAGAGGGGATAGAGGGAGCGGAGGGGGGTGAGTAGAGGAGGGGGTAGTGGGGGAGGTAGGGTGGGGAATAGAGGTAGAGGAGGGCAGTGGGGGAGGTGAGAAGTGGGGGATAGAGGGATAGGAGCGAGGGAGTGACTGAGGGTAGGGGAAAGGAGAGGGAGGGTGGAGGGGGAGAGAGTGCTACGGATGAGGGGAAATGAGCTGCGCCTGTGCAGTTGGGGGCTATGGGTGAGTGGTGGAATATTGCGTTGGGGGACCAAGCCTCCTGTGTGACAGGGACCCAACGGGTCCCACTTAATCTAGTATACATTATTTAGTGGGACACAAAGATAGACAGAGGGATCTTGTGGTTCAAGACCACAGGATGGTGAAGAAGGCATGTGGCATTCTAACCTTCAAAGGTTGAGGCATAAAATACATGTCGGGGCGTTCTGTTGCAACTGGACAGAGTGCAGAAAGGGGATATTGCCTGAATTGGCCAGCTTTAGCGATGGGAAAAGATTGGATAGGGCAGGTTTGATTTAATTGGAATCAAGGAGGCAGATAGATGTACATAATATTGAGGGCCAGCACAGTGGTGCAGCAGTAGAGTTGCTGCCCTACAGCGCCAGAGACCCAGGTTTGATCCTGACCGTTAGTGCTGTCTGTACGGAGTTTGTACGTTCTGCCTGCGATCTTGTGGGTTTTCTCCGGTTTCCTCCCACATTCCAAGTACGTGCCGGTTTGTAGGTTGATTGGCTTCTGTGGAAAAAAATTGGTCCCTAGTATGTAGAATAGTGTGAGTGTGCGGGGTGATCGCTGGTCGGCAAGATCTTGGTGGGCCGAAAAGCCTGTATCTACGCGGCATCTGTAAAGTTCAAAAATGGAAAAATAAGGTACACTCAGAATTATTTATTCCCATAGTAGGCATATCTAAAATAAGAGGGCATAGGTTTGAGGTCTGGAGATACAGCATGGGAACAGACCTGTCTCTTCGGCACACCGATGAGACAGGGGGCCCTACTGAAGAAGGATCCCAACCCCAACGCTGCCTGTCTATTCCCTCCGCTGATGCTGCCTGACCCACTGAGTTCCTCCAGCTCTTTGTGTTTTGCTCAGGATTGCAGCATCTGCAGACTCTTGTGTCTTCACGTACAATCACTATGTTTAAGAGGTATTTAAACAGGCACTTACATAGGAAATATACTGTACCTAGCAGGCAAATGGGATTTATCTTGATGGGCAGAGAGCTGGGCACGGTCGAGGAGGCCCAAGGGAGCAAAGAGACCTTTGGATAGACACATGCAGGGAATGGAGGGATATGGATTGTCTGCAGACAAATAAGAGTTAGTCCTTGCATCTTGTTCGGCACAGAGGGGTTTACGAGCATGTTGCTGGGATTAGAGGACATTAAACAAAAGGAAAAGTTGAACGCTTTGGATTGTTTTCTCTGGAACGCCGGAGGTTGACGGAAGACCTGATAGAAGTATATACAATTGTGAAAGGCATAGATTGGGTAGACAGTCAGAACCTTTTGTCCAGGATGGAAATATCAAAGAGGGCAGAGCTTTAAGGCGAGGGAGGCAAATTTTAAAATAGATGTTCAGAGCAATTTATTTTACATTGAGGGTGGTGAGTGCCTGGAACGCACTGCCTGGTTTGCTGGTGGAGGTTGATACGAAAGTGGCATTTCATAGGTTTTTAGATTGGCGCATGGGTATTCAGGGATTGGAGGGATGTGGATCACATGTAGGCAGAGGAGATTAGTCTGTCTTGGAATCATGTTCGGCACAGGCATTGTGGGCCGAAGGGCTTGTTCTTGTGCTGTAATTTTCTATGTTCTGTATGAGGCATTTTCCATCTCGTCTTCGCTACTCCTCCACTTAATAAAACATAACATTACCTTAACATTAACTCTGTAGAGTAGCATTCCATACTGAAGCTCCCTTCTCTCGGTTACAGTGTGTGAACTGGACCAGCAGGAGGAGCTCTCTGATAAGTAGACTTCTATGCTAGACATCGGGTGGGATTACCTGCCATGCATTCATCCATCTGCTGGATATGCATAACTAATAAAAATCCATCGTGCAAAGATAAATTAGACACCTCCATGCTAATATATATATTTTTAAATTGATTAATATTGTATTTCATGTACTGTAGTGTCTTTGCTGGCAAAAGTAGATACAGAGTGCTGGAGAAATTTGGCAAGTTTTAGTTTATAGTTTTCGAGATTCAGTGTGGAAGCAGACCCTTCAGCGCACTGAGTCCGTGCGAACAACGATCACCCTGTACATGGCAGTCTCGGTGGTGCAGCGGTAGAGTTGCTGCCTTACAGCGAATGCAGTGCCGGAGACCCGGGGTCCTGACTACGGGTGCTGTCTGTACGGAGTTTGTACGTTTATCCCGTGACCTGCGTGGGTTTTCTCAGAGATCTTCGGTTTCCTCCCACTCTCCAAAGACGTACAGGTTTGCCAGTTAATTGGCTTGGTAAATGTAAAAATTGTCCCTAGTGAGTGTAGGAAAGTGTTAATGTGCGGGGATCGCTGGTCGGCGCAGACCCGGTGGGTCGAAGGGACTGTTTCGGCGCTGTATCTATCAATAAATAAATAAAAACTTGCACTATCCTACACACTAGGAACAATTTACAGAAGTCAATTAAACCTACAAACCTGTGCTTCTTTGGAATGTGGGAGGAAATCGGAATGCCCAGAGGAAACTCACACAGTCATGGGGAGAACATATAAATTCCTGAAGACAGCACCCATAATCAGGATCGAACCTGGGTCTTTTGGGTTTTCTCCGGGTTCCTCCCACATTACAAAGACGTACCAGTTTGTAGGTTGTGTAGGAAGGACTGCAGATGTTGGTTTAAACCGAAGATGGACACAAAAAGCTGGAGTAACTTGGCAATCCCCGTACACTAGCACTATCCTATGCAGGAATGGGTAACGTTTCAAGTCGAGACCCTTCTCCAGACCCGAAACATCACCCATTCCTTCTCTCCAGAGATGCTGCCTGTCCTGCTGAGTTACTCCAGCTTTCTGTGTCTATCTTAGGTTTGTAGGTTAATTGGCTTCAGTCAAAATTGTAATTTGTCCCTAGAGCATAGGATAGTGCTAGTGTACGGGGATTGCTGGTTGGAGCGGACTTGGTGGACCGAAGGGCTTCTCCGTGCTGTATCGCTAAACTAAACTAAAAACCCAACCCTATAGGTACACCATTTGTGTCCTGCTGCCAATTACATATAAAAATAATACAGGCTTCCTTCCATAGATCCTATTAAACATCTTCAAAAAATTGTAATTGTATTTAATTATTGGACGACTATTACTGCAAGTCCCACATTAATGCTTGTCCTTTATTGTCTGCGGATTGAGTAGTTTGAAAAGCCATTTCAGAGAATAATCCATGCGTGCCAGGAGTGTTGGTGGAGACATGCATTTAAGATGCTTTTAGGCAGGCACATGACTATGCAGAGAAAGAGTGAAATGGATCACGTGCAGGCAGAGGAGATTAGTTTAATGGCATCATGCTCAGCACAGACAATGTGGGCCAAATGGCCTGTTCCTGTGCTGTGGTTGGGATTTGTGTGTAGAAACAAGGAACTGCAGATGCTGATTTACCAAGGAAAGACACAAATGCTAGAGTAACTCAGCGGGTCGGGCAGCATCTCTGGTAAATCTATGATCTTCAGGGATGCTGCCTAACTCGCTGAGTTACTCCAGCACTTTCTGTGTTCTATGCGATATTTGCTGATTTTCTTCCACCCAAAAATTGCCTCTGTTACTTCAGGTTTAGTAGAAAAATATGGCTAAAATACAGTGGATTGAGAATAAATAAACAGTCCTTAAAGTGTTGTGTGGCTGGATATTTCCTTGAATCTAGCACTTAATTTTTCCTTGGTACTAAAAAATAGAAGTGAATACTGATTCCAAACATAAATATCCCTAAATATCCATGAATCTGAAGAAGAGTCCCAACCCAAAATGTCATCTATCCATTCCCTCCCCAGGTGCTGCCTGATCCACTGAGTTCCTCCAGCACTTTGTGTTTTGCTCAAGATTCCAATATCTGTAGTTCCATGTGCTAGATATCCATAAATATCCCTAGATTGGATATTCTGACATATGCCTGTGTATTCAATTTTCCCTTGTGTTCTTTCACATTCTGCCCTTCCCTGGTCATTTGTGCCACACACTCGCCACTTGAAGTAAGTCATTCTAAGGCATCTGTATAGTATCCCTCTGCATTAACGCTGGCCAGGTCCATGAATTTCTGTCAGTGTTAATAGTGCGTTCAATGTGCCTTTTATTTACTAATTACCCATATCTGTTTTCTAGAATAAAAAGAGATGGCGAGGAATTTATTTAGCCAAAGGGTGGTGAATCTGTGGAATTAATTGCCACAGACAGCTGTGGAGGTCAAGTCATTGGGTATATTTAAAGCAGAGAATAACAGGCCCTTGATTAGTAAGAGTGTTAAACGTTACAGGGAGAAGGCAGGAAAATGTGGTTGAGAGGGAAAGATAAATGTTGTGATGGAGTAGCCTCGATGGGCCAAATAACCTAATTCTGCTCCTCTGACATGAATTTATGAACCTTTAATCATTTTGAATAGTTAAATGACTTATTTTCTGAGCCAGTTCAAAACGCTCTTGGATCTTTAGTCTCCCTGATTTCAGATTCCCTTGAACTACTTGTTTGCTACGCTGGTCTCTAATGTATGACCACTTTGAAAAGTTATCATCTCGATAATTTAAGGATTGTATGCAAGCAGTGATATAGCGTGAATGGAACATTATTTCATAATAAACCCAGTGTGAATTTGGAGGTAAATTGATCTGTTGGCTGCATCACAGTAATCAGCTTATTGCACCATCCGTAGGCATAACTGGTGAATAAAAACCATGACGTAGGTTCTGGGGGGTTCAGTTTTGTGATGTTTGCACCTAGCCGCTTGCTCTGTAACCACTTTTGTGCGGGTGTCAGTTTAAAATGCCAAACCACATCTTATCTCTATTCACTGAAAACTGTAGTACAGTTGTTCACAAAAAAAGGCCTCACTAATTTCAGTATTTGAATGCAGAGAAACGTGGGCTTGTAATTCAAGAATCAAGAGGATTTTATGCCCCAAAACAGAACAATGAACAACTTACTTGCAGCAGCACAACAGAATATGTAAACATTGTACCTGTAAACACACTGTCCCTCTCTCTCCCTCTCTCTCTCTCTCTCTCCCTCTCTCTCTCTCTCTCCCTCTCCCTCTCCCTCCACCTCTCCCTCAATCTCCCTCAATCTCCCTCTCCCTCTCCCTCTCTCTCTCTCTCTCTCCCGCTCCCTCTCCCTCTCTCTCTCTCTCTCTCTCCCTCTCCCTCTCCCTCTCCCTCTCCCTCTCCCTCTCCCTCTCCCTCTCCCTCTCCCTCTCCCCCTCCCCCCCTCCCTCTCCCCCTCCCCCCCTCCCCCTCCCCCTCCCCCTCCCCCTCCCCCTCCCCCTCCCTCTCTCCCCACATCTTTTGGGATGTGGGAGGAAACCAGAACACCTGGAGAAAACCCAGCGAGAACGTACAAACTCCACACAGACAAAGTCGTGACAAGTCTAGATAAACAGCTGTTTATCATATCCAGTTGGAGATTGTAATTATTGCCATTGTACAAGCAAATAAATATTGATTATACAGAACACGTGAATAGGCCCTTCAGCCCACAATGTCCTTGCCAAACATGGTGCCAAAAAACTAATCTCCTCTGCCTGCATGTAATCCACATTAGGCTGAACAAGGGTCCCGACATGAAACGTCACCTATCCATGTCCTCCAGAGAAGGTGCCTGACTGAGCTACTCCAGAACATTGTCTTCTTTGCAAGATTGCAGCATCTGTGGTTTCTTGTGTCGACATATCATTATATTGAGGGTTCCCAATTCCATAGCATCGTACAACCCAACAGTGTGTAGTACTCCAAATACAAGAATTGAACGGCATGGTGGCGCAGCTGTTGAGTTGCTGCCTTGCTGTGTCAGAGACACGGGTTCGATCCTGACCTGGGGTGCTGTCTGTCTGTAGTTTGTACGTTCTCCCCATGATTTCATGGGTTTTCTCCAGGTACTCCAGTTTCCTCCCACAAAGGCGTGCAGGTTTGTAGGCTAATTGGCTTGGTATAATTGTAAATTGTCCCTTATGTGTATAGGATAGTGTTAGTGTGCGGTGATCGCTGGTCGGCACAGACTTGGTGTACCAAAGGGCCTGTTCCCACACTGTATCTTAAACTAAACTACACTGAAAGAGGTTGTGATCTGACTCCTTTCCCTCATCAAGTTATGGGGTGTTTCTGAGATAAGAGTGGAGCTGACATTTTTTGTGTAAATATTAAAGGTATTAAAGTCTCTTTCTTCCCATCCCGGCTCTCTCTGTGCAGAAAGACTCATCCAAGGCCGTAACAATCGCCATCTCAGTTCGCGCTCTCTTTGATATGGAGGAAGAGCACGAATTATTCATGACAGAAGGGCCTGACGAATACGTCAATCACCAGATCATCAATGAAGACATCCCTCTGAAGGAAGGGATTGTTTTTCCATTCATCAGGGTAAGTTCTCTACATGCCTCTCGTTACCTCTCATGGCCTCCTTCCTATGCCAGCCTTCAATACTTTAATTCAGAGTGGCACACTGGCAGCTTTTTACTGTTGTGAGATTCCTGCAATAGCCTCATCGAGTCATACAGCACAGAAACAGGCCCTTGGCCCAACTCATCCAGTTGGGCCAAGTTACCCTATCTAAGATAGTCCAATTTGCCTGCATTTGGCCCATCCTTTCCTTTCCTATCCATGAATCTGTCCGTGTCTTTTAAATGCTGTTATAGTACCTGCCTCAACGACCTCCTCTGGCAGCTCATTCCATATTGTGATTATAGGAATGGCCTAACACTTGCTGATTGACTACCTCTTGTTTCTCCTTGGCAGTTTGTTCTTTTGTTGACATGATTTGTAAAGAGTTTTCACACTTAGCTTCTGTTTGATATCACTTTCAATGCCCTTAGCTCATTAGCACTTTTTTTTTGTTGGATGCCACTTTTTTTTCTCTCCTCAGTTGAAATCTTTTCTGCTTGATTTTCTTTGCCATCCTTAAATTGGAATTTTGTGTTAAGGACATTAAATGTAAATTACCTGGATCTGAAGTCACTGTTGAATATCACCATTAATTTTTGCCTGCAGTTTGGTTTAGACGTACAGCATGGAAACAGGCCCTTTGGCCCATCGTGTTTATGCCGACATGCAAGTTCTATGTTATCCCAGTTTTACATTTTACACCAGGGGCAATTTTCAGAACCAATTAACCTACAAACTTGCACATCTCCAGAATGTGGGAGGGAACTGGAGCACCCGGGGGAATCCCACATGGTCACAGGGAGAACGTACAAACTCCACATAGACAGCACCCGTAGTCAGAATTGAACCCGGGTCTCTAGCGCTGTGAGGCAGAACTCTACTGCTGTGCCACCGTGCCACCCACAACTCGATTCAGTTATCCACGGAATTTTTAATGAACTTTTGTTCAGTTCCAATGCCCACCACAGCGTTAAAAAAAAGTAAAAACTAGTGTTAAAAACTAAGTACTAAAAACAGTCTGAAGAAGGGTATCGACCCGAAACATCACCGAAACTTCTCTCCAGAGATGTTGTCTGTCCCACTGAGTTACTCCAGCATATTGTGTCTACCTTCTTGTTAAAAACCAACATATTTAAATGGACGTCATAATGGTATCTGGGGTGTCCACGGTGTGTATAGTGGGTCAGTATTGCAACTTCACGCCACTCCTGAGTTTAAATAGTTCCTCTTTTCTTCAAAAGCTCTTATACACTGTGTTCTGGATGAGCAAAACACAAAGTGTTGGAGGAACTTAGTGGATCAGGCAGCGCAAGTGGAGGGAGTGGACAGATGACGTTTTGGGTCAGAATCCTTTATTAGTGTCTGAAAAAGGGTCCTGACACAAAACGTTATCTGTCCATTCCGCCCACAGATGCTGCCTGTCCTACCAAGTTCCTCCAGCACTTTATGTTCTGCTCAAGATTCCAGCATCTGCAGTACCTTTAACAGAAGCCAGCTAACGTACAAACCTGTATGTCTTTGGCATGTAGGAGGAAACCCGAGCACCCAAAGAAATCCCACGGGGTCACTGACAAACGTGCAAACTCCGTTCTGACAGCACTCGAAGTCAGGATCTAACTCGGGTCTTTGGCGCTGTAAGGCAGCAACTCTACTGCTGCGCCATTGTGCTGCCCTTCCCACTCTTATTTTTTTATTCTCACGCTTACTCATACCACTTAATTTGGCCTTTTTCTTTAAAACGTAGGGGAAGAGATTTGCACGTTTCATGTGTCTTCTCAAGTGTCACTAGTTTCTGAAGAAGGGTCCCGATCTGAAACGTCACTAGTCCATGCTCTCCAGAGATGTAGCCTGACCTGCTGAATTACTCCAGCACTTTGTGTCCTTCCTTGGTAAACTAGCATCTGCAGTTCCATGTTTCTACTAATATCTTGCCTCGTTCCTGCCCAACCTTCCACTCTCTCCCCCAATCTGTTGTGACTAATCAGATTATTACCCAACTTCAAACTCTGAACTATAACAGCCTATATTGCACTTTATCTGTTTATTTATGTGTATATATGTATGTTCTATGGTATATAGACACACTGATCTGTTCTGTATTTATGCCTACAATATTCTGTTGTGCTGCAGCAAGCAAGAATTTCATTGTCCTATCCGGGACACATGACAATAAACTCTCTTGACTTGTCTCGACTTGAAGCTTGGTCAGTCATTGTCATGTGGTCTCTGCCTCACCATTTTTCACTTCCTCAGTCCCATGTGCCAACATTTTTGCTCTGCTGTCTTCACATGCCAACATAAAAGCATTGGTGCCCAATTGAATGATTTTCAAGAGCCTCTTCCTGATGTCCAATGTTTTATATTGTTGATTTTTTTTAAAAACTCTTGTTTTATTTATTGCGGACAATCTTGGCCCCAATATATTAAGGATGTGGAGAGGGTCTATCAGAATGTAGCCTGGATTAGTGGAATGCTGGAATGTAGAGTAGTCCGCACTTTGTGGCGCAACGGTAGAGTTGCTGCCATGCAGCGCCAGAGACCCGGGTTTGATCCAGACCACGGGTGCTATCTGTGTTGAGTTTGCACGCTCTCCCTGTGATTGCGTGAATTTTCTCAGCATGCTCCGGTTTCCTCCCACGCTCCAAAGACGTGCAAGTTTGTGGGCTAATTGTCTTCTGTAAATTGTCCCCAGGGTGCAGGATGAAAATGGTATCAAAGTCAAAGTAGCCTTTATTGTCATTCAGACCTTGTGGTCTGAACGAAATTTTGTTGCCTTGCAGTCCTACATATAGTACAAAATGACAAAAACACACAATAAACACAAATTAACATCCACCACAGTGAATTCACCAGGCACCTCCTCACTGTGATGGAAGGCAAAAGTCTTAAGTCTTTGTCTATGGGGGATTGCAGACTTGTTGGGCCAAAGGGGCTGTTTCCATTTCCACACTATATCTCTAAACTAGACTTAATTAGAGGGTATTAGATTTAAGAGAGGTTGGACAAACTTGGACTGCTTTCTATGTTTCACCGTAGCTTGAGGGGAGACTTGACAGAAGTGGATCACATTATGAGTTGCATTGGCAGGGGAGACGGTCAGAATTTTTTTTTGAGATTTAAAATATTTTAAAAAATAAAATGTAAAGGACCTGTCCCACTTTTAAGACCTAATTCACGACCTCTGCCAAGTTTGCCCTTGACTCATACTCGCAGCATGGTCGTCACGAGGTCATAGGTAGGTCATAGCAGGCCATGATGCTCGTCGTAGGTATTTGTGGCATCAAGTAGGTCGGGGCTTTTCTTCAACATGATGAAAAATGTCCACGATTAAAAAATGTCATGTATTTGGTCGTGAAAGTGGGACGGGTCCATAACACTTTTAAAATTAGTGTTACGGTTCATAGGTTTTTGGAGCAGAATTAGGCCTTTCGGCCAACAAAGTCTACTCCACCATTCAATTATGGCTGATCCATCTTTCCCTCTCAAAACCATTCTCCCGCCTTCTCCCCATAAGCTCTGACACCCTCGCTAATCAAGAACCTGTCAATCTCCACCTTAAAAATATCCATTGACTCCACATGGCCCCCACAACATCTGTGGCAATGAATTCCACAGATTCACCACCCTCTGACTAAAGAAATTCATCCTCATCTCCTTTCTAAAGGTACGTCCTTTTATTCTGAGGCTGTGGCCTCTGGTCCTAGACTCTCCCATTGATGGTAAAACATCCTCTCCACATTTACTCTGTCCAGGCCTGTAGGTATCTGATCCTAGCGATATTTGTTAAGAAAGGTGACATCCCAAAGAGATGAGAGTTTTTGAGCCCTGTGGATGCTCCAGAGCTCAGGATGCAGGTGAATGTTGCTGTGTAGTGCTGCCTGTGTTGTATTCTCTAGAGAACTCACCATCATGAGCTGTCACACTGGGAGCACTGCCTGTTTGTTCCAGTGCTTTATGTTCAAGGTCCCCTGGTAATATTTAAAGAACAGCAAGAAATGTTATTAACCCTGTAACCATATCAAAATAATAAACAACCTCTCGGAATATCCACCGTCATATTCCGTGCAACTACGGTGGCGCAGCTGGATGAGCCGCTGCCTCATAGCACCACAGAACCAGGTTCCATCCTGACTTCGGGTGCTGTCTGTCTGTATGGAGTTTGCACGTTCTCCCCGTAGCCATATGGGTTTCCTCCGGGTGCTGCGGTTTCCCCCCCACATCCCAAAGACGTGCAGGTTTGTGGTTAATTGGCCTCTAAAATTGCACCTAATGTGTCGGGAGTGGATAAGAAAGTGGGATAACATCGAACTAGTGTGAACAGGCGATCGATGGTCGGGCCGAGGGGCCTGTTTCCATGTGCTAAACTAAATTAAATTAGTATTTCATTTAAACCAAATTAATTGTGTGATTTTGTCTTGATTTTGTCTGATGTGCTAAGCCTTTTATTTATTAATAATGTTTGACTTTATTAATGTGAACACTCAGTTATTTTTTACAATAACAGTAAATGATAGTTGCGTAATCATACACGCTTTGTGAGTGCCGTTTACTTCCCATTATTGTCTCTTCTAGGCTACTCACATGGTCAATGAAAGATTACTGAACTTGGATCCCGAAGAAAAGCAACTCTTTCAAATTATTCTTCTATCAACTCACAGCGCTGGGGGAGGAGTACGGATCATTAAGAGTGTAAAGTATTATGGTGAGTCAGTACAACACAACAGAACAGTTGATGATAGACACATGGTTATGCAGAGAATGGGGGCATATGGATCACGTGCAGGCAGACGAGATTGATTTATTTATGGCACCATGTTCGGCATGGACATTGAGGGCCGAAGGGCCTGTTCCTTTGCTGTACTGTTCTATGTTCCATCCACACATTGATTTTTACAAGACGGCATTTTACCCTCTTTTGCAATGTGACTTTCGCATTTTGTGAAGAGGAATATAAAACTATTGAGAAGTATTCTTCCATAGATTACTTCACTCATCACTTTTAAATAACGAGTAACTTTAAGTACGTTAAATTATTTAATTTCTGTAAACATTACTGCAGTCACCTTACCGTGTGGTTTTGGAACATATACCTCACCACCAGGTTCAGGGACAGCTACGTTCCTACAACCATCAGTTTCTCGAACCGACCCACACAACCCTAATCCTACCTCAGCAATGGAACACTATGAACCACTTCTTGCACTACCATGGACTAGTTTTCTAGTTGCGTTCGTGCACTGATGTCTTATTTACAGCACAGTCTTTTTCTTCATGTTCATAAGTCACAGAAGCAGAAGTTGGCCATTTGACCCATCGAGTCTGCTCTGCCATTCAATCATGGCTAATCTATCTTTCCCTCTCAACCCCAATAGCCTGCCTTGTCCCCATAACCCTTGACACTCTTACCAATCAAGTACCTGTCAATCTCTGCCTTAAAAATATCCACTGACTTAGACAATAGGTGCAGGAGTTGACCATTCGGGTCTTTGAGCTTCGCGCTTGTGATATGCACCGCGTGCAATTATTTCACATAACATTTTTGTAATCCTGCCATGCCACCCCTCTTTTTGAAAAGCTTCGTACGGGCCTGGTGTATAATATTTTTGACACTGTCATAGGCCTTTCTTACATATGCTGTCACAATGCACTGTAGTCTCTAAACAACACTTCAGTTATTTTCCTTGCCCTTCATTTCAGAATAATAGTGTTTTAAGTCGATAACTCGACACTAGCACTGGCAATAAATAAATAAATAGCGCAACCTTCCGGCCCTTATCTCATTGGCCACGCTCGGCTGCACATCAGTCAATCTGGTGGACTCTTCCATCTTCCTCTCGTTGTGGGGGTGGGGGATTGGGAGGGACCTCTCTTCATCTAAATCTGGCCCTGGGTTCCTATTAAATACCCCCCATCACCTTAAACCTATGTCCCCAGGTTCGTGATTCCTCTGCTCTGGGTCATCTTTATGTTCATTTTTACAGCATAATTTCCAAAAGCCCTTCCTCTCCCCCTATCTGTTCTTCCCCCTCTGGTTCTGCCCTCCCACCACTATCTTTCAGTCTGAAGTGGGGGGGGGGGGTTCCAACCCAACACGTCACCCATTCCTTTTCTCCAGAGATGCTGCCTGACTCGCTGAAAAACTCCAGCATTTTGTGACTATCTTGGGTGTTTAACCAGCAAGTGCGGTTCCGTCTTACACATCTTAGATTTTGAACTTGGGTCTGTGTAGTGGGTAGATAGGCTTATGTAGTGAGTCTTGAATTTACATCCACTCACTTCAGAAATAAGAATCTAAAAACAGAGCGAGTAGCAGGATCTCACTCTGAAAGCTTAACTCCTGTTGGTCCTTATTCCAGACTTAGCTCCACATGTTGCATTTCTTTTGTAGGTTTGGAAGTTAGCAAATTTTGCTTCTTGAATGGACATGACCCTTCGGAATACCTGAAGTCTCAGAACGTATTGCTGTTCCTTTCAGCATGCGAAACCTCTGTGTGCAATGCACTGAAAAGACGTAAGTGTCTTTTGTTTTAGTTTTGGAAAAACAGCGCGGAAACAGGCCCTTCGGCCCACCGAGTCTGCGCCGACCAGTGATCCCCGCATACTAACGCTATCCCACACGCACACACGCAAGCACACTGGGGACAATTTGCAATTCTACTAAGCCAATTAACCTACACAACTGTACGTCTTAATTGTATTTGGCGAGCGCTTGTTAGTGCTTCGGGGGAAAGAATGGAATTTAGGAATTTCAACTAAAATATTAGCGAATATTAATATAAATATTGGTCGGGGTGCGATCTGATGGGCTTCCATGAGTACCATGAATGGGACCATCGGGGGAGAAAGATGAAAGAGAGATGGGGACAGTACAATGCCTGGCCAGTGATAGGTGGATATAGAAGACCAGGGTTTGCTTTGTAGATGGTCTTTTCATCTCTGTCCAACCATTTACCAATCTAAGCTTCCCTCACCTGTATCCACCAATCACTGGTCAGGCTTTGTCCCGTCCCCATTTCTCTTCCAGCTTTCTCCCCCCACGACAATCAGGTTGAAGGAGGATCACGACCCGAAATGTCACCTATCCATGTTCTCCAGAGATGCTGCCTGACCCGTTGAGTTACTCCAGCACTTTTAGTCTTTATATGGTTAATTTTTAATTTATTACGCAAGCTTAAGGGTATTGGGTCCAGTTTTGTTTAGAGATACAGCATGGAAAGAGGCCCTAAGGCCCACCGAGTCCATGCCAACCATCGATCACTCTTTCACACTAATTCAATGTCATCTCACTTCCCCATCCACTCCCTACGCACTAGGGGCAATTTGCAGAGGCCAATCAACCTGCAAACCCGCATGTCTTTGGGATGGGGGAGGAAACCAGAGCACCTGGAGAAAACCCACGCAGTCACAAAAAGACCATGCAAACTCCACACAGACAGCACCCGAGAGACAGCAGCTCTACTGCATACAGAAGTGTGAAAATGCACACCTTTGGATTTGGGGACAGCTTCTTCCCAGCTGTTATCAGGCAACTGAACTATTCTATCAACAACTAGAGAGTGGTCCTGAGCTGCCATCTATCCCATTGGAGACCCTCGGACTATCTCTAATTCGATCTGACTGGACTTTATCTTGTACCTTTGTCATGCATCTACACTGGACGGCTCTTTGTAATCATATATAGTCTTTCCGCTGCCTGATTAGCACACAACAAAAGCTTTTCATTGTACCTCGGTACATATCATACAGTACATAGACTATGCACTGTGGATGGCTTGATTATATTAATGTATAGTATTTTTGTGTATAAAACTGCAGATTCTGGTTTACACCGAAGATAAACACAAAAAGCTGGAGTAAGTCTGTGGGTCAGCCAGCATCTCTGGAGAAATGGAATAGATGACTTCTCGGGTCGAGACACTTCTTCAGACTGAAGAAGGATATCGACCCTAGTCTTCTTTGACTGAATAGCATTCAAACAAAAGCTTTTCACTGTACCGCAGTACACGTTACACTATACAAAACTAAACTAAATTGTGCCTCGTTTATGCATTGAAGTATGTTGTTGCCCTTCCACAGATATTCCCGCAGCACTTATGTTGAAGCAAGCATCAGCTACATCAAAGGATCAACTCAAGGTAGCATTCGATGGAGATTCGGTATTGTTCTCAGATGAGACCGATGTCGTGTTCAGAGAGAAGGGTCTCGTGGAGGTCTACAAATATGAGAAGGAGATGGAGCAAGTTCCTATAGGGGAAGTAAGGTTTATTTTATCCCTTGAAAAATTGCCTCACATTATTGAGATTTTTTTTGCATGTGCACTTAGCCATATCTTCCATAATCCCAGAGAAACAAGGTCATAGGTGATAGGATAGAATTAGGCCATTCGGCCCATCAAGTCTACTCTGCCATTCAATCATGGCTGATCTATCTCTCCCTCCTCACCCCATTCTCCTGCCCTCTCCATGACCTCTGATACCTGTATTAATCAAGAATCTATCTATCTCTGCCTTAAAAATATCCACTGACTTGGCCTCCACAGCCTTCTGTGGCAAAGTATTCCACAGATTCACCACCCTCTAAAGAAATTTCTCCTCATCTCCTTCCTGAAAGAACGTCCTTTAATTCTGAGGCTATGAGGTCTAGTCCTAGACTCTCCCTCTAGTGGGAAATATCCTCTCCACATCCACTCTACCCAATCCTTTTGCTACTCTGTATGTTTCAATGAGATCACCCCCCCCCCCCCCCCACCTCATTCTTCTAAACTCCAGCGACTACAGGCCCAGTGCCAACAAACGTTCATCATAGGTTAACCTACGTATTGCTGGGATCATTTTTGTAAACCTCTGGACCCTCTCCAGAGCCAGCACATCCTTGATCACAATATTCCAATTGCGGCCTTATAGAGCCTCAGCATTACATCCCTGTTTTTGTATACAAGCCCTCTTGAAATAAATGCTAGCATTGAGTTTGCTTTCTTTACTACTGATTCGACTTTCAGATTAACATTTTGGGAAACCTGCACCAGCATTCCCATGTCCCTTTACACCTTCGATTTCTGGATTCTCTCCCCATTTAGAAAACAGTCTATGCCTTTATTCCTACAAACAAAATGCATGACTCCACACTTCCATCTGCCACTTCTCTGCCCACTCTCCCAACCTGTCCAAGTCCTTCGGCAAAGTCCTTGCTTCCTCTACACTACATGCCCTTCCACCTATTTTCATATCATCCGCAAACCTGGCCACAAAGCCTTCAATCCCTTTGTCCAAATCATTAATATACAATGTGAAGAGTAGTGGCCCCAGCACCGATCCCTGCGGAACTCCGCTAATCACTGGCACCTTATCAATGGCTTTCTGAAAATTTAAGTAAACAACATCTACTGACTCTCCTTTGTCCTGCTATTTATTTTTTCAAAGAATTCCACCAAATTTGTCAAGCAAGACCTCCCCGTCACAAAGCCATGCTGACTTCATGGAAGCCATGATTTTATTGTGAACTTCTAAGTACTCCGAAACCTCATCCTTTACAATGGACTCTAAAATCTTACCAACCACCGAAGTCGGACTAACCGACCTATAGTTTCCACTATTCTGCTTTGCTCCCTTCTTGGGCAATTTTCCAATCATCTGGGACCTCTCCTGTCTCTAGTGATTCTTGAAATCTCTTATCATACCTGAGTTCCTATAAAAAAAAAAATTTCAACAACAGCTTGCTCTTCGGTTTTTTTTTTTGGAAGAGGAAAGGGCTGCATGGCGGTGCAGCGGTAGAGTTGCTGCCTTACAGCGCCAGAGCCCTGGGTTCGATTCTGACTATTGGTGATGTATGTACGGAATTTGTACCTTCTCCTTGAGACTGGGTTTTCTTCAGGTGCTCCAGTTTCCTCCCACACTCTATAGACGTGTCGGTTTTGTAGGTTAATTGGCATCTACAAATTTTAAATTGTCCCTGGTATATAGGATAGTGTTCGTGTACAGGGTGATCACTGGTCTGCATGGAATACTACCTGAACTACAATCTACCTTATTGGAGACCATCGGACAATCTTTGATAGGACTTTACTGGCTTTATTTTGCACTACACATTATTCAAGTTATTCCCTTTATCATGTATCTTTACAAGGTGAATGGCTCGATTGTAATTATGTGTTGTCTTTCCGCTGACTGGTTTGCATGCAACAAAAGCTTTTCACTGTACCTTGGTACACGTGACAATGAATAAACTAAGCGAAACAGTGGGACGAAGGGCCTGTTTCCACGCTGTATCTAAAGTCTACTTGTAGTCAGCTTAATTCTGCTCCTGTGACTTGTGAAGTTGTCACCCACTGATCTTTCGGCCTTTCTTGTTGACAGGGCCCATTCAAAGTGTTTGCCATGATACTTGGGGAGATGAAGAAGAAGTTTCCCCCTGAGGATGACCCAATCTGCACGTACCTGGTGACAGCGAGGAGTAGCAATGAGTTGGGTGCGCGAGCCATTAATACCCTACGCCACTGGGGACTGCAGATCGACGAAGCCTTCTTCATGGCCGGCTCCCCAAAAGGCCCCGTCTTAGCTGAAATCAAACCTCACATTTTCTTTGATGATAATCCGGGCAACATCCTCGGCGCTCATGAGTACGGGATTCCCGCTGGCCTCGTTCTAGCTGGATGTAAATAGACTGAGATGATGGTTACAATGGTGGGTGGAGGGGGGGAACATTTTCCAGTGGTTCTCGCTTAATGCCAATACCTCACCAACCATCAATGGCCAATGGTGCTTAATTGTCACGCGTATAAACGCACGGTGAAATTCTTTTTATTTTTGCATACAGTTCAGTGAAGTATCGCCATACCTAAGCATAATTCCCAATTAGAATAAAGCCTACAGAAATAGTCCATTGAGACAGGATGCAAATCGCTTGGTTTTGGTGCAATTTTCAATGTCCAGTGCCAGCTGGATGTAAATAGATTGAGGTGGTGGGTGGTCCGGTAGGTTTGGGTTTGGGGGGGGGTTTGGTATTTTTCAATGGTTCTTTCTTAAGGCAAGTACCTCAACAATGATGGTGCTTGTCACTCCCAGGCAGACTGTGAGATCTTTCACCTATTAAACCACGGGCTGCCTATGTACAAATTGCCAAAATACACATCGAGCAGGAATGCATGGTTGACATGTTTCCCTTCTGTCTTTGCAGCCTTCCTACCCAAGTCTTACTTCATTCATCTGTTCACTTTGCCCGCTAAAGAACGTTTAAAAGTTAGGCCCTTACAACCATTTGTGCCACGTGCATCTTGTAATAAAAAAATCTGGGAAAAAATGATTTGATCAGAGAGCAGGTCATAGAACTATACAGCATGGAAACAGGCCCTTCGACCCAACTTGTTCACATCGACCAGCATGCCCCATCTAACTAGTCCCGCCTGCCTGCATTTGGCCCATATCCCTCGAAACCTACCCCCAAATAAAATGTAAACATTGTGATGGTGCCTGCCTGAACTACCTCCTCTGGCATACACCCTCCACCCTCTGTGTAAAAATAAAAAAGTCAACCCTCGGGTTCCTATTAAAGTTTCCCCCCTCTTATCTTAAACTTATGTCCCCACGTTCTTGATTTCCCCTACTCTGGGTAAACGAATCTGTGTGTTTACCTTATCTATTCTCATAATCTTATACACCTCGGTAATATCACCCCTCATCCTCCTGCGCTCCAAGGAATAAATTCCTTGCCTGCTCAACCTCTCCCTTTAGCTCAGGGCCTCAAGGTGCTAACATTTATACCAGGTCATCCAGGGTAGAATGAAAAGTAGATGCCAACAATCCTGACGTTGTTGACTTGTTTTTGTTGACTTTTGTTCCAGCTTTTATTTTTATTTTCCTTTATAGAGTCATACAGTATGGAAACAGGTCCTTCAGCCCAACTCGTCCAATGCGACCATCCAAGAGGCATCATCAATTGGTCCATAATCCCACAAAACCTTTCCTATCCATGTACCTATCCGTGTCCTTTAAGTGTTCTTATTGTACCTGCCTCAACTACCTCCCCTGGCAGATTGTCCCATATGCCCACCACCCATCATATTTTTAGTAATTCCATTAATTTGCCAAGTTCTCTTATTTTTAACACTATACTTTAAAACTGTGCCAAAAGAAAAGAAAAGTAGAATTTGTCGCAAGGATATTGGCTCATTAAAGCTACTTCAATGGACAAATAACTACTTCCAGGATTTGGTATTAGGCCATGGAAAGGGTGGAAATAGTAGATGGTTTATGCCGTAACTCTTGCATCCTGCCAACAATTCTACTTCTACATTTCAAGTCATTGAAATATAACATACCTTGCTAGCATTTTATATGTAATAACACTGTCTATGTTTTGATTCACAATAAGAGGTGTAAAAAATGATTTATTTCCATTATTCAATTGGGTTTTTAGCATTTTTAAACTTGTAGCCTGTCATATTTCCCTGAACAAGTCTGTTTGTAATTAAGTTCCAGTCCTCATCAATAAATGTACTGATAACTACACAGGCAATGTTTAAGATCGAGACTTCTCAAGAATTTCAGTAAAGAATCAATTCAATCCAATTGTACAATGCTATTCACTATTACAGTGTCATTGTGAACTAATACTGTAAGTAGGGAAAAGGTCTTTATTTAAATATGTGGTACTTGTAATTTTGCACATAAAAACGATAGGCAGGAAAAGACCAACTAACCTCAAGTTGCTTCTTTCAGATACTTGAACTATTTGGTTACATATCTATTGATAACAATTTACTGTTGATGATATTATGCATGTTAATGAATGACTGGGCCCCAGTATGATCCTCATTCTGTCCTATCCAAAGAATGAACTGTTATGTGTTCCGAGCCTACAAAATGAACCCACAAATGTACAAAATGTGGTTCTGTTCAAATTGTATTTGGGTTCAAGCCATGGTGGGCCGGAGTATACGCAGCATATGTTTAATTTAGTTTTTGGGCAGCACAGTGACAGCAGTAAAGCTGCTACCTTGTAGCGCCAGAGACTGGGTTCGATTATGACTACGGGTGATGTCTGTATGGAGTTTGTACGTTTTCTCAGCCTGCTCCTGTTTTCTCCCACATTTCAAAAACGTGTGGATTTGTAGGTTAATTGGCCTCTGTAAATTGTCCCGAGTGTATCGGACAGAACTAGAGTATGGGGTGATCGTTGTCAAAGATTTGGTGGGCAGAAGGGCCTGTCGCCACTCTGTATCTCTAAACTACACTGAACTGAAACTTTAGATATACTGCTGGCCCTGAAACAGCCCCTTTGTCCCACTGAGTCCATGCCGACCATCGAGTACCCATTCACACTAGTTCTGGTGTTATCCCACTTTCTCATCCACTCCCTCCACATTCGGGGGAATTTACAGACGTAATTAACCTACAAACCCACAGGTCTTTGGGATGTGGGAGGAGACCAGAGCACCTGGAGAAAAAATCACGCAGTCACAGGGAGAACGTACAAACTTCACTGAGGTCAGGATTGAACCGAGGTCTCGTGTGCTGTGAGGCAGCAGCTCTACCAACTGCGCCACTGTGCCGCCCAGCTGCATAGTATGGAGCCTTTAAATATTCAGGTTTATGAAGTAGTGCAGGGTTGAAAGTTTTGTTTGTAGGTGAATAATACGAATCAGGAACAACACAGAACTGCTCAAGTGAAGTGATGCAAAATGAATTGCTTGTTCTTGCTCAGCTGCCAATGCAATTTCCTCTCCATCCTAAGGCTTTCTCCCCTTTTGTAATCCCATATATCTCCAGCTATCTGTTGAATCTCTCATCCATACCTTTGTCATCAGTGACTGTTGTTAGTGACTACCTTGTAGCTACAGAGACCGGGTCTTGTGGCTACCTTCTCTCAATGGGTTGCCAAATCATAATTCATATCTGGATTACTTGTGTCATACACAGTGCCCTCCATAATGTTTGGGACAGATACCCTTTATTTAATTATTTGCCTCTGTACTCCACAATTTGAGATTTGTAAGTTTGTGCAACATCTCCTTATAGCTACTATCCTCTAATCTAGGAAGCATTACTGTAAACCTCTTCTGCATCCTCTCCAAATCCTCCACATCCTTCCTGTAATAGGGCGACAGAACTGCAAACAATACTCCAAATGCGGCCCAACCTATGTCTTATGGAGCTGTATCACGACTTCCTGCCTGTTGTACCCAATTCTCCGCCCAATGAAGGCAAGCGCCCAGAAATAAGAGGTCTCATTGGAACCACTAGTTCTTGCTAGATTTTGACATCCTTATCCTCAACTTTAACAACAGTTTAGTTAGAAAGCCTTTTAGATAGGCACATGGATGTGCAAGGAATGGAGGGATATGGATGCCGTGCATGAAGTTAGTTTAACTTGGCATCAAGTTCAGCAAGGACATTGTGGGCTGAAGGGCCTGGTCCTGCGCTGCATACTACGTTCTTGAGCCCAAAGGCACACTATTGAGCAGTCATTTTGCCGGTAAGATCTTAATTTAATTTGCAAACAAGTTCAAATGGGCAAATTAAATGTTGAAACGTATCAGAAAATTGAAACAAATAGATCTCCACACTTCTGCTTTTGAGTGCGATTATGATTTGAAGTGGACTCTATACGATTTGCATAGAGTCTCCTGCACCTGCATGTGTAGGAACAAAGGGCATGTGTTGGAACATTTTCCAGTGACATACTGCTCCTTGTTTCATTGCTGTTCACAGGTACTATCAGCTATGTAGTTATGATAATGGATTAAATCAAAGGCAGCAGGTGGTGCAGCGGTAGAGTTGCTGCCTTACAGAGCCAGGGAGCCTGATTCAATCCGGACTACAGGTGCTGTCTGTATGGAGTTTGTACCTTCTTCCAGTCACCGCGTGGATTTTCTTCGAGTGCTCCTGTTTCCTCCCACACTCGAAAGTCGCACAGGTTTGTAGGTTAATTGGCTTCAGTAAAACTAAATTGTCCTAGTGTGTACGATAGTGTGAGTGTACGTGGTGGCTGCTGGTCGGCACGGACTCTGGGCTGAAGGGCCTGTTTCTGCGCTGTATCTCTAAACTAAATTAAACTAAAACTAATCAATAATGAAATGCCTTTATGCCAGTAAGCAATGAATATGGACGAAGGATTGCTAATATTAGAAAGATGAAGCCTTACACAAACAAAAGAAAATTGACAATGTTTCATAAGAAATATTACTAAAATGCAATGTACATTTTATTTTGAACTGAAGCAAATCTCTGTTATTAAAGGCTTGTTTGAACAAGACAGTCCCCAGGCTAAAAGACTCAGTGAAACGTGGTCAAGAAGGTATTTCCGGCAAAAACATGTATGAGTGTAGAAACAAGGAAATGCAGATATTGGTTAATACACAAAAAGACACAAAGTACTGGAATAACTCAGTGGGTCAGGCAGCATCTCTGGAGAACATGGATAGGTGACGTTTTGGGTTGGGACCCTTCTCTAGAGCCGCGATGAATGGGCTAAGATCACTTTGTTGTTAATAGTGCTGAACAAAATGGGAGACCTTTTGTTTGTTTACATCAGGATTCTACTGAACAAGGCCTCTGCCCAAAGGGCCATTAGGAAAGATTAACAACGTTTCTGCTTACCTTGTTAGCTTTTGGGTTTAAATTTATGATTTATTTAGTTATGTGTACCAAGTTACAGTGAAAATCTTTGTTTTGTATACTATCCAATCATACCAGGTGTACCATGCATCAATACAATCAAATCAAACTGAAGTACAATGGGTAGAGCAACGGGGAAGATACAGAGTGCAGATTATAATTCTCAGCATTGTAGCGCATCAGTTCCATGGACGAAGTCCAATATCCACAGTAGGGTAGTGGTGAATTGGACAGTACCCTAGCTTATGGAAGGACCATTCAGAAGCCTGATAACTGAAGGGAAGAAGCTGTTCCTGAGTATGGTGGTGTACGCTTTCAAGCTTCTGTCGGACAGGAGCAGAGAGAAGAATGAATGAGCAGGACGGGACAAGTCATTGATTATGTTGGCTGCTTTTCCAAGACAACGTGAAGTGTAGATGGAGTCGGAGGTGGGGTGTCCGGTTTGTGTGATGGACTGTCTGAACTACTTTTGTGCCCCTAATGTTTTCACAATTTGAATTAAAATGTCAGCTAGCAAATTTTACACCTATGACATGTTGGGCACATTAAAAACTTTACTTCACACCATTTTCACAATGCTTGCCTTCAGGGTTGATTTCAGATGGATTTTAAAACCAATTATCATTCCTTACGGCTAATCTACGTCATTGAAATGAGCATTAAAGCAAACGAAAAATCATCTGAAGAAGGGTCCCAACCCGAAACGTCACCTATCCTTTTTCACCAGAGATGCTGCCTGACCCTCTTGAGTTACTCCAGCACTTTGTATGTTTTTTTCAGAGAAATTTTCACTGGACGGCTCGATTGTAATCCTGTATAGTAGTTCTGCTGACTGGTTAGCACGCAGCAAAAAAGCTTTCACTGCACATGACAGTAAGCTAAACTGAACTAAACATTGGGCAATAAAACCAACAAACAATTGTCAGCATATGAAAGTAAAATATATTTTTAATTTCCGTCTGTAAAACCAGGGGAGGGGGGGGGGGGAACAATTTAGAGTGCACAGCTTTCGAGACTGAATTAAAAGGAATTCAATATCTAGAAGAATGGAAGCATTATGAAAAGCGACAAATTTCTTGAGCAGATTATTTGGTCACACCACAACTGCTGATGTTGGGTAAATCTAACTAATGATGCCTATTTGGAGATTTAGGATAATTGAACGATGAAAATAAAGTAATTGAGTTCACCTTTGTTAAGTCCCATGACCTATTCACCACCTTCCTTAATCACAGGTCATTACTTGGCCCAATGTTTGTGATGCTTTATAATTGCTGAGAAGAAAACCTGTAAATTTAACTATTTGAAAACTTAGCGGGTGCCTTGCTGTATAATCCTTTTTGTCAGCCTTTAATGCCATCATTATAACAATGGTGTAAGATAAAGGAGGTAGTTGAGGCAGGTATAGTTTGGAAACGTACATGAATAGGAAAGGTTTAGGATGGATACGGATGAAATGGGGACAGGTGGGACTAGTGTAGATGGGGCATATTGGTCGGCTTAGGTAAGTGGGGCCAAAGGCCCTATTTCCGTGCTGTATGACTATGATTCTATTAAAGACCAGCTTTGCAATGCTTGGACTTCCTGTTGCTCTGCAACCAGAAGTATGTGTGACAGTGGGTGTGGTTTGGCCAGGCCACTGTACTGTAACTCATCAATAGTCATTTCCACAATATGTATTACACTGTCTTGAATAAATGGCCCAACACTACACTGGCTTTCTGCAGTGATCTCTACATCTACAAACCCACTGACTCCCATGGCTATCTGGACAACACTTATTTCCACCCTGCTTCCTGTAAGGACTATCCCCGACTCCCAATTCCTCCGTCTATGCCGCATCTGCACCCAGGATGAGGTGTTCCAGACCAGGGCATCGGATATGTCCTAATTCTTTAGGGAACGTGGGTTCCCCTCTTCTATTATAGATGAGGCTCTTACCAAGGTCTCTTCTATATCCTGCAGCTCCGCTCTCACTCCCCATCCCCCACGTAAAAAGGACAGTGCCCCGCTTGTCCTCACCTTCCACTCTACCAGCCGTCACATACAACATATAATCCTCCGACATTTTCGCCACCTCCAACGGGATCCCACCACTGGCCACATCTTCCCATCACCTCCCCTTTTTGCTTTCCGTAGAGACCGTTCCCTCCGTAACTCCCTGGTCAATTTGTCCCTTCCCATCCAAACCACCCCCTCCCTTGGCACTTTCCCTTGCAACCGCAGGAAATGCTACACTTGTTGCTTTACCTCCCCCCTCAACTCCATCCAAGGACCCAAGCAGTCTTTCCAGGTGAGGCAGAGGTTCATCTGCACCTCCTCCAACCTCATCTACTGCATCCGCTGTTCCAGGTGTCAACTGCTCTACATCGGTGAGACCAAGCGCAGGCTTGGCGATCGCTTCGCCCAACACCTCCGCTCTGTTCGCAATAATCCCCAATCTGATCTCCTGATGGCTCAGCACTTCAACTCCCTCTCAAATTCGGAATCCGACCTTTCTGTCCTGGGCCTCCTCCATTGCCATAGTGAGGCCCACCGTAAATTGGAGGAACAACACCTCATATTTCACTTGGGTAGTTTACACCCCATAGAAACATAGAAAATGGGTGCAGGAGGAGGCCATTCGGCCCTTCGAGCCAGCACGGCCATTCATTGTGATTGTGGCTGATCGTCCCCTATCAATGACCCGTGCCTGCCTTCTCCCCATATCCCTTGGCTCCACGAGCCCCTAGAGCTCTATCTAACTGTCTCTTAAATCCATCCAGTGACTTGGCCACCACTGCCCTCTGTGGCAGGGAATTCCATAAATTCACAATTCTGGGTGAAAACGTTTTTTCTCACCTCAGTCTTAAATGACCTCCCCTTTATTCGAAGACTGTGGCCCCTGGTTCTGGACTCGCCCAACATTGGGAACATTTTTCCTGCATCTAGCTTGTCCAGTCCTTTTATAATTTTTACCCCCAGCGGTATGAACATTGACTTCTCCAATTTCAGGAAGTCCTTGCTTTCTCCCTCCTTCCCCTCGCCTTCCCAGCTCTCCCACAAGCCTACTGTCTCTGCCTATTCCTTTCTTCCACCTCCCCTCCCCCCCCCCCCCCAACATCAGTCTGAAGAAGGTTCTCGACATGAAACGTCACTTTCGCTCCATAGATGCTGCCTCACCCGCTGAGTTTCTCCAGCAATTTTGTCTACCTTCTACGTTGGTAGAACATGTTAAGCATTTGACATGTCATGAGGCTTCCCGTTTCACTGCTGTTTAAATGCACTGTATTTAAGTCTACTTATTCATCTATCAACATTCTGGCTGGTTATATATTTTGTCTAATAAATTTCTTAGCTGCCTTTTCTGAATCTGCTACCATTGAAATTTGTATTTAGTTACTAAGTCCAGATTGTGTTAGAAGCAGATAAGTTAGAGACCTGTGATTCCTTCACTCCTGATTATTTTTATTTAGTTGAGAGATACAGCGTGGAAATAGGCCCTTTGACCCACCAAATCCACGCCGACCAGTGATCTCCCCCGTACAAACAGGCCCACCAGGTACGCACAGACCAGCCATCCCCGTACACTAACACTATCGTACACGCTAGGCACAATTTACAATTTTACCCCAAGCCAATTAGCCTACGAACCTATACATCCTTTGAGTGCGAGGGGAAACTGGAGGACATGGAGAAAACCCACACGGTCACAGGGAGAACGTACAAACTCCATACAGACAGCACACATTGTCAGAATTGAACCCAGGTCTTTGGCGCTGTGAGGCAGCATCTCTACCGCTGCGCCACCATGACTCTTTGTATAAATCTTTAGTGGATTATTCTTTCCCAACCCTAACCTTATCTACCCTCAGAACAGCTTGTTCTGTACTAATACCGCACTTGGCTTACATAATAACTTCTTGTGTAAAACTGGAACCTCATGATATACCGAGAACATAGAAAACACATAGGAACATAGAGGTTTACATCACAGGAACCGGACCTTCGACCAACAATGAGCTGAACATGATGTCAAGATAAACAACTAATTTCATCTGCTTGTATGTGATTCATATCCCTCCATTCCCTGCATATCCATGTGCCTATCTAAAAGCCTATTAATGGCCGCATTTTGTATCTGCCTCAACCATCACCCTGGCAGAGCATTCCAGGTCCTGACTACCCTCTGTTTAAAAGAAAACTTGCCCCGCACATCCCTTTAAACTTTGCCCCTTTCACCTTAAAATGATGTCTTCTATTCTTTGTCATTTCCACCCTGGAAAAAACGATTCTGACTGTCTACCCTATTTATAACTCACATAATTAAATATACATCTATTAGGTCTCCCCTCAGCCTCTGATGCTCCAGAGAAAACAATCCACGTCTGTCCAATCTCTCCTTATGGGTAATACTCTCTAATCCAGGCATCATTCTGGTAAACCACTTCTGCATCCTCTCCAAAGCCTCCACTTCCTTCCTATGATAAAGTGACCAGAATTGTGTATAGTGCACGTAAGTCCTATAAAGGAGACGCAAGGAACTGCACATGCTTGTTTACAAAAAAAAAGACACAAAGTGCTGGATTACCTCAGCGGTAACTCGGCGGACCCTAGCTGAAAAGGGGTCTCAACCCAAAACATCCCCTATACATGTTCTCCAGAGATACTGCCTGACCTGCTGAGTTACTCCAGCATGGTGGTGCAGTGGTGGACCTGCTGCCTCAAAGCACCAGAGAACCAGGTTCAATCCTGTCTACAAGTGCTGTCTGTACAGAGTTTGTATGTTCTCCCTGGGATCACGTGGGGCTTTCCAGGGTACTCCAGTTTTCCCCAATGATGGGCAGGTTTGTAGGTTAATTGGCTTAGGTAAAATTGTTCCTAGTGCATAGAAAAGTGCTAGTGTTGCTGGTCAGCACGGACTCGATGGGCCGAAGGACCTGTATCTCTAAAGTCTAAAGACAAAGTCCTCAAAAACTGCATCATGACGTTCTGACTCTTCTACTCAATGCTCCAATCATCGTCTGTTGTAGTGTTTGCTCATCTTTGTGGAGATGATTGTTAAAGTCTATGGATTTAGTGGAGAACATAAATTAAGAAGAAATTGAAATCTTTACACTCGCTTCTCATCAAGCAGTAGTCACACAACAAGTATGGTTTTGGTGAGTCATGGCGAGAGACCGAAGTGTGATCAGTGATGTAAATGGTGAAGTTGGAGACATGGGATGAGTTGGTTGAGTAATTATTGCGGGTGTCATTTGTTATTGGCCAAGCAAATGATGATTCAGGCAGAACATAGAGACTAATTCTGAAACTCCATCTGCACCCTTCTTAACTAAGATTCACTCTGCATGAACTTTGGATCATGGAACTTTTTTTATTATGTGTTTTTTTTTTAAACTTAAAAAAAAAGATGTCTGGGGCAATTGTTTGTCAGGTCAGATATGAACTGTGTACAACAGTATCCTCAAGGATGCACACATTTGTATTTGTCATTCATCAGTAGAACACGTGTAGAAATTAGTGTTTTACAATAGGGGACATAGAAAGTCAGCAACAGATCCTTCGGCCCACAATGTCTGTGCCAAACATGATGCCAGGTTAAACTAATCTCCTGCCTGCACATGACCCATATCTCTCCATCCCTTGTACATCTATGTGCCTGTCTGAAAGTGTTTTAAACACCACTGTCACAGGGACTATTCCTGTGCTGATCTTCCCTTTGAAATCTATAAGGCAAATCTCCCTCTGAGCTTCAGATATTCTCCCAGGATTTTTTCGCAACTGTTTCTAACTTACATTACTTTGTGCCAAATTGAAATCTATACTTTAATATATATCTTCTCTTTAATCTGGTGTTTAGTGTTTAGAGCAGTGGTTCCCAACGTGGGGCATACGCCCCACAGGGGGGCAATTTGATTTTTAAGGGGGGCAATTGAGCGCGACTGAGGAGGTCTGGGTCCAAATTTCCGATTTTTATTTTTTTGGATTTTCCATCATGTAAACATATGTAGTTTATGTTTCAGATGTTATTTTGAGTAAATAATTTTTTTGGGGTAAAAAAGGTCTTTATTGTGTAGTTGGGGGGCATCAGGATTTTAGAGGTGATTAGGTGGGGCATGGCCAAAAAAAGGTTGGGAACCACTGGTTTAGAGACACAGTGTGGAAACAGACCCTTCGGCCCACTGAGTCCGCGCCGACCAGTTATCACCGTACACTAGCACTGTCCTACACACTAGGGACAATTTGTTGACAGAAGCCAATTAACCTACAAACCCGCACATCTTTGGGATGTGGAAGGAAACCTGGGTCTCTGGCACCGTAAGGAAACAACTCTACCGCTGTGCCACTGTGTGCCAATGGGACATCTTGGAACTCAGCGGGTCAGGTAGCATCTCTGGACGACATGCATCTTGCCCAGGTAGATCTTACATTTGTGTGAATGTACAGAGCAAGTGATAAATCCATTTTATATTCTACCACATCTCTTTCTTTCACCCCATTGTCTTCAAGACCACTATGGCCATAATTGGTTTTTACAACATGTGTTTAAGCCAGGGATTAAAATGCAACTGCTGTACTCTGCCGAAATGTAGTCATATGATGCAAACCTTGTTTTCTGCTCCATTGCCAATAGTTTTTTTCTCATCAAATTACAGATATTTTTAACGGATTGCAATTGGCTAACAATGAACAGCTTATGCAGGAATTTTAGTAAATCCTTTGGTCATGAGTCTTCTGCATTAGTGTGAGCTGAAACCCAGATTTAGTCTTATGATTTGATGACTAATAGGGTGGAGGAAGTATGATGCAAGCTGCCTTTTCTGCCCCTATTCTTTATATCCTTGGCCTGATATGATTCTTTTCCTTTCCCTTTGAATAAATCCACATTTTTTAAAGTTTAATCCAGAGATACAGCGTGGAAAGAAGCCCTGTGGCCCACCGAGCCCACGCCAACCATCGATTATTCGTACACTAGATCTGTGTTATCTCACTTTTGCATCCTACACACGAGAGGCACATTACAGAAGCCAACTAACCTACAAACTTTGATGGGGGCAGAAACCAGAGCACCCAGAGAAAACCGATGCGGTCACGCGGAGAATGTACAAACTCCTCACAGAGAGCACCCATAGTCAGGATCGAACTCGGGTCTCGGGCGCTGTAAGACAGCAGCTCTACTGCTGTGCCATCGTGCCACCCTCCTATCAGGGCTCCGTGATGCCACACTTGGCCAATTGCTACCTTGATGTATCAGGTAATCACTGGCAACTCTGGAATTCAGCTTTTTGTTCTCAGTTTAGACTGAAGCTGTGATTAGATAGACGCACAGATGCACCATCTTGCTAATGATTGAGAGAAGGCTGATTGGCGTCGCTCAGCTGCATTAGATTAGTCCTGCATTTTTAGGAACAGCGCACACCTGGACAATTTCCCACATTGTTGCGTCAATGCCAGTGTTGAAGTTGTACTGAAAGAGCTAGCCACAGGTGTGTATTATGCAGTGGGGAATATAGGCACCCACTGTACTGATCGGATTAGTCAGAATGAAGCACAGTGTGTAACGGGTAATTTGGGCCACTTTGCTGATTACTTAATTTGGATTAGCCTGGACGAACTACGTCAACAACCAGCTGACTATTAAACACTACAACCTCTAACTAAACTTTAGACTTCAGAGACCAAGCATGGAAATAGGCCCTTCGGCCCACCGATTCCGTGCCGAACAGTGATCATCCCGTACCACTGTCCTACACACCTACAATGTACCCAACCAAAATATCCTGACTACAAGTGCTGTTTGTATGGAGTTTGTACATTCTCCCTGACACCACGTGGGTTTTCTAAGAGTGCTCCGGTTTCCTCCCACGCTCCAAAGACGTACAGGTGTGTAGGTTAATTGGCTTTGGTAAAATTGTCCCTCAATAGTGTTAGTGTATGGGGATCACTGGTCGATGCAGACTCAATGGGCCAAAGGGCCTGTTTCCACGCTGTATCTTTAAAGTCTAACATCATGGAACTGTACAGGCCCTTCAGCCCACGATGTCTGTGCTGAATATGATGTCAAGATAATCTAACCTCGCTCATCTGTCTGCAATTGATCCATATCCCCGTCCCTCCATATCCATAAATCCCCATTCCCTGCATGTTCATGTGCCTATCTATAAGCCACCACCGTATCTGCCACCAGCACTCCTGGCAGCGCGTTCCAGGCACATTGTAATAGATACAAGCAAAGATTGGATACAAGGGAGCTCGGAGTTCCAAATCCGCCATCCGCTGCCCCCATAGTGGTTGTGGGATGTTCTGAAAGGGATGGAACAAGCACTATATAAATGCACGTTTTTTTTTGGCCTTGTAGAGGTAGAGATATAGAACTGTACATGCCTTTCAGCCTACTGAGTCCATGCCCAACATGATGGCAAAATAAACTAACCTCATCTGCTTGCAATTGATCTACATCCCCTATCTCTGCATATGACAATAAACTCACTTGAACTTGATATCCATGTGCCTATCTAAAAGCGTCACAAACGCCACCATCGTGCATGCCTCCACCGCCACCCCTGGCAGTGCGTTCCAGGCACATTGTAATAGGTACAAGGGAACGCTGAGTTTCAAATTAATACAATTACAAAACAAAATATCACAAATGGTGCAAATTTAAAAACACAAAAGGAGAAAAAGCTGGAAGCATGCTTTGGCTAAGGCATACTGACAGGCATAAGTGTGTGTTTGGAACCAATGCTACGTGTTCCCTGTGTGTTTTTCCCCATCTCCTGGTGCAACATTAAAATGTTGCAGTTTTCTAATACTTCAAAGGGAAAATGTGGTCGTAAACTTGAGGCATTTTGATAAATGCTGTCAGCAGGCGTGGAGTTGTTGAATGAAGGGAGGGAGGGAGGGAGAGGGTTAATTCTGCGCTGGGTGAATGTGGTTTGCGAGAGGGTTGCGTGCGGCGCTGGACTAGCTACGCTTCAAGGCGGAGCTGGGCGCTCCATTTATTGGGTTGTCCGCGTTAAGAGCCCTTGAGTTGGACGTTTGCACTCGCTGCCATGAAGCTCGCTTCCTCGCTGGTGTTGCTACAATTGGCTGCAATCGCCGTCTGCGATGGACTCTTACGGTGAGAGACAGAGAATGCATTGAATCTGTTGTTGATCTCTTGCTCACAGTGCAGCCTCTAACTAATAGAACAGCAGTATCATTTTCACCCAGGGCGCCGGTAATTGTAGTATCGAAGGTCAGAGTAGTTACCGTACGATTGGCAATGTTGTTATTACAACAAAAGTAACATATCAGTCCATCGCCTCAATTAAAAACTTTTTTATCCATATATATATATATATATATATATATATATATAATATATGTGTTTTTGATTTAATTCTATATATAGAATTGAGGAAATACTGGTTAGTTTCGCCCAGTCCATGATTTTTTAATTCACTTGTCTGCTTTTTAACAGAGAAGAGGTCTAAATATTTTGACTGTGCTGCCTAAATAGTTGTATCCAGCAGTTAGACCAATGGCCAGATGACATAGGATATGATTTGGGGCCATTCGGCCCATCGAGTCTGCTTCACCATTCGATCATGGCTGATCTATCTGTCCTCTTTCAACCCCATTCTCCTGCGAGGTTGAGAGGGGAAAAAAGTTTCAGTTTTAACATTTGAAACAGTCACCACTTTGGGTACAAAATAGCCCTGGGGTCTATTTATTTCCCCCTCTCAACCCCATTCTCCTGCTTCCTGACATAACCTTTGAGAATGTGTAGGAAGGAACTGCAGATGCTGGTTTACACCAAAGACAGACACAACATATTGGAGTAACTCAGCGGGTCAGGCAGCATCTCTGGAGAAGAGGAACAGGTGACATTTCGGGTCGAGACCATTGTATATTTGATCGTATGTTTGGATAGCGTGCAAAACAAAGCTTTTCACTGTACTTCAGTACATGTGACAATATGAAACCTAAACCTGAAGATGGGTCCCGACCCCTAACGTCACCTATCCATGTTTTCCAGAGATGCTGCCTTACCCCCTGACCTACTCCAGCATTTTGTGTCTGTCTTTGGTATAAACCTGGATTTGGTCACTTGGGATTTGAATGGTATGGAACAATAGAGTTGTATGGTACCTTGATTCCTTGTTGGTGTATGGTGACTTTTATAACTCGGAATTCCAACAACTGTTCAGTGTAAACATAACTTGTGGTTATCTACATGTTTTTGTCTGCAGATTAGATGTTGCTTTTCAGAATGCATTATTCAACAATTTATGAGAACTAGTTTTGTCTGAATCTGAACGGTTGAATACTGGGCCAATGTAATACTGTTAATATAAATCAACGTTGATGTGAAAAAAAATGGAATTCAGATGAAATAATGCAATAAATATTCATCCCCCAGACAGTACATTTCCTATTTCACCTCGCTTGTGCATCTTGCTCTTTGGATATGTGGGTGATGACAATGAATAACTAATATTAATGCCAAGAGAAAAATACAGTATTCACAGATAAATCGACCATGTCTGGGACAGGAATGTAAGTTGGACTGGGTAATGGAGAGTAGCATCTTATTTTGGGAAGAGAGACTGGAAATTGAGCTTGAGACTCTATATGGGTACAAGCAATTGGTGTCAAGAATATACCGACAATGGAACAACAACATTGTTTCTTGCAGGCATAACAAGCTTGCAAGTGCAGAATATGCAGATGAACATAATCAATAATTCAACAAATTAGTGGGGGAAAAAAGCAGTGTACACAACAAGAAAAAAAATCAATAATTCAATAAATTAATCACTTGCATTGGTGCAAAAAAAATCCAGTTTAGATAAATGATCAATAAATAAATTAATAGTGCAAAAAATGTAGTATTCACAGCTAAATGCAACACATTAATAACTAATTAGTGCAAAAGGGCAAAATACATTAAATAGAATAATCAATAATTCAATACATTAATAACTAATTAATGCAAATAGAAAAATACAGTATGCACCAAATGTAATCAATAAATTAATAACTAATAATGCAGTGTACACATATAATGGTAATTCAAAAAGTTAATAACTATTAGTGGAAAAAGAATACAATATACACCAAAGTATAATCAATAATTCAACAAATTAATAACTAATATGCAAATAGAAAATACTTTGTGTCATTTTTTTTCACCAATTTGGTTAATCAAAATATGTAATTTCCAAAGATTGTCAAATAGCAATTCTCCAAAACAAAGTGATCTATTCAGGAAAAAAGAGATTATTCCCTCTGTGCCTAATCCGTCTCAATCGCAAAACCCAATTCAAAGGATCTTTTGTTGTCACGTGGGCACTGCCCAGTGAAAATCTTTTTGCATTCTCATACATGCAAGAGTCACCATCTTTTTTTGGAACCAAATGGTATGTGTTCCAGTGTTGAACATGGAAGTCTATTTTGTTTTTATTTTTTTATTAAATTTATGTCAATACTTTGTCCTCTTTTTGTCTGAGTTGTAAACGCTTTAGGCTTTGGACTTACAGGAGATACAGTGTGGAAACAGGCCCTTCTGTTCGACTTACCCACACCAATCAACATGCCCCATCAACACCAGTCCCACCCGCCTGCTCTTGGCCCATATCCCTCTGAACCTGTCCTATCCATATACCTATCCAATTGCCTCTTAAATGTTACAATAGTACCTACCTCAATGGTACCTACCTCCTCCGGCAGTATGTTCCATACACAATCTGCCCTTTGTGCAACTTAACCCTACGTCCTTTGGTTCTTGATTCCCCTGCTGTGGGCAAGAAGACTGTCCATCTATCTGATCTATTCCTCATGATTGTGTACACCACTACAAGATCACCCCTCATCCTCCTGCGCTCCGAGGAATAAAGTCTTAGCCTGCCCAACCGCACCCTATGGCTCAGGACCTTGAGTTCTGGCGACATCCTTGTAAATCTTCTCAGCACTCTTTCCCAGCTTGACAACATCTTCCCGATAACACGGCGACCAAAACTGAACACAATGCTCTAAAATTTGGTGCATAAAGTTCTAAAATTCTATTTGAGGAGGACAGAAATCCTTTGACTGTGTCAGAATTCACCCAGAATCACCCGTCGACTAACACTGCTGAAATGTGGTATGAGTTGTATCCAAAATAGACACAAAATGCTGGAGTCTGGTAGTGTCTCTGGAGAAAAAGGATGCATGTATTTATTTTCGGGTCTCGTTCCGAAACGTCACCTATCCCTTTTCTCCAGAGATGCTGCCTGACCCGCTGAGTTACTCCAGTATTTTGTGTCCATCTTCGGTGCAAGCCAGCATCTGCAGTTCGTTCCTATACAAGAATTGTATCCATCTGATTTGCTACATGACCAAGACCTTGCACACCAAGAACGTAACTGAATGTGATGTACATCCCCAGGGTACAAGATGTGTAACATGTAAGTGCAGATGCAAGAAACTGCAGATGCTGCAATCTTGCGTAAACCACAAAGTACTGGAGTAACTCAGGGGGTCAGGCAGCATTTGCAGTTACTCCATCACTTTGTGTTCTGAACATGCAAGGCCACGCTTCCTTCCCGAATGCTTGCTTTTGAGGTTACCAGCACATTGTTTCTAACCTTCCTTGCAGTCTTTACCTGCCCCTAGAGACTAATATGAGTTTAGAGCAAATAAAATCGATAATCTTGCTGCTACAGGAATCTTTTAACTGTAGCATGAGAAAATTGTACTAAAAACATGTTCTTGATTAGCGGTGGCATGGTGGCGCAGTGGTAGAAATGCTGCCTTACAGCGCCAAAGACCTGGGTTTGATCCTGACTACGGGTGCTGTCTGTACGGAGTTTGTACCTTCTCCCTGTGACCGTGTGGTTTTCTCCCACCTTCCAAAGTAAAAATTGCAAACTGTCCGTAGTGTGTAGGATGGTGTTAGTGTGTGTGGAATAATGCCAGTGTATGAGGATCGATGGTTGATGTGGACTTGGTGTCGCTCCCTATCTCTAAACCAAACTAAATTAGTCAGGCTGTCAAAGGTTATGAGGAGAAGACAGGAGAATGGGGTTGAGAGGGAAAAATAGATCAGCCATGATCCAACAATGGTGGAGTAGACTTGATGGGCCGAATTGCCGAATCCTGCTCCAATGACTTAAGAAATGTCAATTTTTTTGTATGAAACATTAAACGCTCTTATAGAATAACTGCATATACAGTATTAAGCAAAACACAAAGTGCTGGAGTAACTCTGTGCCATCTGTGGAGGGGATGAGTAGATGGCTTTTCAGGTCGGGACTCTTCTTTAGACCGGATACATTGCCCTGATCCTACCTCGAGTCGTGACCAGCTAGCAACAGAAATGCTGCCTGACCAGCTGAGTTACTCCAGCACTTTGTGAAACGTCACCTATCCATGTTCCCCACAGATGCTGCCTGACCGGCTGAGTTACTCCAGCACTTTGTGAAACGTCACCTATCCATGTTCCCCACAGATGCTGCCTGACCAGCTGAGTTACTCCAGCACTTTGTGAAACGTCACCTATCCATGTTCCCCACAGATGCTGCCTGACCAGCTGAGTTACTCCAGCACTTTGTCTTTTCCAGAATCTTCACATTTTAAATTTAGTTCTAGTTTAGAGATTTAAAGCTCAGAAACATGACCCTTCGGCCCACCGAGTCCGCGCCGACCGGTGATCCCTGCACACTAGAACTATCCTACGCACTAGGGATTTTTACAATGAACAAATTTACAATACCATTCACAATTTGACCAAAGCTAATTAACCTACAAACCTGTACGTCTTTGGACTGTGTGAGGATACTCCCAGATCACCCAAAGATAACCCTCGTGGTCACGGGGAGAAAGTACAAACTCTGTACAGGCAGCACCCATAGTCAGGATTGAACCCGGATCTTTGATGCAGCAATTCTACTGCTGCGCCACCATGGTGCCAATATGGTTTACTTTCTTAGACCCTAATTCTTACAACTACATAATGTTATTCACATTTTTCTTTCATTTTGCAGAATCCCTTTGAAAAAATTCCGTTCAATTCGGCGGACCTTCACTGACACTGGGAATAGCATTGATGAACTTCTTGCAAGAGACCAAAACTCCAAATATAACCTTGGTTTCCCACAAAGCAGTGAGCCCACTCCGGAAACACTGAAGAACTATCTGGATGTGAGTACCGTCTCTTGTGATTGAGAATCTGACCGCATAATGGGAAATGGTGAATAGGCAATCACCGTAATAATTTAGTCATAGAGTGATACAGTGTGAAAACAGGCCCAACTTGCCCACATTGGACAACATGTCCCATCTACACTAGTCCCACCCGCCCGCGTTTGGTCCACATCCCTCCAAACCTTTCCTATCCATGTACCTGTCTGTTTCTTAAATGTTGGGATAGTCCCTGCCTCAACTACCTCCTCTGGCAGCTTGTTCCATACACCCACCACCCTTTGTGTAAAAAAAAAAGTTACCCCTCAGATTCCTTGAAATATTTTCCCCTTCACCTTATGTCCTCTGGCACAGTGACATTTGTATCCCAGTGTTGGCTTTTTGAGCTTGGAGGTCCTGATGTCGATCTCTGACCAGAGACCGCGGTCTCCGTGATGTTAAGTCCGCAAGCACCCAAGGCTGGCGAAGGGATTGCGGGCTCCGCGATGTTAAGTCCAGCAGGCTCTCTGCGGTGGAGCTCTCAAAAGTCAGTCTCCAGCAAAGGCCGCCAACTCCTCGATGCTAGGCCTCAGCGTGGACGGAGATACGATACGGAAAAAAAATCCGTCAAGGTAAGAGATTAGAAAAAAGTCCCCCCGTCCCTCCCCTTCATCCCCCACTAAAAAACATACATTTAATACATACTATTTAAACACAAAGAAGGAAAGGACAGACAGATTGCTGGCGCCACCCGGTGGTCAAAGAGATAACATTGAAGTCTGATAAAGTGTGATTTAAGATTGTACAAAGGTCTCCAATGAATAGATGGGAGGTCAAGACCTCTAGCTGATGAGGGGACTTAAAAATTGGCTTCAGAATTTGAGCATCTTTTGCCCTTGGTTTCACTGCAGCTGCTCTGCAGGAAGTTCGGAAAGCTGCAGAGAAAGAAATTAAAATACACTTGAAAAGCTCATGATGTTTGCAGCAAGCCTGACTACATCAATCGGCCACAGCAGCAAACTCTTGTTACGTTATCTGTCTCGGGAGATATTAGCTGAGTCATTCAACGTGATGCATTGCCTCATTGCTGTCACATGTGGCCTGAAGTCACTTGTGACTCCACCATTCTTTATTTGATTCAGCTATTTAAAAAAAAAATACAAGCAAGATGGTAATTTTAACATCCAACACTTCCACCTCTCCTGTAGAATTCTCTTCCTGCATAGTTCACCCACAGATGACTGACTTTAACTATTTTCACTCAATTTGATCAGTGGCGCAGAGGTAGAGCTGCTGCATTACAACACCAGAGACCCCGATTCGATCCTGACCATGGGTACTGGCAGTACAGAGTTTGTACATTTTCCATGTGGGTTTTCTCGGGGTGCTCCGGTTTCCTCCTACACTCCAAAGATGTATGGGTTTGGGTTAATTGGCTTCGGTAAAGTTGTAAATTGTCCCTAGTGTGTAGTATAGTGTTAGTGTACGGGGTGATCGACGGTTGGCGTGGGCTGAAGGGCCCGTGTCCGTGCTGTAAGTCTAAAAATGATACAAGATCCTGTGATTGAAAAGTGACCAGCTTTGATATGATATAAATTAAGATATGATATAAATGAAGGAACTTTAAAATGACACTTGGTCGTCTAAAAATGTAATGGGACCAAAATTAACCCAATTTGGCGATTCAGATTACATCTTCTCGTGCCTACACTTTGACAATATTTGAATCTCTGTCCCGATGTAAAATATTTATTAAAGCGCTCATTTGCATGCCACAGTGCGAATTTATTTTCGTTGGGATGGGAACTGTGTTTATTCAAAAAAAAGTCAAATTTTTGCACTAAGAGTATTTGAGGTGAGAAAGTAGGGTTACATTTTATTTTAGAGATATAGCAGGTTGACAGGCCCTTTGGCCCACCGAGTCCACACCGACCATCGATCACCCGTTCACTGGTTCTGTGTTATCCCACTTGCACATCCACTCCCTGCACTCTAGGAGCAATTTACAGAGGGCCAATTAACCGACAGACACGCAGGTCTTTGGGAAGTGGGAGGAAACCGGAGCACCCGTTGAAACCCTTGTGGTCACAGGGAGAACGTGCAAACTCCACACAGACAGCACCCAAGGTCAGGATCAAACCTGGGTCTCTGACGATGTAAGGCAGCGGCTCTAGCAGCTGCGCCACTGTGGCGCTCTGATAAATACAATACGTTGGTTTTCAGTGGATACGAGTTACTGCAGGTGCTTCTAACAGCCACTCTCTGTTTTCTAGGCGCAGTACTATGGCGAGATCAGCATTGGCACTCCTCCACAGATGTTCACCGTGATATTTGACACTGGTTCCTCCAACCTCTGGGTTCCTTCCATTCATTGTTCCGTGTTAGATATTGCTTGCAGTAAGTTGCTTCTGTTGTCTTTGGTGCGTGCTCAACTTTTAGCCTGGGAAGAAGTCTGAAGTAGGGTCTCGACCTGAAACATCACCTATTCCTTTTCTCTAAAGGTGCTACCTGGCCCGCTGAGTTGCTCCAGATTTCCGTGTCTATTTTTGCCTGAGATGTGTCCAGAGTCAAGAGTGTTTAATTTTCATATTTTAAAATTTACAAGTACAGCATGGAAACAGGCCCTTCGGCCCACCAAGTCCACGCCGACCAGCGATCTCCATACACCAGCACTGTCCTACACACTAGGGACAATTTAGAATTTTTACCAAAGCCAATTCACCTACAAACCAGCACATCTTTGGAATGTGGGAAGAAACCGGAGCACCCGGAGAAAACCCACGCAGTCACAGGGAGAACGTACAAACGTCGTACAGACAGCATCCATAGTCAGAATTGAACTCTGGTCCCTGGCACTGTAAGGCAGCAGCTCAACCGATGCACCACTGTGCCGCCGTGTATGTACTGAAATGGTACAATTAAATTCTTATTGCAGCAGCACTCGGTCGGGACCCTTCTTAAGACATAAGTGATTGATTATAATGTTGCTATTGTAACGTCTGGGAACTGGATTAAAATTCAGACAGGGCAAATGGATTAAAATGGAGATCCAAGCAACTGCAGGTGATGGTTAACAAAAAAAGGCACAAGAGTAACTCAGCAGGTCAGGCAGCATCTAAAAGGCACAAGAATAACTCAGCAGGTCGGGCAGCATCTCTGGAGGACATGGATAAATGATATTTTTGGTTGGGACCGTTCAGACTGATGTGGGGGTTGGGAAGTGTCCCATCATGAAAGTATGGAAGCGGTATTTCCATCCCGACCATCGATCACCCGTTCACACTAGTTCTATGTTATCCCACTTTCGCATCCACTCCCTGCACACGAGGGGCAATTTACAGAGTGTCAATTAACCGATAAATCAACACGTCTTTGGGATGTGGGAAGAAACCGGAGCACCCGGAGGATACCCACAGGGTTATAGGGAGAACGTGCAAACTCAACACACGTAGCACCTGAGGTCAGGATCGAACCCGAGCCTCTGGCGCTGTGAGGCAGCGGCTCCACCACACATATCAGAGTGTAGTCTGTGCCAATATATTGACAATAAGCGAGTTCAGTATTCCGACTGCACATGCCCAGGTCAAAGGTCACTATGCATAAACAGCCCTGGAAAGCAGTGGAGCTGTGAACCTTCATTTCTTCTGTTTTTTCCAACATTGATTCTTCTAGGTAAGAAGATACTGCTTTCAAACTAGGAAATAATTGTATTTATTGTTCCTTTGTTAAAAACTAATATTATTTAAATGTTTTTATTGCTTTATGCTTTGGTAAGTGAGCGAGATTGTGCTCGTCTGTGATCGGTGTCGGGTCCAGATCTGTTGAGTTGCTGTTGAACCGCCCTCATCCCTAGTCCTGGGCGGCCAGGGGGGTTTGGTCGCTGGCGGTCCCCGGTCCGTCGGGGTTGGGCTGGAGTTGGCGCTTCTTCTCCGCGCTGGCTGTGGGCCTGGGGCCGCTGGTGTCATCGGTTCAGGGCTGTCGGTTGGCCCGGCGTGAGTTGAGCTGGGGTTGGCTGATGAATTCCATTGCCTTGAAATGAGCAGAATAGTGAAAGGCAATGGAATTCTTCAGGCCCACAGCCAGCATGGAGAAGAAGCTCCAACTCCAGCACCCAACGACCACCCCCCCCCCCGGCGCCGACGAAAGCCAAGTACCAGCCATACACACAAAGCACTGCAACAACTCAGCCTCTGTCCCGCGCTGGCTGCAAGCCCGGCCCGACACCTCCGGCCGACCAGGGACGGGGATGGGGACACCCAGCAGCAACTCAACAGACCTGGGCCCGACACCGACCAGGGACGAGCACGATCTCGCTCACTCACCAAAGCATAAAGCAATACAAACGACAAAATAATCTTAGCTTTTAAAGGAACCATAAATACAACTAAATCATAGTTTGAAAGCAGTATTTTCTTATCTAGAACCGTTTTTTCCAAAGATGGAAAAAACGGAAGAAATGAAGGGTCACTGCTCCACTGCTTTCCAAGGCTGTTTATGCATAGTGACCTTTGACCTGGGCATGCGCAGTCAGAATACCGAACTCGCTTATTGGCTAGGTAATTCAATAGAATATGGATGCTAAGCGATAAACAGTGTGGGGAAATAGAAAAGTCTGACTCATTGAGAAAGATTTCCAAGAACATCTTATGTACTTTAGGTTCAGTACTGAATCATCTTCTCAGGGGGAATATACTATCTTGCATATCTTACTGAAGGAAAATAATCTATGGGTCTGCAGTGTGGAAATATTGAGTCACTGGTAGACCTTTCACGAGAAGCATCATTAATATGATTGTTAAAATGCCTTTTTAACAAATTGTCCTAAAATTAACATACCTTTTTTAAATAACAGTGTTGCATCGCAAGTATGATTCAGCGAAATCTAGCACGTACGTGAAGAATGGAACAAAGTTTTCTATCCAGTATGGTTCTGGCAGCCTCTCAGGATATCTCAGCCAGGATGCAACCAGTGTAAGTACCGAACTTCTACCTGCACGGCAACCAGGAGATGGAATATCAGAAGGGCAAGCATTTTTAACCTGTGGTCCATTTGGAAAATGCAAAACTTACAGCAACTTAAAAGACCATGGGTAATCTAAAGATGAAGTGACTTGCAATTTAGGCCATTTGCTTCCTGATATGTAACTTCCCATATTGTCCTTTTGTCATACGTTCATAAGTTCTTGGAGCAGAATTAGGCCATTTGGCCCATCAAGTCTACTCTGCCATTCAATCATGTCTGATCTATCTTTCCCTCACAACCCCATTCTCCTGCCTTCGCCCCATAACCCCTAACACCGTGGTAATCAAGAATCTATCTATCTCTGCCTTAAATGTATACATTGACTTGGCCTCCACTGCCATCTTTGCCAATTAATTCTACAGATTCACCACCCTCTGACTAAAGAAATTCCTCATCATCTCCTTTCTAAAGGTTTTATTCTGAGGTTATGGCTTCTGGTCCAAGACTTTCCCACTAGTGAAAACATCCTCTCCATATTCACCCTCTCGAGGCCTTTCACTATTTGTTAAGTTTCAATGAGGTTTTCCCCTCATCCGTCCATACTCCAACAGTTCCATCAAACGCTCAACATATGTTAACCCAATCATCTCATATACTATCTCTGGACCCTCTCCAGCGCCAGCACATCCTTCCTTAGATATGGCCCAAAACTGCTCACAATTCTCCAAATGCAGTCTGACCAGTACCTTATAAAGCCTCAGCATTGCCTCCCTGTTTTAATATTCTAGCCCTCTGGAAATTAATGCTAGCATTGCATTTGCCTTCCTTACTTGCAAATTAACTTTTTGTGAATCCTGAACCAGCCGTACCAAGTCTTTAGTTTAGTTTAAAGATACGGCATGGAAACAGGCCCTTCGGCCCACCGAGTCCACGTTGACCAGCGATCCCCGCACATTAACACTATCCGACACACACTAGGGACAATTTACCAAGCTTATTTACCACCAAACCTGTACGTTTTTGGAGCATGGGAGGAAACTGAAGATCTCGGAGAAAATCCACGCGGTCACAGGGTGAACGTACAAACTCCATACAGACAGCACCCGTTGTCGGGATCGAACACGGGAGTCGTAATCTCCGCATTTAGAAAATAGTCTGTGCCTTTATGCCTACTGCCAAAATGCATGACTCCACACTTTGCTACGCTGTATTCCATCTTCATGGAGATGCAGATGCAGGTTTTGGAGATGCAGTCCTCTTTAACAACATCTGTGAATCTATAATTAGTGTAGACCATAATTTGCCATCCTTGTTTCCCTTCCTGCATTTCTCCTGTGTTGTTGGATTAAACACGTTTCGAGTATCTACTTTTTCCTTTGATCTGCCAAGTTCAAGGATTTTTCTTGATTGAAAGACACATCATGGAAACTGGCCTTTCGGCCCACCGAGTCCACGTTGACCATCGATCACCCGTTCACACTGGTTCTATGTCATCCCCCTTTCTCACCCACTCCCTACACACGAAGGGCAATTCACAGAGGGCCAATTAACCCACAAACCCGTACGACTTTGGAATGTTGGAGGAAACCAGAGCACCTGGAGGAAACCCACGTGGTCACAGGAGAATGTGCAAACTCCACACTCAAGACAGCACCCGTAGTCAGAATCAAACCTGGATCTCCCACACTGTGAGGCAACAGCTCTACCAGCTCCCAATTGCAAACAGAGGTGGGAGTGTTTTACTAAGTCGGATGTGGTGGTAAATTCAATGATGCTTATCATCACATGTACTTGAGTATAGTGAAATTCTTTGTTTTGCATACAATCCAGCATACAAATCATTCTGTAGATAAGCACAAGCATAGATAAGTACAAAAGTGCAACAATTGTAGTGCAAGAATAGTAGACTTCACCCAGACGGTACACAGAGTCACAGCGTTTCTGGACCTAACTTGTGTCCTTCAAATTTTAACGTTCTTAATAGTACAGAGTCTTATCTTGGCCTCAAAGGCCCGTTGTCCTGGCGACGGCACTGGGTGGGTGTTGCAGGGGTTGACCTGGCCTGGCGATGCTGTGGGCTTTCTCCACCGCTGCTCTTGATATTAAATGAAGATTGCCTCTGCTCTGATCTGCAGATCGGTGATATCATAGTTCAGAATCAGTCGTTCGGGGAGGCCACCTCGCAGCCTGGCGCCACCTTCATCGCTGCCAAATTCGATGGCATTCTCGGCATGGCCTACCCATGTATCTCAGTCGCTGGTGTGGTCCCAGTATTCGACAATATCATGAAGCAGAAATTGGTAGAACGCAATGTGTTCTCTTTCTACTTGAACAGGTAAAATGTTCCCATCGCAAGTATGTTCCAGTTCTCAGCGCACCTGGTATTTAGGACAGAGGTGCGATGAACTGCAGATGCTGGAAACCTGAGCAAAAGAGCTACAGTATAACTCAGTGGGTCAGGCGACATCTCTGGAGGATGTGGACAGGAGATCTTTCAGGTTTTCACACTAATTTGTCGTAGGAGGAAGCTGGAAAAGAGAGGGGGGGGGGGGGGGGGGCGGGAGATGATAAAGCCAGGTAAGTGATAGGTGGATAGACACAAAGTGCTGGAGTAACTTAGGGGGGCAGGCAGCATCTCTGGATAAAAAGCCTTGTTCTCTAGAGAGGCTGCATGATCTGCTGAGTTACTCCTGCACTTTGTGTTTATCTTTGGCATTAACCAGCATCTGCAGTTCCTTGTTTCTATACTAAGTGATAGGTGGATACCGGTGAGGGTTGGGGGGGGAGGGGAGGGTTGATTTGGAGCAGGGTGGAGTAAGTGACAAAGGCTAGAGGTGAAAAGGAGGCAAAAGGGTGTGAGATAAGTAGAGGAAGCGTGAAATGTAAAGTCACAGGGAGGAATATTGGTGAAAGCCAGTAAAGGGGAGAGGAAAGACAGAGGAATGAATGGGAAATGAGGGTTGGAGATGAATGTACAAACGAGAGGAAAGAAGCAAATGACTTGGGCACAATAGTGGGAGAAGTGGGTGCACACTGGAGTGGTAGATACTAGAAAGGGAGCAGTGGGGGGAGGGGGGGGGGGGGGGGGGTGGTTATTACTTAAAATTGGAGAATTCAATGGATTGAACCATTAGATTGTAAGCTTCCCAAGCAGAATACAAGATGCTGTTTCTCAAGTTTGCGTGTGGCCTCACTATGGCAATGGAGGAGGCGCCGTGTCGGCACCGACCAGCAATTACCCCCTACACTAGCACTATCCTACACACTAGATACAATTCACAATCTTTACCATAGCCAATTAACATACAAACCTGTATGTCTTCGGAGTGTGGGAAGAAACCGGAGCACCCGGAGAAAACCCACGCGGTCACGGAGAGAAAGCACAAACAGCGCCCCTAGCGTCTCTGCCGCTGTGAAGCAGCAACTCGACCGCTGCTCCACTGTGCTGCCCTTTTTTTTAACAATAACAATAAGTGGGCCTTATAGAACAAAGATAGACACAAAATAATGGATTAACTCAGCGGGTCAGGCAGCATCTCTGGAAAAAAGGAATGGGCGTTGCTTCGGGTCGGAAACCTTCTTCAGAACGTCTTTATAGAAGGTCTGAGCCATTTGGAAAATCCTTTTAACTACTTTCTGTTCAATAACTGTGTTCTTCGGTGGTGATGGTGATGATGTTTTTGTGCACGTTTCTAGGAATCCAGACACTCAGCCTGGAGGTGAGCTCTTGTTGGGTGGCACAGATCCAAAGTTTTACACTGGAGATTTCTTCTTCGTGAACGTAATCCGGAAGGCATACTGGCAGATCCAGATGGATGAGTAAGATCTTTTGCGAGTTCATGTTCGTTTTGGGTATTGAAACATACTTCTGAAGCTTTGCTGTGCATTATGTTCAAATGAGGTACAAGTTGGAGTGTGTTCTGTGGTATCGTTTGGCACATAGAGAGTCATAGAGTCATACAGCATGGAAACAGGCCCAACTTGCTCATGTCGACTAAAATGCCCCATCTACACTAGTCCCACCTGCCTGCGTTTATCCCATATCCCTTTTAAACCTTTCCTATCCATGTACCTATTCAAAATGTCATTTAAAAGTTGTTACTGGACCTGCCTCAACTACCTCCTCTGGCAACTCATTCCATGTGCCCACCAACCTCTGTGTTTAAAAAGTTATCCTTCGGGTTCCTATTAAATGTTGCCCATGTCACATTAAACCTATGTCTCCTGATTCCTCGACTCTGGGTAAGATTCTGCGCATTCACCCTATCAATTCCCCTCATCTTATAAACCTCTATAGCCTCCTCAGCCTTGTGCGCTTCAAGAAATAAAGTCCCAGCCTGCCCAACCTCTCCCTCTAGCTCTGCCCCACAAGTCCTGGGAATATCCTCTTAAAACTTCTCTGCGCTGTCTCCTACTTAACAACATCTTTCCAAATCAGGGTGACCAAAACTGAACACAATACTTCAAAGGTGACCTCGCCAACATCTTGTACATAGCCCCAACCCTGTGAATATTCTGCTTCTTGAGAGTGTCACCTCAGTTTATCGTGTTTGCAGTTACATTTAGAGAAAGTGTAGGACGTTGCTTATTGTAACGCAAAAAAAAAGAAAAACTTATTTTGGTCTTGTCACTTGATTGAACCTTCTGCTCTAAGACCCTTAACAGCACTGATGTACAGAGGGATCTTGGTGTCTAAATCCACAACATCCTGAAATTGGCAACACAAGATAGTGTGACGAAGGCTAATGGATGCTTCCATCATTGGTTGGGGCATTGAGTTAAGAGTCAGGAAGTCGTGATGAAGCTCTGTTTGGTTTAGGTTAAGTTGAGTTTAGTTTATTCTCACATATACTGAGGTACAGTGAAAAGTTTGTTGCGTGCTAACCAGTCAGTGGAAAGACCAGACATGATTACAATTGACCCATCCACAGTGTTTAGATACATGATAAAGGGATAACATGAATAATGTTTAGTGCAGTTAAAGTCCAATCAAAGATAGTCCGAGGGTCTCCAATGAGGTAGATAGTAGGTCAGGACTGCCCTCTAGTTGTTGGTAGGTTGGATATGCCGCATTTGGAGTATTGTGTGCATTTCTAGTTGCCAAATTACAGAAGGATGTGGAGGCTTTGGGCAGGTGCACAAAAGGTTTACCAGAATGCCGGGATTAGGGGGTATTAACTACAAGGAGAGTTTGGACAGATTTCATTGATTTCTCTAGAAAGCTAAAGGTTGGAGACTTGATAGAAGTATATAACGATAGATGGGGCAGACATTCAGAACCTTTTTTTCAGTGTGGAAAGGTTAAAGACTAAAGGACAGAGTCAAAACGTGAGAGGAGCAAGGCTAAAAAGGAAATGTGTAAAGTAAGTTTTTTATTACATGGAGTGTGGTGGGTTGCTGCAATGCACTGCCAGGGGTGGTGATGGTGGAGGCGGTCACGATAGTGCCGTTTTAAGAAGCTTTCAGATAGGAACATGGAAGTGCAGGGAATGGAGGGGTGTAGATCGTGTGCAGGCAGAGGAGATTAGTTTATCTTGGCACCACATTTGGCACAGACGTGGGATGAAAGGCCTGTTCCTGTGTTGTACTGTTCTATGTTCCTTTCCTCTACTCTCCAGATACCTGGGTAGGGTGTGTGTCACAAATTATACTCTTCAATTAAACCATTTTACCACCATCTCACAGCCGAACGTTAATATTACAGGGAAACTATATGTCCTAAGTCATTTTGTGTGAAGATATGGATGATTGTTGCTCTCATTTGTATATTTACACATTCATACATTTTCAAACATTTTTAAATTAAAATTACAAAATTACACATATCAGTCTCTTCCTGACAGCTTTGGTTGTGTGTTCCAATTCAAATACATTTTTTTAATATGGTCCAATTGCTTTTAATTTTTACTGGGTGCTTATTTTTTTTCTATACCATAGAAAGCTTGTATAAATGCAAACTGTATTTATGGTCTTGTTTGTTTGTAGATGCAGCATGGAAATGGGCCCTTCAACCCACCGAGTCTAAGCTGACCATCGATCACCTGTTCATACTAGTTCTATGTAATCCCACTTTCACATCCGCTCCCTACACATTAAGGACAATTTACAAAGGCCAATTAACCTACAAACCTGCACATCTTTGGGATGTGGGAGGAAACCGGAATATCCAGAGGAAACCTCACAGGGAGAACTTGCAATCTCCATACAGACTGCACCCGAGGTCAGGATCAAACTCTGGTCTCTGGTGCTGGGAGGCAGTAGCTTTACCCACTGCACCACTACTCCATTTGTTTCAGGACTTGTAAACAAGATATCTTGGTACACTACAAGAGATGGCTAGGGTTTTTACATTCAATAAATAAGGCGGCACACTGGTAAATCTGCAGCCTTACAGCGCCAGGCCCAGGTTTGAAACTGACTACTGAAGCTGTCTGTATGGAGTTTTCACGTTCTCCCTGAGACCACGTGGACTTTCTCCGGGTGCTCCGTTTTCCTTCCACATCCTACAGACGTGCAGAATTGGCATCTGTAAATTGTCCCCAGTGTGTAGGATAGAACTGGTGTACGATGTGATCACTAGACTTGGTGGGCCAAAGGGCCTGTTTCCACACTGTATCTCAAAACTAAACCTCAAAACTACTGTACACTTACTGTTGGTGTGTTCTTTTCAGAATTACTGTTGGTAATACATTGACTCTGTGTAAAGGAGGGTGTTCAGCTATTGTGGACACAGGAACTTCAATGATCACTGGTCCTAAAGTCGAAATTGAAAGTCTGCACAAGGCCATCGGAGCTGTACTAATTACCCAGGGAGAGGTGAGGAGCTGTGTTTCTAATTTCTGCAATCATACTCTCTTGCTTCTGAAACCACGTGTTCACTTGCACGAGCAGTGAGTTTGCTACAGACTGCCAAAGTCCCTGGCCCAGAGAGGGGAAGGAGCCGGTGGTGCAGCGGTAGAGTTGCTGCCTTACAGCACCAGAGGCCTGGGTATAATTGCATGTAATTGCTGACCACAATAACACTGTCCTACACACACTGGGGACAATTTACAATTGGACCAAGCCAATTAGCCTACACACCTGCACACCTTTGGAGTGCAGGAGCAAACCGGGAGAAAACCCACGCAGGTCACGGGGAGAACGTAAAAATCTCCGTACAGGCAGCACCCGACGTCAGGGTCGAACCCGGGTCTCTGGCGTTGTAAGGCAGCAGCTCTACCGCTGCGCCACTGTGCCATCCTAGGGAAACGCATGCGAGATGTTTCAAGTCGAGGCCTTTCTTCAGATTGGAGAAGGATCCCAACCCGAAACATAACCCATCCTTTTTCTCCAAAGATGCTGCCTGACCCACTGAGTTACTCCAGCACTTTGCGTCTATCATAAAACACGGTAGTTGGCCAGTTTAGAATTGCTTATCGTCGGTGCTTCTGCCATTTTAGGAATTTTCTGGGGGGGGGGGGGAATGGTAACAATCAGTGGGGTGGGGGGGGGGTGGTGGAGAGAGAGCGAATGGGGACCATGGGGGGATGGGGGGGGGGTCTAAATTCTACTGCCACATGCGGCGGACTGGTCGATGAAGATTTGTACTGTAACTTTGTCGACACCTAAACATGGCAACATCTTTGTGCTGCCTAGGTGAGTTCTGCAGTGTGATTTTACCGGGTTGTATTCTAAAACAGCATTTCACTATGCCTAGGTACATGTGACAATAAAGTTTCATTGAAGATCACAAGCATCCATTATTTCATAAAACATTCTTCTTAAAAATACTGTAATTGCTCTCGACAATTTATCGCTGATGTTTTCTCTCCCACAGTACAAGGTTGATTGTAACAAAGTCTCCACACTCCCTCCTGTCAACTTTATCATCAAAAAGAAGAGCTTCACTTTGACTGCAGAGCAGTATGTCCTTAAGGTGGGTATTCAGTCTAAAGGGCTATCTCCATGAGATTTATTAATGCTAATCTGCAGGAAAATAGATAGATGGCTGGTGTCTGGTCTCCCTGACTCTAAAAAAATAAATCAGATTCAAACTATCTGCAGCCAGATTGAATGGGGATGGACCAATGTAGTCCATATGTTATAGGAGCAGAGTTAGGCCATTCAGCCCATCAAGTCTGCTCTGCCATTCAATCATAGCTGATCTGTCTTTCCCTCTCAACCCCATTCTCCTGCCTTTTCCCCATAACCCCTGACACCCTTACTAATCACGAATCTGTCAGTCTACGCCTTAAAAAGAAATCCATTGATTTAGCCTCCACACCCGACTGGCAATGAATTCCACAGATTCACTACCCTCTGGCTAAAGAAATTCCTCCCCGCCTGCTTTCTAAAGGTACATCCTTTTATTCTGAGGCCCAACTTGTCCACATAGACCAAGTTGCCCCATCTACACTAAACCCACCTTCATCTAAGCCTGTCCTATCCATTTACCTGTCTAAACATTGTGATAGTACCGACTTCATCTACCTCCTCCGGCAGCTCGTTCCCTACACCCAGTGCCCTTTGTTCAAAAAAAAAGTTGCCTCCCAGGTTCCTATTAAATCTTTCTCCCCTCTCCTGAAACTCATGTCCTCTGGTTCTCGATTCCACTATTCTGGATAAAAGACACTGTGCATTTACCCTATCATTTCCTTTCATGACTTGATGGGCCGAATTGCCTAAATCTACTCGTATATCTTATGGTCTCATGAAAACTCTGCAGTTTGTTGGGGTCTTGCTTATAGATGTTGGTGGACGGTGTGTTCTTGCTGTGTAGGCAGGCACTTGTCTTGCAATGTAGGTTTTTTAACAACATTATTCACTGTTCCTTTCCAGGAACAACAGGCTGGAATGACCATCTGCCTGAGTGGATTCATGGCTCTTGACATCCCCCCTCCCGCCGGCCCCCTCTGGATTCTTGGGGACGTCTTTATCGGGCAGTATTACACCCAATTTGATCGAGACAACAACCGAGTTGGATTTGCAAAAGCTGCGTAACGATGGTTCCTGTGTCAACAACTCAATAGAATAATAAAAATGTGCAATAATATTTGGATCCATCTTGTGGCAATGATCGAGAATCTCTGTTAGGTTAATGCTGTTATGACATTTGACTGTGACTTTGGAAGGTTTGGGAAAGGATTCTTCAAACTAATGGAAGAGTAGAACATGAGTAACATTTTGGAAATGTGAACTTCTGTTCAGGACTTTAATTTGTTCCATATATCTTTTTTCTGTTAAAACCTTCATGTCCTGAACATTGCATTGGTTGCAATTCAATTTGGCTTGTTTCTACTTGATATTTCAAAAACAGCTTGAAATTCCCCTTTTCCACTCCTTATTTTATAAAAGAGTAATGGATCCAACCAAGTTCAAGTTATGAATTGATTTCTGTTTTCCAAGTAGTGACGAGTTTAGGCAGTGATTTCTCAAGGCTGTTGTATAGCCCAGTGAATAATAGTCCTATTAATACTCGTGGTGCAGTTGAGATATGAGGACTCTTTGAAACAAAACGTCTGTATTTTTTTCCTTCTTGCAATTTGCTCTATGGGAAGTTCGCAAAAAGAAAAAGTGACTACAAACACAATGTGAAGGTGGGAGGTGGAGTTACGAAGGTGTCACAAGTTGGGGAGGTGGAGATTGCGGGAGTGTGTCTGGAAGTGTAAAATTGTTGCTGTCAAAACCATTAATATCAACAAGTTGTTCAACAGTGTTGGGATTGATGAGTCAGAGCTGATGTTTTAAAAACTATTTGAATGTGACTATTTCTGATTGTATTAATGGTGCATTAAATAAAATGAAATATCATTGTAATCAAACTGGTATATTTTTCATTGCAATATCAACTGTTGCTTTAATCTAATCAGTGGCTCTCTTGATAGAGATAGAAGCCATTGGTTCACATATTAGCCATGGCATGTATTTTGGTCACCCTGTTGTTAAGCTGGAAAGGTTGCAGAAAAGATTTCAATGGTGCTTTTATTGTCACGTACGTGATGTGCTAGCAGTGAAATTATTTTTCATACAAACTGTCGAGCAGAGTCTTGGCATGCCCCGATCCTTGATTAACAAGTGTACAGAAACAGGCCACTGAGCCCTCATGCAAGATGTGTCCTGTTTAGCCACCATTTTCACGCTCTAGTTCTTATGAGCGGTGCCTGTTGCAGGCAAGGCGCAGGTTATTGCAGGCTTCCCGCCATCTCCTACCTTGGACACCATCTTCCTATCCTCGCCCGTCCACCTTTGTTTTCCGGGGGGCGCCTCCTGCAGCGAACCTTGAGAGCGTTGTAGGCGAGACCCTCGTTCCTGATAACTAAATTAATATGTTATAGGAGCAGACTTAGACTTTTTGGCCCATCAAGTCTACTCTGCCATTAAATCATGGTTGATCTAATTTTCCCTCTCAACCCTATTCTCCTGCCTTCTCCCCATAAGACATTTTGGGTCAGGACCCTTCTTCAGGTGTTGCCACTGAGCCTGGTCTGAGGAGCAATTGAGCTTTGGTGCAGTTTGCCCTTGGGCTAAGGTTGAGGCCAGAACTGTTGAAAGATGTACTCCAAAAACGTACAGGTTTGTAGCTTAATTGGCTTGGAATATCTATAAATTGTCCTTGGTGTGTGTAGGATAGTGTTAATGTGCGGGGATCACTGGTTGGTGCAGACACGGTGGGCCGAAGGGCCTGTTTCCATGCTGTATCTCTAAAACTTAAAACTAAAACAATGATTTACATAGAACAGACCCTTCGGCCCACAATGTCCATGTTGAACATGATGCCAGGGTAAACTAATCTCTGCCTGCATGTGATCCATATCCCTCTTTGCCCGGCGTATGCATGTGCCTGTCTATAAGCCTTATAAACACCACCATTCTATCTCCCTCCACCTCTACCTTGGCAGCATGCACCAGGCACCCACCACTTCCCATGTTGTCCCGCACACCTTGTGTAAACTTTATCCCACTCACGGTCCAGCAATGCCCTCCAGCCTTTGACATTTCCACCCGATCATGACTCTCATACTTTTATAAACTTCTATCAGATCTCCCCTTAACCTAAAGAATTCCAGTGAAAACAATCCAAGATCCCCCAGCTCTACATTCAGTCTGAAGAAGGGTTCCAACCTGAAAGGTCACCTATTCCTTTTCTCCAGAGATGCTGCCTAACCCGTTGAGTTACTCCAGCATTTTGTGCCTTTCTTCGGTATTAACCATCGTATGCAGTTCCTTCCATACAGGTGTCAGAGGTCCAACAGACGGCTGTGGAGGCTTAGTTATTGGGTATTTTTAAAGCAGAGATGGACAGGTTCTTGATTAATAAGTATCAACGATTATGGGGAGAAGGCAGGAGAATGGGATTGAGAGGGGATAGATCAGACATGATTGAACAGTGGAATAGACTCGATGGGCCGAATGTTGCAATTCTGCTACTAGAACATATGAACTTCCAGCATCTGCAGTCTGTTGTGCATCCAAATATTTCTGTCCCTTCTAATAACTATAACCATTATGTTGTACTGTATATAAGATCATGTCACAGGAGCAGAAATAGACCATTCAGCCCATCGAGTCTACTCCGCCATTCAATCACGACTGTACTATCTTCCCCTTTCAATCCCATTGTTCTGCCTTCTCCCAATAACCTTTGACACCCTTATTAATCGTGCCCATCAAATATCCACCTTAAAAATACCCAGTGACTTGGCCTCCACCTGCGTCTAATCAATGTCTATCACTGACAGCTGAGGATTGTTGGTGATTGTGTTGCTGGTGAGGGTCAGTGGTCTCGTTCATCGGGGGCTATGAAGTGAACACTCCTTTAATAACGGGTCCCACTTGAAGATGCTGTCATTTTCCTTTTCCCGAAATCCCTTGGGATGAAGCCAACCCCTTTACATCGATAACTCCCAGCGCTAGATCTTGGAACCGAGCGCTCTCCTGGTAAGTTGGTGTTAGACCACCTTGTGGCCACGCTGTCTCACTGCAGAGGTCGGGGACATCTCGGCGCAGTTGCTGTTTATATGCTGTTTATTCTTGTTGAACGGTGGCGGCCAGTTTAACAGATGCTCGGCGCGTATCCTTGTGTTGCCCATGCAGGGAACTAAATGTTTAACTACTTTCTCGTTTGCATTCCCGACTTGAACGCGCTGGTTTATTCCTGAGTTTAAAATCGCATTCCGAATTTTCTGGTGGAGATGGGAGCGGGAGAGATGGGATAAAGACAAATTTCCTACAACGCCGAGGGTAGCCTTGTTGTCTTTCTCAACTGGGTCAATGGGAGGAGCTCGCGTTTTGGTTTACACTGTTTTGCTTCTGCTGTTAAAGAACCGATGAACAAGTTGTTAACCTATTTACAATGGTCCTGATAATTCCGTGTCACTTTCCAAAGATACGGTGGTCTGTCACGGTTGCTCGCTGGGTAATTGTCTTGCCTTTATTGTGATAGAAACATAGAAATTAGGTGCAGGAGTAGGCCATTCGGCCCTTCGAGCCTGCACCGCCATTCAATATGATCATGGCTGATCATCCAACTCGGTATCCTGTACCTGCCTTCTCTCCATACCCTCTGATCCCCTTAGCCACAAGGGCCACATCTAACTCCCTCTTAAATATAGCCAATGAACTGGCTTCGACTACCCTCTGTGGCAGAGAGTTCCAGAGATTCACCACTCTCAGTGTGAAAAAAGTTCTTCTCATCTCGGTTTTAAAGGATTCCCCCTTATCCTTAAGCTGTGACCCCTTGTCCTGGACTTCCCCAACATCGGGAGCAATCTTCCTGCATCTAGCCTGTCCAACCCCTTAAGAATTTTGTAAGTTTCTATAAGATCCCCTCTCAATCTCCTAAATTCTAGAGAGTATAAACCAAGTCTATCCAGTCTTTCTTCATAAGACAGTCCTGACATCGCAGGAATCAGTCTGGTGAACCTTCTCTGCACTCCCTCTATGGCAATAATGTCCTTCCTCAGATTTGGAGACCAAAACTGTACGCAATACTCCAGGTGTGGTCTCACCAAGACCCTGTACAACTGCAGTAGAACCTCCCTGCTCCTATACTCAAATCCTTTTGCTATGAAAGCTAACATACCATTCGCTTTCTTCACTGCCTGCTGCACCTGCATGCCCACTTTCATACCATGTACCATGACACCCAGGTCTCGCTGCATCTCCCCATTTCCTAGTCGGCCACCATTTAGATAATAGTCTGCTTTCCTGTTTTTGCCACCAAAATGGATAACCTCACATTTATCCACATTATACTGCATCTGCCAAACATTTGCCCACTCACCCAGCCTATCCAAGTCACCTTGCAGTCTCCTAGCATCCTCCTCACAGCTAACACTGCCCCCCAGCTTAGTGTCATCCGCAAACTTGGAGATATTGCCTTTAATTCCCTCATCCAGATCATTAATATATATTGTAAATAGCTGGGGTCCCAGCACTGAGCCTTGCGGTACCCCACTAGTCACTGCCTGCCATTGTGAAAAGGACCCGTTTACTCCTACTCTTTGCTTCCTGTTTGCCAGCCAGTTCTCTATCCACATCAATACTGAACCCCCAATGCCGTGTGCTTTAAGTTTGTATACTAATCTCTTATGTGGGACCTTGTCGAAAGCCTTCTGGAAGTCCAGATACACCACATCCACTGGTTCTCCCCTATCCACGCTACTAGTTACATCCTCGAAAAATTCTATAAGATTTGTCAGACATGATTTACCTTTTGTAAATCCATGCTGACTTTGTCCAATGATTTCACCACTTTCCAAATGTGCTGCTATCCCATCTTTAATAACTGACTCTAGCAGTTTCCCCACTACCGATGTTAGACTAACTGGTCTGTAATTCCCCGTTTTCTCTCTCCCTCCCTTCTTAAAAAGTGGGGTTACGTTTGCTACCCGCCAATCCTCAGGAACTACTCCAGAATCTAAAGAGTTTTGAAAGATTATTACTAATGCATCCACTATTTCTGGAGCTACTTCCTTAAGTACTCTGGGATGCAGCCTATCTGGCCCTGGGGATTTATCGGCCTTTAATCCATTCAATTTACCCAACACCATTTCCCGGCTAACCTGGATTTCACTCAATTCCTCCAACTCCTTTGACCCGCGGCCCCCTGCTATTTCCGGCAGATTATTTATGTCTTCCTTAGTGAAGACGGAACCAAAGTAGTTATTCCATTGGTCCGCCATATCCTTGTTCCCCATGATCAACTCACCTGTTTCTGACTGCAAGGGACCTACATTTGTTTTAACTAATCTCTTTCTTTTCACATATCTATAAAAACTTTTGCAGTCAGTTTTTATGTTCCCTGCTAGTTTTCTTTCATAATCTATTTTTCCTTTCCTAATTAAGCCCTTTGTCCTCCTCTGCTGGTCTCTGAATTTCTCCCAGTCCTCCGGTATGCTGCTTTTTCTGGCTAATTTGTACGCATCATCCTTCGCTTTGATACTATCCCTGATTTCCCTTGTTATCCACGGATGCACTACCTTCCCTGATTTATTCTTTTGCCAAACTGGGATGAACAATTTTTGTAGTTCATCCATGCAGTCTTTAAATGTCTTCCGTTGCATATCCACCGTCAACCCTTTTAGAATTAATTGCCAGTCAATCTTGGCCAATTCACGTCTCATACCCTCAAAGTTACCTTTCTTTAAGTTCAGAACCATTGTTTCTGAATTAACAATGTCACTCTCCGTCCTAATGAAGAACTCAACCATATTATGGTCACTCTTGCCCAAGGGGGCACGTACAACAAGACTGCTAACTAACCCTTCCTCATTACTCAATACCCAGTCTAAAATAGCCTGCTCTCTCGTTGGTTCCTCTACATGTTGATTTAGATAACTATCCCGCATACATTCCAAGAAATCCTCTTCCTCAGCACCCCTGCCAATTTGATTCACCCAATCTATATGTAGATTGAAGTCACCCATTATAACGGTTTTGCCTTTGTCGCACGCATTTCTAATTTCCTGTTTGATACCATCTCCAACTTCACTACTACTGTTAGGTGGCCTGTACACAACACCCACCAGCGTTTTCTGCCCCTTAGTGTTTCGCAGCTCTACCCATACCGATTCCACATCCTCCAAACTAATGTCCTTCCTTTCCATTGCGTTAATCTCCTCTCTAACCAGCAACGCTACCCCACCTCCTTTTCCTTTCTCTCTATCCCTCCTGAATATTGAATATTCCCTCCTGAATATTGATCTCCTCTCACGCTGGCATTAACGTTGTGCAAAACACAGTGTGCTGGAATAACTCAGCGGGTCAGGCAGCATCGGTGGAGGGAATGGACAGGCGACGTTTCGGGTTGAGACCCTTCTTCAGAACCTATCCATTCCTCCACAGATACTGCCCGACCCGTTGAGTTACTCCAGCACTTTGTATTTTGCTCGAGATTCCACCATCTGCAATTCCTTTCATCTCAACATTAACGTTGTACCGTCTATATGTTTTTAGCAACGGATACGTACTTGATGAAATAGTGAAACTTATTGGAGACTATCATTCGAGATATTGTCAAGGTAGAAACAATAGTTTAGTTTATTGTCACATGTACCGAGGTACAATGAAAAGCTTTTTTGTTGCGTGTTAGTCAGATTCCAGTCAGCGGAAAGACTATACATGATTACTCCAAAGCCGTCCACAGTGTACAGATACAGGATAAAGGGAATAATGTGTAGTGCAAGATAAAGATAGTCCGAGGGTATCCAATGTGGTAGATGTGAGGTCAGGGCTGCTCTAGTTGGTGATAAGATGGTTCATTCAGTTGCTGATAACAGCTGGGAAGAAACTGTCCCTAAATGTTGGAGGTATGTGTTTTCATTCTTCTGTACCTCTTGACTGAAGGGAGAGGGGTGGGTGAGAATGGTCCTTGATTATGCTGGTGGCTTTGCCGAGGCATTGCAGAAGAGTAGTGGATGGGAGGTTGAAATATAATATAATAACACTGCAATCTGTTTCAAAGCCTTGTGGGTTGTAGAACCACCAGCGATGGGATGAATATTCACTGGTATCTCTGACATAGAGGGGAGTCTATCTGAAAGTTGGACTGACACTGGGTGAAATAGAATCAAACGTCAAAACAGTAACTGGTAACACCAAGCATGTAAGAAGGAACAGCAGATGCTGGTTTAAACTGAAGATAGACACAAAATGCTGGAGTAACTCAGTGAGTCAGGCAGCATCTCTGGTGAAAAGGAATATGGATATGTGACATTTTGAGTCGAAGTCAGAAGAATGATCCTGACCCAAAACATCACCTATCCATGTTTGCCAGAGATGCTGCCTAACCTGTTGAGTTACTCCAGCACTTTGTCTTTTTGTATAAAGCAGCAGCTACACTTCTTTGTTTCTACAAGGTGTATGGTATGTTTGTCTTCATTGGTTGGGCATTGAGTATAAGAGACAGGAAGTCATGATACAGCTTTATATAAAACTTTGGTGTGGCCACATATGGAGAATTCTGTGCAGTTTGCCTCCGCTGTCATGTTGTGAAAACAGAGAGGATGAGACAGAGTTTCTTCCCACAGGCCATCAAGACTGTAAACTCTTATCTCACCAGGGACTAATTTACTGTTGTGTTGTCTTTTTTTAATTGTTTTTTTTCTGACATGTAAATACTGATTCTGTTCTATTCTCTTCTGTAGTTTTTGCACAATCCGCAGGCATTACCACTTTCATTTCACTGCACATCTTGTATGTGTATGTGACAAATAAAGTTGACTTGACTTGAGTTCTAGTCAGCCAGTACGGGAAGGACTTGGAGGCTTTGGAGAGGGCGGAGAAGAGGTTTACCAGAATGCTGCCTGGGTTTGGAGGGTGTTAACTTTATGGGGAAGGTGGACAATCTAGGATTGTTCTCTCTGGAACTTTGGAGGTTGAGGGGAGATCTGATAAAAGTTTATGAATACATAGACAGGGTAGATAGTCAGAACCTATTTCTCAAGGTGGAAATATCTTTCAAACAAATATCAGGCAAAACTAGAGGGCACAGTTTTAAGGTGAATGGGGCAAACTTTAAAGAAGAATTGTGGGGCAATTGTTTTGTTGCACAGTGGTGGGTGCATGGAATACTCTGTCAAGGATGGTGGTGGAGGCAGATGCGATATTGGTGCTTGAGAGGCTTTTGGATAGGCACATGGATCCATAAAAAATGGATCATGTGCAGGCAAAGGAGAATAGTTTGACCTGGCGTCATGTTTAGCATGGACATTGTGGGCCGAAGGGCCTGTTCCTGTGCTGGAGATTAGTTTAACTTGACGTCATGTTCAGAACTGAAACTGGGCTGTACTGCTCTATGTTATATGAAAGAATGAAATGCTACTCTTGATTTGTATTTAACATATTGAAGACATGGGGAAAGAGTAAAGAGCATGATAAATGAAGTAAAACAGTAATGTTAAAAGCTGGTAATTGGGGTTTGGGGCTTGTGATAGTAAGAGACTGAAGTGCATTAAATGTGATTGTGTAGAATATGATACATCAGGTGGCCTGTGCTTGATCATTTGATACTAATGTACGCAATGCCTTGTAAACTGATAACATATTTCTCAATCTTTCAACCCAGTGCCAGGACATGGCTGAGAAGTTTAACCCTGCACTACCTTGTCTACTTTCTATTTCACGTGTTAGACATGGTTCATGGGGCCATGTCAGGAGATGTTGTATTTGTGTCCTACTCCAGCAACTTGAGCAGATAGTCAGATGGAGCTGCGGTCACCATTACTGGTCTCTTTGGGACGATATATTAACCCACAAGGCCTTGTCAGTGTGATTGTAGACACAAGGAACTGCAGATGCTGGCTGGAGGGGAGGTCAGGCATCATCTTTGTTGAACATGGATAGATCATTCCAAGTTCCCCGGAGATGCTGCCTGATCTGCTAAGTTCCTCCAGCAATTTGTCTTTTTTTGTAAACCAGCATCTGTAGTTCCTTTCCCGCAACCTTTACTGAGATGTCCGCCTGTCCTCCCCATCCCCACCCCTCCTCTATTACAATCAATCTGAAAAAGGGTCCTCACCTGAAATGTCATCGGTCCATGTTGTCCACAGATTGCGTTCCTCCAGCACTTGTTGTCTTGCTCAAGATTCCAGTAACTGCAGTTTCCTGTGTCATTTTCCTGTGGATGGGCACATGGATATCACCCATTAGTTTAACGGCATCATGTTTGGCACAAACAGTATAGGCCAAAGGTTCTGTTCCTGTGCTGTTCGGAAATAAATAAATATGGCGCTATTCCTTAGTTCGCAAGGAAATTGGCTATTGTTTCTTATTTTAAAACTGTCGCATAGCTACAAAAAATACTTCATTGACTGTAAATATTTTGAGATGACCTTAGATCAAAAAAGGCACAGGTTTTAAATTTTGTGTATAATATTTATCAGAAAAAGATAATCTTCCTTTTTATCCATGATATAATTAAATTATATATGTTTTAAATCTGGCAGGGCAGCTGACCTATTTCCCAGAGTGGAAATGTTAAAGACTGGACGGTATAGGTTTAAAGTGAATGGGGGCAATGCTCAAAAGTGATTTGCAGGGCAAGTTTCTTTTTACACACATTGGGTGGTGAATGCCTGGAGCATGCTGATGGAGGTAGATACGATAATACCTTTAATACACCTTTATATTGGCATACGGATCATATGTATGCAGAATTCAAGTTCAAGTTAGCATCATTTTCGAACATACTTTGTGGCCTGAAGGGCCTGTTTCCATGATGCACACTTTTAAGTTCTATGTTAATAGGGAACTGGATGGTAATGTTTCAATTCAGTGATTCTCATTGAATGGACTGTAATCATGCCCAGGACCAAAATATTTCTGTAAAGTTTGCTTTATTTTCAAATATATTTTGGTCAGAGTGAAGGGAAATCTCATTTGTGCTTTGTGGAGGCATTTGTGTCAATAAATGAAAAACTTTGAAGTCGGCTATATGCTCAATCCAATTCAGTAGAGTTTAATTTATTGTCACATGTACCGAAGTACAGTGGAAAGCTTTTATGCTGCATTCTACTAACTAGTCAGTGGAAAGGCAATACATGATTACAATCGAGCTGTCTAGTATACAGATACAGGATAAAGGGAATAATATGTACTGCAAGATAAGGTCCAATTAAAGACAGTCCGAGGGTCTTCAATAAGGTAGATAGCAGCTCAGGACTGCTCTCCAATTGGTGATAGGGTGGTTCAGTTGCCTGATAACAGCTGGGAAGAACATGTCCCTGAATGTGGAGGTGTGTGTTTTCACAATTCTGTATCTCTAGCCTGATGGGAAGAGTGGGTAGGAGGGAGTGACGGGGGTGAGAGTTCTTGATTATGTGGACGGCCTTGCCGAGGCAGCGTGAAGCGTAGATGGAGTCAATGGAAGGGCAGCTGATTGGCAACTTGCATTGCATGTTAAGTGTTGTACAAACATGCAGGTGAATCTGATAGTCACTCACCGACACAGATTGTCTTCATCTCTCCAGAGATGCTGCCCAACCTACTGAGTATTTCCAACATTTTTTTTAAAAATCCAGCATTTTTTAAATTTCCATTACTTTTCAAATGTGTTTGATTTAATTTAGTTAAAGGCTCATTCCGCTTTCTTGGAGGTGCCATATTCTCTGATCTTTCAATTAATAAAATTAAACCTGTGCTGTGAAGGGGATTACTTTGACTTCTAAAGTCACGGTTTCATTTTGCATAAGATCGATTGAAATATGTTACTGAGCAATGCCTCAGCGAGGTCATATGCAACTGTGATATTCTATCTGCAAAACATAACCATGTGATTGAAAGCATGTCATTCTAGATATTTATACGTCTTTTGCAACAGTCAAGTGACCACGTGCACAGTGATGACTAAAAATGCCAGTGAATGATGTTAGCAGCCCCTGGTGGCCTCCTGCAAAACCAACTCTGAGAAGAATTTGCCCTCTTTCCCTCCCAATTGCCAGAATCCTGGCAGAAAAAAAGCACATGCAGATACAAGGAACTGTAGCTGCCAGAACATTAAGCAAAGCACAATGTGCTGGAGGAACTCTGGGGATCGGGCAGCATCTGTGGAGGGAATGATAGGTGATGTTTCGGGTCAGGACCTTTCTTCAGACAGATTAAAGTTCTGACAACTTTAATGTAGCTGGTTTTGAAAATCTTTAAGCAACGGCAAGTTTACTTAGATGTAAGGAAAAACATAGGAAGCCACTTAACTCACTACACGGGTCAGGACACTTCTTTAGATTGAAGAAAGACTCAAAACGTCACTTTATCCATCTTTTCCAGAGAAAGATCCTGACCTGAAATGTCGCCCATGTTGCCTGAACTACTGAGTCACTCCAGCACTTCGTGTCATTTTTCTTTGTATACCAGCATCTGCAGTTCCTTGTTTCTCTCTCTGACTCCATGCACTCTTGATTTCCAAAGAATAGAAGAAGCGAGGAACTGCAGGTGCTGGTTTATACCGAAGATAGACAAAGTACTGGAGTAACTTAGCAGGTCAAGCAGCATCTCTGGGGGAAAAAAGGATGGGTGACGTTCTGGGTCGGGACTCCTGTCTATCTTCCAAAGGGTAGCACTGGTTGCTAATTGTAAGGTATGATTGAGGAGCTACGTTTGGAAGACGGGAAAGTTTGGAAGGCACGGCACTGTGGCCCTACCTTGACTCGAAGCTTCTGTTTTTATCCCACCATGAATGGCTCAGTTAAAAATGAACCTTCCCTGATTGAGTCCCACACACAATGATTGACATCCTAGAACAGGCAAACAAAACTGTGTAGGAAGGAACAGCAGATGCTGGTTTAAACTGAAGATATACACAAAAATGTGGAGTAACTCAGCGGGTCAGACAGCATCTCTGGAGAAAAGAAATGGGTGATGTTTCGGGTCGAGACCCTTCGTCTGAAGAAGGCTCTCGACCCAAGACATCACCTATTTCTTTTCTCCAGAGATGCTGTCTGACCCGCTGAGTTACTTCAGCTTTATGCGTATATATTCTGACAAAAAAAACTGTTTACTCGCCAGTCAAGAGTGTTTTATTGTCATATCTACTGAAGTGCAACAATGAAATTCTTGCTTGTAGCAGCACAACAGGTCTATAGCACAGTACAATCAGGGTGGCACAGTGGTGCATCAGTAGAGTTGCTGCCTTATAGTGCAAATGACCCAGGTTTGATCCTGATTATTGATGTGTCTGTACGGAGTTTGTGTGTTCTCCCAGTGACTGCATGGGTTTTCTCCGGATGCTACGGTTTCCTCCCATATTTCAAGACTTACAGGTGTGTAGGTTGATTGACTTTGGTAACTATTGTAAATTGTCCCTAGAGTTGGTGTACGGTGCGGATTTGGTGGGCCGGAGAGCCTGTGTCTGCGCTCTATCTCTAAACTAAACTAAATCTTAAAAAATCCAATATAGTGACTGAAGAAAACAAAGCCTGAAGACCCGAGTGAAACCCAAGCAGTTCTGAGTTTAGTTGGAGATTGTAGTGATGATCGTTGGGAAGATGAACCTGTTGGTCACTATTTTCAGACTCCTGTAACACCTTCATGATGGCTGGAGTGAAATGAGAGCATGTCCAGAGTGTGCGGGTCTCTGACAATGATGGCTGCCTTTTTGAGGCAGCGACACCTGTAGATCCCTTTGATGGTGGGGTCAGTGCCTGTTGGACCGGGTAGTGTGTGGTAGTGGGGTGGGGGGGGGGGGTCTGTACCCATGATGGACTGGGCAGTGACCACCACTTTCTAGTCTCCTTTGTTCCTGGACATTGGAGTTGGCCTGTGCTTCTGCGCTCTATGCACAATGACCTTGCTGAACTCCCAGTTGCAGGGTCAGGACCATCATTGAGATGATCAGTCTGAAGAAGGGTCCTGACCTGAAACCTCGCCTATCCATCCATACCACCAGACATGGGAGCAGTATTAGGCCATTCAGCCCACACAACCATCTGTGGCAATGAATTCCACAGATTCACCACCCTCTGGCTGAAGAAATTCCTCCTCGTCTTATTTCTCAAGGAACTTGCTTTAATTCTGGGGCTGTGCCCTTCAGCCCGACACTCTCCCACTACTGGAAACACCATTTCCGCATCCACTCTATCTATAGGTCTTTCATTTTTCTGTAGTTTTAAATGATTTTTATTTACCCCCCCCCCCCTATCCTAAATTCCAGTGAGTACATGGCTCATTCCTTCCACAGATGCTGCCTGACCCATTGAGTTCTTCCAGCACATTGTGTAAATAGCACAGGCAGGACTGTCTTCTGGGCTCCCTTTGCTCGTGGTTGGAGAGACTGTTCTGTTTTGCCTATCATGTCCCAGGTTTGTTTTCAGCCCTTAACTTGGGCTGAGGTTGGGATGTTTATACTGTAGGGGATGGGAGAGATGGTCTAGGGCCAGGTACAGATGACACAATGGGCTAAGTGTTCGGGCTGACAACCGGAAGGTAGCTGGTTCGAATCCCGCTTGGAGTGCATACTGTCGTTGTGTCCTTGGGCAAGACACTTCACCCACCTTTGCCTGTGTGTGTCCTTGGGCAAGACACTTCACCCACCTTTGCCTGTGTGTGTGGATGTAATTATGTGAAGTACTTTGGGGTCAATGCAAGTTGACTAAAAATGTGCTATATAAATAAAGAAATTTAATTTAATTTTATTTTATTTTATTCCTTGGAGCACAGGAGGATGAGGGGTGATCTTATAGAAGTGTATAAGTTCATGAGAGGAATAGATAGGGTAAATATCATAGTCTCTTACCAAGAGTAGAGCAATCAAAGACCAGCGGATATAGGTTTAAGGCGAAGAGGAGAAATTTAATAGGAGCCTGAGGGGCATGTTTTTTTACACGAATATATGGACGAGCTGCCTATGGAGGTAGTTGAGCCAAGCACTATCACACAGTTTAAAAAAAAAAAAACATTTGGACAAGAACATAGGATATGTTTAGAGGGATATGGACCAAACCCAGGCAGGCGGGACTAGTGCATTTGGGGTATGTTGGTCGGCCTGGGTCTATTTCCATGCTGTATGACTCCCACTTGCTCGCCATTTTAACTTCTCTTCCCATCTCCATACTGATGTTTCTGTCCTGGGCCTCCTCCATTGTCATTTTGGCCTTGTATTTAAGATCGCCTTTTGGAAGTAGATCTACACGCAATTCTTTCAAGGAAATGATGGGCATTTGCTGTTGAATTAATGGTTCTGCTGATGAGAAATCGTGCGCACAGACTTCTTTGTGTCTGGTGTGGTCTGCACAGTGCAGTTGGGAAGGGATGAAATTAACTTTGTCGGAGGGTCGCGGCGTACACGGGCAATAATCAAATCCGATTATTTTTGGAGTCAGTAGTTCGGGATCATATTCCACCACACGCCCATTCCCTACAAAGAGCACTTGAGCGTCCTTGGACTTGATGAGGTCCTGCTGCATGGCGAGGTCTCCGGGGATTGTTGTCGCTTACAAAAATTGAAGGCATTTGGCAAGGATGCTGCCAAAAAATTGTTTCAAATGCCACGATGCAGGCAATGATCTGTTTTGGGGATCTGTTGATTTAAAGGTTAAGCGTTGGCCAAAGCAACAGAAAAAATGCCAAAGGATCCGATATCCACTTAAAACAGGCAGTGGGTCAAATTCCGTCCAGTGCAACCCCCTCCCAACACCAAGCTGAGGGTTCTATCTACTAGCGTTTGAAACACCAATTGCTGGAATAACTCGGCAGGTAGGGCAACATCCTGGAGGACAGAGTTAGGCTACGTTGCAGATCGGGACCCTTCTTGAGAGATGTCTAGACTTTAGACTTGGAGATATTCTCCGGAGATGCTGCCTGGCCCATTCAGTTACTCCAGCAGTTTGTATTCTACACAAGATTCCAACATCTGCAGTTCTGCGTGTCTTTGTATTGTTTTTTTAAAAAAAAGACAAAATGCTGGAGTAACTCGGCGAGTCGGGCAGCATCTTTGGAGAACATCTCTGTAAAAACAGTTCCGCCGCCTATTCAAAGTAGGCACAAAATGCTTAAGTAACTCAGGCAGCACCTCTGGAGAGAAGGAATGGGTGATGTTTCGAGTCGAGACCCTTCTTCAGACTGATGTCAGGGGGGAGGGCGGTACAGAGATAGAATGTAGTCGGAGACAGTAAGACTGGTGGGAGAACTGGGAAGGGGGAGGTGGAAAGAGGGAAAGCAAGGGCTATTTGTAGTTAGATAAGTCAATGTTCATATCACGGGTGTGAGCTACCCAAGTGAAATATGAGGTGTTAATAGAGAATAGGTGCAGGAGTAGGCCATTCGGCCCTTCGAGCGAGTACCGCCATTCAATGTGATCATGACTGATCATCCCCAACCAGTACCCTGTTCCTGCCTTCTCCCCATATCCCCTGACTCCGCTATCTTTAAGAGCCCTATCTAGCTCTCTCTTGAAAGTATCCAGAGAACCGACCTCCACCGCCCTCTGAGGCAGTGTTGTTCCTCCAATATGCGCTGGGCCTCACTCTGACAATGGTGGAGGCCCAGGACAGAAAGGTCAGATTGGGAATGGGAGGGGGAGTTAAAGTGCTGAGCAACCAGGAGATAAAGTAGGTTTAGGCGGACTGAGCGGAGGTGTTCAGCGAAACGATCACCGAGCCTGCGCTTGGCCTCGACTATATACAGGAGTTGACGCCTGGAACAGCGGATACAGTAGATGAAGTTGGAGGAGGTCTGTGCCAATTCATCTCCTCCAGAGATGCATTTACCTGTTTCAATCCAACAAGTAGCCAATTTAAGCAGCGATTAGAATTAGTGCAAAAATCGGAAAACATTATTTTATAAATACGTTTTATTTCGTATTTCTTGGAACAGTCTTGGCATTCACACTGATAATATATAATATAAATATATAAATTTAGTTTGGCACATCAAACCAGGTATTTCTATACACAAGCGACATTAAATATTTCAATGGATTGGCAAAAAAAGCGACTCTTATATACAATTATACACAGAGTTGTACAAAAGAAGTGGTCCACATTAGGTGTCTGTTACTTTTTTTAAAAAACTTGGGATGCATTTAAAGAGGAAAATAAAAATGTCTAATTTAGACAGGTCTTGGACGTGGTGATTGTTTGTATTGAATTCCATGTAGTTAAGAGTTGGCGATCTCGGCAATGGTCTGTTTATTGGTAGGTTCCTCCGTTCGTTAGGAACCGATTTCAGAGACCGGCACTGTCTCCTGCGGTCGGTTTTGGGTTCAATCGTTTCACCAGTGCACCCTCGGTAGTTGGGTTCGGCGGTTATAAAACCTGGTAGATTGGGTTGTCGGGCGGTAGCTCGGTGACGGTGCAGTTGGCCGGCGATGGGATAATGGCCAAAGGATCGCTCAAAGTGGCGCCTTCCCGGGGAGACGAAGGACTAACCATGGTCGCATCTGGCACCATCATCACCGGACAAGTCGGCCGGTCGGTGGAGATCCGTTCGACGATGTTGGAAAGGCAATCCAGGCTCGAGATCACGGAACTCTTGCCAGTTTTCACATCTAAACACAACGCACATTACAATGAGATAATGAACGGCACCGCACTTGGACAAACGTCACCTTTTCTACTTGTCAGAAATATTGAGGGACAGAACACACAGCGCTGGAGTAACTCAACTGGTCAGACAGCATCTCTGGAGAACAAGGACAGACAATGTTTCGGGTCGGGACATTTGGCTGTTTTTTGAAGGGTAGATTGATGGGTTATTCGTTAGGAAGGGCGTCAAAGGTTACGGGGAGAAGGCTGGAGAATGGGGTTGAGAGAGGAAAATAGATCAGCCACGATCGAATGGTGTAGTAGACTCGATGGGCCGAATGCCTAATTATGCTCCTGTGTCTTACTATCCCTTCCTCAGACCGAAGAAGGGTCCAGACCAGAAACGGCACCTATCCATGTCCTCCAAAGATGCTGCCTGACCCGCTGAGATATTCCAGCATTCTCTGTGCAATATTCCAGCATCTGCAATTCCTGGTGTCTAGAAAATATCCATGTCCAGGGGGGGGGGACAGTGGCACAGCGGTAGAGTTGCTACCTTCAGGCGCCAGAGACCCGGGTTCGACCCTGACTAAGGATGCTGTCTGCTTGGAGTTTGTACATTTCTCCCTGTGACCGCGTGGGGGTTTCTCCGGGTGCCTCCCACATCCCACATGCATGTGCAGGTTTCTACGTTAATTGGCTTTTGTAAATTGCCTTTCCTTTATACGATAGAACTAGTGGTGCTGGTCGGCGCCGGCTTGGTGGGTTGATGGGCCTGTTTCCACGCTGCATCTCTAAAACTAGAGAGATTTTCGAAATTCAACAATTCCTAATGGAGGCAAGCAAGTAATTCTTGCACCTTGTCGTTCACATTGTGACATCTTCACTGAACTCTTCCCCTCTCAAATGACTTTATATTTTCTCCATATTGCTACTCTGAAATAGGAATTGTTGGAAAGGGGAACATTTGGCTGGATGTGATCACTGTGAACGGTGGCTCCACGCTTTCCCATGATGGAGTCCCGCTGTGCGCGTCGCTGGTGCGGGGAATCGTTCACTCACCGTTTGTCGTATCCGAGAAGTAAGTGTTGTCGTAGGCGGCGCGTCTCCTACCGCAGGCGGGCCCGCTGCAATCCAACTGCAAAATCAAACACGGGAACGGTGAGGCTGAGACACAGGGCCGCTACTTGGAAGATCTATCCACGTCTGTATCAGATGAAGCTTTAAGCTGCCGGAGTCTACATCGGATCAAGCTTCAAACTAATTTGACTAAATTTACATCGTATAAGGCTTTGGACTAGCAGAGTTTATAATCAGACAAAGCTTTAAACTATCGGAGTCTGCATCGGATGATGCTTTAAAATGTCCGTTTGTGTCGGATAAGACTTTAAACTTTCAAGAGTTTGTATCGAATAAAGTTTAAACCTTAAATGTAGATCGGATCAGGCTTTAAACTATCAAGGTTCATATCAGATGCAGCGTTGAACTACCAGAATCTACATCGAATGAAGTTTTAAACTATCCCAGTTTGTATCGGATGAGACCTCAAACTTCAAGTAACAATTCTTACTTGGATTAAATAGAAAACCAAACACGTTAGCGATTTGCCTTCCAACTCTTACACGTGAGGTTTAAGGTGTTTGGTCAACACTACAACTTTACTGTCATGGTACATCATTTTAAATGTGATGCTGGAAATTATTTAGAATAATATAAGCCTAACATTCACCAAAGTACCCAGACAGTTTACATTTGGGACATTCTCTATATCCATTATGTATGTGAGTATTTGTGAGTGTGTATGTTGGTGTGGTTATACAATGTGTGCGAGTAAACAGTGTATGTGTGTGTGAGAGTGTATGTGGGTATATATGTGCGTGAGTATATTTGTGTAGGTATGTGTGAGTATACAGTATACTCACAGTATGTGGGTGTACATATGTGAGTATTCGTGTGAGTATATATGCGAGTATACAGTATATGTGGATATGGGTGTGTATAATATATATATATATATGTAATCTCGCAATTCTCTTACCATCCCATCCGAGCAAGTGGACCGTGGGCTGGAGGCATCCGAGTCGACACTGTAATGATCCATGACCGCCAGGTAGTTGTCGTCCTGCTCCCTCAGGAGAGCCTGCAAGCTCTCGATGTACCTGATGGCGTTCCTGAGGATCTCCACCTTGGGCAGCCTCTGGTTCGGGTTGGTGGACGTGCACCTCTTGAGCGTCTCGAACGCCTCGTTCACTTTGCTCAGGCGCCGCCTCTCTCGCATGGTGGCCGCTTTCCGTCGGTCGGCGTTGGTCGTTTTCCTCTTGCACGCCTTGCAAGCCCACAGCAGGCAGCGGCCGGCCTGGTGGTGGCCACTGGGCGCTCGGATGTGCTCGTCTTCGGTCGCCACCTGGTCGGCTTTGAGCAACCCAACGTGCACCAGCCTGGGGTCCAGGTCCTCGAAGAAGTGGATGTCTGAAGTGGAAAAGCAAGAGTCGTCGTAGAAGTCGTCGGCGGAGGAGAAGGAGCAGAGAGAGGTATCCGTTAGCTCCATGGTGGCCGCGGTTGAGATCCTCCTCCAACTTCCAGCAGAACCCCTGCTTCCCTCTCTAGTAGACGTCGCTCGCCCTTGGACTGCGATGCTCGTACCGTATGGTACCTGTGCTGGGTGGCAGGAAAGTGTAGCCCTATTTATTCCAAATTCTCTGGGCGACTGCGGGAAACTCCTTCAACGCCCCCAGGTTCTCCCACCAGCCAATCCCATTGTTCTGCGAGGTGGCTGCGTTATCCACGGGTCGGGGCGGCGACCCTCCCGATTGGAAGGCGGCCTCTATGGCTGGGGGTCCCTTTCACCCTTCAGATTTCAATCGCATTTGTGTCCGGCTATTACACGGGAAATGTCTCAACGAGAGGCCCCCCACCCCCTTTCCTTCTCACTTGCATGATGACAAGTGCAATATTCCTAACACCCGCTGATTAAGACTTCTGCCAATTATACCCTCGTCTCCGTATCTTAGACTATTGGTAAGATACGTAAGGTCTCGCCTTTTCTAACACAATACTGTACTTCCAAACCACGCTTTGCTCAATGCAGTCTCAAAATAAAGAAGAATAAAAATTATTTTCGTTACAGGAAATTAACTGCCACAATTTTCAGGGAATAAACCAACGGGAAAAAATTCAATGGGAACAAAATTTAAACGAACGCACGGAACAAGTGCAGTAAGTTTCTTGCGTTTGAAAATGATCGTTGGGGATTTAAGCAGAAAGCACGTCGTGGATGCGTTTGTGTTTTCCATACTTTATAACCACACTGGAATTAATGTAGAAATCTTCACAGAATTCATTTTTGTTAGTTCAATTCCAATAAGCAGAATCACCCCCCACCATGTTATTTTCTTGTGGGTAGAGCAAATGACATTGTAACATTAAATTGAACTATTTAAGCATTGATTTAAAAAAAAATATTATCGAGGTGTGATAGGAGAATTGAGGACTTTTATTTTCCGTTACTGTGCAAAATCTTGTGATTTGAACACTGACACCACCAAATAGAAACAACCATTTCCCTCACATAATATAGAAAACTAACGTGTTTTAAACCGCTGAATGTTGTTTCCGGCTATTTTCTGCTGGGTAGAGATACTACTCACTATATTTCTAGTTGTATAGTTGGCTAGTAATTCTAGTTCAAGAGCGTTTTATTGTCATACATACACAATAGTGAAATTCTTACTTGCTGCAGCACAACTTAATGCAAGCACAATTTAATTATACACACACGTAACGATACGAATGAACAAGGAGGCTTTGGTGTCGAGGCAGAGGGAAGTTCTCTGCCCACCGCCCTTGCCTGGGACGGTGAAAGATAACACTGCCCACCCGGTTGGTTGACATGACATACAACACGCACGCACTGCAGCCGCCTTCCACCCTACTCCCCCACCCCACCCCTAATGCGTGATATGCTGAGACAGTTTGTGACAAGCCGGCGACCTGGGGAATCGGAAGAATCCGGTGGACGGAGCGAACCGCCCGTTGACAAACTGTCTGCCCGCACTGTGGTGCACAGTAAACCATCTCTCGTGGATAACCCGGGCTTCACTTACAGATTAGATAGACACACACTCTGCTGGAGTAACACAGCGGAACAGGCAGCATCTCTGGAGAAAAGGAATAGGCGACGTTTCGGGTCGAGACCCTTCTTCAGATGCCAGCATTTTGTGTCTATTGTTGGAGTATTTACAGTTTCTTCCTACAAATTCCTTCACTTGCAGTTAAGTCCCCATGGCACACTAACCGCAATCATTTGTAAGAAGAACTCAACGGGTTCCAGGGGTACAGTTTTAATGCTCTGATTGTCATTCATTAATGATGTAGGTGAACGAATTTCCCTCTCGCCTGACTCTCAGTCTGAAGAAGGATCCCAACCCAAAACGTCACCCATTCCTTCTCTCCAGAGATGCTGCCTGTGCCGCTGAGTTACTCCAGCAAGTTGTGTCTATCTTTACTCTTTAATTGCCAATTTCCACAATGCATTGATGGTATCGATCTATGTGCCTACGCCTCAAACCCAATAGATTAGTTTATTGCAATTTCTCGTGATTCCGTACAGCACAGCTAGTCCAAACCTTTATCGCCCCTATAGACTGATTTAAAAAAACCCTACTTTTCAACAAATTCGATTCTATTTCTCGCAACGTGATTTTAAAAAAATTGTTTCTTCTGAACCCATTTAAGAAGGGTCCCCATTCGAAATGCCGAATTCGAACCCCCCCCCCCCCCCCCCCCCCCATTCGAATACCCATGCTCTCCAGTGATGGTGCCTGACCCGCTGAGTTACTCCAGCACTTTATGCCTTTTTAGTAAACAACCATTTGCAGTTCCTCCTGTCCATAATCTGTAGACCTGTAATCGGTTCTAGACCCAGTCTGAAAAAAGGACCCGACCCGATAGGTCTCCCATCCTTTTTTTTTCTCTGCAGAGATGCTGCCTGAATCGCAGAGCTACTCCAGCCCTTTGTGATTATATTTGGTATAAACCAGCATCTACAGTTCCTTGCTTGTACTAGCCTGTTATTCGGTTTCAATCTACTTTGGAGGAACCAGAGTCAGGGTAACTAATGTGAGACAATGGCCAGGAACGGGCTTCTGAAGAAATGTCCCGATCCGAAACGTCGCCTATCCGTGTTCTCCAGAGATGCTGCCGGACCCGCTGACTTGATGTTTTACTCAAGATCCCAGCAACGGGAATCTGACTTCGAATTAGGCGGCAATCGATAGTTAAAATGAAGCAATTGGGGGAAAGCTAGTTAAAAGCCTCTACCTGTTCACCCGTGCTGACTACCCTCCAACCCGCTTAAGTTTCGGTTCAACCAGAACTCAGCCTCCCCGTCTGAAGAAGGGTCTCGACCCGAAACGTCACCTATTCCTTTTCTCCAGAGACGCTACATGACCCGCTGAGTTACTCCAACATTTAGTGGCTATCTTATGTGCCCCTGTTTTCCTTAAAGCTATGGTTGAAAATTTAACGAATTGTGTGCCATTTTGGTCTCTTAATTTGAGGAAGGACATTATTGCAATTGAGGGAGTGCAGCCTTGGTTCACAGTTAATTCCCGGGATGGCCGGACATTACATATGACGAAAGAATGGGCCGACTGGGCTTGTATTCGCTGGAATTTATAAGGATGAGAGGATATATTATAGAAACGTATACAATTCTTGGAGGATTGGACAGGTAAATGCAGGAAAAATGTTCCCGATGTTGAGGGAGTCCAGAACCAGGGGTCACATTTAAAAATAAGGTCATTTAGGACTGAGATGAGGAAAACCGTTTTCACCCATGGAGTTGTGAATCTGTGGAATTATCTGCCACAGAAGGCAGTGGAGGTCAATGTTTGCAAGAGAGAGTTAGACATAGCTCTCGGGGCCAAGGGAATCAAGGGATATGGAGAAAAAGCCGGAGCGGGGTACTGATTTTGGATGATCAGCCATGATCATACTGAATGGCGGTGCTGGCTCGAAGGGCCGAATGGCCTACTCCTGCACCTATGTTTATTTCTATGTTTCTACCAACATTGTGGTATGTTATAATTCCCGCTTCGTTCCATTTTCAGAGTGCCTTTGTTTCTGCGATTTAAAATACAAAACCGTGTTTATTGCCATTATGTTTCCAATACACTGGCGATGATACCAGTATCGGCCTCTAACGAGTTAATTGTGTGCATTCCATGTTCTCTCTGCTGGTATTAGCCAAAATCGTCTCCGTGGCAAATCTCCATTTAAAAAAAAATCTCCTTTCTAAGTCAAGACATGAATTTCAAATTCTGGAGGCAATTTGTACGACTTTTCCTTGTTGAAAAGGCGTAACTAAAATGCGCAAGCTGCCCGTTTAAAATCTTGCGGTTGTTATTAAATCGAATTTCGCAACGAATTTGTCGAGTTAGGGTTGGATTCTCTGACTGTGGTGACTGTCTCACAAAGAGTGGATGCCCATTTGAAACGCAGCTTGTGAATCGCCGAATTCCGACTGAAGGGTCTAAGCGCTGCTTGTAATGTGACCAGTGTTGATAGGGGAAGTTATATTTAATTGGTCAAAGGCCGAACGACCAACCGCGCAGAATGTAATACACGAATGCAAAGCACTGGATTCTCTACCCAGGCGTTTTATTGTAAATGAGGGACACCGTTTCCAAACATTATAAAAGCTTATAAACCCGCGCCAGATAAACATATCTTAATCTTGCAGAAAAAAGAATCGATTCCACTACACAGTGAATAGAATCATCTATCTATATACAGCACTTCATGGGGTGTTAAAGACGGTTTAAACTGTATGAAAATACTTGAAGTAGTCATCAACAGCAGTTTTAAGAATACATTCATTTCTCAATAGAATAGTTCAATGTCATGGAAACAGCCCCTGTGGCCCAACTTGCCCACACCGACCAACATGTCCCATCTACACTGATCCCACCTGCACCTGCCTGCGTTTGGCCCATATTCCTCTGAACCAGTCTATCCATGTAACTGTCTAAACGTTGCGATAGTTCCTGCCTCAACTACTTCATCTGGCAGTTCGTTCCATACACCCACCACCCTTTGTGCGAAAAAAAATACCCTTCAGATTCTTATAAAATCTTTCCCTATAAAATGTTCAAATGACTTTGAAAATGTTACAAATCTGTACATTTTAATTATGGTTTACGGAGGAGTCAAACGGGATGGAATAACTGCACATAGCCCGCCCGCCCTGTCATCGGCTCTCTGTGAAGTGAGAGCGCGCTAAGATCACCGGTGGTCGCGGAAGAGAAGGTAGCGAGGCCGTGGGAGGATCTCAAACACACACTGTCTCCGCTCTGTTCGAATACCCCCCCCCCCTCCTTTCCAACACTTCCCATTGCGAAAAAAAATGAATGGAGTGTCATAATTCAAATGTCCTACATGTTTACACGAAATGGAGTGTAAAATTAAATGTAAATCTGCACAGAAGTGCATGTCTTGAGTCCGTTTAAATAGTAACAGACTAACCACATCGCTAACACTAATTAAGCACTAATACTGTCCTATTCACCTCCACCCCATTGTGGACATTGTCTCTGGATAATGCACTACAATGCAACTGTTGCGCTACAATGCTGACAACTATATTCTGCACTGTGTCTCCCCCTTTGCTCCAGCTACTGTATTTGCGTCTGGCGATTGTATTTATGTTTGGTATTATCCGATTTGAAGTCTGACTTAATCTACACTTCACGCTGCCTTTGAAAAGAAGAAAAAACATAATCAATAGCATAATCTATAGCGTGGAACAGAAGCTTGAAAGCGCGCACCACCAGTCTCGGGAACACATTTGGCCCTTCAGTTATCAAGCTTCTGAATGGCCCTTCCATAAGCTAGGGTACTGTCTGATTCACCTCTACCCCATTGCAGACATTGGACTTTGTCTATGGAACTGATACGCTGCAATGCTGAGAACTACATTCTGCACGCTGTGTCTTCCCCTTTGCTCTACCCATTGTACATTATTATGTATGGTATTATCTGAATTGCTTGAATACCATGCAAAGCAAAGCATTTTACTGGACCTCGGTATACATGACAATAATAAACCTAACCATGTCTACCACCCAGTTGGCAGCAAGACTCGTCACTTCACTTTCCCACTACATTAGTCCCTATAAGATAAATCAATCCACCAGAACAATTTGGTGTTGAGTTTTGCAAGGTTTCATCTTAACCAGGGAATGAAGAAGGGTCCCGACCCAAAAATCATCTATCCATGTTCTCCAGAAATGCTGCCTGACCCATTGAGTTACTCCAGCCCTTTGTGTCCTTTTGTGTCAACCAGCACCTGCAGTTCCTTTGTTTCTACTGAATGCAGGTGGTTGGTTAATTAAAGAGGGGGCTGCTGGAGTATTAGATCCACTGGTCAACTAACTCTACTAATAATAATGGAAAAATTACAAACTATCAGAGAAGTAAGATGCATAATGCATTGACCTAGGGGCTTGAAGTTGCCACCAGAAAGAGCCAACTGTTTTCTTTGTTATGGCATTTTTAGGGGCAATTTTACAGAGGGCCAATTAACCTAGATGTCGGAGGAAACCCACGCGGTCGCAGGGAAAACGTGCAAACTCCACATGGACGATACACGAGGTTGGGATTGAACCCAGATCTCTGACGCTGTGAGCCACCCATTGTTGTTACTTGCTGTTACTTTCCACTACTTTAGAGCTACAGCTTGGGAATGAAGGACAGTCCTCGATGGGAGTTTTAATGGACCCACTGGACTCAAAGGCTGGAGGCAATAGAACAATGAAACACAGGAACAGGCTCGTGGGCCCACTGGGTCCATGTCCAACACGATGCCAAGATAAACTAACCTCATCTGCCTGCACATGATCAATATCTCTGTGCTTTTCCAAAAGCCTCTTAAATGCCACTATCATATCTGCCTCTTTCTGTGGCAGTATGTTCTAATCGTGTGTGTGTGTGAAAATGCCCCGCACATCTCCTTTAAGCTTTGCCCCTCTCAACTTAAAGCTATGCCCTCTAGTCTTCAACATTTCCACCCTGGGAAGAAGATTCTGATTGTCCACCCTTTCATTATTTGGATTTTAAAAATTATCAATTTCATTCTGGCCTTATCAGACACCAGATTAACAGGATAGACTAAGAAATTGCAACAAACACTCCATCTGTGCAAGTGGATAGCATTTGCATTTAAAACGACATTAGGTTCTGCGAGATGCAATGAACTATAGATGGGGGAATCTTTAGCAATACACAAAGTGATGGAGAAACTCAGCAAATCAGGCAGCATCTGTGGAGGGAATGGACAGATGACATTTGGGTCTTCACAATCCTGAGTTGAAATGCTGCCTGCCTATACTCTCCTCAGATGTTGAATTCCTCCTGCACTTTGCGCTAATATATGCTTTATATACCTCGCTGTTTTATTCTCTCAATAATAAAGAAACCAAGAGATTGTACTTCAGTAGCCTTGGTCAAACGGTCCAATTTCACAGAAATGCCATGTTTGGGGAGATTGGGGGTGGCTCCAATTTTGGTGACCCTTCCAAACAACCGTAAAACTCCCATGAAGCTTCCTGTGGAACAAACACTGATATCCATACTGATTTACCCATTTCATTGCTCTTAAGTAAACCTTATAGCATAGGGTTAAGAATATCATTTGCATCTCAAAATCCATTCATCTAGGAAAGGGAGGGAAATGTGTTTTGAAACTCGACACGTTGATACTGGAGATGTCCCAATCTTTGGTATTTGGAGGTGGAGCAAGGCCGAGGGATAATTCAGACTGCGGTTCTCAGCTCCTCCTGGAGATGGTCTATCAGGTACTCGCCGAAGCTGCTCTCTCCACCATCTGTGCAGCCCAGGCGCTTGGCGTTGGTGAGGAGGTCACTGGTCACCTTGATCTGTTGGACTTTGGGGACGAGCAGGCGTTTCCTGATAAAGCTGGCGGTGTGAGGGTCCTCCTGGGTTTTGCTCAGCGTGCAGAGTTCCTCCAGGAAGGAGGCGGCGTTTTTCCACTGGTCGAGGGCGATCTCCAGTGCCTGGAGAAGGTTGCGTACCATCAGGGTGTGGGGTTTCTGCAAGGACAACACAGATGTCAAATCATGGCTACCCATGGGGATTCCCCCTCCAACGATGCGCAACTCTTGGATTTTACGGCATCTCCGCCGATTTTTACGGCGCAAGATCGGAAGAATCCCCATGGAAATTCAACATCAAGAAGATTCCTCTATCGTACAGCATGGAAACAGGCTCCGCGGCCCATCTTGCCCATGCCGATAAAGATGCCCCATCTATGTTTGGCCCCTCTCTTATCCATGTCCAAGTGTCTTTTACATGCTGTTATTGTGTCTGCCTCAACAACTTCCTCAGGCAGCTCGTTCTTTATATCCACCACCCTCTGAGTAAAAAAGCTTCATCGCTGGTTCCTATTAAATCTTTCCCCTCTCGCCTAAAACCCACAGTTGCCCTTTATAATGTTTGGGACAAAGACCCATCATTTATTTATTTGCCTCTGTACGCCACAATTTGAGATTTGTAATAGAAAAATATCACACGTGGTTAAAGTGCACATTGTCATATAAAGGCCATTTTTATACATTTTGTTTTCACTATGTAGAAATTACAGCTGTTTATAAATAGTCCCCCCATTTCAGGGCACCATAATGTTTGGGACACATGGATTCACAGGTGTATGTAATTGCTCAGGTGTGTTTAATTGCCTCCTGAATTCAGGTATAAGAGAGCTCTCTGCACCAAGTCTTTCTTCCAGTCTTTCCATCACCTTTGGAATTTTTATTGCTGTTTATCAACATGAGGGCCAAAGTTGTGCCAAAGAAAGTCAAAGATGCCATTGTGAGACTGAGAAACAAGAATAAAACTGTTAGAGACATCAGCCAAACCTTAGGCTTACCAGAATCAACTGTTTGGAACATCATTAGAAGAAAGAGAGCAGTGGTAAGCTGCAAAGGGACTGGCAGGCCAAGGAAGACCTCCACAGCTGATGACAGAATAATTCTCTCTATAATAAAGAAACCCCCCCCCAAACACCTGTCCGACAGATCAGAAACACTCTTCAGGAGTCAGGTGTGGATTTGTCAATGACCAATGTCTGCAGAAGACTTCATGAACAGAAATACAGAGGCTACACTGTAAGATGCAAACCACTGGTTAGCTGCAAAAATAGGATGGCCAGGTTACAATTTGTCAAGAAGTACTTAAAAGAGCAACCACAGTTCTGGAAAAAGGTCTTGTGGACAGATGAGACAAAGATTAACTTGTATCAGAGTGATGGGAAGAGCAAAGAATGGAGGAGAGAAGGAACTGCCCAAGATCCAAAGCATACCGCATCATCTGTGTGGGGGTGTTATGGCCTGGGCATGTATGGCTGCTGAAGGTACTGGCTCACTTATCTTCATTGATGATACAACAATGATGGTTGTAGCATAATGAATTCTGAAGTGTATAGACACATCCTATCTGCTCAAGTTCAAACAAATGCCACAAAACATTGGCCGGCGGTTCATTCTACAGCAAGACAATGATCCCAAACATACTACTAAAGCAACAAAGAAGTTTTTCAAAGCTAAAAAAATGGTAAATTCTTGAGTGGCCAAGTCAATCACCCGATCTGAACCCAATTGAGCATGCCTTTTATATGCTGAAGAGAAAACTAAAGGAGTCTTGCCCCCAAAACAAGCATAAGCGAAAGATGGCTGCAATATAGGCCTGGCAGAGCATCACCAGAGCAGGCATCCAGCAACTGGTGATGTCTATGAATCGCAGACTTCAAGAAGTCATTGCATGCAAAGGATATGCAATAAAATACTAAACATGACTACTTTCATTTACATGACATTGCTGTGTCCCAAACATTGTGGTGCCCTGAAACGGGGGGACTATGTATAAACACAGCTGTAATTTCTACATGGTGAAAATTCTGACAATGTGCACTTTAACCACGTGTGATTTTTTTTTTTTCTCTATCACAAATCTCAAATTGTGGAGTACAGAGGCAAATAAATAAATGATAGGTTTTTGTCCCAAACATTATGTCCTCTGGTTCTTGATTCCTCTAATCTGAGTAAAATACTCTGTTCATTCACGCTATTCATTCCTCTCATGATTTTACACACCTCTATAAGATCACCCCCAGCCTCCTGCGCTCTAGGGAATAAAGTCCTAGCCTGCCCAGCATCTCCCCCTAGCTCAAGTCCTGGCAACATCCTCGTAAATTATATTTTTCTTAATTCTTCTTGTTGATTCAATCTCAACTAATGGTTCATAAAGTGACTTGAATGTTTTCTATTCACTCATGATGTATACCGTTGTTAGGTCAATAGAAACTGTGCAGTTGCACGTTAGATTGAGCAGGCTGACTCAGTGATAAAATGTCCCATTATGTTGGCTGATAGATACATTTACTTGAGACCACTTTGTATGATCATACTCCTCCTTGTCTGCTTTATCGCCTCAATGTTGTTTGTGGCCCAACATGCAGCAATACCTGAATATCTTTGGGGCAGTAGTGTCCTCCGCGAACCGCTTGATAGTCGAGTAAGGTTTGTGCGTTTTGCTCCTCCTCTTCAGTTATCTTGTGGAAATAGCCAGCCACTCTGGGCAGCGCAACATCATTCTGTTCAAAAATCTCCGCCTAAACACAAAGCAGGAACAACGAAGTAGACAACATCAGTCTGAAGAAGGGTTTCGGCCCGAAACGTCACCTATTTTCTTCGCTCCATAGATGCTGCTGCACCCGCTGAGTTTCTCCAGCATTTTTGTGTACCTATGACCGTGACATTAATTGGTTGCTCAAATAAAGGCTCAATCCTCTCTTGCCACCCAGCGCAGAATTCTGAAAGGTAAGATCACCTTGGCTCACCTGATCTCCCGATTGCCTACCATTTTAACTCCCCTTCCCATTCCCATATTGTCGCTTGGGCAGCTTACAACCAAGTCATCCTACTGGTTCCATTGTTCGCATCTTTGTATTCCTTCCTTATCACTTCTTCCCTGTGAGAAAAGTGTGAGTCTTTGGCTCGAGAGTCTTCGGCGAGGAGGCTGCTGAGGAGAGGAGACCACGCAATACGCTTGGGAGGTAGAGACGAAAGAAGGAGATGTCAGGCAAGCTGATACAGTGTGATGCTTGCAGTATGTGGGAGGTCAAGGACACCGCTGGTGCCTCTGGCTGCTACAAATGCGAGAAGTGCATCCAGGTAGAGCTCCTGAAGGGCCGTGTTGGGGAACTGGAGAAGCAAGTGGATGACCTCCGGTTTGTCCGAGAAACGGAGTCGTTCCTCGACAAGTCCTACAGTACGATTGTTACACCTAAGGTACTGGAAGAGAGAAGGTGGGAGACAGTGAGAACGGGAGGGAAGCATGGAATGCCAACGTCCCCGGGTGTTGTACCTCTTGTGAACAGGTTCACCCACTTAGAAGCTGTCGGGACAGAAGAGGTGTTTACACTGGGCGGCAGACTGGCTTGTGATGCGAATAGGGCTGTTGAGCCAAAACCAAAAAGGCCTAAGGCAGGCAACGCCATTGTAGTGGGAGACTCCATTGTGAGAGGTACGGACAGGGGTTTCTGCGGCAACAGACGGGATGCGAGGATGGTGTGCTGCCTTCCTGGTGCCAGGATCCAGGATGTCACGGACAGAGTGCAGGAAATCCTCAAGGGCGAAGGTGAACATCCGGAAGTGGTAGTGCATGTCGGCACAAACGATGTCGGAATGAAGGGGATGAATATTCTGCAGCGTGACTTTAGAGAGCTCTGAAAAATGCTGAAAAGCAGGACCTCCAGGGTTGTTATCTCCGGTTAGCTTACAGTTCCTCGTGCTGGTGAGAGCAGGAACAGGGAGATACGGGACCTGAACGTGTGGCTGAGGAACTGGTGCACGGGGCAGGGATTTAGATTCTTAGATCACTGGGATCTGTTTTGGGGTAAGGGGGAACTGTACAAAAGGGACGGATTGCATCTTAACAGGTGTGGGACCAGCATTCTGGCAGGCAGGTTTGCCACTGCTACACGGGTGGTTTTAAACTGAATAAGGGGGGTGTGGTGTCGAATGGGATAGTGGAGGATGGAGTTAAAGGGAAAGGGTTTCTTAAATGTGTGAGCGTAGAGACAGAGGGGTGTAAAATGAGGGTAGAAGCAATAGGTAGCAAGGTGAAAAGTAAAAGTGGCAGGCAGACAAAACCAGGGCAAAAATCAAAAAGGGCCACTTTTCAACATAATTGTATAAGGGGTAAGAGTGTTGTGAAAACAAGCCTGAAGGCTTTGTGTCTCAATGCAAGGAGCATTCGTAATAAGGTGGATGAGTTGAATGTGCAGATAGCTATTAATGACTATGATATAGTTGGGATCATGGAGACATGGCTCCAGGGTGACCAAGGCTGGGAGCTGAACATCCAGGGATATTCAATATTCAGGAGGGATAGAGAGAAAGGAAAAGGAGGTGGGGTAGCGTTGCTGATTAGAAAGGAGATTAACGCAATGGAAAGGAAGGACATTAGTTTGGAGGATGTGGAATCGGTATGGGTAGAGCTGCGAAACACTAAGGGGCAGAAAACGCTGGTGGGTGTTGTGTACAGGCCACCTAACAGTAGTAGTGAAGTTGGAGATGGTATCAAACAGGAAATTAGAAATGCGTGCGACAAAGGCAAAACCGTTATAATGGGTGACTTCAATCTACATATAGATTGGGTGAATCAAATTGGCAGGGGTGCTGAGGAAGAGGATTTTTTGGAATGTATGCGGGACAGTTATCTAAATCAACATGTAGAGGAACCAACGAGAGAGCAGGCTATTTTAGACTGGGTATTGAGTAATGAGGAAGGGTTAGTTAGCAGTCTTGTTGTACGTGCCCCCTTGGGCAAGAGTGACCATAATATGGTTGAGTTCTTCATTAGGATGGAGAGTGACATTGTTAATTCAGAAACAATGGTTCTGAACTTAAAGAAAGGTAACTTTGAGGGTATGAGACGTGAATTGGCCAAGATTGACTGGCAATTAATTCTAAAAGGGTTGACGGTGGATATGCAATGGAAGACATTTAAAGACTGCATGGATGAACTACAAAAATTGTTCATCCCAGTTTGGCAAAAGAATAAATCAGGGAAGGTAGTACATCCGTGGATAACAAGGGAAATCAGGGATAGTATCAAAGCGAAGGATGATGCGTACAAATTAGCCAGAAAAAGAGGACTGGGAGAAATTCAGAGACCAGCAGAGGAGGACAAAGGGCTTAATTAGGAAAGGAAAAATAGATTATGAAAGAAAACTGGCAGGGAACATAAAAACTGACTGCAAAAGTTTTTATAGATATGTGAAAAGAAAGAGATTAGTTAAAACAAATGTAGGTCCCTTGCAGTCAGAAACAGGTGAGTTGATCATGGGGAACAAGGATATGGCGGACCAATTGAATAACTACTTTGGTTCCGTCTTCACTAAGGAAGACATAAATAATCTGCCGGAAATAGCAGGGGACCGCGGTTCAAAGGAGTTGGAGGAATTGAGTGAAATCCAGGTTAGCCGGGAAGTGGTGTTGGGTAAATTGAATGGATTAAAGGCCGATAAATCCCCAGGGCCAGATAGGCTGCATCCCAGAGTACTTAAGGAAGTAGCTCCAGAAATAGTGAATGCATTAGTAATAATCTTTCAAAACTCTTTAGATTCTGGAGTAGTTCCTGAGGATTGGCGGGTAACAAACGTAACCCCACTTTTTAAGAAGGGAGGGAGAGAGAAAACGGGGAATTACAGACCAGTTAGTCTAACATCGGTAGTAGGGAAACTGCTAGAGTCGGTTATTAAAGATGGGATAGCAGCACATTTGGAAAGTGGTGAAATCATTGGACAAAGTCAGCATGGATTTACAAAAGGCAAGGCAAGGCAAGGCAACTTTATTTATATAGCACATTTCATACATGAGGCAGACTCAAAGTGCTTCACATAAAAACATGTCATACAATAAATGAAATAATAAAATGAAATAAAATAGAAGAACTAAAAGAAAAGAAAAGCAAAATTAAAAATGCATTATAAAAAGTGCAAAAGTTAAAAGTGCAATGTAGGTAAGATTTAGCTGAAAGCTAAAGTAAACATAAAAGTTTTCAGTCTTGTTTTAAAAGTGGTCAAAGTTGAGGCAAGTCTTAAATCTTCAGGAAGTTTATTCCAGCTATTTGTTGCATAGTAACTAAATCCTGCTTTCCCATGTTTTGTATTTACTCTGGGAATCACTAGCAGATTGGTTTCAGAAGATCTTAGCGGTCTAGAAGGCTTCTAAGGTAAATCATGTCTGACGAATCTTATAGAATTTTTCGAGGATGTAACTAGTAGCGTGGATAGGGGAGAACCAGTGGATGTGGTGTATCTGGACTTCCAGAAGGCTTTCGACAAGGTCCCACATAAGAGATTAGTATACAAACTCAAAGCACACGGCATTGGGGGTTCAGTATTGATGTGGATAGAGAACTGGCTGGCAAACAGGAAGCAAAGAGTAGGAGTAAACAGGTCCTTTTCACAATGGCGGGCAGTGACTAGTGGGGTACCGCAAGGCTCAGTGCTGGGACCCCAGCTATTTACAATATATATTAATGATCTGGATGAGGGAATTGAAGGCAATATCTCCAAGTTTGCGGATGACACTAAGCTGGGGGGCAGTGTTAGCTGTGAGGAGGATGCTAGGAGACTGCAAGGTGACTTGGATAGGCTGGGTGAGTGGGCAAATGTTTGGCAGATGCAGTATAATGTGGATAAATGTGAGGTTATCCATTTTGGTGGCAAAAACAGGAAAGCAGACTATTATCTAAATGGTGGCCGACTAGGAAAAGGGGAGATGCAGCGAGACCTGGGTGTCATGGTACACCAGTCATTGAAAGTAGGTATGCAGGTGCAGCAGGCAGTGAAGAAAGCGAATGGTATGTTAGCTTTCATAGCAAAAGGATTTGAGTATAGGAGCAGGGAGGTTCTACTGCAGTTGTACTGGGTCTTGGTGAGACCACACCTGGAGTATTGCGTACAGTTTTGGTCTCCAAATCTGAGGAAGGACATTATTGCCATAGAGGGAGTGCAGAGAAGGTTCACCAGACTGATTCCTGGGATGTCAGGACTGTCTTATGAAGAAAGACTGGATAGACTTGGTTTATACTCTCTAGAATTTAGGAGATTGAGAGGGGATCTTATAGAAACTTACAAAATTCTTAAGGGGTTGGACAGGCTAGATGCAGGAAGATTGCTCCCGATGTTGGGGAAGTCCAGGACAAGGGGTCACAGCTTAAGGATAAGGGGGAAATCCTTTAAAACCGAGATGAGAAGAACTTTTTTCACACAGAGAGTGGTGAATCTCTGGAACTCTCTGCCACAGAGGGTAGTCGAGGCCAGTTCATTGGCTATATTTAAGAGGGAGTTAGATGTGGCCCTTGTGGCTAAGGGGATCAGAGGGTATGGAGAGAAGGCAGGTACGGGATACTGAGTTGGATGATCAGCCATGATCATATTGAATGGCGGTGCAGGCTCAAAGGGCCGAATGGCCTACTCCTGCACCTAATTTCTATGTTTCTATGTTTCCCCAGCCACCAATGGGCTATTACGGCCTGCACCCTTCCTTGGTCATCTGTTGCTGGTCTGCTTTGTTCTGACTTATTTTTACCTCCAGTTCTTTCCCCTCTACTTTCAGTCTGAAAAAGGGTCGAACTGAAATGTCACCCATCCATTTCCTCCAGAGATACTTCCTGACCCACTGAGTTACTCCAGCAATTTGTGTCTATCTTCATTCTAAAGGGTAATGGTAATCCCATTATTACCAGGGTTTGCGACATTGTGGGCAGCAGTGCCCGTTCTTGTGCAGTACTGTTCTATGGTCTATGAACAGAAGTACAACTGCATCGACACATTGTGTCAAGTCATTGGGTATGTTTAACGCAGATATTGGCAGGTTCTTGATTCGTAAAGGCGTCAAAGGTGACAGAGAAAAGGCAGGAGAATAGGGTTGAGATTATAAATTCATAAAATCATAAGACAAAGGAACATAATTAGGCTATTCAACCCATCAACTCTCCCAATTTCACTTCTTTTGCAGCTGCTGTGGTAATTGGGAACTTTGGTCCAACTATCATAATAATAATCAGAATCTGGTTAAATTATTCATCTAAAATAAGTGCCAAGTGTCGGAATAACTCAGCGGGTCAGGCAACATCTCTGGAGGACATGGAAAAGTGACGTTTCAAGTCGGGACCACAAGGGAGAGGTAGTGATGGTGTCTTTTTACTATTCTTCAACAAATCCGATTCTGTTTCCAGTAATGGGATTCTTAGTTGAGTTTAGAGATACAGTATGGAAACAGGCCTAATGGCCCACAGAGTCCACACCGACCATCGATCACCCTGACTATAGTTGTATCCTACACACCAATTAACCTGCAATCCTGGAATGTGGGAGGAAACCGGAGCACCCGGAGGAAACCCACGTGGTCACAAGGAGAACGTGCAAACTCCGTACAGACAGCACCCATAGTCAATATCATACCCGGGTTTCTGGCGCTGTAAGGCAGCAACTCTACTACTGCTGCCCCATTTTTTTTCTTCCATACTTTTTTGTTTCCTCTGTACCAGTTTTAAGAAGGGGCCCAACTCGAAATGTCACTTATACTTTCTCCAGAGATGCTGTCTGACCTGCTGAGCTACTCCAGCACTTTGTGCTTTTTTTTTGTAAAGCAGGCTCTGTTGTTCCTTGTGCCTCTAAATTAAACTTCTTCCAGGGTAGCATAAGCCTTCTGCAAAAGTGTCTTGTCTCTATCAATTAATTCAGCACAGACTCATAAACACACAGGCATTATGGTTTTTTTGTGATTTGTTATTTAACTATCTACTTGCTTTGCTAAATAGGAGGGAAACATAGAGAAATGATTGAAATGCTGTTTGACTACTTTTCAATTAAATATTAATTATGTTCAGGTATTTGCAGATATAAGTTGGCATGGTGAATCAGATAAACTTGCAGATGATCAAGTAATTAGAGCATTCAGTGTGGAAACAGGCGCTTTGGCCCAACTTGCCCACACCAGCCAACATGTCCCATCTACACTGGTCCTACCTGCCTGCGTTTGGGCCTTATCCCTCTTAACCTGTCCTATCAATATACCTGTCTAAATGTTTCTTAAACTTTGCAATACTACCTGTCTCAACTAATTCCCTCTGGCAGCTCATTCCATACACCCACCACCCTTTGTGTGAAAAAGTTACCTCTCAGGTTCCTATTAAATCTTTCCCACCTCATCTTAAACCTATGCTTCTGGTTCTCAATCTCCCCTACTCTGGGCAAGAGACTGTGTGCATCTACTTTATTCATTCCTCTCTTGATTTTGTACACCTCTTAAGATCACACCTCATCCTCCTGTGCGCCAAGGAATAAAGTCCTAGCCTGCTGAACCTCTCCCTATAGCTCAGACCCTCGAGTCCTGGCAACATCCTCGTAAATCTTCTCTTCACCCTTTCTAATTAATTACATACAAAATGTACACCTTGCACTGGATGGTGTAACTCCCTTAAGGGCCTGTCCGACTTAGGCTATTTTTAGGCGACTGTCGGCGACTGTCATAGTCGTAGCAGGTCGCTGAAAAACCGGCAACATAGTATTTGAAATAGAATCATTACTTTAACAACAAAAAACAAAGTCGGCACCGGCAACAACCTACGTCACCTGGCAACAACCTACGTTAACCTGGCGTTGACTACGACAGCACCTACGTCCAAAGAAGTCAACATATGCTCATTGGCGTCAAACCCACTGTCGCCTATTGTCTCCGAAAATGTTTCAATATGTTGAAAATCCAGCGGCGACTAGAAAGATGCTACGACTCTTTGGGCGACTGAGGAGACTACTCACGACCATACAGGCGACACCCCGGAGACCATGTGGCCACAGCCTGCAGTCACCTAAAAGATGGCCTAAGTGGGACAGGGCCTTTAGTATATTTGGAACATTAAACTGTCGGTAAGCCATTTAATGATGTTCTGAGATAGACCAAGTGGAAGCTTGATTTATGTCAATGACTAGAGGGCATAGCTTTAAGTTTAACTTAGTATTGTCATGTGTACTGAGGTACAGTGAAACATTTGTTGTTGTGGGCTATCCAGTCAGCAAAGATGACTAAACATGATTTCAATCAAACCACCCACAGCGTACAGATACAGGGTAAAGGATATAATGTTTAGAGTATACCTTTAAGATGGGAAGCGCAAAGTTTAAAGGAAATGAGCGGGGCAATTTTTTTTTTACACACAGGTGCCTGGAATCAGCTGCCAGAGGTGGTGGTGAAGGCAGATACAATAGTGGCATTTAGGAGGCTTTTGGATAGGCACATGAATACGCAAGGAATGGAGGGGTATGGATCAAAAGCAGGCAGAGGAGGTTAGTTTAACTTGGCATCATATTCAGCACAGACAATGTGGGCTGAAGAACCTGTTCCTGTGCTGTATCTTTCTGTGAAGAAGGGTCCCGACCAAAAATGTCACCTATCCTTGTTCCCAGAGGTGCTGCCTGACCTGCCGAGTTACTCCAACACTTTGTCTTTTTGTAAACCAGCACCTGCAGTTCATTTTATGTGCTGTATTTCCTTTCTATTTGTCGTTGTTCTACATCAGAGTGGTGAAACTGACTAATGCAGCAATTAAGTCACTGCATTGCACACAAGACGCAGTCTGACAGCAGTGATCACTCACTCCCCATTCTCACTGTACATGGAAGGTTCGGCAACTCAAACGCCCAGGAACGAATTGGAAAAAGTGGTGAACGCTGTCCGGTCCATCACGAGTACTGACCCCCCCCCCCCCATCGAAGGGATCAGACCCACACCAGCCTGACCACACTCTCATTTCACCTGCCACCGGGAAGTAGGTACAGGAGCCTGAAAACTGTAACGTTTAGGATCAGCTTCTTCCCTACAACCATCAGGCTTTTAAACACTACAACCTCCAAATAGGCTCCAATCTACAAAGACTTGGAGGCATTACTTGTGACTATTATTTTCTCGTTATTTGTCTATTTGTCATTGTGTGTGTGTGTATATATATATTTTACATATATATATTATATATATATATAATGTGTTGTAATGTATATGTAATTGTGTATAAAATGTGTAGGAAGGAACTGCAAATGCTGGTTTAAACAGAAGTCGAACACAAAAAGCTGCAGTAACTCAGTAGGTCAGGCAGCATGTCTGGGGGAAAGCAACAGGTGTGACGTTCCTGGAGGAGACCCTTTTTCAGACTTAGTCAAGGGGTCGATATCTCTCGTTCCCTTTGCCCCTGATTCTCGGACTGAAGAAGGGTCTCGACCCAAAACATCACCACCTATTCCTTTTCCCCAGAGATGCTGCCTGACCTGTAACTCAATTTTTTTCGTGTATGTGCGTGTGTGTGTATATATATATGAGTTTATGTTTGTTTATTATGGGTTTTACAGAGTGCTATGTTTGCATATCTGTTGTGCTGCTGCAAGACATCATTTAATTGCTCCGTTTCGGGTCATATGCAAATACTCAACACTCTTGTCTTAACTCTTGATCTCCGGACAACATGGATAGGCGAAACTATTTTGTTGTTTTTGCAGTTCCCCACCCAGTTCCCAATCACCCCTTCCACTCAGTGGGGATATCTCTTTCTGGGACCATGCCTGGAGGAGTTGGTCACAACTCCAGGTCCACATCTCATTCTCCCCTTACCAGAGCCTGGAACCTGTAGGACACCTCGTAGAAGAAGGTGATTAGTCCGCACACTGACTCCTCCACTTCCAACGGGTAGTTCTGCTTCACCTGGGCGCCGGGCAGCGGCCGGTGGGAGTTACAGCTAGGCAAGCAAGTCTTCAGGCGCTTGCCCCTCGGTTCTGCCATGGGTGCCAGTAGCAAGCGTCCCAAGCACTGCTGCCAGAAGCTCTGCTCAAATTAGAGAAGTTCCTCTTCCAGTTCAACGCGATGTTCATCCGGATGACTGGCTCTCAAGGGTCAGAAGGCTTTTGACAAGGAAGCGATCGCCCGCAGCCAGAGAGTCGAGAGCGACTGTTCGGGGAAGGAGATGATTATGTGTTAAAGTTATCCCGCATTTGTCGCTTCACTTGCGTTGAGTCATAATCTGTCCACAACTACCTCCATGAACACGCCCTCCTTCCTTGTAAACTGCAAACCCGATTAAACCAAAATGAAAGTCTGAATGAAGAAAGGTCCCGACCCGCCTGTCCATGTTTTCCAGAGACGTTGCCTGACCTGCTGAGTTACTCCAGCAAATAAATGCGACTTGAGAGATTAAAACAACTCTTTGGCAATCGTGCTCAGTCTAGGGTCATATTTAAGAAAGAACTGCAGATGCGGGAAAAATCGACGGTAGACAAAAAATGCTGGAGAAACTCAGCAGGCGAGGCAGCATCTATGGAGAGAAGGAATAGGCGACGTTCCTTTCTCTCCATAGATGCTGCCTCACCGCTGAGTTTCTCCAGTCTAGAGTCATACAGCATGGAAACAGGCCCTTCAGCCCAACTCGTCCATGATAACCGAGATGCCCCATCTGCGCTAGTCTCACCTGCCCACATTTGACCCATATCCCTCTAAATCTTTCCCCGTGTTTTTTAAACGCTGTTATAGTACCTGCCTCAACGACCTCATCTGGCAGCTCATTCCAGATGCCCACCACCCTCTGAGAGAAAAAATGCCCCCTCAGGTTCTTATTTGCCTTACTTGCTCCCTTAAACCAATGGACAGGTACATGGATAAATATAGTTTAGTGCGATATGGGCCAATAATAATAAATAATAATAATAATGGATGGGATTTATATAGCGCCTTTCTAATACTCAAGGCGCTTTACATCGCATTATTCATTCACTCCTCAGTCACACTCGGTGGTGGTAAGCTACTTCTGTAGCCACAGCTGCCCTGGGGCAGACTGACGGAAGCGTGGCTGCCAATCTGCGCCTACGGCCCCTCCGACCACCACCAATCACTCACACACATTCACACACAGGCAAAGGTGGGTGAAGTGTCTTGCCCAAGGATACAACGACAGTATGCACTCCAAGCGGGATTCGAACCGGCTACCTTCCGGTTGCCAGCCGAACACTTAGCCCATTGTGCCATCTGTCATCCCAATCTCAAGCAGGTGGGGCATGTTGGCCAACATGGGCAATTGGGCCGAAAGGCCAGTTTCCATGCTGTATAACTCTATTCCTTTGGTTCCCTGGGTAAAAGACTCTGAGCAATCACTCTATCTGTTACTCTCAAGATCAGATACAATATCATTCTCCAACCTGTGCTCGGCAGTTGGGGATTGGATTTATTCTCGTCTGAACTGTTGATCTAAATCTTCCCTGCCTCACCAATGTTGCCATCAGTTTACTATTGTAAAAATGTTAGTACGAGGATGTCAGAACTTGGGCAAAATCCTGAAAAGCGATTGTGTAGGAAGGAACTGCAGATGCTGGTTTAAACCAATGATAAACGCAAAAAGCTAGAGTAACTTAGCAGGTCCGGCAGCATCTCTGGAGAAAATGGAATAGATGATGTCTCTCTGTTTCAATCAGAATATTGAAAAATATAGCACAGCAACAGGCCCTTCGGCCCACAATGTCAGTGCTGAACATGATACCAACAACTCATATCTGCCTGCGCATAATCCATATCCCTCCTTGTGGCCTTGTTAGTTCCTCCTGGTGCTCCGGTTACCTCCCACATCACAAAGACGTATGCATTTGTAGGTTAATTGGGCCTCTGTAAATTGCCTCTAGCGTGCAGGGTGTGGGTGAGAAAGTGGGATAAGATAGAACTCGTGAACTGGTGATCGATGGTTGGTGTGGATTCAGTGGGCCGTAGGGCCTGTTTCCATCGAAGGTAGACACAAAATGCCGGTGTAACTCAGCGGGTCAGGTAGCCGCTGGAGAAAAGGAATAAGGGAAGTTTCGGGTTGAAACCCTTCTTCAAACTCTATTTCCATGTTATATCTTTCTATTCCATTCCAGATAAATAGGCCATCTAACTACATTTCTGGATATTTCACTTCTCATACGGTGTGGAAACAAACCCTTTGGCCCATCTAGCCCATGGCAACCAACATGCCCCATCTACACTAGTCACACCTGCCTGCGTTTGGCCCATATCCCTCGAGATTTGTCCTATCCATGTACTTGTCCAAGTGTTTCTTAAACGCTGTAATGATGAAGTACATTGCACGATAAATCTTTTCCTTTTTAGAGATTTAGATGATTTGAATTATTGTCCTGGGGCTTTCGTGTTATTTCTGACTATATTTCTGTTTGATTGCAGCATTTATGGAAAAAATAGACTCTTCTTTTTCTCGACACATTCTTGAAAAAATTATGGTTTTATTCTACAATGTTCTAAAGTTTCAGATCAGTTTTAAACAAGATTGATACATGGAGATGCAAGGATATGGATTACGTGCAGGCAGAGTAGATTACTTTAATTTGGCATCACGTTCGGCACAGACATCGTGGGCAGAAGGGCCTGTTTCTGTGTTGTGTCTCTAAAGTAACCTAAGCCCTGGAACAGACCATTCAGCCCACCGAGTCTGTACTGACCAGCGATCACCTGTACACTAGCACTAACACTCTCCTACACACATACTTAGGTCAATTTACAATTTTTACCAAAGCCAATTAACCTACCCACCTGTATGTGTGGGAGTAAACTGGAGCATCTGGCGAAAAGCCATGCAGTTACAGAGGGAACGTACAAACTCTGTGCAGATAGCACCTGTAGTCAGGATTAAACCCGGGTCTCTGGCACTGTGAGGCAGAAACACTGCACCACCATGCCATCCCCTATGCAGTACTATTCTACATTCTATGTTCCAATACTGGAATCTAAAGTAATCTCTGAATCTTTGAATTAATTTGTTTGAGATTAATTTGGTGAAATATTCTGAAACTGATTTATTGCTTACATTTTTTTTTTTCTGAACCTGTGTCAGTCGGTTGATGGAAAGTATTCTTGCTTGATATTCAAAAACAGACCGAGTTCATCAAAGACATTTGAACTGGTTCACAAAATGAAATCACTGCTTTATAAATAGATGTTTGTGCAACCAAAGGACATATGAGGTGACTCCAAGCACAGGCTTCATTATTTCCACACTCATTTGACATTTGTAAGGATTGAAAAATGTCTAACGTGATGTAAACATTTTTTCCAATGGTTTGAAAGTTATGCCTGGATTGCCCTGCCAGGGCTGGTGATGGAGGCAGATACGATAGTGGTGTTTAAGATAGAAGCTTTCAGATAGGTGATGATAGACACAAAGTGTTTATGTTTGTCCTGACCTGAAATATCACCCATCCAGGACCTGAAATGTCACCATATCATAGATGCTGCCTGACTCGCTGAGTTACTCCAGCACTATGTGTCTTTTTTTCCTGAACAAGGTGGATACAGCTGAGGCAGGTTTTCGATTGACAGCTGGGTGGGCAAAGATTAGAGATGAATAGGGTGACCAAAAGTGACAGAAAGGAGACCAAGACACAAAAGGTTTAGCTTAGCATCATTTAACAAAAATGAACTGCAGATGCTGGTTTATACACAAGATTGCCACAAAATGCTGGAACAACTCAGCATGCCAGGTAGCATCTCTGGAGAAGAGTCCCGACTCGAACAGTTGCCTATCCATTTTCTCCAGAGATGCCGCCCGCGTTACTCCAACACTTTGTATCTAACGTATCATTATCTACGGCACGGACATTGTGAGCTGAAGAGCCTGTTCCTTTGCTGTACTGTTCTATGTTCTAAATACAATTGCATTTATGCTGGTAAGCTTGTAGCTGTTTCTGAAAAAGACCTTGCATGACAAATCTTATGCTCCACTGGAGTATCAACTGCTCCACAGTTTTCTGATTTGTTCAGTAGACGTTGGCAGAAATGGGAGAAAGGTTTTATTTAGTTTATTATTGTCAAGAGACAATGCAGTGAAAAGATAACATTTAGTGCAAGATAGTCCAGTAAATCCGATTAAAGGTTCTCCAAGGTGGTAGATGGGAGGTCTTGATCACTCTCTAGTTGGTGAGAGGACAGTTCAGTCGCTTGATAACAGCTGGGAAGAAACTGTCCCTGAATCTGGAGGTGTGGAAGCTGTGGGATGTGATGATGGGAGGGGTAGGGAGTGAAATGCCTTCTGTTCTCAAGGCTGAGTGAAGGGAATGCCTCTAGATTTATCCTTGCTGTACCATGACCTGGAAATGATTGTCACTGATTCCAGGAAACACATTGCAAAGGCTTACATTGCCTTTACAAAAATTGATCAGCTTTAAAAAAAAAAAAAAATTATGGCAAAACTCCATATTTTACACAGGGCTCAAAATTAAATTTCAACACAATTTATGTTCTGCAATCGGAGGCATGTTAATCCTTGGAAAGAATAAATATAATAAATGAGAACAGTGCGAGAAATTCTTTGCATCTGCTTTGGAATACAATGCCAGCATTCTGACTCAAACCCAGAGCGTTGTAAGCCAAATATTAAACTGTGAAACGACCTCACCACAGATCAGATTGCACATGGATTAAATTTTCAGCAACATATTTCAACTGTGGACAATAGCAACATGAAAAAAGGACCAAGACAATATTCTTCTGTTTTATTTCTTTATCTCCTGAGGCTTCTGACGGACCTCTGAGCTCTGATATTTAGCAGGAAGGAGTGTGTGGAGGGTCAAATAGTTTTTACATCCCGTTCTCCACTTCACTCCCCCTCTCCAAACATTAGAATCCCAACTGAATTAATTTCCCTCGAGACATTTCCAATGCAATTGTGGCATCTGAATCTGAGGTCCACTTGTCAGTTCCATTCCCTCCACAGATGCTGCCCGACCTGGTGGGTTACTCTGGCACTAAGAAGGAACCGCAGATGCTGGTTTACAAAAAGAGACGCAAAGTGCTGGAGTAACTCGGCGGGCTTGGCAACATTTCTGGAGGACATGGATAGGTGACCTTTTGGGTCAGGACCCTTCTTCAGTCTGTTCAGACTATCCATTTTCTCCAGGGATGTTGCTTCACCTGTTGACTTAATCCAGCACACTGTCTTTTTTTACTCCACCACTTCAGGACTAGCTTCCAGGACTAAAGATAAGGAAATGGTGAGAAAATAAGTCCTATTGTCCGATTAACTCCATCAGCTGGGGTCCTGTCCAATTCACCTCAACCCCATTGCAGTCATTGGACTTTGTCTATGAAACTGATGCGCTACAATGTTGAGAACTATATTCTGCGCTCTGTATCTTCCCCTTTGCTCTGTACCTGTGCTTGATTTGATTATATTTATGTATAGTATTATCTGATTTAACTGGAATGCACGCTTTTCACTGTACCTCAGTAGACATGACACTATTAAATCTAGACCTAAACTAAACATGAAGGCGATTAGAATGGTTTGATGGAACAATCTGTAGATGAGGGTTGGAGGAAGAATGAAGATTAGATGACCAGGTTCACGGATCAGGGAAATATCTTGAAACGTCACCTATTCCATTCCTCCAGAGATGCTGCCTGACCTGCTGAGTTACTCCAGCATTTTGTGTGTAAACCATCATCAAGGAGGGTGGTTAGTGTGTGTGTGTGTGTGTGTGTGGGCGAGGGGGTCGTTAATGTGTGTGTGTGTGTGGGGTGGTTAGTGTGTGTGTGTGTGTGTGTGTGTGTGTGTGCGGGGGGGGGGTTAGTGTGTGTGTGTGCGGGGGGGTTAGTGTGTGTGTGGGGGGGGTCATTAATGTGTGTGTGTGGGGTGGTTAGTGTGTGTGTGTGTGTGTGTGTGGGGGGGGTTAGTGTGTGTGTGTGTGTGTGGGGTGGTTAGTGTGTGTGTGTGTGGGGGGGGTTAGTGTGTGTGTGTGAGTGTGGGGGGGGGTAGTGTGTGTGTGGGGGGGGGTTAGTGTGTGTGTGAGTGTGGGGGGGGGTCATTAATGTGTGTGTGTGTGTGTGTGTGGGGAGGTTAGTGTGTGTGTGATGCCACAGGCCACCCCCCGCAGCCGCGCGTTGAAGGGATGGGACCCACGGGCTCCCACTTTGTCTAGTATCCCTCTAAACCTTTCCTATCCGTGTCCTGTCCAAATGTTTTTTTAAATGTTGAAAAAATACCTGGCTCAAATACCTCTTCTGGCAGCTTGTTACGTACACCCCCATCATTTGTGTAAACAAAAACAAAAATTGCCCCTCGGGTTCCTATTGAATCTTATCCCCATCACCTTAAACCTATGCCCTCTGGTTCTTGATTCCCCTACTGTGGGTAAACTACTCTGTGCTTTTACTGGGTCTATTCTTCTCTTGAAGAATAGATCCAGTACACTCACATATTGAGGTTGTACACCTCTATATGTGTATTAGCCAGCCTCCTGAACTCCAAGGAATAAAGTCCAAGGTAAGCCTGCGAAAATGCTGTTAAGATTGCTTAGAGGATCAAGTTATGTTGAGCTTCCAACTGAGAGGACAGATGGATCTGCAATTTATCATCATATTGCAGCATTCTCTCCATGTTACAGTGCAACGCAAACCTGCTTATGAGCTCAAGTCTCTGGAGTGGAATGTGGACACACAAGTGTTTTGACCTGGAGGTACACTCACAAACCAGAAATGTGATAGGTTGGAGTAGCACTGGTGCTCAGAAGGCTTTGGCAGCCTGAAGTCTCCCAGACCAACTTTCCCACCATTTAGGTCCTGACTATATCCTGTAGGCTCCATTGGACATAGCTTCTTGCTTGCAAATCCAATAACGGACCCCCCCCCCCCCCCCCCCCCCGAAGCAGACTCTCCCTTCTGAGCTCAATCTTGGGGAGAGATTATTGCCTGCACCAGAGAAGAAGATTTACAAATGTACTTAAACCCGCCTTTAAAGTGGGCAATTGACTCTGTATCATGGCCTCTCCATCTTCTCCAGTGTTGAGGACCATGTGTCCATATACTGGGAGCACACTCACTGGGCCTGCACTCACTGGAGTGTAAAACTTACTGAACAGTGAAATGCCCGGTATAGTGATGCTGTGTGGGAGAGTCTAGGGCCAGAGGCCATGACCTCAGAATAATGGGACGTACCTTTGGAAAGGAGTTAAGGAGGAATTTCTTTGGTCAGAGGGTGGTGAATCTGTGGAATTCATTGCCACAGATGGCTGTGGAGGTTAAGTCAATGGATATTTTTAAGGCGGGGATTGACAGATTCTTGATTCTAATACGGGTGTCAGGAGTTATGGGAAGAAGGCAGGAGAATAGGGTTGAGAGTGAAAGATGGATCAGCCATGATTGTGTGGCAGAGTAGACTTTTATTGGTCGAATGGCCTAATTCTGCTCCTAGAACTTATGAAGTCTTACTGAGACAATGTGTCCATACACTGGTAGTACACTGTATTGAGAACCATGGCTCCAAACACTGTGAGGATACATACGTGCATTGAGAACCACAAGTCAACCATACAATGAGAAGAACACAGAAGTTCTGGTTCAAGGAGCTCACTACATCACCGACTGATCCCATTCAGGTATCTCTTGTCCCTTTGGTATATGAGTGGTTGGTGTTTGAAATGAGCTGCCAGACGAGCTGGTTGAGGCAGGTACAATAACAAGATTAAAAAAAAACTTGGACAGGTACAGTGCACAGTGGCGCAGGAGACCTGGGTTCGATCCTGACTACGGGTGATGTCTGTACAGAGTTTGTCCGTTCTCCCTGTGACCGCATGCCATTTTCGGGGTAGTCCAGTTTCCTCCCACACTCCAAAGATGTACAGATTTGTGGGTTAATTAGCTTCTGTAAGTTGTAAATGATCCCCAGTGTGTAGGATAGTGCTAGTGTATGGGGCGATCGCTGGTTGGCCCAAACTCGGTGGGCCCAAGGGCCACTTTCCATGCTGAATCTCTGTTGTTTTAAAAGGTACACTGATAGGAAAGGTTTAGAGGGATATGGGCCAAATACGGGCAGGTGAGACTAGCTTCGATGGCCATCTTGGTCGGCGTGGGCAAGTTGTGCCAAAGGGCCTGTCTCCATGTCATATGACTCCATGACAATGAGTTCCCACATTAGCTTCAGATGATTAGCCATGATCACATTGAATGGCGATGCTGGCTCGAAGGGCCGAATGGCCTACTCCTGCACCTATTGTCTATTGACAACACTCTCGACTCTTGTCTCTTGACACAAAATTTGTGGAGAGGAAACTGTTGAAAGTAGGACAGAAGAGAGGAGACTGTAAAGTGGGGGTTAACTTGTCTAATTAGACATATTCATTGTTCAAGCCTCACTTTTAGAAAGCGGAAAATGTAAAATCACAGAGATCTGTTATGTATTTGGGCTGATATCATGCAATGAGATTGATGTTCTGGCTGCACTCTGCAGAATGTGACCTTTCGGATACAGTCGGTCCAACTATATTTAGGTGCATTATTGAAATACAGTATAAAATTTACCATCGGAAAAGATGCAACATGACCGGTGTGGGTGTGGAAATGACGCACCGACCTTCCTTTATAGATGAGACCCTGAGCTCTTGTGGTCAGTAGTCAGGAGTTATGACCTGTGAGGTAGCAATTTTCCTTTATGGCCTCGTTACCTACTGCAGTGCGAGAGGTCATGGGGTCATAGATTTTAGTTTAGTTGAGTTCATTGTCACGTGTACCGAGGTACCGTGAAAAGCTTGTGTTGCCTGTTAACCAGTCAGCATGAAGACTATACAGGATTACAATCAGGCTGTCCACAGTGTACAGTTACAGGATAAAGGGAATAACATTTAGTGCAAGATAAAGTTCGATTAACCTGTTCAGTGCCACCACCGAGTATACTCGGGTCATGGCCAAAGTGTGTAAAAAAAAAAAAAAAAATTTAAAATGGTATTGAACAGATTAGAGATAGTCCAAAGGTCACCAATGAGATGGATGGGAGGTCAGGACCGCTCTCTAGTTAATAGGATGGTTTAGTTGCCCGATAACAGCTTGGAAGAAACTGTCCCTGAATCTGGAGGTGTGTGTTTTCACACTTCTGTACCGCTTGCCTGATGGGAGAGGGGAGAAGAGGGAGTGACCGGGTGAGACTGGTATATATAGTGATACAGTGTGGAAACTAGCCCTTTGGCCCAACTTGCCCACGCCAACCAACATGTCAGCACTAGTTCCACCTGTCCGTGCTCGGCCCTCCAAACCTGTCCTATCCATGTACCTGTTCCAATGTCTCTTAAACATTACGATGGTATCTGCCTCAACTAATTCCTCGGCAGCTCGTTCCTTATACCCATCAATCTTTATGTTAAAAAAAAAAGGTGGCCCTCCGGTTCCTATTAAATCTTTCTTCCCTCACCTTAAACGTATGTCCTGTTGTGCTTGATTCCCCTACTCAGCATAAAATGTGCAAATTACAGAAGCCAATTAACCTACAAACCTGCAGTTGTGGGAGGAAACCAGAGCACGGTAGGAAACCCACGTGGTCACAGGGAGAACATACAAACTCCATACCGACAGCACCCGTAGTGAGGATCGAACCTGGGTCTCTGGGGCTGTAGGCAGCAACTCTACCGCTGCGCCTCTGTGTCGTCCCCAGCGAGATATGTGGAGACACATGAGACTCATGTGCATTAATAGCTCCATGTGTTACTGGCTGCCTGATCTGGCGCTGCGCCACAAGAACTGAGACGATTCCAGGCTTGAATCTCGGTGGAAGCTGAGTTAGTTAACTCAGGCCGGGTCAAAGTTGGAGTCTCGTAACTGTTAAGGACCGAATTACGAGAGAATGGACAAACGCTTCAGCCTCGTTTCCTGCCCTCTGTCACCAGCTAGCCAGTGACACAAGCCGGAGAATGCAAACGTATGAATGTTGATACCAGGCCATGATCTGGCTCCGATTTTATATGGTCAACAGTTAACCAGCCTGCTGACACGCTATGTGGAAGAATGGCTGATTAGGCAACATGGTGTAAGAGAGCCGCACCCCATGGGAATGTGGGGCACAGAATATGGAAACTAATGAAGAAAATCATTTGACCAGACCTTGGATTTGAGCAGAGTTTAGTTTAGTTTATTATTGTCACGTGTACCAAGGTACAGTGAACAACTTGCTACATGGTCAGCGGAAAGACTATACATGAATACAATCAAGCCGTCCACAGTGCACAGATAAAAGATAAAGGGTACAGCATTTAGTGCAAAGATATAACATTAAAGTGAGATAAAGTTTGATTAAAGATCGCCAGTTAGGTCGCATAAGTTAGTGTACTGTTGATTCACTCCTGAAGCTAAAGGGCCTGTTCCACTCGGGCGACATAATCTGCGAGTTCTGGCGAGTTTGCCCTCTACTCATACTCGAAGCATGGTCGACACGAGGTCGTAGGAGGTCTTCATAACTCTCTTCATGCTCGAGAGTGGTCTCCATGTACTCGAGGCCTCAGCTAGGTTGCGGCGTTTTTTCAATATGTTAAAAAATGCCCTCAAGTAAAAAAAGGTCGCCATGGAAAAAATCGATACTTTTTTTACTTGTAGGTTTAGTCGTAGTAGGTCGGCATGTTAGTCATAAGTAGTCGAGGGTAGTCAAAGGTAGTCTTCATCATAGTCAAAGGGAGGTTGAAGGGAGGTCGAAGGAGGTCGTCTTCACTCTCCACTATTCGGTGTCCAATTTTCCCGAAGTTAGTCGTAGCTAGTTAAAGCTGGTCTTCAACATAGTCAAAGGAGGTCGAAGGAGGTCGAAGGAGGTCTTCTACATAGACGAAGGAGGTCTTCAACATGTAATTTTTTCAAACTCTTCTAAACTCGCCAAATAGGTTGCCCAAGTGGGACAACCCCTTAATGTACTGTCTGATTCACCTCTACCCCATTGCAGACTTTGGCTATGGAACTGATGTGCTACAATGCTGAGAACTACATTCTGCACTCTATCTTCCCCATTACTCTGCCTATTGTACTTGAGTTTGACCTGATTGTATTCATGTGTGGTATTATCTGATCTGATTGGACAGCATGCAAATCAATGCTTTTTCTCTGTACCGAGATACATGTGACAATAAAGCACTATTGAAAAACATTTTGCAGTTATTAAAGAAGCTATATAAATGCACATCATTCTTTCTGTGTAGGTTGACCTTAAAGAGGCAGTGCAGTGGCGTAGCTGGTAGAGCTGCTGCCTTACAGCGCCAGAGATGTGGGTTTGATCCTGACCTCGAATGCTGTCTATGGGGTGTTTGCACTTTCTCTCCTTGACTGCGCGGGTTTGCTCCGGTTTCTGCCTCCTCACCATATCCCCTGACTCTGCTCTCCGTAAGAGGCCCAGATCTATAGGGAGAGGTTGAGCAGGCTAGGACTTTACACCTTGTGGTGCAGGAGGATCTGGTAAATGCACAGGAACCAATCCTCACAGTGTCAGACCTCGGCTTCTGCCTGTGTGGAATTTGTACGTTCTTCCTCCTGTGACCATGTGGGTCTCCTTCGCCTGCTCCGGTTTCCTCCCACATCCCAAAGTTTGTAGGTTAATTGGACCTCTGTGCATTGCCCCTGGTGTGTAGGGAGTGGATAAGTAAGTGGAATAACATAGAACTAACGTTGATGGTTGGCGTGGACTCAGTGGGCCGAAGGGCATAATATACTTGCTGTATTTTCAAACTAAACAAACCTGAATAATATGATTTTAATTTTCCTGAATAAGACTACACAAGATAATATACTTTGTGCATAATAGAATTACATTTGGAGTGAAACTGCTTGTGAGAGCTGCCTGAACTGAAGCTAGATCCCTGGAATGAAAGATTTGTCACAGCTGTATCTTGGCATTCTGAATCAATCCAAATGTCACATGGAATGCTGACAAAATCTCCCCCAAGCAATGTTGTTGCTTTGTCTGCTTCCTCCTTCAACGCAAAACTTTAAACACAGATTTAACTATCTCTTCCTAATCCGAGATTGATGGAGCATGTATTTAGAGCACAGAGGCATCTGGGTTTAGCTTTCCAATGTAAAGTCTCTCAGGCCCATAAACCTACGTCATGGAATGCTGGTGTATGATCACTTAATGCTGCTAGTCTCAAATTCTCCTCGCTGCTATTTTAGCCGTAGCTTTGGCCTGTTTACTGTATTTATTAAAGTAGCTGAGATAAGAAAACCAAGCAAACACCATTAAATGTTCATCTGCAGCCGTGCTATGATTTCTTGTAGGTCGGAGCAAGTCTTGAGCTACATTTTATTTGATAGCTAAAAAAAGGGACATAAAGTGCTGGAATAACTCAACAGGTCAGGCGGCATCCCTGGAGAATATAGATAGGTGACGTCTCGGATCGGGACCCTTCTTTGGACTGATTGGAAATGGAGGAAAGAAAGCTGGGAGAGAGGAGGGGTAGGACTAAGCTTGACAGGTAATAGGTGGACATAGGCGAAGGAGGACAATGATACACTGAAGAACACAAAGTGCTGGAGTAACTGATGGTGGGGGGGGGGGGGGGGGGGCGGGGAAAGGAGAAAGCTGCAAAGGGGGGGAGCAGGATAAAGTGTGGCAGGTAATAGGTCGACACAAATGAGGGAAGTTTTTTTGCTGGCAGATAGTTGGAACAGAGGTCAGCGACAAGGACAGTAGGTTCGAGACAGGTTTGAAGAGTTACAGATTGTGAAGCCAGAGGAAGGAAAGTAGTAGGGGGGAGGAAGGGGGGTTGGAGGGGAGAAATAGAGTTGAGTCCAGGTGGGCCCCAGGGGTGGGTGGTGGGGTTAACCTACAAACCTGTACGTCTTTGGAAACTGGAGCACACGGAGAAAACCCACGCAGGTCACAGGGAGAACGTACAAACTCCGTACAGACAGCACACATTGTCCGGATCGAATCCGGGTCTCTGGCACTGTAAGGCAGCAATTCTACCACTGCGCCCCCCACAGTATGCACTGCTGAAAATCTATTGGAATCCAATGCGTTAGATGGTAGCTCAGCACCACTCTCTAGTTGGTTCTGTTGCCTGAGAACAGCTGGGAAGAAACTGTCCTGAATCAGGAGTTGTGCGTTTTCACACTTCTGTACCTCTTGCCTGATGGGAGAGAGGAGAAGAGTGAGTGGCTGGCTGAAGCTGGTCCTTGATTATACTGGTGGTCTTGCTGAGGCAGCATGAAGTGTAGATCGAGTCACTGGAAGGGAGGTTGGTTTGTGTGATGGTCTGGGCTGTGTCCACAATTCCCTGCAATTTCTTGCGGTCTTGGGACCAGTGTAGATTGGACATGTTGGTCGGTGTGGGAAAGTTGGGCCTAAGGTCCTGTTTCTGCATGTATGACTGTATGTGCTGTTCATGTCAGAGGCACATTGTATTCCTTTGAGTTGACAACATATTTGGGGAAACAAATTAAGTTATCCAAAAAAACCCAGCACTGGAATCTTCTGTCCCCAATTAATAATTTAATATTGACTCAAAGTACCTCAGGAGGGCCCGTCTTTGTGTTACCAATGGAAGGTTTAGTGTGGCATTGACGTAGCCACGATTGTAAATGCAATGTGATGAGTTCATTAGGGAGCTCGTGTTCCACCCACATGGTCTTGGCCTGTACCCTGGCTGGATGGCATCCCAGAACATTGACACATACCTCTGGTCTCCACACACTAGACCAGCAACAAGACACATATCCCATGCCTTTTGGCTCAGAGGTAGAATACCACAAGGGTCATTCTTCTGAAACAGATATTGCTCCGTAGACCACAGTGACCGGTACATTTATAATAATATATCAAGTACCAACTTTCTTTTTGAAAAAACAATCCTATTGTATTGAACAATACAACGTATGTGCGGCACAACTGGTAGCTGACTTTGGACTTTGAATAATGGTGGTGCTCGCATGTGTAATATATGCAAAATTAATTTCACCGTGCAGTTGCATATGAGACAAATAAAGCATTTTTGAACTATTGAGAGCTGCTGCCTCAGCGCCTGAGACCTGGGTTCAATCCTGACCTTGGGTGCTGTCTGTATGGAGCTTGCCCATTGTTTAAACTTCTATTTTTTTTAATTTAAGAGAACAGAAACACATGGGGGTGGTAAAATGGTGCAGCTGGTATATGCACTGCCTCACAGCGCCAGAAACCCAGGTTCAATGATGACTACGGATGCTGTCTGTGTGGAGTTTACACGTTCTCACTGTGAATATATGTGTGTTTCCTCCGGGTGACCGTATTCTGTGAAAGAGCCATTTCCCACAAATGGTATCCCTCATATTTGCTTCTTTTTATCATTCACCATTTTCCTCAGCCCCAGCTTGTCCTCCGAGGACCAGAGAACCATAGAGAAGGATGGAGGGAGCTGCTAACAGCGGACTCAACAACAATGGTGGCACAGTGGGGCAGCGGTAGAGCTGCTGCCTTGCAGCGCTGGAGACCCGGGTCTGATCCTAACTATGGGTGCTGTCTGTACGGAGTTTGTACGTTCTCCCCATGACCTGTGTGGGTTTTCTCCAAGATCCTCGGTTTCCTCCCACACTCCAAAGACGTACAGGTTTGTAGGTTAATAGGTGGTAAATGTAAAAATTGTCCCTAGTGTGTGTAGGATAGTGTTAATATGCAGGGATCGCTGGTCGGCGCAGACCCGGTGGACAAAAGCTGAAGGTGGCCCGGCAAGGAGAGGGACGACAGCTCGCTGGACGGAGGCGACGGCTGGAGGCCCTGCAACAGCCTGGGGCTCGCCTGGATCGGGCCCCGCTCCAGGAGACCAAGAGCGTGGACTGGACAAGACTTTGAAAGTGGTGCCAAAACCTGGCCACTATTGCATGCGGTCTCACTGGACTATTGCTACAGACTTTGTGCTAATTGGGGATTGTGTTCTGGTACGACAATACTCTATTGAATTGTATTGAATTGAATTGTAAAGAATTTCATTGTACGTCTGTACATGTGATAACAAAAAAACATGGACCATTGGAAATAATTCTTCACGTTATTACAGACAGTAATAAAGAAGAGGTGAGAATAATTTCCAGCACCAAAGGGGAATGATACAATCAATCTTCCATTAGAGCCAGCACCTACTCCTAATTTTATGTTAGTCTTACTAAGTTGCATTCTGTAAACGGATCAAATTCTCCAAAATTGATTAGATACAGTTGTTATAAACATAAATGAGGCAATGGAATGTGTGAGAACTGCAACTTTTAAAAATTCAGCAAAATCATGACACAAGATATAAATAGAGGACAGCAAGGAATTGCAGATGCTGGTTTATAAAATAAAAGACACCGAGTGCTGGAGTAACTCAGCGGGTCAGGCAGCATCTCCAGCGAACATGGATAGGTGATGTTTCAGGTCTGAAGAAGAGTCTTAACCCAAAACGTCACCTATCCATGCCCTCCAGAGATGCTGCCTGACCCGTTGAGTCACTCCAGCTCTTTGTGTATTTTTGGGATAAAAATATCCTTCTTTCAGCCTTTACTTTCTGAATACACCCAATTACCTTACATATCCATCAACATGCTTTCCAGTCATCCATTCATTCGTCACGATGCTTTCCAGCTCTTTTACAATAACAAGAGATAGAGTGATAAAGAAGACATACGGTATGCAGACCTTCATAATCAGAGCGCTGAATATAAGAATCACAAAGTCATGATGTAGCCTTATCAGACTTGGTCAGGCCACATTTGGGGTATTGTGTGCAGTTCAGTTCTCCCCATTACAGGAAGTATCTGGAGGCTTTGGAGAGGGTGCAGAAGAGGTTTACCAGAATGATGCCTGGGTTAGAGGGTGTCAGTTACAAGGAAAGGTTGGATAAACTTGGATTATTTTCTCTGGAGTGTTGGAGGTTGAGGAGAGACCTGATAGAAGTACATACAATGTTTAGAGGCATAGATAAGGTAGACAGTCAGAACGTCCTGCCCATGGTGGAAATGTCAAAGACTAGAGGGCATAGGTTTAAGAGCAGAAGAACAAATTTTAAAGGAGATGTGCAGGGTGCGTTTTTTACACAGAGAGTGAGAGAGGGTGCCTGGAACACACTGCTGGGGGTGGTGGTGAAAACACACACCATAATGGCATTTAATAGGTTTTTAGGTAGGCACATGGGTATGCAAGGAATGAGTGTTTATGGCTAGTGCGCAGATAGATAGGATTAGTTTATCTTGGCATTATGCTCGACTCGTGGGCTGAAAGGGTTGTTCCAGTGTTGTATTGTTCTATGGTCTATAAATCAAGAATCAAGAGAGTTTAGTTTATTACTAGACCAAGTGCAGACCCGTTGGGTCTGTTCCCCCAACGTGCGGTTGTGGGGGGGGGGGGGGCGGCATGCAGCGTCACACACACTAACTATCCCCCCCCCCCCCCGCACTCACGCTAATTACCCCCCTTGATATTATATTAATATTATTAATTTGCTCCTTTTACCCCATAACCACCCTATCTACTGACGCATAGCCCCCAACGCAGTCACATCTAGAGAGGGGGGGGGGGGGGGGGGGTTAGAGAGTGAGGGCAGAGAGAGAAGGGGCAGAGACAGAGAGAGAGACAGAGACACAGAGAGGGGCAAGAGGGAGGGGGGATGGAGAGGAGGAGAAGAGGGAGGGTGGGTGAGGGGGAAAGGTGGGGGAGGAGGGGAGGAGAGAGAGAGGGTGAGAGAGGGGGAGAGAGAGGGGGTGCTGAGAGGGGGTTGAGGGGGAGAGGTGGGGAGCGGGGAGGGAGGGGGAGGGTGGAGGAAAGGGGGTAGGGGGTGTGGAGGGGAGGGGGGTT